>NC_137080.1:23860498-24507474 GCF_951640355.1 Cnephaeus nilssonii | reverse complement strand
GGTTATCAAAGGATACTGGAAAATTGAGGGGAAAAAATACACACTTTTTTGTTGTTGTTGTTATTTTTGGTACCGCCAAGGACTATACTAAGCAGAAGTCCCGTAAAGATTTCATACAATTATGAAGTTGTAATGGGGCAGTCCATCTCCAGAAACATCCTCTGATAAGGAGCTGAAGTTTATATTTATTTAACTTTATATTTCTAGGCACCTAGATGAGACACTTCCATGAAGTGATGTGAAATATGGCAGTTGTGTCTCAAATTTATTCCCCTTCCTCCTTTTATTTATTTTAATGGGTTTAGTACAAATTAAGCTTTCACTATCCGCTTCAGTAGGTAGATAGCTTTTGAGGTCTTGTTTGCTATTTATTTGTACTGAGTTAAAATGCACAAATAGTATTATTTTTGTCTTTTCAGTTGTTACCTCATTTGAAGTTATATCATAAACTGAGTGTCTCCTTCAAGAGAACAATTTGTATCTAATTAGCTTCTATAAGACATAAGCAATAGTTCATAAGAATTTAATAGATTCCTATAGGGATGGTTTCATACAGTTTTATAATTGTTATAATGCAGGCATTACCTAAAATTACGTAAAGAAGTAATGTAAGAGGATTGTTACTCCAATGAGTAATTCTTCAGGAAGACATATCATATTGGCTCTAAGCCAAAGCAGCTGTGGTTATATTCTACTAGAGGGCTGGTGCATGAAATTTGTGCACGGGGGTAGGGAGGGAGGGTCCCTCAGCCTGGCCTGCACCCTCTCCAATCTGAGACCCCTCAGGGGATGTCCAACTGCCGGTTTAGGCCCAATCCCGCAGTTGGACATCCCTCTCACAATCCAGGACCGCTGGCTCCTAACTGCTCACCTGCCTGCCTGCCTGATCGCCCCTAACCACTCTGCCTACCTGCCTGATTGCCCCTAACCATTCTCCCCTGCCTGCCTGATCACCCCTAACTGCTCTCCCCTGCTGGTCTGATCACCCCTAACTGCTCTCCCCTGCCGGCCTGATTGCCCCTAACTGCTCTTTCCTGCCAGCCTGATCACCCCCTAACTGCTCCCCTGCCGGCCTGATCACCCCTAACCGCCTCTGCCTCAGCCCCTGCCACCATGGCTTTGTCCGGAAGGATGTCCAGAAGGACGTCCATCCAGAAGACATCGGTCTAATTAGCATATTACCCTTTTATTAGTATAGATAGGGACCAGAGCCTTTAGCTCACTCAGTTCTCACCACAAGTGACAAGTCACCTCCTGTGACGACCACTTCCATTCCTGTGCCTGGTGCACCAAAAGAGAGATGATGGTAGAGTAGCTCCCATGCAGGGCATGGAGGCATCTCTCCTTCCAGTGACACAAGGACAGTGTTGACTGTGATGGGCCTTTAGCCAAAAGCAAATGATAGAACACAGAGTTGTAAGAGACCAGCGATCACTCAACCTAACTCCCAGTATGTTACTTTACAGAGAGGTGAAATGACACCTGGCTATTCAGGAGCAGACCAGAACTTACACATATCTACCCAGACCATAGTCCAGTATCTCATACATTCATTAACTTATTTATTCATGTTTTTATTGAGTACCTACTCTGTGCCATTCAATTTGCTTGGCTGTTAGTGGGGTACAAATATGAACAAAACATGGCCCTGGCATCCAAGGTGACTCACGCTGTGGGATGGGGGAATCATGTAAAGAAACATTTGCAGTTAGTACATGCAGTGCTGTCATAGAGGTGTGTATGAGGGTTAGTGACAGCCAAAATATGGCATCATCTACTTCTTTTGGGAAGATAGGCATCATAGAAGACAGTGAAGGCCAGCTTCACAGAAAACGGGCTTTTTATGCTGTGCACAGGGGATGCTATTTGGCATAAAGAGAAGGGCTTTTCCTTGTTACTTGGAAGAGAGAGGATCTTCCTATCAAGAGAACAGTATGAAAGGCTGTCATTTGCTGCTCTGGAGAGATGTATCATAAATCAGATTTTGAAAATTCTCCATACTGTGTTCCTAACTTTGTTGATTATCCAACATTTTTCTTTTTATCCTATATAATAAAAGGCCAATATGCAAATTGACCGAATGGCGAAATGGCCTGTAGCTATGACACGCCCTGACCACCAGAGGGAAGACACTCAACACAGGAGCTGCCCCCTGGTGGTCAGTGTGCTCCCACAGGGGGAGCGCCGCTCAACCAGAAGCCGGGCTCATGGCTGGCGAGCGCAGTGGCAGTGGTGGGAGCCTCTCCCGCCTCCACAGGAGCACTAAGGACTCCTCTGAGGCAGACATCCCCTGAGGGGTCCCAGACTGGGAGAGGGCACAGGCTGGGCTGAGGGACCCCCGCCCCAGTGCACGAATGTTGTGCACTGGGCCCCTAGTTTTATAATAATAGTTTATTCAGAGACCTGTGCATGTACATGTGTGTGTCTGTGTGTGTGCATGTGGGCTTGATTGTGTGCACACAATAGCTGCTTGTGAAAGACCTGTAAGAAAAACGTCTGTCAACCTTCCCCCACAGTGTCACTCATCCGTCTCTTGATTTCCATTCCCTGGGCACCACCATTGCCCAAGGCCTTATTGTGAGGTCCCTGGACTTTTGCAATAGTTACCTAAATACATTTCCCCTCCAATATGAAATACAACCACCTAGTTAATATTTTAAAAACTTTAACAAGGTTTACGTTTTATTTGTCTTTCTTGGGTAATACATTCACCTGGGTAATACATTTAAAAATTTTAAAGTGCAAAAGAATGTGTGGTATAGGGGAAAGTCACTCTCCTTCCTTGTCCTTCAGCCAGCCAGCTCCCCTCTTCATTGGAAGCATGTTATTAGTTTCTTGTCTATCCTTCCAGAGATATTTTATGATTGTACAACTTAGAATTTTCTTTTTCTCCCTTTTATACATAAATAGGAGCATAGAGTAAAAACCATTCTAGCCCCGATTAGAGCATTGACCCGTGCACCAAAAGGTTGTGGGTGTGATTCCCGGTCAAGGGCACCTACCTAGGTTGTAGGCTTGTGTGAGAGGCAACCAGTTAATGTGTCTCTCTCACATCAATGTTTCTCCCTCCTTTCCTCCCCTACTCCTACTCCCCCCCCTCCCTCCCTTCCACTCTCTGTAAAAATCAATGGAAAAAATGTCCTTGGGTGAGGATTAAAAAAACCACCATTCTGTACTTTGCTCTCTCTTCACGTAGCAGTATATCTTGGAGATCTTTCCATATCACTACATAAAGAACTTCCTCATTCTTTGTTTGGCTGCATTGAAGTTCATTGTATGGCGGTATCATAGTTGATTCAACCAGTTTCTAGTTGATAGACATTTATTTTGTTCCCAACCTTTGCAGTTAGGAAAGTATTCCCTGTGTGTTGAAACTTCATTATGAATATGGCTCAGCTTAAAAAACACTTTGCCCAATGCCCAGAGAAAAGAGTACTATATTTTGGCATTCAAAACCCTCTTCAATGACTTTCTAATCTTATTATTTGTACTTTCCAAAATGAACTGTCTGCTTTAGCCCAAAGATTACATTTAAGACCTTTTTCAAATACTTCGTTAATTTTCTTTTCTATACTTCCCCAAATGAACTGTCTTCTTTAGTCAGTGATAATATTTGTTCTTCCCTAAATGGGCCTTTGCTGTTCTTAGTCCTCTAGCTATGATCCTCACCTCCCAGCCTTGCCTTTGGAAGTTGTGTCTGTTCTTGTTGGCTCATCTTGAGTTCCACCCTCTCTGCTGATCTTCTCAATTCTTAGTAACATCTTCTTTCTCTTAGAAACCCCAGCCCTTGATGTACTAATATATACTCTTTTGACTTAGCATGTGTGTGCACACATGCATGTGCATCTAGGCTTATGATATTTCTTTTTAAATGTGTACATGCCCTTTTTGTCAGCAAGATTCTGAAGTATTGAAGGTTTTTTAGTTATATGTATTTTATGGCTCTCAAAATTACCCAGCACAATTCCTTTCTCTATAGATTTTTGTTTACTTATCTGTTATCCTTAAACATTCAGAAGTCTTACATCCTGCTCTAAGTCAAAGCCCTCATTGGTTTCCCTTGCCACCATGTTGATCCTGGATGAAGAATGATGGCTGGTCCCCTGAGTTTTGTATGGCTCTTCCCTCACCTGCCACAGCTGGCTTCTCTTATTTTCTATTTTCTTTTTTTTTAAATATACTTTTATTGATTTCAGAGAGGAAGGGAGAGGGAGAGAGAGATAGAAGCATCAATGATCAGAGAGAATCATTGACCGGCTGCCTCCCGCACGTCCCCTACTGGGGATTGAGCCCACAACCGGGGCAAGTGCCCTTGACTGGAATTGAACCTGGGACCCTTCAGTCCACAGGCCAATGCTCTATCCACTGAGTCAAACTGGCTAGGGCCTGGCGCCTCTTCTTAGCCACCCTTGAGGCTTCACAAATGTCTTACATTTGTTGTTTCCATGACAACATGCATACCTCCTTTTCCAATAAACTGTTTTATTTCTTTTTTCTAAATTATGATTCCTCACCCTCAGTGAAGCCTTTATACCACAGGCTTTTCTAGATTCTCCTCCACGATTCTAGTCACTTTAACATCTAGGGATAATAATGATAGCAGCTAGCTTTATCAAGAGCTTTCTATGCACCAGGCACATTATTTGCATGATCGCATTCCTCAACCTAAAAGACAGGGATACTGCCCGCAACATGCTTATTGCATTCTGTTTCTTGTTGAATAATACATAATCATGTTTATGATTATTTATTGACAGATGGCCTTACTGTCTGTGTGTGGATTGGCCCATTTTGATAAGTGGCCAATGCCCTTTATTTCCAGCTGCCCTGGAGACAGCATGCTGCTTGGTCTCCTCCCAGTGAGGTTGTACTTATTCAGGCAAAACAAACTCATTTTAACAGTTTCCAAAAGATCATGACTGGTAAAATAATTCTACATCTACATATTCTGCCAAAATTATTTTTATCAGAAACTCTATTCAGTTTTTGGATTTTACATATTTGTGCTGTTTTTTGTGCTCTCCCGACTCTGCTCTGTCAGATTATAAATGTCTCAGATGCAAAAACTTATTCTACACTCCCTGAAATCTCTAATTGCTAATAAAATTATTAACACATAATTTCCCATAAAGTATAGTTCAGTTAATTAATTGAATTAATTAGTTTTGTATTGACATCTTTACTTTTTTTCCCCCCCAGGAAATCATTTGCCAGAAGAATACTGTGAGTATTTTACTTAACCCTTCTAGAAACTTTATCTTTTCTTTTCCATCAACTAATTTGTTATTTTCATCTTCACAAAATTTTAATTTCTATCTCTTTAGAGTTTCTGATATATCCATATAGATATGATTATTTTATCTAAATATTCCTTTATAGTAAGATTTCATTTATAATATTGGGAGGTGACACTGATTCTTGCTTTTTTAAAAGTACAGAATTACATTTTTGAAAAAATGCAAAGTATATCCAATTTTGTGGAATTATGAATGACACTAAAGCAGCATACTATATATACACAGGTGTATGCATGTATGTATATCTACATATATATAATATAAGCTATATATAAAATTATAGATATACATATACACATAAATACGTGCACATATCTACACTTATAATAGAGTAATATGTAAATTGGTCCGGGACACCATCACGTAATGACTGAACAGCAGGAGGACTGGGCAGCGAGCTACAAGCTGCGGATAGCTACAGGAGGGCGTGCAGCAGAGAGATACGAGCGATGGTGAGTGGGGTCGCCAGCTGAGGCAAGCTGCAGTGAGCTACTCATGCACGGATTCGTGAGCAGGGCCACTAGTATAGATATAATTATATATGCATAATTCTATCTAATTTATCATCTATTTATCAATATGATTGATTTAAGTTCTCAAGTCTTGTATCTGTTTTTGAGATAACACTACAAAATTCCTATCCTCCACACAGAATTAAAAGTTAAACAGTGATAGAAATAAAATTTTAAAAATGTTTAAATGCCTGAAGAAAAAGAACATACAGGTGAATCACCTGTTATACCAATGGTTGTATTTTTCATTTTGGAAAGTAAGTCAGTATTTGAAAACTTTAAAGAATGTATCTCTGCAACTTAGAGTAGAAATAATATACTATAAATATCTGCATGATTCAATTTAAGATGATAACATTAAAAGTACAATTGATAGCTTTTCCTTAGATCAGAAATGTAAAAGCTTATGGTTAAGATTTTACCAGGTCAGAGACTCATTGCAGCATAAATAATGTTGCCATTATGAACTCATTCTGCATTCAACAGGAAATGAACAATTATTGCTTCATGCATCAATTCAGTGTAACAGATTTCATTAAACAAATATTGATTGAGCATGTACCATGTGCAAAGCTTCGGGCTGGTGCCACAGGGATTCACGAAGGAGGTTGAAAGTGACAACCACCACATTTCATAGCTGCTCTGAGACAACAAATGAGAAGTTCCAGCGTCTAATTAGGGGGAAAAGCCAGTAAACAAATAAGCAAGCAAACCAATTAGAAAATTAACATAAGGCAACATGCTAAAGAGTGGGTGACCATTGCATCAAGTGGTCATGGAAGGTCTTTCAGAGGAGGTAGCAAGTGCTACCTGAGACCTGAATGGTAGGTTTGGATGTGTGGAGAAGCAGGCTTATAAGATGACAGAAGATTGCACATTATGACCAAGTTGCCATTGATTTGAGTAAGCTGCTGTTTTAGGTGCTTGGTGTCCTTATCAAAAGTTGAGTATTTTGAGCATATATTTCAATATGTTTGAATGCTGAGAGCATTTCTTCCCAGAAGCATAATTCATTTGCCACACATGCATATGTTCATTTTTATGGGTTTTTTTAGAAATTAAATACAGAATTGGCATTATTTTAATTAAAACAGTGAAGATTATTAGAATAAGACTAGATTTTGAGCTGTAGGTTTTTATAGCCATGGAAACAAGCATGGGCTCAAGGGATTGGCATTGTTATTTTATGACTATGCCTTAATGTTTTGAAATTTAAGGAAATATGGTCCTTTTAAAAGCAGTTTAAATATTGTAGAATTAGTATCTTCTTAATAAAAGGCTTTTTTTTTTTTTTGCACCTGAGATGTCTGTTCTTTGTTCTTGATCACACAGTGGTTGGTTTGTGTATTTTTTAAATCCTCACCTGATGATATGTTTTTATTGAGAGAGAGAAGAAGAAGAAGAAGAAGAAGAGAGAGAGAGAGAGAGAGAGAGAGAGAGAGAGAGAGAGAGAGAAACATTGATTGGTTGGGTTGCCTCCCATATGTGCCCTGACTGAGGACCGTAGATGCAACCTAGGTATGTACCCTGACTGGGAATCGAACCTGCAATCCCTTGTTGTACGGGACAGTGCTCCAACCAACTGAACCACCTGGCCCGGGCACACAGTAGTTGTTGTTATTTTGTTTTGGATCATTAGTGACTTCAAACTGGGGTTGGTAGCAATCTTGTAAACTTAGAAACTGCAGTAATAATATTTCTAAGTTCTATGTGAGCCCACTTGGGAAAGAAATGTTTCCATATTATTTTGAAAAAGTGCTTTTCTCAGCTGTTTATATATTTAAAAAGAAACAACAACCAACCCCCACACTTTTTCCCCACTGCACCCCTAGTAATATGCCTGTGCCTCCTGCAGCTTCTCAGCCTCTCCTGTGTTTTTTTTTAACAACAGTGGGATATTGGGGAAAAAAATTTATTGCCTCAGAAACATAGGCAATAAAGTGCAGTGAGGCCAGGAACTTAGAAAAACCTTAGCATGCAGGGTATTGTGAACAAGAATTCTGAAGCCTTATTCTTTGGGTTTTGAAGAAGACAATTTCAGGAATCTATTTTTTCTCTGCTGTTTGCATGACTCTCATTTGTCTCTCTTTGCCCCTACACTGCTCAACATACACCCAGACATCTGATAGTCATTCTCTCCCAGAATTCGTTTTGCACAGATGTATTATTCCCCAATGCCCAGTATTGCAACAACAGTGTGTCATATTTCATGTCTTATACACAAATGCACGTGGTATTAAGACTCCTGAGGATACTGAACTTGATCCATCAGCAGAAGAATAATATTCTGAAACTCTAATATCACTTTTCTAGTTCATTGTCTTTCCATCTTCCCCCCCCCCTACTTTTGTGACTTAGAAGATTCAGAGCATTTTCTTTTGTGATTTTGTTATAGTGCTTATCTAAAACAGAAGCATTTGATTCTGTTGCTCTTTTATAACCTGTTCATAGTTTAAGCTTTGGAAAGCAGCCTCTGACTGTACGGCCTTTCTTTTCTGCCTGGGCACTGGCTTGGGTAAAAGGATTAAATTGGTGGCCATGCTATGGAATCTTGGCAACATTTTAAAAGCAGGATATGTTGATTTCCCCTCTCTCTGACTAGTCTTCCAATTATTGTTGCATGAAGGAGAACTTGAGAAAGGAACACCTTTGTGTTCTTGATTTAAAAATCAAACGTCAACCTCTGGAAGTTCTTCTGATACTTTAAATGGAAGCCAGGTTTCTGCTTCATTACCTTACATACAAGCAGTGCCTCAAAAGAATAAAATGTTCGTAAATAATTAAGTCTGGCCACTAGGGCATTTGGCACTTCTTGTCTGTTTACTATGTGACAGTAACTTGGCTCATGCAGGGTTCAAGGAAGGTGACCTGAGGCAAAGGGTTGGCGTGCCAGCATGTAAAGGACACTGGGGAGGGTGCCCAGCCCCCTAGTGATAATGGCAAACCCTCTGGAGAAAGAGTCCCTGGCTGGAGTCCCAAACACAGCACCGACCAGCTGTGACCTCTCAAAGCCTTACCTGTTTCCTCACCTGTAAAACGGAGACAGTAGCAGCTTCTTCGGTGGTTGTTTTGGACTGTGACCGCTCATTCCCTGGCACATGCCAGTGGTAAATAAATGTTTGTTCTCATTAGTTTATTCCTGAGGGTCAGAGCAGTGATGTTTTGTTCTCTGAAATGCTGATATGGCTAGGAACTCCCTATGCTCCCTGGAATAGTGTTAAATAGAGTTTTCCACATACTCATTCTAATTTTCAGTCCTTTCATTTTTTCTTTTTCTGTGGTTTCTCCTTTAGAGGTCTCTCCTGGGTTTGTATTTTTGCTTGAAACTCTTTTATGTTCCAATCATGTATTTCTAACTTTCTTTTGGATATTTTCTCTTTGAGTATCCTGCTCCCCTGAAATCCTAACCTCTCTAAAAGTGAACATTTCACCCTTCCACCCCAAAACAAACCTCAGCTTCATTAAAAATATACATATATTTTTATTGACTTCAGAGAGAAAGGGAGAGGGAAAGAGAAATGGAAGCATCAATGATGAGAGAGAATCATTGATCGGCTGCCTCCTCCATGCCCCACACTGGGGATCGAGCCCACAACTTGGGCATGTGCACTGACCAGGAATCAAACCGTGACCTCCTGGTTCATAGGTTGAGGTTCAACTACTGAGCCATGCTGGTTGGGCCAAACCTCAACTTCTTGACCTTCTTCCCGTATATTAATGGGAAGTCAGGTTCTGTTTGATTAATTGCCTGATATCCCGAGTGCAGAATGTCCATACATACTTAAGTCTGGTTCTGCTTTCTGAATTCTTACTGTGGAGTCATCTTTGACTCCTTCTTCCCCTCTCTCTCAATCTCTGTAACCAGTTGGCAGGTCTAGATGATTCTTTCTTTTTGACATTGAGGGCATGTGTCCATTGCTACTGCTGCTAGTCTGGTCATGCTTTGTAGCTTCCTACCTAATTTTCTGCCCAGACTGTCAGAATGCACTGCCTTGATGGTGTTTCCTTTCCTGCTCTGAATCCTCCATGATTCTCCCTGCCCAGCATATGTAATTTAAAATCCTCAGCTTTGGCTCTGTAAATATATATATATATATATATATATATATATATATATATACACACACACACACACACACACACACACACACACATATATATATATATATATATATATATGTAATTTTTAAATATATTTTATTGATTTTTTACAGAGAGGAAGGGAGAGGGATAGAGAGTTAGAAACATCGATGAGAGAGAAACATCGATCAGCCGCCTCCTGCACACTCCCCACTGGTTATGTGCCCACAACCAAGGTACACGCCCTTGACCGGAATCGAACCTGGGACCCTTGAGTCCGCAGGCCAACGCTCCAGCCACTGAGCCAACCCGGTCAGGGCCAATAAAAATATATTTTTAAAAATAATAATAAATTAAAATCCTCAGCTTTGCCTTCACTCCCCTTCCCTGGGCCCTAAGCACTGGTCAGACTTGCTTATCACTCAGGAGTGCCCAGTGTGCTTTTTGCCTTTTCTCTTCCCAGCTCCACTTTGTTTGCACTAGTGTACCCTCACTTGGCTCCATTAGGAACCGACAGGAGATTAGGATGAGTGAGTGGAGGAGAGCAGCATGGACTGGGCATATGATATATGAGAGAGGCAGAATTTGGATAGTCAGGCCTTTGTACTACGTGATATGTTTTATCTTCATCTCAGGAGCACGGGAGAGGACTTTAAACAGCTGAGGGATGTGATCTGATATGGGTTGTAAAAGGATCACTTTGACAGCTGGGTAGGCAATAGATTGAGGGCAGGAGGGGAAGCAGGGAGACAGTGGTTCAGGCCGGTGTGTTAGTGACATTGGTGCTGGCGAGAAGATGGAGGGAAATGGACAAATATGAGATATATTTTAGAGGTAGAATAAATAGGATTTTGATAGGATATGGGAGGTAAAGGAAATGGAAGCATCAAGGATAACTTCTACGTCTCTAGTTTTAGTAACTGGGAGACTAATGGAGCCATGACGGAGACACAGCGACCTGGAGGGGGGTAGCTTAGTTCTGTCACGTTGGCAGCCCTTAAATGTTACTTCTTCTTATTTTCCTGTATTTGCATTGCATCTCTCTGATTAAATTTTAAGTTCCCCGAAGGCAGAAGGCCGTGTTTTAAATGACACTGTTTTTCCTACAACATATATCATGTGCCTCAGCCCTGAGAGATGGTGAATATTTAAACTGATTGATAGAAACTGTGCCATACTGTTGTTGTTTTTTTAATCATCTGTAAGTCCTCATTGCTTGAAGGAAGCAATTAAAGAAATGGGAGGAAATTTCCCTTTTCATAGGTCATACATAAAAAATGAGGCTCTTCGCTTTCCTGTCACATTCAGAATTATTACTTAAAGTGCTCACTTAAGTAAGACTTGGGGTTACGCTAGTGAGGCGTCCTCAGGCTGGCTCACCACCTCCCGGTGCCTCCCTCCTCAGATGTGCACTGGGAATTACACGTTCGTCCCCTACATGGTGACTCCGCACAACAAGGTCTACTGCTGTGACTGTAGCTTCATGAAGGGGCTGTCAGAGCTCATGCAGTCCAACTTCGAGCTGCTTCTGGGACCCATCTGCTTACCTCTGGTGGATCGTTTCATTCAACTTCTGAACGTGGCACAAGCTGGCTCCAGGTCAGTTTAATAAAGGAAGTGTTAGTCTGCTTTACTTATTTGTGCATCTGATGAGATGTTTCTTAGATATAGTACACAGCAGCCAAGAAGCAGGAAAAATGTATAATGTCCTCTAAGTGAATAAAATAGATGCCCCGTAGTTTACATGTTGCATTTCATTCACTTATTCACAGACTAACTTGAAATCAGAAATATAAAAGACTGCTGTGTTATAGAGATAGTAGAGCTAAAAATTAAAGTACAGAAACATTATCCTAGTAAATGTCCAGGGACTTTTATTGTAAGAGCAAGAACTCGGCAAAAATTGCTGAGAGCATTATTATATTTTATTTAAATATTATATGGTTTCTTATTTATTTTTATTTAAGGGTGATTTATATTGTTAAATGATGATATTGAGTCAGAAAGTAAAGGTTATATTATGTTCAAATCATAGGCACACCTTAATTTATTTAGAATAATTTATATTCAAAACCATAAAACTAAAAATAAAGTTTGGGCATTTTAAATGGTTCATTACAGGTTCTTGGGAAATTCATTAACATAGAATATCTACCTTTAATTCTTCCTGAAGCAAGGCAGAGTGTCAATAGAAATATAGGATTTCTAATTTCTTAATAATGCTACTTATATGAGGTGTTCATTCTGTGCATTTTAATGAATTGAAAGCTGCCAATGATGCAAATGCCATTCTTTTTCATATAAAATTATTACTTTTCATTGAAATTCTTTCTAGTATTAACTCTTTGAAATGTGTTTTCCCATCAGCCAGTATTTCCGGGAATCTATACTCAATGATATCAGGAAAGCTCGTAATTTATACACTGGTAAAGAACTGGCAGCTGAATTGGCAAGAATTCGGCAGCGATTAGATAATATTGAAGTCTTGACAGCAGATATTGTCATAAATCTGTTACTTTCCTACAGAGATATACAGGTAAGAAGATGCTTAAAATCTTTTTCATACAGCATATTGGAAATATATGGAAGTATTAACATCAAATTTCAGTTAACTAAGTCATTCATGTTAGTACATGTAATTTTTTATTGACTCTTGTATGCTTTCTGTCCCAAGATTTTATGATGAACGAGATAGATTCATATGAGTAACAGCTAGTGATTATGAAAGACTTGTATTATAAAGGTCTTTTTACTCCAGAGGGACTTAAAGAAAAATTTGCAAGCATAGCTAACCCATGGACAATCTGTTCTATTATGTTAGCCTCAGGTTCACCTGCCAGTCAATAAGTAAAAGCTTTGTTTTGGTAAATAGCCAAAATTTTGAGAGTTTTGTGGACATATCTCCATTAAAATTATGTTGCTTAAAATTGATAACCAGGAGGAAGAAATATGCAATTGATTAATTATAAAAATAACTTTAAAATATTTTTAATTTTTAATTACTGTTGACATACAATATGTTTTAGCTATACAACATAATGATCAGATATTTTTATAACTTACAATGTGATCACCCTACATAGTTATCACATTATTGTTCACTATGTTCCCTATGCTGTACTTTTACATTCCTGTAAAAAGAACTTTTAAAATATATAATATAAAATACACCCACATTCCATACTATTTTATTGACATGACTTGAAATTGTAAAAATATAAGTAGAATGAAACTTCCTCTGAGTTGGGGATTTGCGATTAGATTTTTACAATAAAATTTAAGTGAGTTCTGGTTTCTTATTTTCAGCCTTTCAGGACTGAGTTAAGAACAGCAGAGATTTGTCCAAGTGACGAAGTGTGGCACTTAGGGTCCTATGACTAGAGTAGCTTATTCATGTTGAAATAAAGTTGTTTTGTTGATGATAACAGAAGTTCAATCAGTTGCTCCATGTTCTTGATATTTTGGAAATTATTTCCCTAAAGTAATTGATAGGACACTGCATGCCAGGAGTCTGGCTCCATGGAGAAGTACAACCTTATTAAGTCAGAATAACATTATCATGCTAGATAGTTTATTGTTTTGCTGGTTAGATGTGGTAACTGTATTTCTAATGTTTTAATCTATATAATCAAAACCCTAATTTTTTTAAAAAAAAAAGTTTCTTCTTGATTGTAGCTTTTTCAATGTATTCCTTGGATTTTAGTTCTTTTTTCAATGCCCTACTCAGATTAAGATAGCTGGTTGTCAAAAAGCATATCATTGTCAGAACTTTCTCCTACTGGTTTAATTCTATGCCGTTCTTCTCTTGTTTAAAGGAATATGATTCTATTGTGAAGCTGGTAGAGACTTTAGAAAAGCTGCCAACCTTTGATTTGGCCTCCCATCATCATGTGAAGTTTCATTATGCATTTGCACTGAATAGGTAAGAAGAAAAATTTCCTGTTCACAGTGTGCTAACATATTATTTTTTAACCTGTATATACTTTATAGGGTATATGTTTTTGCTTTAGCCCTACAACCACTCCCTATTAGAATGCAATATTAATATTTCCACTTGAACCATGTAAAATATAGGAAGCATGCGTTTTGATTATTTTATGATTTTTTGTTAGTAATAGAAGATTCGCAATCTTTTTATAATAAAATCCTTATAAGTTTGTATCTGCTATTTACAGGTTTTAGAATTTTTTAAATTATATGAATATCATATTATCTTTAAGCAAATATACTCAATACCAAGTGGTTATTCATGCAAAAATTGACTAAAATAGGCCCGGCTGGCATGGCTCAGTGGTTGAGTGGTGACCTATAAACCAGGAAGTCATGGTTTTATTCCTGGTCAGGGCACATGCCCAGGTTGCAGGCTTGATCCCCAATGTAGGGCGTGCAGGCAGCAGCCGATCAATGATTCTCTCTCATCATTGATGTTTCTGTCTCTCTCCTTCTCCCTTCCTTTCTGTAGTCAATAAAAACATATATTTTTTAAAAATTGACTAAAATAGGTTTAAAGGTAGTTATGTCTAGGTGAACATATTCTGAACCAGATAACATTTTCACTAGGACTGCTCTGGACACACCTAATTATAATCATAGGTCATGTGTCCATGAATCTTCTAGGTCCAGGACTAATACTGCTGCTCCTAGTCCTGCCCCTCTCCCTTCTGTCCCCATCATGGCACACATCATACATACTTGCTATTTTAGAACGAGCTACACAAAGCAGCTTTTTAAATAATTGATTGGTCACACATAGAAATCAGGCAATCCTTGGGTTAAAGTTGATTTGTTGGTATTGTCTGTGAATTACTTTGCTCGGTGTTTTGGAGCAAAAGCCATTAAAACCTAAAGTCAGGGTTTTGTCCCTGTTTGGATTAGTTGACTCTGCCCCATTTGGGGCCACAAACTGCATTCCTAATCTCACCTAATCTCACTTCTCCAGCTTGAACCTGCATATAGACTGCAGGGAAATTGGAAGGACTATGGATAGGTAAGAACAAACCATCACCGTTATCAGGAAAGCAATTCAAGAGAGTTCCTTGTTAGACCCAGGAGACAAGCAGTAGGATTAAAAAACAAAAAGGGTTGGGACAGAGGCTTACAGAGGACTCTCAAAGTCTAATTGTTTTTATTCTGCCTAGTATGAATCAATATATTAGAATTTTAAAAAGATAATTGACTTACCTGGTTTGACTTAGTGGATAGAGTGTTGGCCTGCAGACTGAAGGGTCCCAGGTTCAATTCTGGTCAAGGGCACATGCCTGGGTTGTGGGCTCAATCCCCAGTGTGAGGCATGCAAGAAGCAGCCGATCAATGATTCTCTCTCATCATCAATGTTTCCATCTCTCCCTCTCCCTTCCTCTCTGGAATCAATAAAAATATTTTTTAAAAAGATAATTAACCTACTCTGTATTGAAACAAGGATTTTTTTCTCCCCCTACCTTAGGAGAAATCTCCCTGGAGATAGAGCAAAAGCTCTTGATATTATGATTCCCCTGGTGCAAAGTGAAGGGCAAGTAGCTTCAGATATGTATTGCCTAGTTGGTCGAATCTACAAAGACATATTTTTGGACTCTAATTTCATGGACACTGAAAGTAGAGACAATGGAGCATTTTGGTGAGTACGGAGGTTAAGATGAATGACAAACGTATGACATAAAAAAATTGTTTGCAAATTGAAGAGTTAAATTACTATTATTATTTAGATTATGTGTTATGAAATAAACCTTAGAATTTATAGCTTTAGTAAACAAGTTTGATGAAATTCATTTAATATGGCAGAGTAAATTGGGGTACATTAGATGAAAAGATATTTTTAATATAATTTTTTAAAGATATTTTATATATAATATAATGACAGAAACATAATTTTCTAGAAAATTTATAAAAGTTTATTAAGAATATGAAAGAAGAACTGAATGAATGGGAAAATATACCGCATTTGTGGATGAGAAAACGTGATACTTTAAAGACGTAAATTATCCTCAGCGGTTTTTTTTATGTAATTTGACAAATTTATTCTAAAAAATATTTGAAAAATAAAGGACCAAAAATAGGCAAAGCAATTTTGGAGAACAACATGGAGGGACTTATTCTACCAGATAACAAGACCTACTATATAGATGTAATTATAAAGACTACTGGAAAAGATGGATATTGTGGGTGAAAATATGAAGAATTATCAGAGATATATGTAAACTAGAAAAGAACCAAATGGAAATTTTAGAACTAAAGTCAAAATTTCATCAGATGGGATCAATAGCAGGTAGGACACAATATAAGAGGATAAATAAACTTGAAAATAAATTATTAGAAAGCATTCAGATTCAAGCAGAGGAAAGAAAATAATTGAGAAGGAAATCAAGTATCAGTGCCCTGTGGAATAGCATTGAACAGTGTAATATACTGTTGATTAGAGTCTGAAGAGAGAAGTGATATAGCAGAAAATTTTTTTGAAAAATTAATGGCCAAATATTATCCAAATCTGACAAAACAAACAACAAAACAGCCTACAGATCTAGGAAGCTGGGCAAAATCCAAGCAGCATAAATGCAAGGAAAAGCATCCCTTATCACATCATAAGT
Organism: Cnephaeus nilssonii; assembly: GCF_951640355.1. Classification (NCBI taxonomy): domain Eukaryota; kingdom Metazoa; phylum Chordata; class Mammalia; order Chiroptera; family Vespertilionidae; genus Cnephaeus; species Cnephaeus nilssonii. The sequence goes on along the minus strand of NC_137080.1, from coordinate 24,491,004 downwards.
AGAATTGCTGAGAAAAATCAAAGAAAATATCATAAATACAACTTAGGTAAAAAGATACATTGTATACAGGGGAAAGAGTACTTCCTGACTTCTCATCAGAAGGAAACCAAAAGACAATGGAATAGCATCTTTAAAGTGCTTAAAGAAAAAAACACCAGTCAACCAAGAATTCTGTATCCAGTGATAATGCTTTCAAAAATGAGGTGAAATAAAGACTTTTCTAAATTAAAAAACAACAACCACTGAGATAATTTGTTGCCTGCAGACCTTTACTACAAGAAATGTTTAAAGGAAAATCTTTAGATTGAAGGGAAGTGATACCAGATGGAAAGTTGGATATGTAGGTAGAGCACTGGAAATGGTAAATATATGACTAAAAATAGAAATATCAATGAAGTGAAAAAATAAACCCCAGATAGGGAGCAATGCATGTTACCAATATATTCTGTATACACTGAGTGGCCAGATTATTATGATCTCTGAACGCATAATAATCGGGCCACTCAGTGTGTGTGTGTGTGTGTGTGTGTGTGTGTGTGTGTATTAGAGGCCCGGTGCATGAATTCGTGGGGTCCAGCCAGGCCAGGTGGAGGGGACATGGGCAGTTGGCCGGCCTGCCTGCTGGTCGAACTTCTGGTAGAGGGGGCAATTTGCATATTAGCCTTTTATTATATAGAATATACACTGAGTGACCAGATTATTATGTGTTCGGAGATCAAAATCTGGCCACTCAGTGTATATATAAATAATTCCTAAAATATTTAATAAAAATATTATAAATGGGCATGGGCTATGAACAGGCCATACACAAAAGCAGAATCACAAATGACCAATAAACATTTTTAAAACATATAAAAAAGATGCTTTACCTGCAAGCTAAAACAATGATATACCATTTTATACTGTTTATATAGCATAAGTTTTTAAGCCTGACAATGCCAATCGTTGGCAAAGATGTTAGAGAAATGGGAGTCCTAATCCTCTCCTGGTTGTGATAGAAATTTTTATGACCACTAAAAGATTTTGGCGTTATCAAGGAAATTGACAGGTAGCCTACCCTAGAATCTAGCGATCTACTCCTGGTTATTTACCCTAAGGGAAGTCTTCAAGTTTCTCTCCATAAAAGTGGCATCATAAAATATGTTATATATATAAAATATGTTGAGCAAAATAAGCAAATGGAAGGATGCATAAAGTACAATATAATTTATAGAAACTTTAAAAACAATCGTACACACCTAAGAAAAGTGTATATGCATGAATTCACATCATAAATTCCCAGTTCAGTAGATTAGTTACCAGTGGGGAAGGAGTGGAAAAGGATCATGGAGTGATTTACATGCAGCTGCAAGAATATTTAAGACATTTTACTTCTGAGGCTGAGTGATGGGTATGTGAGGGTGTTTCTTATATTATTCTTTTGTACCTCTTAGTATTCCTAAAGCATTCCTAAAATATCCCCTAATTAAAGAACATATTAAAGGAGGTTGACATACTTCAGGAGTTCCTCCATTATAGCCATAAAATTTTTAAAGTTATGAAACAGAAATCTTAACTTTTAAAGTCTTTTATCATTTCAGCAGTTTAATGGGGAGCTGAAATTAGGATAATGGGTTATAATCAGAGAGGACAAATTTAGGGACAGGATTTTCTTAGATCCTTGTGGAAAGCTTCGGTTTGGACATTTACATTTGTATAATAAATTTTTACTACAACCCAGAGAGTTTTACATTTTCTCTTAACAAATTTTCTTCTTACAAAAGAGGAATGTTACTATGCAGTCCATTGCCGGAAGATTTACACTTTAAGAAAGTTCTTAATTGTAGGGGGATTAGAACCTTATATTTGCAGTACTGTGCCAATATAAATGCTTTGATATGGTAGTGATAATGAAATGCAGAGGTAATCTTTAGAGGCCTGATCTTCATGGTCAGTGAATTTAAATGGAAAACATCTCTTATGAAGTTAGTGAGCATTGTGCACAGGAATAAAATAGAAGTGTTTCTCCATTTGAAAACCAAACGATCTATACTAAAGAGAGCTTTCAAGGTCACATAAAGTTTAGGTAAGGCACAATCTTTTTCTGGTTGTACTTTTGTTTTAGCTTTCTATACTTCCAGATTCTGGCTCCTTTTTTATGGTTCCCATTTATCTTAGGAACATTAATGGTCTCTCAAAGGAGCTCTATGTTCAAGGTTTTCAGGTCAAATTGAAGATGTCAGATTTCTATTCCATTTTAAGGTATCCACTAATTTTCTAGGAAGAACAGGGAAGACTGTTAGAGCTCAAAGCCTTCTAATGGGAGGGTCCTTAGGAGTTAATCTTATATTGATCTTGTGTGTGTCACTCACTGATTATTGAGTAACATAAGAATGTCACTTTTACTGTAGGTTACTTATCTATAACCTGCCACTATTGTCATTATATCCTTTGCCCTAATGGTTGCTAAGAAGGTCTCCCTCCATTTTAGCATGGGTGTTTTTTTCCACGCCCTCTCACTGAAAAGCTACTTCGGTGTTTCTTAGAGTTTTGATCCAACTCCCGCAGTACTGCAAACCCACTCATTCGTGTTGGTGTGTTGGCATTGTCCCCAAGCTCCATTTCTTTTAGAGCTGAGAAGTAAAAGCACCTTGTCAAGGTGCTGACACAAAGGGCATCATTGAGGTTATTAGGCTTCCTGGCCATACTTACCCTGGATACCACATTTCCTGAGTCATGGGTCCCAAAGGGATGTTTCAACTGACCTTTTTTGAGCCTCTGGGTTTCCACTTGTCAAATACTGATGTTGGGATAAGGAGTGGGATGTCATGGCAGGCTCTTCCCACTGACACTCTCCATGGCCTGACTCATTTTCTGTTGGCTTGAACAGACAGCAGTCTACTGACCACAGGAAGTTTAAGGATAAGATCTTCAACATAGAGAAACAGTCCCAAGCAGTTGTGCTCACAAAGGCTCATAGGGTCTTTCTGGCAGTTCCCCTTTCTAACATCATTACCGAGTTCAATGTCCCTCTCTTATGTTAGAGGGAGAAAGTCTTACACGCCGAGCATTGTATTTGGGACAAGTACTGTGCCAAGGCACCCTTTTACTTCTAGATGACCCTCTAATGCAGGTCTGGGGCTCAGAAGGCAAAAATAGAAAATTAAGAAAAATGTTTATAGCTTAGATGTTTAAAGTTTGCAGAACTGTAATATGTTAGAACAAACTTTCATTGTTGAGTCTTATCTGGAAGAGAGGGTGAGTTGTGCAAAAAATAGAAAATACGAAAAAAGTTTATGGTTTAGGTTTTCTGAAGTTTGCCTGGATGGAGGTAAATGGTTTGAATGAACACATCCTGCTGATATAAGTATAAAAAACAGTGCTCTAACAGTTGGTGTTTTTCATTGTCACTTCCTTAGTTAATTTTGTTCGCTGAAGCTCTCTTGTGGATGTCTAAAATAATACCATTTTTCTCTTTTTAAATTTCTATAATTCAAGTTAAGGTCTGAAAAATGCCTTTTTGATCTCTGGAGAAACTGAGGTTAGCTTTCAGTTACTAAAAGGTTGTAGCTTTTTATCATAGCTGTTCACTATAAGGTTAACTATATAAGCTAAAGAAAGCAGCAGTGGTGCCTGTCATAAGTCTTACTAGAGGATATTGGGGGCTGGTATGGAATAAAGAGCAAGAGGAGAGAGTGAACCTAGGAGGATATTCAACTTTTGAAGTATGAAATATTGTGACCCAAGAGCCTAGATTTATACCATAAAAAAAGGCCACTGCATTTCTGAAGTGGCAGACTTAACCAGAATGACCCAAGGAAATATTACGGCCCATGATTTGGAGGGTCATGGAGAGTTCACTGCCAAGATTATGTCCACAATTTTTTAACCTAATCTAAAAATGAAATAACTATGAAATAGTTATGGTGATTTTCCATGCAGCAGGACTCACTCAGAACATTTTGTTATATTGAAGGCTTAGGCAAAGCAGACATTTTTCTTCCCATTTTACATCTGAGGCAATTGAAATGCAAAGAACTTAAGTGAATTTCTTGATGTCCTGTGACTAATAAAATTTCAAATCTAGCCCAGCCTATGTGACTCAGTGACTGAATGTCGTTCCATTCCTAGTCAGGGCACATGCCTGAGTTTCAGGCTCGATCCCCAGTAGGGGGTGTGCAGGAGGCAACCGATCAATGATTCTCTCTTATCATTGATGTTTCTATCTCTCCCTTCCTCTCTGAAATCAATAACAATAAAAAAAAACAAACTTGTATTTTTTAAATTTAAAATCTAGGTGTGTGTTTTTGTTTCAGATCCAGTGTTGTTTTTATTACATTTCGGGAACAGGCATTTCCAGGAATGCCTATACCATTTTGTTGAAGAGGCATGGACTTTTGGGAAACTGACAGGAGATAAAAATTGACTCAGTATAAACTAAAGCAAAGTACTTAACCTTTAGGAAATTCTGATTAAAATATATGTGTGTGTGTGTGTGTGTGTGTGTGTATTGTTTTTATTGATTTTTGATAGAGAGGAAGGGAGAGGGAGAGAGAGATAGAAACCTCTATGTGAGAGAGGAACATCGAATCGAGCCCAAAACTTGGGCATGTGCCGTGACCGGGAACCAAACTGGTGACCTTTTGGTACATGGGACAGTGCTCAACCAACTGAGCCACACTGGCCAGGGTGGAAATTCTGTTTTTTTATTTAAAAAATAAGAATAATACCTACCTAGATGAGTTAGAATATTCTTAGCATCCTATCAGTAGCAGGATATTTTACTCCAATGAATTTAAGTAAAAAGGAAATGTATCTTTCAAAACATGAAGTTCAGAAATAGGGCTTGGTCTAGCATAGGTTGAGTCGGCAGCTTAAAAAGGTAGGCCAGGTCTTTCCCATCATTAGTGATGTAGGTGCCTACAGCCATTTCAGGCATAAATCCAATTTAGCTACAGCAAGGTCTAGAGATGCAAGGAAGACACCTTTTTCTGTGTTTTTGTCTTAGGACTGAGGAAACACGTTCATAAAAACCTACGCCATATTGGAAATATCAGGGGGGACACTTTGTAAAGTATATTATTGTCTAACCACTATATACTGTACACCTAAAACTAATACAAAATAATATTGAATATAAATTGTAATTGAAAAATAAAATTAAGAAATAGGGGAAAGGAACCCTACACCAGACTGTCTTTACATTTCTTTATGCTTCTAGTATTTCATCATCACCCCAATACTACACAGATCACGGGCAAGATTATTACAACTGGTTTAGATGATCACTTTAAGAATGAATGCTCTGTTGTGAGGATTAAATAAAGCAATATATGTTAAAGTCCTAGAATAGTAGGCACTTGCTGTTATATCCTTAGTATATAATATGTGAAAATGTTTTGCATTTCTTTATATATTGTTATATTTATCCCTGTTCAAAATGGACATTAATGAGATGAAAATTCCCTTTTCCTAAAACATTCCTAAGAGTTTTCTTTCTCTTTCTGGATATTGCTGAATATTGTAGGTGATGGAAAAGTTATAGAGTCTCTGTATACTTTTTATATAGGCTTTGTTTGAATTTCATATGCCAGGGCTGTCATGGGATCACGAGGGATAGGCAGAGATTGGACTCATATTTGGTTTTAGAGATGATGATATTCTCATTCTTAATGGGAGATACAAAGTCATTTTCAGAAGTTTGAAAGCAAAATAGGTGTCCATACTGTATTAGCATAACCATGTCTCTCCTGTTGTAATGCCAAAAATAATCTATAGGCAGGAAATTAAAAGCATTAAGGTTTTGTTTTAGCATTAATGTGTTCATTTTTCCATAGTAACTTGAGACAACAGACAGCATTGCCTTATCAACTAATTTTCTTTTACGTCAGTGACAGTGCTGTTCAAACAGTAGTGTGTGCCAGTAACACTCAAGTTTTTATATGATTGATGGGGTGGCTTTACTTTGGAAGAGTTATGTAACAAACCAATCAACCTACAAATAAAGATCTATGTCTAGTTTCCATTTGCCAGATTAGTCCTTTATTCTTTTTATTGGCTTTAAGATATCTTTCTCTGTGTTATCTCTATTTCCACTACCCTCCATACCCCCCAGAGTTTTATCTTACCCTTTTTCCATTGACATAATTTTTTTTTAGTTTTTTATTGTGTCTATGAGGTGAATTTCCCATTTTTCGATGATTTTTATTTTTAGAACACAAAGCCTGAAGAGTTCTTAGTAACTCAGCATGACTCCCAGCTCATTGGTGTGCAGGTGTAGATGGCTCCTAAAGGGCCAGAAATTCCAGGATGACCTGGAGACTTGGGTAAAACACACAGTATGCCCATGGTTGCTTTGTAAACAAGCACCCTGGTACATTGATACCTTGACCTTGATTTAATACTGCATTAAGCAAATAATATATTGGATGAAGCTCTGTTATGGCATGATCAAATTGAAATGCAAGAGTGATAATATTTAATATTAGTGGCCTGGTGCATGAAATTCGTGCACATTAAAAGGGAATTAATTAGAGGAAATGTTTTAATATTGCTATTTTCCCTTTGCGGGGGGCAGGGATGTGAGCCTCATGTCCCTGGGCCCGTTGCTAGGGGTGGGGACGTGAGCCTCAAGTCCCAGGGCTGGTGCAGGGGGTGGGGACACGAGCCTCACATCCTGGGGCCCATTGCCAGGGTCGCAGATGCAAGTCTCATGTCCCCGGGCCAGCGCAGGGGGCAGGGATGCCAGCTTCACGTCCCCAAGTGGCACAAGTCCCCGCCCACCCGCTCCTGCTGCGCATGCAGCTTGCTGATCGGTCGTTATGTGACAGTGTCCTGACCAATTTGCATATTACCCTATTATTAGATAGATGTCACTGTGGAGGTTTCCTAATTGTGGCTAACAAGTATTGAGCACCTAAAGAGAGCAGCTAAGGCTTGCTTTATGTAACATAGTTGTCAGAGGGATGAGTGAGAGAACTAGAAGTTTTCCAGCATTATGCTGAAAAAGAGAATATGGAAGAATATGGAAGCCTGGCTGAACATCATATCAGTTGGGGAGCTTTTCACAATACTATGTTGATTATCCCTGGAGATTCTACTTAGTGGGTGCACTTTATTGAATAGTTAACCATAATTGATAATATGACTATTTCTTTTTATTAAGTGTTTAGATTTTTTCCATATTTTTGTTGTTACTCCCTTCCTCCTAAATCTTTACTATTCTTCGTATCCTTAAAGCTTGGATTAAATTTAAGCCCCTGGCCCCACCTCTGTCTCCTCTTCAGAGCATTCCCAGAAGTGTCTCCATCCATCTCCCCAGTCTTCTTAAAACGTGTGTTTTGCATTTTAAGTTGAGAAAATTGGCAGTTATTGTAAGGATAAGTTTAGATTGATCATAAACATACAAAAACTGTTCATTCTCAAAGCAATCAAGTGTATGTGAAAACTCTGAGATATGCTTTCTTGTTGTGATCAGTTGGCAAAGATGAAAAGAGATGAGAATATTTTGGCATGGGTGCAATGGAAAAGTGTCTCTCCTACACTTCTCTTGGGAATATTAATTGGTAAAACCTTTCTCTAAAGCAATTTGGCATTGTGCATCAAGCGCTTTGAAATAATTCAGGTTCTTTAGTCCACATAATGTCCTTTGGAAACCATCCTAAAGAAATAGTGCATATAGAAACAAAGATAGGTATACAACAATGTTCACTACAGTGAATTTTATGATAACAAAAAATTAGAAGAAACCTAAATGTCCAAATGAAGGATAACATCCCCATGTGATGGAATATCATTCATTTAGATTTGGAGGGGTTTGGTGATAAAAGTACAGGGTGGGGCAAAAGTAGGTTTATAGTTGTGAGTATATGAAACAGAGTTTATTCTTGTATTATTATTTAGTAACTAGAAGCCCGGTGCACGAAATTCGTGCACGGCAGGGGGTTGTACCTCAGCCCAGCCTGTACCCTCTCCAATCTGGGACTCCTGGAGGGATGTCCGACTGCCCATTTAGGCCCGATCCCTGGTGGGATCGGGCCTAAATGGGCAGTCGGACATCCCTCTCACAATCCAGGACTGCTGGCTCCCAACTGCTTGCCTGCCTGCCTTCCTGATTGCCCCTAACCGCTTCTGCCTGCCAGCCTGATCACCCCCTAACCACTCCACTGCCAGCCTGGCTGATGCTTAACTGCTCTGTTTGCCCCCAACTTCCCTCCTCTGCCAGCCTGGTCACCCCTAACTGCCCTCTCCTACAGGGTTGATCACCTCCAACTGCCCTCCCTTGCAAACCTGGTCCCTCTCAACTGCCCTCCCTTGCAGGTCTGGTCCCTCACAACTGCCCTCCCTTGCAGGCCAGGTGCCTCCAAACTGCCCTCTCCTGCTGGCCATCTTGTGGTGGCCATCTTGTCTCCACATGGGGGCAGGATCTTTGACCACATGGGGGCAGCTATATTGTGTGTTGCAGTGATGATCAATCTGTATATTACTCTTTTATTAGATAGGATAGAGGCCTGGTGCATGGGTGGGGGCCAGCTGGTTTGCCCTGAAGGGTGTCCCAGATCAGGGTGGGGTTCCCTTGGGGCGTGGGGCGGCCTGAGCGAGGGGCCTGTGGTGGTTTGCAGGCCGGCCACGCCCCCTGGCAACCCAAGGGGAGGCCCTGGTATCTGGAATTTATTTCCCTTCTACAATTGAAACATTGTAGCCTGGGGTGGAACCAAGCCTGCTGCTCCTTCCGGGGTGGCAGCCATTTCTGTGGCAGTTAATTCACCTTCTACAATAGAAACTTTGTAGCCTGGGGTGGCAGCCATTTCTGGGGTGGCAGCCATTTCTGGGGCAGTTAATTCACCTTCTACAATTGAAACTTTGTAGCCTTAAGCGGGTGAGCCCGGCCAGGGTGTGCGGAAAGCTTTGCTTCCCCTGTTGCCGCCGGCAACCCTGGCCTGCTCTCTCAAGCTCCATTCTGCTGCCATTTGTTTGAATTTGTTTACCTTCTATAATTGAAACTTTGTAGCTTGAGTGGAGGCTTAGGCCTGCAACAGCTATGGAAAGCTTGGCTTCCTCTGTTACCTGGGAAACCTTGCTCTCTGTGGCTGTAGCCATCTTGGATTGTGGTTAATTTGCATACTCACCCTGATTGGCTGGTGGGTGTGGCTTGGCTGGTGGGCATGGTTTATGTAGCGGGGTGATGGTTAATTTGCATATTACCATTTTATTAGAGAGGATTATTGTATTATTTTCCATATGAACAACTGTAAACCTGCTTTCACCTTTACCCTGTATACATGGCATAAAACTTAACCATTTTAGCCATTTTTAATCATGCAATTAATTCAATGACATTAAATACATTTGGATTGCTGTGCTACCATCATCACTTTCCATATAAAACTTTCCTCTTCTTGCATAACTCAAACTCTATAGCTGTTCAACAATTTTCTATTCTCCCCTCACCCCAGCCCCTGGCTACTGCCATCCTATTTTCAGTTTTTATGAATTTGACTACCCTAGTAATATAAGTGGAATCTTATGGTATTTGCCTTTTGGGTATGTGACTGGCTTATTTAATTACCATGATGTTCTCTGAGTTCATCCATGCTGTAGCATGTATCAGAATTTCCTTTTTAAGGCTGAATAATTGTATGTATACACCACATTTTGTTTATCTATTCATCTGTCGATGGACATTTGGGTTGTTTCCACATGTTAGCTATTGTGAATAATGCTGCTATTGAACATCGGTGCAGAAATACCTGTTTGAGTTCTCTGCTTTCAGTTCTTTCGGCTGTATACCCAGAAGGAAATTGTGGTTTTAAAAATCTTTAATATATCAAAGTTTAAAAGATTATAAAGAGCATGATTCTCTTTTTGGGGGGAGGGAAGTATGCACATAATAAAAGGACTGGAAGAACATAGTTAGAACTTGGGGCTCTTTATTTTCTTTCTGACTTTTCTATTGTAAGGAATTTATACTAATACATAGTTTAAATTAAATAGAGGGCCCCACCATTTTCAGATGAATGAACAAAGTGATCTGGCAATAGCCTTTCTCTAATGCTGTACTGCTTTACCTCTGGGTTATGAGAATGATAATTTCAGAAATATCCCTAGAGATGTAAAGCACCATGAAATTCAGTTTAATTACTTGTATGTCTCTCAGAAAGAATCACAGCTGTTTTATCACAGAGAGGGGAAAATGACAGCTAAATAGAAAGAACTTGACTTGAGCTTAGTTTCTTCTTTGATAGAAAGTACATGTTCTTTAGGTAGAAATAACCAGTTCAAGAATATTTCCTTTCTTCTTGACTTTGCTGAATGTCTCAGTGCAGATGCCAAAAGTGAACTAAGGCTTTCTTATGAAGACATCACTCCATAATCAAGTACTTAGAGCTAGCTTGCAATCAGCTGACAGATGCAGTGCTAATGCGGCAACCCTTGAACAAAATCTATTGCTTTGAAAGCTTAACGAGAAGTTTTCATCATTTTAATCTAATAATGAATTGAAGAATACAAATTACTTACCTTCTTTCTACAAATATTTAGTACTAAAATAGAAAAAAACCCAACAGTAGTGGAAATACCTTTGTGCAGTTACTCTAAGCTGCTGGACTTCTCTTAAGATGTGAATGTCTGGTTCCATCCTTAAGATTTGCTTTCTTCATGAAGTCTTCTTTCATTTAGCTTCACTCACATATAAGCATTTTATTTATCTTTATAGACAGGTTTAGAATATCAATCATTTTTAGATATTTCTCTCTTTTTAAATATATTTCTTTATTGATTCCAGAGAGGAAGGGAGAAGGAGAGATAGAAACATCAATGATGGAAGAGAATCACTGATTGGCTGCCTCCTGCACACCCCCTACTGGGGATCGAGCCCGCAACCCAGGCATGTGCCCCTGGCCGAAATCGAACCTGGGACCCTTCAGTCCGCAGGCTGACGCTCTATCCACTGAGCCAAGCCGGCCAGGGCTAGATATTTCCTTATGTAAGGACTAACTAACATATTGTTCATGTTCATTTATCCTCTTGCTAGTTAAAAACCTTGACGTTTTTGACGACATAAAGTTTTTTATTTGGTGCATTTTTATGGGCACATTCAGCAGTCTTGCCATATCAGTCTTTTGCAAATGTTAGTCTTCAGTCTAATAAGATTATCAAATATATTTTGTGACAAACACCATTCTTTGCAAGGATTCATTAATACCTATTTCTGTTATAGAGTACAAACTTTATCCTTAATATGAAAACATTTCTCTACTTTTATTTTTTATTGTTATCTTTCCTTTTCCACCCAACTCCCTTTTACTAAAAAAAAAAAAAAAGAAAGAAAGAAAGAAAAAGAAAAGGTAATGAAAAAGGACTTTAAAAAAAACAAAACATTTTTTAACACATACCAGTGGGTAAGCAAAGTGATACAGAGAAGAGGGCTCAGGCCTTGGAATCCAGCAGAACTAGGTAAAGTTCCTGCCTGACCACTTCTAAACTACATGGCTTAATATTTCCATGCTTCAGTTTCCTGATCAGTAAACTTGAGAAAATCCTCCCTATCTTAAAGAGTTGTCAGAATTAGAAATATTAAGCCTGGTGGGTCAAGTATAATGCTTTATACCTAGAAAGTGCTTAGTAATCCGAGCCAGCTAAAATTATTGTTTCTTTTTACCATTTGGTGTTAATCCCAGTTTTTCAAATGTCATCTGTGCTGTATTGTATTTTTTGTTAGAGATACACTGTTCCCCTTTGTAGGAAGAGTATATATTGCCACCCCCTGGCACCAGGTTTTGGTGTGTGCCTTGATTATCAGCAGAAGTTTAAGAGCCCTATTGTGTACTTTTCCTTGGCTAATTCCCAGAGAAAGCTGTTCCTTCAAGCTAGATCCCAGAGGGAAAGCAGTATGGAGCGGAACTAAACCAATAATGCAGGAACATGGCGTGAACAGCATTTCAAGCCATGGGGTTTTCTGCCGTTTAATACTGTGGCACACTTACCCAAAAATGCATCATCTTCAGCCAAAATGGATAGTTTCAGTATTTTAACAGCTATATGTATTTTTTAATCAAGTTTGAATCTTTAAAAAAATGTAATGGAATGATAAAATACATATGGAAAATCAGCGCCAAGGAACTAGAGAATACAAATATGCCAATAATAAGGATCAACATGCTTGGTATAATTGAGCTTCAAGCTTTTTAATAGTTGCATGAAAAAAAAGATCATATACCAATTCTTCAGAGGAAACTGAATTCTCCCTAGCAATAAATGAAATGAACCTAAGTAGGCATCAAGGGAAGCTATATACACTGTCAATATTTTATAAAGTAGTGAATTCCAAAAATGTTAAAATGTAATGCACTGAAGGTAATATGCAATTCACTCATTTAATGTGACCTAAGGATGTAGTAGCTTTTTGATCAGATGGTTTGTAGCAAAGTCAGGATTTAGACTACTGAAAGAAGTGAATAGATTACCTTTATCTTCTACGTACTGCTGTATTTATCACTTGTCTCAGCCCACTTCTTGGTAAGAAGTACATGCATTTTTCCTTCATTCAGCAAGTATTTTGTAATCACCTGCAATGAGTCAGGCAGTCTGATGATCCAGGCACTGGAGATTAAGTGCTCAATATTACTGACAAGTTCCCTGCTCTCATGAGGCCTACATTCTATTGGGGAAGATAGATGACAAAATCTCAGGTTGTTATAAATTCTGTAATAGATAAAAACTATTTAGAGTGTTCATTTTTTCCCCCTTGTGTTATACTAATATGTGATTTTCAAGATTTTTTTATTTCACTTAAATTGCCATATTTATTGTCATAAAGTTGTTTTGAATATCCTTTTACTTCTTTTTAAATGCCAGTAGGACCTTCAATTTGTATTTTCTCTCTTTTCCTCTCACTCCTCTCTCTCAGTCTGCTGCCTATGAGTTTATTAATTTTACTAATTTTCTTATAGAACTAACTTTTGGCAGTGCTGATAACCTTTGGTGCACATCTGCTTTCTAGTTCATGGATTTCTGCTCTGTATTATGTCCTTCTTTCCATTCTGTTTGAAGCTAATATGCCATTAAACAGTGTGTGTGTGTGTGTGTGTGTGTGTGTGTGTGTGTGTGTGTGTGTGTATGAACACCTTTATCTTGAAATTATAAGGTATTTTTTTCTGCATAACCTTGTGTCATCAAACAGTCATTCGTGAGTTATTTAATCCTTATATTGTCCTCATTCTGATTGTTTTAAAATAAAGATTTTATTTTGTGTTTGTCTTAGGTAGTTTCTATTAGTCACTAGGGCATTTATTTTACTTTTCTTCTTCTCCATGCACCCAAATGAAATGATATTGAATATTGTTGCCTGTTGAATGATGTATGTGAAAAAAAACCCTAGATTGGAAGTGTTACCTTGAAAATGCAGTGGATATGCAAGCACTGAAGTCTTTTACAATGCTGAAGTGTTTTCAAAGGTTGATATTTAGTTTCATGCATATTCAGAAAAGGCTTCTTATTCTCTTGGAGTTAAAATTAGTATGCACAGGCACAATCTCCGTTTTTCTTAACTTCTTAGTACAATAAATGTTCTTTATTTCATTTCTATACCACTCTTATGGAACTGATTGTTTTAGTATGTGACCCAGATGATCCTCCTCATTGCTCTGTGTATTTTTAAGGCTTTTTATGAAACCACTTTTAAAAATATGTGCACAGTTCTCATTTTAAAAATAAAACTGCGTATACATGCGCACATACACACTATCTCACATTTCTAGTAAACTATTGAAGAGAGGACTTTTCCAAAGACTGGGCTGCTATGGTGAAGGTAGGTTAAGTGGTGGATTACAATGGAGCAGAGGGTGAGAATATGCAGTCACTTAAGCATTAAATCCTAATAGCACACTTGATTCTGGGTGAAGGCCAGTAGAATATTTTCACTTACTCAGGCGTTAGAGTTATGCAAACAGAAGCTATTGCACACCAAGAGTTTCATGATTGAGAAAGTAAACTTGTACATTTGTTGTTGTTGTTTTATAGGTTCAAAAAGGCATTTGAAAGTGAGCCTACACTACAGTCAGGAATTAATTATGCAGTTCTTCTTCTGGCAGCTGGGCACCAGTTTGAATCTTCCTTTGAGCTCCGGAAAGTTGGTAATTACAGCTTGATATTTTACATGGAAATCCATAAACTGGAGCCAATTTTATACAAAGAAAAAGAATCATTGTTAGATATACTTTTGCTTTCTATCTCATCTGACTTCCTGAAAAAAAATTTTTATTATATCTCCTTGTTTAGTGTTTCCAACTATGGTGCAGAATCCTGATATCGGGACTTAAATCAAATTTTAGTTTATTTTACCTGTTACAAAAAACACCCTGGTTAATACTTATTGTTTCAGCGCAAACTAACATAGAAAATATAGGCTCCATTTTTGGTGGAATTTTTTAACTCTATGACACGTTATGGGAGAGAGTCAGAATTATAGGTTTGGGTCTCTATCAGTAATGATGATGTAATAAAAGAACAATGTGATTGGAATTGAGACAAATCACTATTTGAAACTCATTTTCAAGGAGTAATAAAAATAAAATTTGTATTACTGAATATTAAAATCTGTGAATCTATAAAGATAATCAAGAAAAAGAAATCAAAACAAAATTCATCACTAAGCACAAATCAACTCGTTATCTGTGGAGGTGACCAACTTCTCAGAAAATTGGGTATTATAGGGAAAAAATTAAATGCTTTCCGTTTCTTTTAAAGACATTCTGTAGTTCATCCAGTTGATGAGAAAAAGCTCATCTTAAAGCATGCTACATACTAAATGTATTTTATTCAGAAGAATGTATTCTTCAAAAGAGTGCTAGCTAATAGAGTAGAAAGAATGATAAAACTGATAGTGATGTTGAAATAATGATTCTGGCCAGGATCAATGAAAATGTTTATTTGTAAAAAATAATTGTCATATTTATACGGTACCAAAGCTCACTCACAGATTGCTTGTTAGTCACAAAGCAGCATGTCAGTGGTCCAACTAGCATCTTAGTGGGATGGCTCCACACGGGCCTCCTGATGTGGTGAATATAAGGCAAACAGCATCTGCTGTGAAACAGCCTCACCAAAAATATTTAGCCCAAATTTAAGATCTAACGTCCAGCCGAAACCGGTTTGGCTCAATGGATAGAGCGTCGGTCTGCGGACTGAAAGGTCCCAGGTTCGATTCCGGTCAAGGGCATGTACATTGGCTGCAGGCACATCCCTGGTAGGGGGTGTGCAGGAGGCAGCTGGTCGATGATTCTCTCTCATCGATGTTTCTAGCTCTCTATCCTCTCCCTTCCTCTCTGTAAAAAATCAATAAAATATATTTAAAAAAAAAATAAGATCTAACGTCCAGTTAATAGGAATCACAGTGTCTAGAAAAATAAATCAGACATCACCATGAAGCGCCATCAGACATATGCATAATGTGAGGATGTTCTACAATACAGTCCTTGTCTCTTTAAAAATTCAGTGTCGGGGAAAAGTGTGGTTGGAGTGGTTACTGAGATTTAGCAACATAATAAACAAATGCCATTAATGATTCTTGATTGGATTCTGGGTTAAAAAAAGCTATAGGAGATATTTGGAAAACAATTAGAGAATTTGACTTAGGACTTGATACTGCATAATATTAAGGGATCATTATTTTCGTTAGGTGCAATAATTGAATAGAATTTTTTAGGTGTATGCTGCAACACTTAAGGGTGAAATGTCATGATGTCTGTAATTTAATTTGAAATGTTGCAACAAAAATATTCAGGAAGATGAAGCAAGAGCAAAATGTTAGCAATAATTGAAAGTATGGCCATTCATTGTTACATTTTTTCCTCTTTTCATGTATGTTTGAAATTCTCCGTAATGGAAAATTGAAATGGAAAGAATTTAATTGCCACTATTTATGGAAGCTGTATGACCTTAGACAAGTTGTTAAAGGTCTCTGAGCTCTTTTTTCCTTACTGAAGAAAAGAGAAAATCTCTAATTCATTGTACGGTTGTTTGAATTAAGAGTTACATTTCCAACGTGCTTTGCACAGTGCTGAGCATCTCGTGAGTGTTCAGTAAAGGCTCTGTTTCCTACATTTCTCCATTAAAGCAGCCTTGAGTCTAATAGTGGCTCCAAGTTGTAAATCTATCATAAAACTAAACTATTAAAAAAGTCTTCAATTCTTAGAAGCCAACCACTTCTAATTAGAGCATTGTCTATTTAAATTATCTAAACAGACAATTGAATCAAAGAATTGATATTTGAAACAGTAGTGACATACTGTTCGTTGTGTATAAATTTAGCCAGAATTTTTTAAAAGTAAGACAGCCAGATGGTAAGGAGTGGTAAAAAGGTATAAAAGGGTACATCAATAATAGTGCTTTAGCCCTAGGGATCAAGACCCTTAAAAATATTGTAGCCTAGCACTAAATACGACGTTACTTCTGAGACTTGTTCCTATGGAAATGGTCTCTAAATATGGGGGAGGAGGGTATGTGATGTTTATTCCTGTATTCCTTGAGGGGTGGAGCTTCTAAATATAAAAATTAAAGCCATGTTCATAACTTTATACCTAAAAGATTAATATCTTCATGTAGAAATAGGGTTCATGCAGCATGTGGAAAGAGCATAAAAGCTAATACACAAAAGAAATACAAACATGGAAAGAAAATCAATCTCAATGGTAAAAAAAAAAAGGCAATTTTCTTTATCAGATTGGTAAAGATGAAAGGACAGAATAGTATCCATAATTGGGAAAGGTGCGGGCAAGAGATTATCGTCAGGTGCCACCAGTGAAAATATAAATTGGTGCAGCATTTCTAAGGACAACTTGGCAAAATGTATCAAAACTTAAAATCGGTGCATCCGCATGAAGCAAGTCCAAGGGTTAGGACTTCATTATAAAGAAACAATCGAATAAGTGCACAAAACTATGTGTACAGGAATATTTGTAGTAATAAAATGTCATCTGCTGCATTTGGGTAAATAAATTGTGACATATCCATATGCTAAAATACTGTTTTCCATAAAAACAACATTTTGTCCAAATGCTGAATGGCTTGGTGTCATAATCACATATTTATGCCAAGGCCAAAGCTAAATATCACCCTCACAGAGTGAACTTCTGTCATGGAAGAATAAATCTGAAATTTTATTTAAAACTATTATTGAACTCCCTTTACTATTAAACGTTTTCTTAGTCCCTACTTAAATGTTTGACATGGCCCAGCCAGTGTGGCTCAGGCTTTGAGCATCGACCTATGTATGAACCAGGAGTTCATGGTTCAATTCCCGGTCAAGGCATATGCCCGGGTTGCCGACTTGAGCCCTGGTGGGGGACATGCAAGAGGCACCGATCAATGATTCTCTCTCATCATTTATGTTTCTCTCTCTCCCTCTCTCTTCCTCTATAAAATCAATAATATTTATATATATGTTTGACATGGTTTGACGATAGATCAGTCCTGGGTTCATTGTTCTGCACGTAATATACAATAAAGAGATGCTCATTTTCAACTGAGGTTGGTAGAGACATGTTTTTCCCATCTCATTTTTCTCACACACTTTCTTCTTTCATTTGTATTCATCATATTTTATATTATGTTCAGAAAGGAGACTATGGATGTTGCATATACATGTATAATTTTTTTATCTCATAAATTTTTAAAGTGACAAAGCTATTTTCAACTTATCCCAAAATGTGAAGAGTGGACTTCTTCCTGAAATAGACATGGCTTAAGTGGAATTATATAATAAAAAGTAGCATAAAGTTTTTTAAAGATTATTTTGTTTTGTTAAAGTATAATTTTCTTTTTTTTAAATATATTTTATTGATTTTTTTACAGAGAGGAAGGGAGAGGGATAGAGAGCTAGAAACATCGATGAGAGAGAAACATCGATCAGCTGCCTCCTGCACACCCGCTATTGGGGATGTGCCCGCAACCA
Source organism: Cnephaeus nilssonii (assembly GCF_951640355.1). NCBI lineage: Eukaryota > Metazoa > Chordata > Mammalia > Chiroptera > Vespertilionidae > Cnephaeus > Cnephaeus nilssonii. The sequence goes on along the minus strand of NC_137080.1, from coordinate 24,473,075 downwards.
AGGTACAACATGCCCTTGACCGGAATTGAACCTGGGACCTTTCAGTCTGCAGGCTGACGCTCTATCCACTGAGCCAAACCGGTTTCGGCAAAGTATAATTTTCAAAAAATATAAATTTATAATCAGAAACTATAAAATGGACACATGTAAGACATTTTAGTTAACTCAGATGATACCGAAACTAGTAGGAGAATATGTCCAGTTCAAAGAGCATTTAAGAAGTAGGGTATTTACAGATAATTTAACAAAGAAATGTTAGGATAAGATTTCTGAGTCTGATTTAAAAAAAACACACTGGTTTATGTTCAAGAGGTCTAATCTTAGAGATTATCTGTTTTACTAGATAGAAATTATTTGCATCTCTATTGAACAAAAACCCACAAGTTAACAAGTAACCTTCTCTAAGTCTGAGATCTTTAATAAATACTAAATAGTGAGATGAACTAACCACACTTTTCCTAGACACTCCTTAGTGGATATACCCCTATGTAATATTGAAATGATGCCTCCCCCCCCCCCTTTTTTTAAATCTTACTCCCAAATCTGATAATTTTCTTGACAATTATGGATGTTAGTGGCACTAAACAATTCTGCAAGGATATATTCTTCTTAAGCAAAATAATTACAAATGCAAAAATAATATAAGATAGAGTAGAGATGAAAATTTGAATGAAATGCAAAGAATCTAGAAGGACCAAAACATTGCAAAAAAGAACAAAGTTGGAGGGTTTGGATTACTTGATTTCAAGTGTTGTTACATTAATCAAGAGAATGTTTTTCTGTCAGCTTCCTTATTTTTAACTCTATCGTGTATAATTCCTTTTGCATATAATGTTATTGTAGCATTTTACTCTTAAAAAAGAGATATACTGTACACATTTATACTTCAACTAACTGATAGAATGTTAGCATATTTCCCTTTCTAGTAACTAAAGAATCTGTGATATCATAAGGGAATGAAGGAGGTTATACAACAAGACACTTGGTGTTAGCACCTTTTAATTTTTGCATATACAGACACACATACAAATTCTTGAATGATGTACATCAAAGTGAAGGGGCGTTATTACCTTTGAGTTTTTAAGTTAATGGGTAAGTTTCACTTTCTTCTGTATACCTTTATGATTAGTCTGACATTTTTACAATGAACTCAAACCCCTTTCATAATCTGAAGCAGAACAAAGCTATTTTAATCTGAAAGGAAGAATGAAAGCTTCATTTTGTTTTTTAATAAAAAGTCAGCTCTGCCTACCTGCTGTGTGTTTGTAATATTGTACTTCCTGTCCATCTTCTAGGGGTGAAGCTTAGCAGCCTTCTTGGTAAAAAGGGAAACTTGGAAAAACTCCAGAGCTACTGGGAAGTTGGATTTTTTCTGGGGGCCAGTGTTTTGGCCAATGACCACTTGAGAGTCATTCAGGCATCTGAAAAGCTTTTTAAACTGAAGACACCAGCATGGTAATAAACTGATATGTATTTATACAATTGTTTTTCATAAACAGCTCCTACCGCTTCTTTCCAAATTGCTATATTTGCTGAACATACAATTAGATTATTTTATTTGCTTAGAGAATAAAATGCAGAATATAGAGGAAAAAAAGTGATGTCTATAAGTAAAATGTGTTGGATATAGGTTCTGATGATTTTGGACATAGGGGATGTCTGCTGGCTACCGGCTAAGCCTTTCTCTCACATTGACCAACCCACTAACCCAGTGCTACCCACATAAATCATGCAGAAGCCTCAAACTTTACACCCACAAATCTAATCAGCAGGTTTACAGTTTCCATCTCAGCCTCCCAGGCCTCTGCTCCAAATACATGCCCTTTGTTTCCTTTATGATCTAATCTCAGTTTTGGAATTACCATTCTTTTTACTTAGGGTTTACTGACACATTTTGGTGTTCTCTCTCTCTCTCTCTTTCTCTCTCTCTCTCTCTCTCCCTCCCTCCCTCCCTCCCTCCCTCCCTCCTTCCCTCTCTCTCTCTCTCTCTCTCTCTCTCTCTCTCTCTGTGTTTCTAATTTCAAATTGTTCTTGGCACGCACCCAAGTCTCATCATTATGTATGTGATGATTGGAAAGACGAAAACAAAATTCCATCTGCATTTAGGACTGTTTTTGAAAACAGTGTTAATTTTATTATGCATCACATGTAATGATTGATCATTAGCCATAAAGACTTTTAAAGGTTAACAATGATACTGAGAAAGGCTTAGAGCAGCTCTGAACCCAGGCCACTGACTTGTTTTCCTCAGAGGAAACATTTGAGGAGATGACCACCCTGTTATGTCCTCATACCTTCCTAAGGGATTTTCTCATTTTCAGCAAATCATCCCCAGCATCAATCCTCCCATTGTGATCTTTCTGACCTTCCCCCTCCACTGATATCCTTAAATCAATATAGTTCAATGGTGCCTCAGCCTAAGGGATAAAGTCCATCTCCTTGGCTTGGCAAACAAGGTTTGCCCTTAGTCATTCTAGCCTCAGTTTTTGTTACGCCATTGTCCATTCACACTGAACATGCCATACCACTTGAGAATGCCTCTTGCAGTGCCCTTATCCACCTGGGGACATTCATAAATCATATCTGCTCAAAATCAGACCCTGACCTATAACCCTTCCCCGCTTCCAGATACAAGTTCATGGATATCATTGCAATACACGTGTGATTATTTCATCTCATGAAATTTTCTTCTTTCAGATATTGTTAGTCATGTCTGTTTAGTATTAGCTTTGTTTATATTGATCACATGATGTTATAATACCTTTTACCTTCTGTCTCCTCAGCACTGTGCACAACTGGAGAACAGACTTGTACTGTTAGTAGTATGTTTACAGGGGGCATTCAGCAAATGACATGAAATACACGAACTAATAAATGCATGCGTTAAATGTAGCCAAATTTGTTATTTCTTCATGGTAACCATTCTGATGGTAGAGGAGGTCAAGACTGAAGCACAGGTTTTAGGTATCCTGGCTTCTATTGAAAACAAACATTGTTTTCTTCAATAGTAATAACCATGAGACACTGCCTTAAATTTCCATTAACTTAATGTTAGCTTTCATGTTTATAGTTTACAGTGTGCTTGCATACCCATTATCTCATTATAATTACCTTGCTTCTCATTTTTACTAACTCTTTCTTGGAGGTACCAGCTGTCTTACCAGATTTGGGGATTTTTGTGTAATATATAAGCTGAGTTGATTCAGGTAAAATAATGATCTCTTATGAAGGGTCTATTTAGAAAAACTTTATTAAGGAAGTATATTTTAAAATAAATGCATTCACCACTTCCTTGAATAGGATATAGGCATTATTTTAAAAGTCATGTTTTAAGTAGATTTATCACACAGTCCAAGTTACTTAAACCCTCTAAGCCTCAGTTTCCTCATCTTTAAAATGGGTATAAACCATCCTGTTTTGCCATGAAATTTGGATGTTTCTTTTAAGTGCACTTTCCCAAGAAAATATTGTCTCTTAGTTCAGTAAGTCAAGACATCTCTTCAGACCAGACAGATATGTACTTTTAATTAATTTTTGTGAGATTTAAATGAGATAATGTGTGTGAAAGTCCATGACATGTAAGAAATAATGGATAATGTTTGGCGAATCTGAAAATGCATAATTTTAATGTTTATTTACACTTATAGAGTAAGACTGGGATACATAGGAACAGGTGGTTCTAAATTTGCCTCGTGTGTCTTATATCTTTTAATGTTTAGGTACCTCAAGTCTATTGTAGAGACAATTTTGATATATAAACATTTTGTGAAACTGACTACAGAACAGCCTGTGGCTATACAGGAACTTGTGGACTTCTGGATGGACTTCCTGGTCGAGGCCACAAAGACAGATGTTACTGTAGTTAGGTTTCCAGTGAGTACAAACTCTAATTATAGTTCTATTTTGTTTCTTTCATTTAACGTTTATCTTGCACTGTGGTTGTAATAATTCTATATGCTGATTTTATGCCCTAAAACAACAGTTATATGGTTAATACATTTATTTTCTGCACATTGGTTTGCATTAGCTTACTTTTTAAAATAACTTCTCAAACTCAGAGAAATGAGATACATTTTTATGTTTTGCTATGAAATTTGGATGTTTCTTTTCATAAGTTGTAAAGTGCACTTTCCCAAGAAAATATTGTCTCTTAGTTCAGTAAGTCAAGACATCTCTTCAGACCAGACAGATGGGTAATTTTAATTCAGACTACAGCTTTGTTGACATTGTCATCAATATCAATTGCCATTATTGTGGTGAAAAGTGTCAGGCTTACCTGCGTTGTTATTCCATCTCCAGCACTCATTATCTACAGGAGTCAGAGTTAGATGTAGTATCCACAATCACTCTTTACAGTGCTTTAGATCATGGGAAATGACTTGTAGGGTTTGGTCTGCAACTAATTTTGGCTAGTCTCTATCAAACTTTATATATATAATGGACACACAGACACTTTAAAAAATATATTGCTCATCTTCTCAGCAAGTGCCATCCCCACCCTGATAGCTCTCAGAATACCATCTAAAGCAGTATATAGCTTTAGCATCCAATGCAAGAATTACTGGCTACTCACTGTGTGCATAAATCTCTTCTCACATCAAAGGGATGCCATATCTCTCTCTGTTTGAGCTCCTAGTCTCAATCTTCCATACCCAGAGGTGGTGACAACTCAGTTCTTTTCACAAAATCTTGTTCTGTAGTTCTTGTTGATAGCATCATCTGTTTGATTTAATTAAATCAATTGCTGGCATTAACAGGCTTTCTTTACTCTTGTTTTCAGATGAAGCTTTAAACGCAGCAGGAGCTTTAGTTGAAAAGCCTTTCATACTAAAACACTTAACTTTATTTTCTAGCCTAGATTATGTGTAGCTAGGAAAACACTTATCTCAGAGTGAGCTGGCAGCTTGCCTTGAGCTGGTGAGCTGATGCTAGTAAATGTGGTGGTGAGAGAAGACAGCACAGACCTAAGTATTTAATTATTGACTATTTACTTGATCTACTAGAAAATTAGCTGTGAGAGGAAAGCACTCATATTAGCTATTCTGATCTGATTTAAATTAGCTTAATATGAATCAGTCTGTCATAATATGAATGTAAAAAATAAAACCAGAAAATATGAAGAGAGAAGTTAATAGAATATAGGTATGTAGTCCAAGTGAGAGAGGCCTTCTTAAGCAAAAAAAGGACCTATAAGCCCGAAAGGCAAATATTGACCAATTTGATTTCATTAAAAATTCAAATTTTTGTTCAGTATGAAACACCATAAACATGGCAAATGAGAGACAGGGAAACAATACTTAATACTAATGCTGCAAAATGATCAATTTGCCTAATATGTAAAAAACCTCAACCAATTCCTAATTTATACACAAAAGAAATATGGGCAAATCATGTGAAAAGAAAATTAATATCACTGAGTAGTCAAATAAAGAGAAAAAAATGAGACACCATTTACCTATGCTGTTTTGCACATGTGCAAATATATCTGTAGGATAAATTCCCATAAGTGGAATAGATTAATATTGCCATGCTGCCCTCCATTGGGATTGTATCATTTGACATACCTACCATCAACATATTTGCTTTCCCAAAGTCTCTCCAAAAAGTGTATTGTCAGAGTTAAACTTCTGCTAAATTCATAGATGAAAAATGGTATATTTGGGGTAGTTAATTAGTGTTTCTCTTATTATGTGTGAGGATGTGCATATGTGTAAGTTCATGTGTTTAAAAGACCACTCAGTGATTTAAAAAAAAAAAAGGATTTGTTGCCACCATTTAAAAATAAAGGGCTGGATCTTCAGTGCTTCCTATGATGGAGTAAATGGTATTGGTATTGCTAAAAAATACCTATGAAATCAGGACAAAATGCACAAAACAACTATTTGGAGGCATGAAACAGCTATTATCATAGTACTGCAATCCTTGGAAGTGAGTCCCACCTTCACCCATTAGTTTTTTCCCCCCAGGGTCATTTTTCTGGCTGCAACCCAAGGAGATGGAGCCCTGGTTGGGAATGACATTCTCACTGGGCAGAGCAGACACTCATCAGTGTTTGGGGCTCTAAGGCAGCTGAATATGAGGGGCAGGCAAAGTTGGAAAAAGGGGGATCCTTGAAGAATGAAACCCAGGATTCTGCCTGGCTATTTCAGATAGTGTGAAAAAGGGGTAAGCATGTTGTGAATAAACACAACTATAGATCCCAGTCTTTGACTAAAATTGGGTTTTGGATGAGACCCATACGGTGTAAATAAACCTTATAAAGGTAAGTTCCCTTGCTATTTAAGAGATCCTGACCTGAAGTGGCAGAGAACATCCTTTGGAAGGCTGAAAGCTGAGGAGATACTCCAGAGCTTACACTATGCAGGGATAAGCGGTTGGACTTTGGGCCAAGCTAGAGTGATGAGACCTTGGTGAACACCCCAAGTCCTTAGTTGATACATAGAAACCCAAGCCCCAGGAGTAACTGCAAAACTAAAACATACCATCCTAACAAAACCAGAATAAAAATAAGGCCTGATAGGATCAAGATGATACATTGATAATTTAACTGCTAACTAGGAAAAAAAAATCTCTGAAAAGATTTAATTCAAAGCATCTGCAGTGTCATTCAGATTTAATCAAAGATTACTAGGCATGTTAAGAAACAGGAAAAGTAACTGATAATGAAGAGCTAAGACAGCCAATAGAGGCAGATTCAGAGGTGATTCACATATTGGAGATACCAGATAAGGACTTCAAATAACATAATGATCATGTTAATTAAAGAAGAGGAAAAGATAGACAGAATGGGTGAAAAGTGGAATATTTCAACTGAAAAATAAAGTTTATTAAAAATTCAAGTGAAAAATCAGGAGAATTTACATAAAACTTTAGACTTTCAACTGCTCTTAAAAAATGAAAGGGGCCTAGCCAGTATGGCTCAGTGGTTGAGTGCCAACCCATGAACCACGAGGTCACCCGTTCAATTCCCAGTCAAGGCATATGCCTGGATTGCATACTCAATCCCCAGTACGGCATGCAGGACACAGCCAATCAATGTATCTTGCTCATCAATACTTCTATCTTTCTATCCTTCTCCTTTCCTCTCTCTCTAAAATCAATAAAAACATTTTATTAAATAAAAGGGAATCTTAATAAATAAATTAATTAAAAAATGAAAGGGACTGGCAGTTTGTGACTGCATACTTGAAAAGCAACAATCTACAGAGCCAACTAGCTGCTCCCATTGAAGATGTTGAGTATAGTCCCATTCATCCTGCTTTTCCCATTTACCTGTCCCACCAGGCCCACTCTCTGCAATCATAGTTTCCTACCCAGGTTCCACTGCATAGAAAGAGGCAAGCTTCTGTTTCCTGTGGGACCATATCAGTCATTGTGTCTTGTCATTTCCTTAGAGTAGCATTTTCTGTGGCTCACACTTATTAAGGCTGCAGTAGGTCTTGATTGAGGTGATAACATTATCCTTATTTTGAAGTGGATCTTTCTAAGACGAGGATGACTTATATTAGTAAACTAGAAGCCCGGTGCACGAAATTCGTGCACGGCGGGGGGTTGTCCCTCAGCCCAGCCTGTACCCTCTCCAATCTGGGACTCCTGGAGGGATGTCCGACTGCCCGTTTAGGCCCGATCCCACCAGGATCGGGCCTAAATGGGCAGTCGGACATCCCTCTCACAATCCAGGACTGCTGGCTCCCAACTGCTTGCCTGCCTGCCTTCCTGATTGCCCCTAACCGCTTCTGCCTGCCAGCCTGATCACCCCCTAACCACTCTGCTGCCAGCCTGCTTGATGCTTAACTGCTCCCCTGCCAGCCTGTTTGCCCACAACTTCCCTCCTCTGCCAGCCTGGTCACCCCTAACTGCCCTCTCCTGCAGGGTTGATCACCTCCAACTGCCCTCCCTTGCAAGCCTGGTCCCTCTCAACTGCCCTCCCTTGCAGGCCTGGTCCCTCACAACTGCCCTCCCTTGCAGGCCGGGTGCCTCCCAACTGCCCTCTCCTGCTGGCCATCTTGTAGTGGCCATCTTGTGTCCACATGGGGGCAGGATCTTTGACCACATGGGGGCAGCTATATTGTGGTGCAGTGATGATCAATCTGTATATTACTCTTTTATTAGACAGGATAATTCAATTTGTGTCCATTTATCTCACTACTATATTCAGTCTCATTCCTCCAAGAAAAACCATAACCCTGAGCAACAGAAAGCAGGTGAAAGTTCTTTTGGGAAATTATTTTAATGGTTCCATCATTTATTATTATTTAGGTTCAGTTCAATTTATTTTTTTCTCTCACCTCTCTTCTGTGTATATTTTCTTTTCTTCCTACATTAAAATGTTAGCTGACCATCAACTCATCAACTAATGTCAGGAGAGAGGAAGTGGAGCGTGATAATTCAGTTAAATGTCTACTTTTTATAGATTATAGGCCTTGCTGTCTTTCTTCCCACTTCAGATACATAAAGTTAGCAGTTGGCTGTAGTGTTAACCAGTATAAAAGACTAGAAACTAAAAATGAAATTGTTTATACTATGGACTGAGTTGAATTATGATGGTTTTATCAAATTGCCTCTTTTTGGGGGGGAGGGGTCTTTTCTCAACTTTTCTGTGACCTACAAAATGTATGCTACAAATCCCTCATATTTTGTCATTTCCAGGGCAGATCAAAGGGCTTAACAAATGTTAGATGATGATAATTGCAACCAGTGTTTATTCCCTGTCTCAAGGCAGGAACACATAATTCAGATTTTATTTGTTAGAAATATTGTGAGACAATAAACACAATTTAAGAAGACATAAGAGAACCTAGTGCTGTGCTTTTCTAAATGTTAAATAATGTGCCCATGTAATTAGGGAACGAGGTATGTTCTCATTTATCAGTGCAGTGATTTTGATGCTATTTTGGGATGGGAACCCAGCTTTTATTCCATATTATTCCTTTCATTTCACAAGCACTAGGATACTCAGATTGGAGAGCACTATTTCTGTAAAGCTTAGATTGAAAATTTATTTTCATTATTAACCAGTACCACTTAACTCTGTTGATTGGAATTTGGACCTTGATTTACCTGGTATGTTCCTGAGTCAGAATATATTCCCCTCTGGGCTCTTACTCTGTGTTTATTTATGGTATATCCTATCTTATTTTCATAACTAGAGCCTGACCAAGAATTCTTTATGCCCTTACAGTTTTATAGTAAAGCATAAAGAAAATTTTGTTTTTCTAATCCCCTTTCTCTAGTTCCCTGTACTTTAACTTAAATTTTATTATGGTAAGTTTATTGTAAAATAAGTACAGTGGGTTTGTAGTGTATGGCTGAGTTAATTTCTGACCCGGATTTCTGTCGAGGCTGCACTTTAGGTTAGAATGTATTGTGAATTCCTGCTTAACAGAGCCTTCTGCAGGATTTTTCTTTCACTTTTATTTGGGAAACCTTGCTTGATACAAGATCGTTTCTAAAAAGGCAATTATCTTGAGTTTTAAGCAGTGGAGCAGAAAGAACTATTCCAGTTTCTCTGCTAGTTAAGCATTTAACTTTATTTTTTATTATTTTTAACATTCCTACTTAAGTCTGCATAGGAAAATTGAGCTAGGCACGTGCCTTTAAATATCTGTGTGAAATAGATAATAATTGCAGCACCTTTGAAATAAGGGCATGTATAGTATTTTAATGTTATTTGCTCCTAAAAAGAAATATTAGTAATAATGTAATACATCATGCACTCCTTCAATGGAGATTTTCAACTCACTTATCACATACCCCTCATATAGCTCCAAAACAAGAGCAAGTTTTATTTTTCTCTTTTTTTTATCACAAGGTTATAAATACATCATTATTAAAGATATCAGTTGTATCTTGAAGTCAGTGTGAAACATGTTTATTTCATACAGCTATCTCCATTTCTTTGATTTATATGTAAACTCTTTCAATAATAACCAAAATAATTTCTCAGTCCATTTACATGGGTATGAAAACCGTACATCTTGATCATAGGTGTGGCAGCAGAAAACCTGAAGTATGCGACATTCTATAAATGGAGTCTTTTCCTTTCCTTGTACAGAATTATTTGTTTTACCACATTGCTGCCTTTCTTTGGCACATTTACATTTATAGAAATAGAGTATGTATTAAATAATACATAAAAGCTTTTAAAAAGTACTATCAGTAGATTGATTGGGGATAGCCAAACAAATATATGGTCTTCAGAAATTTATTTCCAAGTTTTTTAGAAATAAAAGGTGACGTATTATTTTGGAACCTATGATAGTTGTATAATACCATAAGATACTCAAAAGACTCATAGAATGGCAATAGTCAGACCTTTAAATGGTTTATCCTAGCGGTGGACCCAGAACTTCATCCGATAATCAGTGCCTTGTTGTTATGTCAGCTCTACATGGTTTGAATCCTAAGTCACTAATATTAATTTATTTTGTTTTATGTTTTCAAGGTATTAATATTAGAACCAACCAAAATCTATCAGCCTTCGTATTTATCTATCAACAATGAAGTTGAGGAAAAGACAATATCTATTTGGCACGTGCTTCCTGATGACGAGGTAAATTGTGCAATTATTAAGATGAGTATTAATAGTGAAGGACTATACCCTTTCAGCAATTATATGTTCCAGCAAAATTTACGTTAGTTAAGAAGAAATAGCTTGATTATATTATAAAATGTATTTATGCTAGGGGAGGGGCTGCTGGTTGAATCAACCACCATTGGCCAGTGATTTAATCAATCATGACTGTAATGGAGCTGCTATAAAAACCCATAAGGACATGGTTCAAAGAGCTTCCAGATTGGGGAACACATGGAGATGTGGGCAGAGTGGCCGCCTAGAGAGGGCACGGGAACTCCATGACCCGTCCCACATGCCTTACCCTATTCATCTCTTCCATCTGGCTCTTCCTGAGTGATATCCTTTTAGAATAATCCAATAATCTAGTAAATAAAATGTTTTTCTGCGTTCTGTAATCTCTCTAGCAAATTAATCAAACCCAGGGAAGGAGTTATTGAAAGTTCATATCTATAGCAGCCATGATGGCATTATTCCAAGTGTAAGTGACCAGAAACAAAATTAATACTAACTAGTAAAACTGTTTACATGTTGATAACATTGTTTTAAAGTGTCCATTGTTTTATTCACATTATTTTAAAGTATATGGATATATATCATATAGCAGAAGTAGAGTGGTCACCCAGTTGAAACCACAAAAACTAAAAGAGGTTAGGAGAGGTAAGCATTATTATCTGGAAGAGGAGATTTTTCAAAGGCTTGATTGGAAAGAGCAAGGTTGTCCAAGGACACTTGGAAACAGAATGGGGCTAAAGGAATTAGCAATTAGCAAGGCCCCGGAAAATGAGTGGAGAGCCAGAAGTATTTGGGAGACAGAAAAAGAACAGAAAGTAAACCAAAGATTTTTGGAAAATGAGTACTATTTCTGGCTTGTGGTCATTATTTTTCCTTTCTGGAGGTTCTTCATTCAGTAAAGTTAGCCTTGTATTGATTCGCTTATGTTTTGCAACAATTGTAGAGACAGTTTTTATGTTATGCTAAGAACTAAACATATTAGGGTAGAAGTGAATGCATGAAGGGTTAAAGATTTATTGTCAATTGTCTTTTCTTATCTTTTGATCAAGAAGAATTTCTGCATTTGCATATTGCTCATTTCCTGTTACCTTTAGTGCTAAAAATTCTTCTTGTTCAAAAATTTAAGCTTTCTTAAATCATTTAGTTTCTGTTTTGAATCTGCCAATTTCTTTGCAAACCCTAGTTTTATCCATTCGTTAGCACTGCCATTTTCTCTGTTTTTAAAAACAGAAGTGCTACAATTGAAATGAGGACAAGCAATAAAAATAAGATCACTTTGTTATTATTGTTAGTTTAAAGCAACTGTAATAACTATAAATAATAGATAAGCAACAGGTTTAATACATCTTATGTTAAGCAGGAAATGGATTGTTGTGGAATGTTTAAAATTTTTTTTCTAGAAGTAGAATAACAGAGAATGTTGCTTTTCATCTATCATATTTATTTTGTTACTTCCTCTCTCAATGTTTTCATTCTGACTCTGGAATGAACAGTTACATGAGCTAGTATTTAACCTCATTTTGCAACTTTAAAAACTTTAAGATCATTTACCTGAATTCCCAAGAGTTCAGGGACTCTCCGAGAGTTACTCTACATTCAGGGGCAAAATTAATTGAAATTCCAATATTTTAATTGTTCTCCCTTTGTTCAATAGATGGTTACTGCTTAAGTAAGTAAGTTAGTATTTGAAGTTAGTACTTGAAGAAAGTCTGCACGTGACCATGAAAGAAAAACCTAGATTGAGGAACAGAGAAGTTTTTTGCAAGATACTTAAAATGCTTGTTATTTAGACCCCCCGCCCCACCCCGTTTAGGTTTGGGGATTAAGCACTCCCATCCTCTCTGATGGCTCCTCAGACAACAAGGACCCAATGGAGTAGGATGTGCTGACCTCACTCCAGCTCCAGCCCATGGCCATTCTGAGAAGATCTAGGAATTTATGAGGGGAATATGTTTACCTAGGACTATAGATTTTGATGATATGGTGTTCTCATCCCTCAAAGATACTTTTAACTACAAAACCTCCCACTAAAAGTGGCTTAAGTAATAAGGAAATGTTATCTCACATTACAAGAACTTCTGAGGCGGGTTCATTCTGGGGCCGATTTCAGTGGCGTGACATTGTCAGAATTCTGAGTTGGCTTTTCTGCAGGCTCTTGGTTTTTCACTCATGGTCTTAATAGCAGCTCTAGCATCCCTTAACACAGACCACATCCAAAGGAGAAGGGTCAGGCTCTTTCCTTATGCAAAAAGTTGCATCAGGTGACCATGCCTAAACCAGCCACCAGCAAGGGAAATGGACTTACCATGGCTGGTGTAGACTAATCAGTTTCACTGTCCCTAAGCATTGTCACCTGAGCCTGAACAAAATTCATATTTTGTTAGCAAAGAAGAGAGGGAAGGGCCATTGCCCAGGGCACCAATAATGTCTCACAGAATATAATTCCTGCCACCTTACCTCAATATTAATTCCTAGTTCCTGTTCTTGCCCTAGCTGGGGCACAGGATCTGAGGCCAAGCAGTTCCTAGAAAATAGTGCTGGTGCTGATTAAATAAGGTTGAGTGTTGGTTTGGGACTTGTTGGTGTTAAATAGCACTCCAGCTCTGCCTCTGGTGTCCCTTTCCCCCTGATTCCCAGACGGGCCCTGGAGCCTTTTACCTCACCTGTTGGCTCTGTGACTCACCAGCGCCTCCATGTGGAGAGTCCACTAGCAAGGGAGGTGGAGAGAGGCCTTATTCCAGATCCCTGCATCTCGCTCTTTACTCCACTGAAAGGACAAGTTCCCTGGCAGCACTTGAACCTTTCAGGAACCTAACATTCTGAAATGCTGTGCTCCTTTCCTCTAAAACCAGCCCCATCAACCTGGGAAATCTCTCCGTGGCTGCTCCCAGAGCAGGGCTGATGGAAGATAGGTTTTACCAGTGCCGTCTTGTTGGCGTTCGTCAGTTGCTGTGTTCAATTGCAGGTTTGCAGGCTGCCTATCAGCTCTGCACTCAACCCCGCCTCCTGATCCTGGGGTAGCCTTAGAACGAAACTGAGGTGCAGGCTGTATGTCTAAGGCTGCCTTGTGTGCAGGTGGTGTGCAGGTTAACAGCTGCAGCTCCTGAGTCGCATATGCTTAGGTCACCTGAGGCCAACGGGATTTAGAAGCAATTTCCAAATTACCAGCTGAAGCTGCAGGCTGCTATTTTATTTTAACTCCCCGTGCACTCTGGTTAAGAGAACCACATTCCAGGAGTCCCTTTCGATGGCCTCTGCCTTTTCTGGGCTTCGTACACAGCAACGTTTGCTCTGTGGTAATTCAGGTCACATCCCCGTGACCTGATTGATGTGCATTGAAACTAGTTTCTTAGGAAATCTACTTCAGGCTTGACAGTCTATTTTTATTTTAAGTTACATGATCCCAGCAAATAACTAGTTGTTGAACAAAACTTTGGTTCTTGACCCAACAACCTTTCCATGCTGACACCTCAGCATGACAAAAAGCATCTCTCGGGTGACAACATGACAAAAAGCGTCTCCCAGGCGACAAAGAAGAAAATGCCCAAATATGAGTCAGTCTATCACTAAACCTTGCATTGTTAACATCTCAGGAAATTGTGCTGTGAATATTTTCCTGATTTTTTTGCTTTTGTTGCTGGCAAAATAGACAGCACAATTTTAAAGATTCTTGGCCAACAAGAGTGCTGATGTTTGCTAAGGGTATGAAAGTGCTCACAAAACAACAATCACAGGCAATTGAAGCGGTAGAAAAATTGTTGTTGATTTGGATAATCAACAGAAGCAATGGTATGTGAAAACGTGAAGATTCTGCATGCTGACCTCCTGAAAGACACCCCTGGAACAAGTGCTAAAAGTGATTCATGTGAGGCTAGTAGGGGATGGTCCGATAAATTTAAGAAAAAAGTGTTTTATTTACAGATTAAACAGTGCATTAGACAGCACTGAATATAAGTAAAGGTTAAAATGGAATAATTTGGAGTCTGGACTGAATTAATTCAATTTACATTATTTCTAATGGGAAAAATGATTTGGTTTTTAAATAAATCATTTCAAAAACAGGCTTCCAGACTGAATTAAGTTCGAGAACTAAGGTTCCACTGTAATTTGTTTGTGAAGAATTATACATGAGGAAAAATTACTCTGTGTATCTTATTTTAAAAGAATAAAACAAAATTACTACTTGGATTACTGAACACTTTTTGTTCTTTCCTTATATTCTAGAATGGTATACATGAGTGGAACTTCAGTGCTTCTTCCATCAGGGGAGTGAGGTAAGTCTCCTTAGTGTATTTCATTTTCTTGGAAGACATTTTTCTAGAATATGACTGTCTTGAATAGGACTTCTAGTCATGATTTAAAAATGCAAAGAACCTCAGCAATCCTTCTATTAATGAAATGCTCAACCTTCTTTAGACTCACTATCTCCATTACTAAAAGATTTGCAACAAAAACTTTCACAGTTAGTTGAACTGACTCTGTGCTTGACACTAACTTAAAATATGATGACTGAGGGGTAAATGTGATCTGTGGGTCAGAATCAAGGTATAGATAAAAGTGAGCTATGTGAGTTCTGTCTAGGTGGTCTAAGTTTATGTTATAGGATGGTTTTCTGGTCTTTAGGTATGCCAGAAACTAATCTCTCCTTAATGGATCCAAAACATCTTCTACCAGATTGTGTCCCATAGCTCATACTAATGGGGTGTGGTTATAGGGAATTCATTTTTTTTTTAACTTTTTCTGAGGTTACCATCAATGAAGTGTTCGGAGATTAGAGTGACTCACTTCACTTTGGCTCAGTTCTGACATTGCATCATAATGCCGTTGGCTCAGGAAATGCCATTTCCTGGGATTTAGAAATGAGGTTGTTTTGGTTTTGGTTTGTTTTTTTCAGAATGAAGAGCCACCAATTAAATGTTTAAATGCTTGTGCTATAGAAACTCATGCTAGACCAACTCTTGGGAATTTTACACCAAATTAGTTGTGATTACTACTTTTTCTCCACACATAATAGAAATGTGGCGGGGTGGGGGTGGGGGAGTATCTGAAGGCCACATATGCAATACCCTGTTGCTTTTGGCATAATAGTAATTGGTTTTGTTGGAACATGAACTGGTAATTGGAGTTTGCCTGGTAATGCCACCTGTTACCTTATGAATGATCTGAAGAGAAACATGCAAGATTGTGGATTGACTCATTATATATCTTTCCAATACATGCCTTCTCAACTAAAGCTTTATACTCTTAATATTTAATTTTTAAAACAGGTCATTAGTAAAACACTCGTTTTTATAGCTGCACTTTTAAGCAATCCACTTAGTATGGTAAACATACATTTCACTTTATCATATCTACTTTCCAATGAATTAGTTTTCTTTAACTAGGCATGGCATCCCTACATAACCTTTGTTGTGGTTTACACTTATACACAGAATGCTTACATGAGGCTACTGCTGGCTTATATATTGGGAAATGTGAGTTCCAGTGTGTGACTTCAAAGAGAGCTAACTCTTCTGGGTTTTCTCCTCTATAAAGAGATGACAAGTTATAGAAGAAAATCCAACTACTTCAGCAGTTTGTCTTACATCACCTCAGAACTTTCTCAGCTCAGTCAACGGGCATTTATTGAGAACCAGTTGTGTGTCAAATGTTGAGTTCTATTCCATAAGAATACAAAAACTAAGACCTCAACTCTACTCTCTAAGAGCTCTAGGTCCAGCAGGAGAACAGACACTTCACAACTGGTGATAATGCAGAGTGAGATGAGCAATGATAGAACTATATTCAAAGAAAAGAGGTGCAAAAAGAAAAGTCTTTCTGTTTAAGATAGAAGTAAGGAAGGGAGTAAGGTCTAAGTTTGGTCTTAAATGATGAGTAGAATTTCTTTTAAAAGTAAAAAATAATGTGCATTCTAAACTGAAGGAACAGCAGATGCAAAGGCATAAAATAAGGATTAGCAAACTACACCCCCAGGCCAAATATGGCCCACCACCTGTTTTTGTAAATAAAGTTTTATTGGAACTCAGCTTTGTTCATTGTGTATTGTCTAAGTCTGCTCCAACAGCAAAATTGAGTAATTTGGCCCACAAAACCTGAAATATTTACTCTCTGGCCCATTACAGAATATATTTGCCAACCCTTGGTGTAAAACAGCATGGCCTGACCGGTAATCTCAAAACTGTTCTAATTGCTGTGAAGTAAACCACTTGCTTAGTCCAAATCAAGTGATGTTCCATAGTTGCTTCCTTCCTATAAAATCTCTACAACTAAGGAGGTGCTTTCCCTGCCTCCACACATTGCCCTTCTAGCTTTGGAAGCATTTTGTTGTTCTGTAGATCTCAGAGAACCGAGCACCAAGCTCAGTCAGCCCGTGGACACTTAGGCTTGTCCTCCCGGCACGGATCAGCGCTGCAGACGGCAGGACGGCAGGACACCTTTCTCACGCTGAGGTGGAGGGACCAAACCTTAGAGCACCCAAACCTTAGAGCAACCAAACCTTAGAGCAACCAAACCTTAGAGCAACCAAACCTTAGAGCAACTCTGTCTACAGACATGAGGAGGAAGACAATTCTCAGAAAATTCAATAATTTTAGTATTGTGGTACAGGAAATACTGCTTTTTAAAGTACTATTTTTAACTTTTTGTCATAAACAACATTGATTTTATAATTGGGACCAGATAAAAAAAAGGTATTTATTTTTCATGACAGTTCCTGAAGTATTGGGATTTCCCTGAATAATTCTCTCTGTTTGTTTCAGTATTTCTAAGTTTGAAGAACGATGCTGTTTTCTTTATGTGCTTCACAATTCTGATGATTTCCAAATCTATTTCTGTACCGAACTTCATTGTAAAAAGTACGTATTAGTCATGGGTTTGTGTAAAAAAGATTGTGCTTGGGTGATCATTATTTTCAATTAATGAGTGAACATATAGCTTCTGAAAATTATTCATGGCTATGTAAATATTTCATTTGGGCTAATATTTTATTATTATGTGGTATGTTTATCAGAATTTTGGGGATTCCCTTTAATAAATTACTTTATTTCTGACATTTCTGATCACCAACAAGCTATTCTCTGTGACACCAGCTGAGTATTCTACAATTTAACTCATTTCTAACAATATCTGCCTAGAGATAGTGTCTGATCCCACAGGTTAAAGGCTCAGTCCCACGAGACTTTCTGCCCCCACTGTAGATGCCAGTTGCAAGCCCAGGTTATCTTACCTGAGCTTCTGACCAACTGGCTGTAGGTCAGAGGTTCTAATGGCCCCTGCTTGCATTTGATTATGTTTACCAGTTTAATGGAAGGATATGATACCGGGAACAGATGAATAGCTAGATGAAAAGATACGTAGGGCAAGGTCCAGGAGGGTCCCAAAGCACAGGAACATCTGTCCCCATGGAGTTGCAGTGGGTTACCTTCCTGGCAGCAATGTATTTGCTAGTCTGGACGCTCCTTGAACCCTGTACTATGGGAGTTTCATGGAGGCTTTATCACATAGACATGATCAATCATTATTTTTAGCTCCCGTCTCCCTCTATGGAGGATGGAAGGTGAAGCTGAGAGCCCAAGTTCCTAATTATGGCTTGTTCTTTCTTGTGACCAGCCCCCATCCAGGTGCCCAAGCAAAGTCTTGCTAAAACAAAAGATGCTGCTATTTCTCTTATCACTTAGGGGTTGCTCAAGGGTTTTAGGAGCCCTGTGCCAGGGATGGGGGTCCAAGACCAAATATGAGAACAAGCGATGCCTGCTGTGTTCTTATCACTTAGAAAACTACACGGGTTTTAGGAGCTCTGTGCCAGGACCTGGGAGCAGACCAATGTATATTTTCTGTTATCTCATTGGTACAGAGATAGAAGAAAGGTTCTATCTGGTAGGTAACCTGTTCTTCCTTTGGGCTGGCAGTGCACAGCACGACCTGCCCATGAGAGCATCAGCTCTCACAGTACCTGTTCATAGAGCCTCCCTCACTGTATGTCTGCACACCATTCGCATCCCCTTGGAACGGATAGCACAGCTAGTGTTCCACGGGGCAAATCTGTTTCTCGCTTGTTATTATTATTTTTCTTGGCTCTGGGTTGGCCTCCAGAAAAAAGAAAACTTTATAAGAAGAGTTCCTGAAGAAAATGTCACCAACAGAGAGGTGGCTTCTGTCACAAACATATAAGCTCGCCTCGCCTGCTCCTGGTTCACATTAGTGTTTTGCAGGCTGTGTTTATGGGGCCGTGTGTGTATAATATTGAGGTGCTCAGGCAGAAGATTTGAGTCACTGAGATCAAATGTTGTAGTGGCCAACACTGTATCAAATAGCCACTTCAGAATTTAGAGACACTATTCTAGAATATGGGTATTATTTTATGTCCCATTTAAATAAAATATCAACAGCAGCAAAACAATAATAGCTCATTATAATGAGTGCACTATGCTAAGTAAGCACTTTACATGTATACCTCAAGTCATCTTCACAACAACCTAAGAGACTGATAAGTATATTCCCCATTTTATAATTAAGGGATGAGTCTCAGAGTTGGAGGAGCTTAATCATACAAACATTAGCAATCTTGGTCTGATATCCAAGTCCACTTTCCTAACCTTGTCATTTCTATGACCTTGTCTAGCCTCACTGTTCTAATTCTATACTATATATACATTACTCTGTACATGAAGTGGGGCATGAGGTTGGAAATTTCTGGAAGAGCCTACCAACCTGTGTTTTCTTATTGAAAAATCATATTTTTCACTCTGACACTGATGGTTTGTTTATTGCCTGACATTCTTAGCTCCTATTTTTTTTTTACTCTGAAATCACTTTGGAACATACTTGTTTCATGTATTACGAGTGACCACATTCCAACTTTCATCGTAGGTTTTTTGAAATGGTGAATACCATTACCGAAGAGAAGGGGAGAGGCGTGGAGGAAGGAGACTGTGAAGGTGACTCCCTGGAGGTAATGCCTAAGGTTTCCATGACTAATTTTAAAAAGTGAACTATTTTATGCTTTACTGAGGAAAGGAGAGTGTTATGGGGGAGGGGTATATGACTTCAATCCTTTGCATTCCATCGAAAATTTTCAGATCTGTGACGTAGAATGGCTTCTGCAGTATTCCCAGCGATCTGGATAGTCTATACAGTAAATTCACACATACTTGTCTTAAGCATTTTGGCTTGGTTTGCCATCATGCCACAACTCTTGAGGTTGCTGGCATTCTCTTGGTGGGTGTTCCATCAGCATAACGTTCGTGAAAGGACCCTGTGATGTTCTGGGCTGTGAAGACCGTGAGCTCTGCCTTGGCCCTCCCCTCACTCAGTGCCCTTCATGGCCAGGGCACCTTCACCATATGAGTTAGTAAACAGCCTTAATTTATATTTTTTCACAATTTATGATAATTTCATTATATCTTTCATTACATTTCTTAGATGTTTTCGACCTTCTTAATTAAAATTATTTTTCAGTATTCTAAATATTTTGTTAAAATGAGTTAATTTCATTACTGTAAACTAAACTCGAACTTCAGCCTGTAAATGACATACCAAAAATAATTCCTCCACTTCCCATTCCTTACACTGTAAACAGGAAAGGTGAGTTTGCTGATTAAGATTTTTATGCTGAATAATTGTTATCTGATCTTTACTTCAATTTGAGATAGAATTTAAATTGTTTCAATATAATTCCTGAAGCCTTTTAGGTCCCTGGGCCCAAAACAAAATTAAAATGTTGGAAAAGTTAGACATTTTTTGATGTTTTTAACTTCACTTAGAGTGGTGTCAACATTCAGCAAATATTAGCTATTAATGTGGTTCTGTAAGCCACAAAATTGAAGCTAATCCTTAGAATTTTTAATGTTTGAAAACTTTTCATTCAAAACCCAAGTTAATATTTGCTTTTATTTCTGATTTGAACAGTAAGCTTTCTTTGAAGCAGTCCCATTGTGGGAGAGATTTAGCCTCTTTGGGTCATGGTCAGAGCCCCCGCTGAGCATGCCTGGCACTCGTGAGATCCCCATGCTGGGGACAGGAGCCTTGAGTTCGGGTTTTAACTTTGCCAACAGCCAGTTCTATTACTTTGGACAAAATTTATACTCCCACTGGGCTAAGATGATCTCATTCCTTAAATGAGAGTTGAACAAGAAGATCTTAAATAGCCTTTCTTAGCTCAAGTATTTTATAATTTTCAAGATTAGTACAAACTGTACAAGGTTTTTCAAATATAGCTCAATATCACTTTGGGAGGACTTTTCTATTTTTAAACAGAAAGAGAAACAACTTCTTTTGATTCCAAGCCATGTTTTTTGACTCAAGGCTGTATTTTGACATGGAAGGGTGATGAACCCATATTGTAAATAATTTACTGTATTAGTAAGTTTATATTGAAATCACTGAACAATTGAATACAGTCATCATTGATTAGATTACAGTTAATCATAAGGGTTCTAACACTTATCAACTGTGGTCCCCATATTTGTTCTCCCAGCCATCCATAGCTTCTCTAAGAGCAGGACATCTGCCCAGTAACCCAAGCCAGATATCTCAGAGAAACTGCCACTCCAGCCTGTCTCACCCCCACACCCAGTCTTTCCTCCAGCCCCTTCATTTCATCTGTCACTCCCCCATCTCAGGTCTTTATCATCTCCCACGTGGCCTGATCTCTCTCCTCTGTCAATAAACTGTCTCTGTCATCAGCAGACAGATCTCTCGTGTGGATTTAATCCTGTGACTCCCCTAATTATAACGATGTTCTTAACTGTCTGGCTATAACTTACCCTTTCCTTTGCACCCTACAGTACGGCAGTGCCAAATTCTTTTTCTGTTTTCCAGACAGCCTGTTTTTGGGTTTGACCTACAGATGCCCAACTCCACATGCTTTTTCTGCTCTGTCCCACTTGATTGGCTGCATCCTAATTTTTTGAGATCCAATTCGTGTAATTTTTTTTCTTTGAATCAGTTTCAACACTTCTTCTCACTTTGCTCTACTCTCATAACATTTTTACTCACTCCCCTGCCCTAGCTCTTCTGATCGCATTGTAGTCTGCACCGAACTCTTAACATCGCAAGGCTAGATCATGGCTCTAGCCCCCTTTTTTGAAGTAATTTTCACCTGAGGATATGTTTTTGAGAGAGAGAGAAACATCGATAGGCTGTCGATGTTTCTCCAGTACACACCCTAAATGGGGATCAAACCTGCAATCTAGGTAGGTGTCCTGACTTGGGAATCGAACTCACAACCCTTTGGTACACGGAATAACACTCCAACCAAGTGAGCCAACTGGCCAAGATTCTACCTGTTTTAATCACATGGTCTCACTTGGTACCGGGTATCCAAGCAGAAGTACAGTCAGAAGGCTTTAAAAAGTTTGAAGCTGGGGGTGGGTATGACAAAACCAGAGTTCTTTAAACAATATCTCAAACTGAGGGTAGGGGGCTATGGATTGAAGGGGGCAGAATAAATGCTGGTAAATTGGCTTGAAGGTTGTTTAATCAATGTTAAATCAATGAAAGAATGAATACCATAATCAAGCTGAATACCATAATCCAGCCATTATCAACCCATTCTCTTTTCATCTCCTTTTCTTATTTCCTTGGGAAAAAAAATGACTGAGGTACTTCTGGTGCTCAATACAAAATATGTTGTGTCTCCCTCTTCTCTCCTCTCCCAAACACATAGATATATTCTCTTTCCATCTGTCCCTCTTCTCGCTCTCTCTCCCCCTCCTTTCTTCTCTCTCTTTTCCCCCAACATCCTTCTTTTTCTGCATTTTTACCTCACTGTTTTATCAAAATGAGCTTATGATTGAAACAAGCCTGAGACAGTCATAGCAGCTGGCCCTGTGCACCTGTTTATACATAGTGAGCATAAAGGGAAAGGTGACCCCTTTGGGGATGCAGTGGGGACAAGCAAGATAAAAGGAAGGTTTTCCTTTGACTCAAACATCTGCAGGATGATGAAACACCTTATCATCTCCTTTCCTGATGATTTGCCTCACAAACAGTGAATTATAGTTTAGAATTCATTTAAATCAATTTGGAATCATCAAGTTTCTTCAGCATCCTTTTTCTATTTTTGTTCGTATCTAAAGCTCAATACCCAGTTACCACTCTGTCTGAGAAAATATGTCACTTCGAGTGTTGTATGATATGAGTGTCAATTTGTTACTCAATCATTCATTCTGTTGGCAGAAGGAAAGTTTTTCCTCTACCAACTTAGGTTCACTGGTGGGGACCTGCAAATTAACTGACAAAAGACACACTAACAGGAGAAAAGATAAAGTCTATTCGTGTATATGGGAACATACAAAGAAGTGGCTCCTGAACAGCTAGAGTTAAGAGTTTGTTTATTTTACCAAGAAAAATCCTTAATAGGACTTCAAGGGGAAGAAAGCACATGGCTGGAAACTAAGTAGAAGCAAGTGGAAGGTACAGAAACTTTTGGAAAGGTTTTGCCTTTGTCATTTCTCATCCAGGGATGAGTGGCCCTAAACCTCCCAGAGAGAGGTTATGGCAGCTGTATTTTCAAGAGGCTTTGCTTAAGTCAGCACAAGAAGTTTAGATAAGGGTTTTTCTGCAGCTGATACTTATTTAGATGGTTTCATTCAGCTTAAGATAATTGTCACACCACATTTGTGGGTCCAATTGTATCTCATCAATTCACTCAAATATTTACTGGACACCTACCATGTGGTAGGCACTGTTCTAGGTGCTGGGGACACAGCAGAGAACAACAGAGGAAAATCCCTCATTGAGCTTACATTCTAGTGAACAATAAGCAACACGAATAAGTAAAATTTGTCGTATGTTTGGAGAAAAAGCAAGGAAGGAATTAGGAAGTGACAGTGTAATGGGGTGTGCAGTTTCAGACAAGGCAGCCAGGGAAGGCTCCCTGACAAGGTGACAGTTGAGTCAAGATCTGCGGGAGGAGAGATCAATCAAACCTGATATGTGTACCTGCAGCATTTTTAGCATTCTATTGATATTATTAATAGTTATTTCTGTTTTTCATATTTCTTTATTAAGAAGGCGATACTGAAAATTAACGAGGGTACTATTTGGGTCTTTGAGGTGACCGCTCCGTTAATGTGATTAAGCACAGAGGGAAGTGCATGGCTTTTTCGAACGTTGCTTTACTCTCGGTCCCTTGACCATGCAAGGACTACGTGAATCACCACTTTGCCATTTACCTTCCTATGCTGATTCTCTTTCCAGCTCCAGTTTAGATTGGTCTGGGCGGGCAACAATAGAGGGATGATTCCAGAAGTATTCCCATCGTTGCTTCAAAATGCAGCCGTTTCCCTTAGCAACAACCCGATTTGCTAGCCTATTGCCATAGAAATAAAATGCAAAATACATAAGCAGTGTAATTCTACCTTTTTTTTTAAAAAAAAAAAAACATTCCTTTCCCCGCTGCTCCTCTTTTTCTCCATTTTTGTCAGTTAACGTACCCTGCCTTCCCTTGGCTCTTGGCCCAGCTCTGTTCTACTTTTTCTGACCACCGCGTAGGTCACTCTCTGTCCTTTATGGGCCAGGCAAACCAGTAAGACCTCAAATTTTTCTTCTTACCCAAAGCCTTTCGGTGGTTTTATTCTCCTGGTAGAGTGTGAAATGCCTTAATAGCACCAGAAGCTGAAAAACAAAAGAAAGATTAATTAGATGTGATAGGTATTGATACTAATCATGCTTATCTCTGGAGTCAGTGAAAAACAGGATTTAGTGGGTAAAAGAATCCAAGTGGGCTTTTGAAAAAACTCTTACGGATTTAAATACACAGTCCCCACTGTATTTGTACCAGCTGTGAGCACACAATCTGGTTTATATTGCGAATGTCTATTTTTTGGTTCTTAAAGCTGCTTTTTTCGAATTTCATCTTATTGTTTCCCTTGTATATCCATCTGCTGAAATAAGGAAAAATGCTCTTGGAAAAAGTTGATGTTCAAAATGTAGAATGCAACTAATGTTTCCATATTCTCTCTCCATTTTTCCTTTTGTAGTATGACTATGAATATGACGAAAATGGTGACAGAGTCGTTTTAGGAAAAGGCACTTACGGGATAGTCTATGCAGGTCGAGACCTGAGCAACCAAGTCAGAATCGCCATTAAGGAAATCCCAGAGAGAGATAGCAGGTATAGTAATGGTGGTTAATAAAGAGCTGTTTCCTAAGGTATTTGGGGTTGTGTGTAGCCTTTTAGAGAATATTTTGGTGAAACGCTGTCTGAGAACTCTGTGGTTTTAATGAGCTCCCTGTGAGGTTAAGCTGCTGCATCATTCAGTGATTCAGTTATAAGACTGGTGGGAAAGGACAGCATCTCTGAGGTAACAGGGACAGGACTCTTAAAAAGAGTGGGAAGAAGAATGGCCCAGTGTGTGTTGGGCCCAGGTTTTGTCAGAGAGCGGTGGTTTGTTATCGGGGTACGTGGGGAACCAGCACTACCTGAAGCTGTTCAAAGCAGAGGTTCCAGTTCCCAGTCCAGCAGTTAAAGGAGGTTGGAAGTCGTCACTCCATCTTAACAACAGATAGAAAGCCAAACACACTGAGAAATCAGCAGCTCTTCTTAAGGGTTAGTTGTCGATATTAATGTTAAATTTGCTGGCTTATAAATGTTAGAAATCAGTTTTTTTTAAATGACTAACTCAAACAATTCTGCGTGTTGAGTCATCAGAGAAGTAAGATCACAGGACAAGCCGCTGCCTCCCAGATTGGAGAGACAGTCATAGAGGAGACCCACACTGTTGTGAGTTTTGCCTTCTGGAGCACCACTAGGTCCTCACAGTACATGCAGAAGAAAATCCCCTCACACTTCTGAGAGGGGTTGGGGGAAAGGAATCATTGTGAAATACACCAGAGCATTCTGTTCTTAGCAAGGCCTGCCCTGAGGAGAAAACATTTTTTACCAGGGCCTCGCCTATTGGGGTGTTATCAGAGCCTAACCAACCTGGGAGAAGGGAAATGCCCAACTCCAGCCCTTTCTAGCCATCCTGGCCCACCTAAAGGGTTTGGGGTGGACTGAGAAGCACTGGTGCAGTTCACAGCCCAGTGGCACAGGCTCACTAAAATACTAGAATGCTTCCCCTCCGAGAGTTCCTTTACCTGTTACACCATACCTGGCTTTCAACAAAAATTACAAAGCATACTAAAAGGCAAAAGGCACAGTTTGAAGAGACAGAGCCAGGATCAGAACCGTCTCAGATATGGCCATGATGTTGGAATAATCAGACCAGGAATGTAAAACAGTTATGATGAATATGCTAAGGGCTCTCCTGGATAAAGTAGGCAGCATGTAAGAACAGGTGGCAATGCCAGCAGAGAGGTGGAAATCCTACGAGAGAACCAAATAGACATACTAGCGATAAACCAGTAACAGAAATGAAGAATGCATTTGATGGGGTGGATGCCTAGCTCAATCTCTATGCTTGAGGCTATGTCAGTAGACTATTCTAAAACTGAAAAGCTAGGACTGAAAAAGAGAGGACAGAATACCCACGACTGTGGGACAACTACAAGAGGTATAACACATGCCTGCCTAGTGGGAATAACAGAAGGAAAAGAGAGAGAAAAGAACAGGAGAAGTTTTTGAAGGAATGGTATGAACCACACATAGTGGGGACTTTTTTTAAAAACAAGAAAGTTGTTCAGGGGAGAAACAGCACTGGTAACAGGATTTTCTGTTGCTCCTGGCTCTAGTGTTCTATTCTGCCATTGGCTTCTCCAACCACTAATTACCTCCTCCCAATCTCATGATTTCTGCTGCCCTAGTGGCTTTTGTTGTGTCTTCTTTCCATAAGATACTGCTCCCACAAAAACTGTATACATTTTCCATGTGTTGTGCATTCACACTCTGAAAGAGAAAGGATTGGATTGAGTCCAGTGTTACTAAAGTCCTTATTTGGCCAGACTTGAATGCCGGGCTGCATCATGGACTTACTTAGGCTTCCTCGAGTCCACTTTTCTGTGTCCATAGTGCTAGGGTCACATGTCCAGTTTTCTTTAGAAAGGACACTCTCTTAAGCTTCCTGGGTCATCTGTCTTCTCAGCCTCTCCACTTGGAAGTCTAAAAGGCACTTCCGGGTTAAGATGGTCAAAGCTGAACCATGGGTTTTTACCAAACCCAAATGTACTCTACTTTGAAGTATTCCATGTCTCAGTTAAGATTACCCCATCTATCCAGCTGTTCAGGCTAAAACCTAGGATTCATTTGGATTCCTATCTCTCTCTCTCACTTTGCATCAATTCCATCAGCAAGTTGTACTATTGTCTCAACCCCTGCAGTCTATTCTGAATTTTTCCACTCCCGTCACAACTCTAGGCCTCCAGGTCTCCCATCCAGACTCCCGACTGCAAATACCTTGTAACTAGGCTCTGCGTTCACTGTGTCCTCCACCCCAACTCCATCCCTCCTCAGAGAAGCCAGAGAGATCTTTCTGAAGTTGAAATCACATCTTGTCACTACCTCTTAAAACCCTTCAATTGTACCCTAGCTGGTTTGGCCGAGTGGATAGAGCATCGGCCTGCAGAATGAAAGGTGCCGGGTTCGATTCCAGTCAAGGGCATATGCCCGGGTTGCGGGTTTGATCCCCAGTAGGGGGCGTGCAGAAGGCAGCTGATCAATGATTCTCTCTCATCATTGATATTTCTGTCTCTCCCTCTCCCTTTCTCTCTGAAACCAATAAAAATATATTTAAAAAAAAGAAAAGAAAAAGAAATCATTTCCAAACTCTTTAAAAAATAAACACCCTTCAATTGTAACCAGCATAAAACCAGAACCCTCAGCATAGACATCTGCCTCCCTCTGTGGCCTCACCTCCTCTACTAGAGCCACTCTGACCTCTCCCTACCCATCAAGCACACCAAGGTTCATTCCCCAAAACTCAGCAGGATTGCCTCATTTTATCATTTAGTTCTCAGTTCAAATTCTAAGCCATCAGACAAGCCTTCTCTAACTACCCCAGGCTGAAAAAGACACATGAAACCTGTGTCCCAGCTCCCACGTCTCTCTCTGCCTCTCCATCTTTAGGGTGTGACTTGCACAGGTGACCTCTCTGCCTCCAGCCTCCAGATCCACATTCCTGGCAGGAAGAAGAAAAAGGAAGATAAACTTTTCCAGAAATATCCAGCATACTTTTACCAAAAGTAACCACCCCTTACTACAAGGGAGGCTCAGGAACTCAATAGCTTTTTAGCTGACCATTTGCTTCTCCAGACAAAATAATAGAAAGAGGAAGAACAGATGCTCGCTAGGCACACAGCTGTTGCTGTCTGCCACGCATGGTTTCATGTTTTCTATGCTATTGTTGCAGAGTTTCCTCTTTGAGATATATTTATGAATTCTTAAAACGGTGATAGAACTTATTCATTAAATACCCAGAATAATATGTGTCAATTTGTCATATTAAAATTTTTGGTAAATATTCCTAATGGTTCCTAAGTAATATATGCATAGAGTATATTTTGAAATAATAAGGGGTTGTCACTATCAAATTGCTACAGCAAACTCACTGATCTTTAGCAACTTCCCCTCCCCTTCTACCCCCAGATGAATATACTAGTAAGTAGGTACTTGGAAGAAAGCCACTTTTAAAATCATCTTTGTAACATAAGTTTATTCAACTGCCACTGTGCGCACAAAGCACACCAACAGCAGCAAGGTCGTGTTTTGTAACAGTGCATTTGGCGTAATGTGGGCTGTTCAGAACATGCATGATAGGCCCTTCTCTTGAGCACCTGGTACAGGGCATCTGCTTGTTATCAATAAAAGATTACAGCCCTAACCGGTTTGGCTCAGTGGATAGAGTATTGGCCTGTGGACTGAAGGGTCCCAGGTTCGATTCTGGTCAAGGACATGTACCTTGCTTTGCAGGCACATCTCCAGCGGGGGGTGTGCAGGAGGCAGCTGATCAATGTTTCTCTCTCATCGATGTTTCTAACTCTCTATCCCTCTCCCTTCCTCTCTGTCAAAAAATGAATAAAATATATTTTTTTAAAAAAGAAGATTACAGTAAAGTCTATCATATTATTGTGAGATGCAACACACAAGGGTGTTTCCATCTATGTGCCCTGGAGAGGTTTTGATGTTGCATTTTAAAAGATAGCAGTTAGGATAATTACTGAAGTAGTAGGATGGGTGTGAATAATGCATGATCCAGCATACTAAACATTGCCATCTGTAATGAAGGATCATAGCAACAAAAAGTATCTTGTGTGTTTCCTTCACACTCTATAAACACTTTGTTAGAGAATCAGAGTGTAGTAAGAGTGAGATAGAGGAAGTACACTATTATAGTCCCAGCTAGTTGTTAATCTCAGGTTGGCTTCTTCCTCTAACAGTCTAGACACCCCTGAGCTATTTATTTAGATCAGTTATTCTCTCCCCAGCTGTATATTAGAGCTAATTGGGGAACTTGTAAAAATACTGATACTCGGGTCCTACCCCAAAATTCTGGGTTGGGCCTATGATATTTTTTAAAGGCCTACCAAGGGATGCAAATGTCCATCCAATGTGGGAACCACTGGTTTAGATGGTTGTAGTGGGAATTTGACTCAGAGTAGGTGCTCTGGAGACAATATCCTATCTAATAAAAGGCTAATATGCAAATCAACCCAACGGCGGAATGACTGGTCACTATGTTGCACACTGACCACCAGGG
Source organism: Cnephaeus nilssonii (assembly GCF_951640355.1). Lineage (NCBI taxonomy): Eukaryota > Metazoa > Chordata > Mammalia > Chiroptera > Vespertilionidae > Cnephaeus > Cnephaeus nilssonii. The sequence continues at coordinate 24,443,852 of NC_137080.1, read as the reverse complement.
AGCTGCCCCCTGGTGGTCAGTGTGCTCCCACATGGGGAGCACTGCTAGGCCAGAAGCTGGACTCATAGCTGGCTAGCACAGCTGTGGGGGCGGGAGCCTCTCCTGCCTTCTCGGCAGTGCTAAGGATGTCCAAGGGAGAGCGGGCCTAAACCATCAGCTGGACATCCTTTGAGGGCTCCTGGACTGTGAGAGGGTGCAGGCCAGGCTGAGGGGACGCCCCCACTCTGAGTTTACAAATTTTGTGCACTGGGCCTCTAGTAGATTAATAACTTTTCAAAGCAGAATATATGTAAGCATCTCTGATCTATATCATTTCTTCTTTCCATTGTTACAGCTAATTGAAAATAAATAGGATTTCCTTATAAGTCCCATAGATAAGCATAGTTTATTGACCTGAACAAATTATAATTTTGTGCTCATACAGCGCTTGGCACTTATACTTTCACTTACACTTAGTGAGAATTGCTGGGTGTTAATAGTCATTTCCACATTGGAGAAGAATTCTTATTCCTAACTAGGATGAATCCTGATTATTATTGTAATTTTTGAGCTATCCTTTGGTTACCTAATGAGGAGGTAAGGGGGTGGCATATGTTTGTTTCTCCAGGATCTTAAATTTAAACAATCGTAATTGATTTTCAATAGAGGGTCAGGAGATGGAAACCTTTGGTTCATCACAAACTGAGTCACTTGATTAAGATCATATTGTCATCTTGATAAACCTGTACAATAAGGCCAATATTTGCCACTAATTTATTTCATGCATATCAAGAGCAATCTTCATAGTTAAGAGTCATTACCTAAGCATCTTATTGGTAACATTTTTTACTGGTATTTCTTGTGTTAGCTCATTCAAGCAATTATCAAAATGGTGGTGTTCTTCACTGATATCCTGTTAAAGGGCTCAGGTTAATAGCTGCCTTGATAGTTCCTAGAGCTATTCTAAAGGAAGATAAAAGGACTAAAAGTCATTGTTTGTTGTTGGCAGTTTTCTGATTATTAGTTCACAGCTTATAAAAGTTTGTTTAAATTAAACAAGTTTGGATTTTTGTAATCTAATATTGCTTTAGTTTATCCTGAAAAGCTTCATGAATAAAGTATTATTCAGTACTAACCAATTCTAATATTTGTTATTGACATTCAAAAAAAAATCCATCCTGCCTATATGGATTTACCATAGTAAGATCTGAGCTCTGCTTGCATGTAGGACTGAAGCAAGTTATGATACATCACATTTGTACTTAATATGGCTTAGTAGTCAGTGCCTTTCACACCTGTAGCCTTCATTGTAGAGCAGGGGAAAAAATTCGGGAATAGTTTTGATAGTCTCTTTATCATTGCTGACATCTTGCCATAGTTATTTGTATAATAATTATATTAGAGCTACAGTGGTTTCAAGACTATGAGTCTGCAAGTTTTATAGTTCCTCAAATCGTCATCAAAAGAGTTGTTCTGTCTGTTCCAGAAATATGAAATACTTTCATTTTATAATTTGATAAAACAACATATACCAAGTACATGATGTTGAAGTCTGGTTTAAAGCTGTATAGTGTATAGACTTGGTTGGGATTGAACTTTTTTTAAAGCCTGATATAATAGAACTAGAGGCCCAGTGCACGAAATTTGTGCACTGGGGGGGGGGGGCGGGGGCTCAGCCCGGCCTGTACCCTCTCACAGCCCATGAGCCCTCAGGGGATGTCTGATGGGGAGTGGGCCTAAGCCAGCAGTCAAACATCCTTAGTGCTGCCATAGAGGCGGGAGAGGCTCCCGCCACCGCCTCTGTGATCGCCAGCCATGAGCCTGGCTCAGGGCTTCTGGCTGATCAGTGCTTGCCCTGTGGAAGCACACTGACCACCAGGGGGCAGCTCCTGCATTGAGCATCTGCTCCCTGGTGGTCAGTGAGCATCATAATGACCGATCATTCTGTCATTCAGTCTATTTGCATATTAGCATTTTATTATATAGGATTGGTGAACACAGTAATGTGAGGATTTCAAAGCAAGGGGCTCAAGGAAACTTGGCATATAAATGGAATAGTAAAGATACGTTGTTATGAGACCAATGGAATTATGGCCAGTGAGGCCATACTAAGTTATATTAGAGACAGCAAGCTATGTGGCTTATTTCTATTTTCCTGGGTTCAAATCTTAATTCTGTCACTAGCTTTGCAATCTGGGGCAGATAAGTCATCCTCTTTATGAATCAGTTTCCTCATCTGTAAAATGGTCATCTTAATAGCCTTAATGGGGTGGTTGTGAAAAATGAGTTAATATATACAAAAGGCTTAGAAAAGTGCCTGGCACATTTCCCCTCAGATCCTACCAGGCCTTCAACTTCACAGAATTTATGTTATTAGGAATAAAGGCCTCAGATGGTCATATTTGATTTTATATATGGGTATAATAGCTGACAGTTTCGTTTTACATTGTGTAAACTTATATGCTGAAGTCTGTCTAACACAATTGGCTCATCGACATTTGCATGTATTTTAGATACTCCCAGCCCCTACATGAAGAAATAGCATTGCATAAGCATCTGAAGCACAAGAATATTGTCCAGTATCTGGGTTCTTTCAGTGAGAATGGTTTCATTAAAATCTTCATGGAACAGGTTCCAGGAGGTAAGAGATGTTTTTTTCCTTTAAAAACTACAAATTTCTATGGCCTTGAAGAGGAGTAAAACTGAATGGGATATACAGGTTTACAGGTCTTAATTGGTCTGAGTTAAAAGAAAAATTAGCCACATTGCATTACCTTCCATTTTTATTAGAAAACATAAGTATCTGAAATCATTTTAATATCAATCATTGTGACTTGGATTAAGGTTAGCGAATGAGTGGCTTTTTACTACTTACTATTTGATAATGAGCATCTTCAGAGCAATGACACTTGCCTCTTCATATATGAGCCCTTGAATCAGTACAGTTCCTGCACCACTGTACGTAACCAATAAATGTTAGCTTAAGTTAGTGTTACTTTATTAATGTACTTTAAGAACTCATTTGGATTAAGATTTTATCCGCTGTTTTTCCCTACTTTACAGGAAGTCTTTCGGCTCTCCTTCGTTCAAAATGGGGCCCATTGAAAGACAATGAGCAGACAATTGGATTTTATACAAAGCAAATACTCGAAGGATTAAAATACCTCCATGACAATCAGATAGTTCACCGGGATATAAAGGTAGGATGAACTAGGATTCATTTTTGTATGTTCCTTGTTGGGTAATTGTTTTATTTGCAAAAGCCATGTTATGTTATGGGTATTAACTTAGAATGGTGAATAAATAAATCTTAGAAATAGAAGATATTGCTCTGTCCTGAATCAGTTAATAATTGATAATCATATTGATAATCATATCTTATCCACGTAAGGAATAAACTCCTTAACCATGTTCAACCAGCAAAGATAGAGCTTGCACTACGTGCCTGGCACTGTTCTGTGTGAGTTTTGGCAGAACAAAATGGAACAGGAGGATGGTCCCTGCTTCTGGGAGTTTAGAGGCTGGTTAATCTTTGTATCCTTGCCCATAGTATCTACTCAGTAAATATTTATTGAATCAATGAATAAATGATTAGAAGGGAAAAAGAGCCCTAACCGGTTTGGCTCAGTGGATAGAGCATCGGCCCGAGGACTGAAGAAGGGTTCTGGGTTTGACTCCGGTCAAGGGCATATACCTTGGTTGTGGGCTCGATCTCCAGTAGGGGTTATGCAGGAGGCAGCTGATCAATGTTTCTCTCTCATTGATATTTCTAATTCTCTATCTCTCTCCCTTCCTCTCTGTAAAAATCAATAAAATATATTAAAAGAAAAAAGAAATCTTCATTTCTCACAACCATCACATATTCATGGATTAAAGGAATATTAGATAACTTAGTAGATTCTCTTTAAAATGCAAATATTCAGAACTAAATTTCTGACAAAGGCTGGACTATGGAAAGTAAATTAATATTTCTACCCTAAAATCAACCCAAATGCCTATTTATTTGTGATATTTCTTATTATTCTAGAAAAATAAGTAATACAACATAGAAAAGAAAGTAAAGTGACTAGGGAATTATGACTATCATAATTCAACTTATTATACATGCACCATGCATAGTCAACCCCTGTAGCAAGCTCTAACTAACCATGTTTGACCTTATGACCCAACTGGCAATTGTGGACAACTGATAACATATAAACAAAAATGGTGTCAAGAATTCCTTGTTGAGATTAACTATTAATGAAGAATACAGAATTCGTGTCCTTATTTGCTCTAAGGACACCTTTTCTTATTGGATTTGCGAGCCAACAATACACAGGATTGGAAGAAATGTAATGTTTTTTTATTAAAGGCCTCTCTTTTCTAGGGTGACAATGTGTTGATTAATACCTATAGTGGTGTTCTCAAGATCTCTGACTTCGGGACATCAAAGAGGCTTGCTGGCATAAACCCAAGCACTGAAACTTTTACTGGTATGTTTTTGCAATGATGATACAGATCTTATGTAATTAAAGAAATAATTGCTGCATTTGAGCATAATGTACGAGATAAATGTAGTTGTTCTCACAAATATTAATGTTGATATCTTTTGATGATTACTGAAAAATAATACACAGAATTTGATCTGGCCCTTTTCTCATCTTGTACTTATATGACCTATTCAGTCTCCTTGCTTAATGCTCCTGAAGATTTTTTTTTTTAACTCTTCCTTTGTTTTTCTCTTCATGTCATTACTTCTCTCCTGTTTGGCCTATAATCAATATAACCCTGACAAGATTTTTTAAAAACATTTTTCAGCCTAACCTCTCTGTGATTCTTACTCATACCTTAATCACTTCCCATGTGGCCTATGAATTCTCTCTTTTCTAATCTGTTTACTCCCTGTGATGCATTCCCCTGCTCACAACATAAATAACTGCAGGATTTCAGTCCCTTTCAATCCCGAAAGAGGAAGTGACTCACCAACTCAGAAGTGGGGTGGGGAAAGAGCTTTCCTCCGAGGTTAGGCAACGCAACCACTGCGCAGCCTTTAGAGCAAAGTCCTGGGAGGGCAGAGACACCGGGGCTTTCTAAAAAGGCAACAGTGGCCAAGAGGAAACCAAGACTCAGAGAGATTCATGACTGCCCAGCAGTCACCGGGAGGCATCTGAAACTTCAGCCCTGCTCTCCATTCCAAGTTCTTAGCACTCCATTCTGCTATTTCTCATGAAGTATTATTATTATGAGAGAAAGATTTAGGGAGAAAAAAAGATAATGAACTAAGCGAAATGGCCAGATGTCCCCATTTCTTAGTTCTGTGAGGTAGGTGGTAGTACCTCCATTTTTCAGATGAGGAAATTGATAGAAAATGGACATCGAAGTCACAACAGTTTATAAATGATAAGGCCCAGATTTTTTTTATCTACCCTTTGCTCTCTGCTCTGACCTTCTTGCTTCAGTCAGTATTTCTCTCCACCTTGCTGAAGTATCTATTCTGGAAGCCTGGAAGGGGGAAAAGAGAGAAGTTCCATACACTTTTTCCTCAGAACACCCCATCAGCGACACCTCTGGCCTAGTTCCTACTCTCACAGCAACGGGAATTTCAGGGTAAAGAGTTAAACACATTTAGAATGCTTTTTTTTTTTTTTTTTTTTTTTTTTTTAGCAAAATTGGATCTAATTTATTAGTAACGTTACATGTCTTGACGTTTCTTTTCTCATTCTGTCTCAGTTTGGCAAGAGACATTTTAGATGCTTCCAAGACTCAGTAACTTCTGAGAGGAAAATCCCTACTTTCAGACTCTTTATTTGGGCAAGATGTTAATTTAATATCTCCTGATAATCTTGAAAACATTTTTTGTTCGTTCTCGAAGGAGTTCTAGTAAAGTGGTCATCCAGGGCCCTGTGCTGGTATTTCTCTCAGTGGCCTCACGTGGTGACATGTATGATTCATGTGCTGAGTCTGTCTCCAGCGCTGGTGAGGAGGGCAGGGCGTGCGGACCTGGATTCTCGGCCGTAGGCCTCAGAACTAGCCACGTCCCTGGTGCTTAGTCAGCCTCTGATGAACTGCGCTGAGACCTCGGTCCATTTCACCGCCTGGTCATGTGATGAGAGGGAAGGCAGCAGCGACCACCATCTATAGAGTGTATACCCAACTGTGCTAAGTGCTTTATATATGTTATTTCACCGAAATTCATATATCAGCCCTAATCCTTAGGTATCATTATCCTAGTTTAGGGTGAGAAAATGAAGGTTCAAAGACGTTAAGTAGCTTGCCCAAAGTCACAAAGCTAGTCAGTCATAGAGCTACGCTTCAAACTAGACGTAACATGCCGAATGGAATTAACTTCTCCTCAGACCTGTTCCACCCACACTTTTCCCCATCGCAGTTAATGGCCACTCCAAACTTAGAATTATCCGTGGTGCGTCTCTTTTCTCACACTCCAACCCAATCCATCAGGGAAACCTATTGGCTCTACCTTCAAAGTGTGTCCAAAATTGGAATAGTTCCTCACTGCCTCCACTACCACCTGCATTTCTCACCTGCGTTACCTCAATAACCTCTTCTCCCTGCTTCCTCTCTCTCTTTTTTTTTAATATATTTTATTGATTTTTCACAGAGAGGAAGGGAGAGGGATAGAGAGTTAGAAACATCAATAAGAGAGAAACATCGATCAGCTGCCTCCTGCATACCCCCTACTGGGGATGTGCCCGAAACCAAGGTACATGCCCTTGACCGGAATCGAACCTGGGACCCTCGAGTCCGCAGGCGGATGGATGCTCTATCCACTGAGCAACACAGGTTAGAGCCCTGCTTACTCTCTTGCCCTCTATGTCCATTCTCAACCCCAGCTATATCACTCAGAGACCGCAGTGGCTTGCTACTTCTTTCACAGCAAACAAACATCGAAGCCCTTACAGTGGTGGACAATTTGGAATTCGTCACCATTTAGACCTCATTTCCTACTCTTCCCCACTTGCTCACTCTGTCCCAGAAACTTAGGCCTTCCTACATTTCCTTCATTCCGCTCCAGGGCCTTTGCACATGCTTTTCCTTCTGCTACGACACTCTTCTCCCAGCCATCTGCATGGCTAAGTCCCTCTCCTCCTTCAGGTCTTAACTCAGATGTCATCTCAGTGAGGCCCTCCCTATTTGCATGGCAGCCCTCCCTGGGCACATCTGATACCCTTTTCTTGTTTTTTGTTGTGTTTTTTTTTTTTTGTGGGGGGGTTGTCATAATACATAACTTTCTAACATATTATACAATTTACTTATTTATTATGCTGTCATTTATTGTCTGTCTCCCACTGCAAAAATGTCAGCTTCATAAGCCCAGGGATTTCAGTCTGTTTACTCTGCAGCTATATTCTAAATGCCTGGAACAGTGCCCAGCCCATGGTAGGCCCTTAATATGGAACTGCTGGACATATGAATGAATGGATACAGTGTGATGTCAAAATTTAAGCTTGTAGCTACTAAGCTGTAGTGGCTTCCCAGACTGGCTTGCAGCTTCGTTATCCAGCTCTGTAAATCTCTTTATATAAAATATCATGTGTCATGCATTTGTGGAGTGAAGGGAGCAGATGTGAACACATGACAAACCTGTTTTTATTGCCACTTGCTCAATGCGGGATAATTAAATACAATTGGCAGGTAGCGCTCTTTGAAATATCTGATGAATAAAAACATTGCATAATTTATTATTAAGATATTACTTGAATTGTCCAATTCTTTTCAATTCATATATTGTTGATCAGTTGTGATGCCTACTCATATATTAAAACATCTCAAATTCTCTCATTCATTCTACTTTAGACCCAGAGACAACAGAAAGGAGCAGTAGGCTTCATTACATATTTTTTAAAGACCACTTGATTTAATTTACATCATAAAACATGATCACTTTGGGGGGAAGCTATAAATGAAGATAAATCACAGTACTTTTCTCCCAAGCATAGGTGACTTGAGGAGTGTGGTTACCTGATCCTTGGCCAGGTGAAATGCTTCCGTCCAGGAATTTTGCTGATTTAAGCTGAGAGCAGACATGTGCAGTTGTATTTGGACATGAACTTGAGCTACTGCTATGTAATGATGAGGTCCTGAGGATAAACCTGCCAACATAACAATACTAAATTAATTGGAAAAATTAATAGACTATTTTTATGACAACAGCCTGTTTCTAGCTCATGACAGTAGTAGCTTTCATAGGAACAACTTAGAGGAATTTTGCATAGCAGTTTTCACCTACAAATCATGCACAAGGCATTTGTAAGAGGTGTTGTCTGTATTTATCGAAATGTCTATCATTGGTTATGAATCAGAAAATACTGAAGTAGCACTTTTGGCAAATGCCTCAAGATTTGAAATAATTCAGATGGCATCATGGAGGAGTTCTATCTGCTGATTATATCATTTGTATGAATATATCAGAAGCAGGGGATGTGGCAATAATCTGTTTCTCTTCCCACTCTGTCCTCATTGCTCGACTTCAGGGAATCACTGCAGCAGGTATTAGAAACACAAATCCAGCCTCTCACTTGAGCCAGTGATACAACCGCAGTTGAGTGTTTATCAGAGACATACCAGACCAGAACTAGAACCATGGGATCTTGGCTCCCCACTTAATTCTCTTTCCATCATATTGCATTCTTCAACTCTCTGATTCTTTATATAAAATATCCTCTCTTTTTTCATTTTATTCGTCACTCTGTATCTGGTTATTTGTCTGTACTGATGGCTAATGGCCTGTCTTTGACCTGTTAAACCCATTATTTCATGGACCACAGGCACATAGCAGAAGTCGTAAATATTTGATTTATAGATTTACATTGTTTTTGACATTACCTTTTAGAATCTGCATGATTGAATGATTTAGAAATAAGAATGAAAACAGAAGAACTAAGCATTCAAATCAGGAATTGAGAAATATAAATCTAAGCAAACGGATGAATGACCTAGACTTTTCTTGGAGAAGATTAGAAGTATTCATAATAAGAGTTTTCATGTGCTTCAAAAACTGATTTTAGAAAATGTGTGTTGGTGTATTCTCTTGTTCTCAAATGACCAGTTGTTAGAAGTTTCTAAGAGGTCCTAATGAAATAATGCCTTAATTATACTATTTAAGAAATGAAAACGTATCGGTTCATATACAGGTAAGATTGGTAAACTACCTCGCTAATAAAATCCATTATAAAAACTGCTATTTTCTCTTATATTAATAGCAGAGAAAAACTGGAATTCAAAAAGGATGTGGTATTAAGACCTGAACCATACGTTTAAAGTGTCTTATTTATGTAGAGAAATTGAAACTGTCATTAGATGTTCTCTTTTGAAGTGGGATTGTGTTTGAACTCTTCCCAGGTACCCTTCAGTACATGGCACCAGAAATCATAGACAAAGGACCCAGAGGCTATGGGAAAGCAGCAGACATTTGGTCTTTGGGCTGCACCATCATCGAAATGGCCACAGGGAAACCGCCCTTTTATGAACTGGGAGAACCACAAGCAGCGATGTTCAAGGTCACATTTTGTATGTCTTAAATATCTTAAAAACCAGTGGGTAAAGCTGCTGGCTGTTCCGTGTGTGCATGCCATCTGCTTTTAGCCAGAAGGCAAGGAGCCTAAGTGAGCACCGTCTGAGAGCAGATTATAGTTCAAGATGATTCACTCCCCTCAGTCGGTGCCTCACAAGTGGATCTCTCCGCCTTAGTTTTCTCAGCTATAAAGCGACAGACATGCAGTGAACTTCCACTGACCACATTTTCACAGTGCAGTGTAAAGAACACACCATCCCAGGGAAGATGGTGTAAGCTCTTTGGGAAACACAGGTTCAAAAGCTTCCATGGAGGTAGATATAAGAACATTTTTTATCCATATAAGTGTTAAACCTAAGAGATATTTTCCTTTACTTTATTATAAGAGTTTGACATTTCCATTAAAAAAAGGCATGGTTTTGCTATTTTAAATACATGTCTTACTCTCATACACTTACTCTTCTAGCCTCTTAATTTGCCCATTAGTAACTCTTTTGGGAGTGGGAAGCAGCCCAAATAAAGGAGCATCTGATATCAAAATAGAGCTGAGAGAGCGCTGGGCCACAACTTCCAAATATGGGGACTGGGCAAAGCAGTGACCTGTGGCTGAGTCCCTCCAGTTCTCACCTCTACACCACCATGCAAGAGTGAAGTTTAAACTGAAAACGTGGCCTGTTCGGTATGGCTCAGTGGTTGAGTGTCACCCTATGAACCAGGAGGTCAGGGTTCAATTCCCTGTCAGGTCACATGCCTGGGTTTCAGGCTCGATCCCCAGTAAGGGCATGCAGCAGGCAGCTGATCAATGATTCTCTCTTATCATTGATATTTCTCTCTCTCTCTCTCCCTCTTCCTTCTTCTCTGAAGTCAATAAAAATATATTTTACAAAACAAAAATTAAAAATAAAATAAACTGAGAACTGTTTCCTGAGATGTAAAGCTCATATTCTTCTGTTCTCTAAGGCAGAAGGCTTTTAATAATTTTTTTTCCCCTGCCTCTGACCATGTCTCTGGCACTTATTCCATTTGTTACATACCTTCTGCTTTTGTACAGAGCGTGCTTTACTTTGAGCTTGAAGATGATGTGATGAGACACTGCTGATTCAGAAATGAGTAGTGTAACCAAGCCTGAAGAGTAATGAGAGCTACCTTTTTGACATGAATGAATGTCTTTCTCTTCTTGGCCAATCTTTGAAGTTTTTACCAATGTCTAGGACTTCACCCTGAAATGCTGCTCTTACCGTCAGTGCAGGGATCATAACACAATGTGTTTCACACGAGATAGCGTAGACTCTGGCACTGATTTACAATGTTTGAATCCAGGCTCCAACACAGTCAAGCTAGTTGATGACTTTGGGCAAACTACTTAACCGTCTTGTTCCTCATCTCTAACTTGGGTATAAATTTAGTACCTATCTGGTAAAGGTTTTTGAGGAGTATATGAGATAATATGTGCAAAGCACTTAGAATAGTAAAAGGCTATATAAATATTACAATTACATATTATCTATGTAATAATACACTTATATAGACTATATAACATAAAAGGTTTCCTTAGAAAATTTTCTCTACTAAATACATGAAAACATTGAAAAACATTTTTAGAATGGCAGCAATGAAAAGAAAATTGAATTGTTATAAAAATTCTATTTTATTTAAAGTATTTTAAAATATCTTTTAATGTAGGCAGTTTGAGACGGGAAAAATATTCATAAATTATGGAGTAGAGGAAAGAATACAAATTTTAAGCCAAACACATTCCTTTTTATAACCATATAGCCTGACCCCTCTGAGCCTCATTTTCCTCATTGGTGCAACAAGTATAATAATATTTAATCCACTGGGTTGTTGGGAGGATTCATGAGATTCATTGAATGAAAATGGAAAAAGCCAAGCACAGTTCCTGGCACATCACTATCATGACCAACACAATGGTCCAATTAAAAACATCCTTTTTTCTCGCTAGTGTGCTAATGTGTCCTCAAGCCTTGAGGACTGAATTGCTACTTTATAGTGCTGTTCAGTATCTTAAGCTAATCACTCTGCCTATGTCGTTGATAAAGTTGCAAAAGGTCTCTGGAAACTTTCTATAGCCTACAGAAAAAGTACCCTACCTCCCTTTGAGAAAACCCATGAGTTCGTAGTATATGATAAAGAATTTTGTTACAGTAGGAGACCAAGTTATGATACCGGGAGCTCCTGGGATGAGATGTCACTCAGAAGCCCCATTGTGCCATTTCTTAGGTGGGAATGTTTAAAGTCCACCCGGAGATCCCGGAGTCCATGTCTGCAGAGGCCAAGGCATTCATATTGAAGTGTTTTGAACCAGACCCTGACAAGAGAGCCTGTGCTAACGACTTGCTTATTGATGAGTTCTTAAAGGTTTCAAGCAAAAAGAAAAAGACACAACCTAAGCTTTCAGGTATGTGATTGCATTGAAGGAGATACAGTTCAGAGTCCCTAAATCCTAAGCTTTTAAGATGGACGATTTTTCCAGAAGCAAGCTAATCTGTCTGTAGATGTCACTGGAAATTGGTGTAAACACTGGCAGTGTTCTCAGGCATCCCGTGTCAGTATCGGGAAGCTGTGTTACCATCACCCTCACGAACGCCAGAGCCTCATGCATAATAGTGTTTCATCATCCGGTTAGTAGGTATTTTTACTGTGTCCATATCTACAGCATTCTAGCATTGCTGATACAAAGGTTAAATTGGAAAAAGGATGAAATACAGCCTTTTAGAACTGAAATTCCAAATTACAACTAATGGGTTACAGAGCTGTTACAGAGCTGAGCTGTTGAATTTTCAATCTGTCTAGAATGTTATTTCATTTTAGGCAGTAGAAAATACCTATTGCTTCTTAGAGAATATCTTTCTGAGTAATTAACTCCTCCCCCCAAAAAAAGAAACATTGCCAGTTATAAGTAAAACAGCAGTGTAAAAATGTTAATTGCATTTTTGCAAGAATTTCCATAATTCATTTCTGACCAAAAAAAACAAGTAAATGATCTATTCGTTGTTGGTGTTTTGGTGTTTCTCTGGGATGAGGGTGGGCAGCTTGAATGCTTGGAAAGGGCATTGCTTCCCATGTCAAGTCCTCACTTTTTATTGGCTTCTCAGTTTAACAATAACCCCGATGTGTGTTTATGTTGTTTTTTGCTTTTCTTCCCACAGCTCTTTCACCTGGATCAAATGGTGAGTTTGTTGTTATATTTTCTATTGAGCTCAAGCTGGGTGGGTCATGTGATCAGTTCATCAAATAGACGCATCCTCCGCTCCCTGCTTTCAGGGGCGGCTGCTGGTACTAGGGATATGTGCAGCTGCAAGCCCGGCGGGGCTCATTCTGTCAAAACCCCTCACCTTTCTCTTTCGTGAGGGAAGCTTCAGTTGTTCCTCCCGAAATGCACGAGGGTGTTTATAGTTTTGAAATCTTCCATTTGAGTGGAGTCCACACTTCCTCTGAGAACTGGGAAAGAGATCATAGTCCATTGGTTTCTGAAATTTGTGTTTAGCAGAGAACCCTTTTTTATATGAGTTCTCAGACAGAGCCCTGATGTATAAGACACACACATATTTGTTTTAGGTAAAACAGGGTTGGAACCTGTGTTCTAGAATCACAGAATCCTACTTACTCACCCCATCCAAGGCAGCCCCAAGGTGCTAAGGTGGACCCTTACACCTCTGAGGAACATGGTTCAAAACTTAGGGATCTTGTCCTTGACTCTATAGCGTAAACAGACCTGAAAAGGACCTTCCTGAAATCTGACAAGTGGACAATGAAAACAGAGGGATTGGAACCCAAGGCGTGCTGGGTCTCATGCTTCCTCCACAGTTTCATGCCCCTGAGATCTCCCTTACAGGGCCCACGAGGCCCCTTGCTCACCGACCCCTCCTGCGAGGGTCATATATTGAGCATGGGACCAATCCGAGTATCACGACCAGACTCTTAGGTTGGAATGAGACACTTAACAGCTAAGATTGCTCTCTTTCAGTAGGCACTTCAGTATGCGTATGTTTTTCCCCAGCATTAATTCTCTTTCCCCCTCCGGACAAGCAGAATACCTTAGGAGCATATCCTTGCCAGTCCCCGTCCTGGTGGAGGACACGAGCAGCAGCAGTGAGTACGGCTCAGTTTCTCCCGACACGGAGCTAAAGGTGGACCCCTTCTCTTTCAAAACAAGAGCCAAATCCTGCGGAGAAAAGGATGTGAAAGGAATGCGGACCCTCTTTTTGGGGTAAAGATCTGACTTACTTCGAGCGAAGGAAGTATGTGGTGTATCATCTTCTAGAGGAAAGCGTGACTTGTGCTTTGTGAATTATTACAGCATTCCAGATGAGAATTTTGAAGATCACAGTGCTCCCCCTTCTCCCGAGGAAAAGGACTCCGGGTTCTTTATGCTGAGGAAGGACAGCGAGAGGCGGGCCACCCTCTACAGGATCCTGAAGGAAGACCAAGACAAAGTTGTGAGAAACTTAATGGAATCCTTGGCTCAGGTAAAACCTTTCACGGATGCTTCATGTTTTCAGAGTTTACATATTTTAACGGTTAAAACCAGTGGGCCTACTGGTGTGGCTCTGTGGTTGAGCGTCGACCTATGAATCAGGAGGTCACAGTTCGATTCCTGGTCAGGGCACGTGTCCAGGTTGTGGTCTGGATCCTCAGTAGGGGGCGTGCAGGAGGCAGCCAATCAGTTATCCTCTCTCGTCATTGATGTTTCTGTCTCTCTCACCCTCTCTCTCTAAGTCAAATGCCAACTTTTCCTGTTGGTGAAGTTCCCACTAGTCCCTGCCAGCCTCTTTTACCCTTTATTTATTCATACATTCAACCAATCAATAAACACACATTGAGCAACGTGAATTGCTCATCCTGACCTTAGCTCACAACTGCCTCCCAGTCACTCCTCAGGGCAGGCAGGAAGCATTGCCGATACAGCAGAGGCCCATGGTGGAGGGGCTGCATTCAGGTGGCAGGCGCTGGGCAGTAACCAGTAAATTACAGAGTGGGCGAGGGGCCATTTGTGCTATGAAAAAAACAAATCTGGCCAGTCCAACTCTGGTTCCCTCATGTATTTGTTCGCCAGGGTTGCCATAACAGAGACTGAGCAGCTTAAATGCCGGGAACTTATTTCTCACGGTTCTGGAGGCTGAAGTCTCAGAGCAAGGTGTCCCCAGGTTTGGTTTCTTCCGAGGCCTCTCTCCTTGGCCTGCAGATGGCGCCTTCTCGCTGTGTCCTCACCGGCCTTTTTCCTCTGTGCACTCCTGGTGTGTCTTCCTCTTCTTATAAAAACGTTAGTCCAACCGGGGTAGGGTCCCACCCTTGTGATCTCATTTAACCGTAATTACCTCCTAAACACCCTGTCTGCAAATACAGAAGCTAGGGCTTCAACATAGGAATTCGGGCAGGGGGAGGACACAGTTCAGTCCATGACACCTGGGACTTTGTTCCCTGGGATTCTGCTTACAGATACGAGCAGGAGCCCCAGGCCTGCTCTGTCTGTCTCCTGTGGCTATAACCTGTCCTGCCTGATCTGTGTAGATTGCATATACCTTCTTCCCTCCCTTCTGTCCCAGGGAAACAGCTGCAAAAAGCGTGGAGCTGGAGGAGTTGGTCAAGTGTTTAGTTTCTCAGTCTAACAATTTACATTGTTCTCAGCTTGGATTGGGGTGTATGTGGAGCCAGGTGCCCATAAATGCTCTTTCTTCCTCTCTCTCTTTCTCTCCCTCTCTCTCTCTCCTTTCTCTCTCTCTCTCTAAATATTAGTAAAAACATATCCTGAAGTAAGGGTTAAATAAAAAAGAGTAAATATGTATTTAAACATATTGGGTGGGCAAAAGTAGGTTTACAGTTGCTTGTATGGAAAATAGAGTAATATCATAATTAATAAATAATACAAGAATAAACTGTTTTGAATACTTACAACTGTAAACCTACTTTTGCCTCACCATGTATAGTTAAATATATAGTTATAATATGTAATAATAATAAATATTATTGTAAATATAAGAAATTTTAAACATATAGTAATAGTAAGCAATTTCTATGAGCCAGCTATTGTTCTTGGTATTTCATAGGTATTTGCTCATTTAATCCCCATGAGAATAGTGCCATATTAATAGCTCAGTCAGCATCCTCACTTTGCACAGAGGAGGTGAGTAAACTTGCTGAGGCCACGCAGGCCTAAGTGACAGAGCCAGGCAGTCTGGCTCCCAGGTCTGCGCTCTTAACCACCACACTGCTCTCCTTCCTGGGATGACAGATGGTGGCAAGTGATGGGAGAAACATAAAGCAGGGGAGGGGGTGGCATTCGGGGTGTGGGGACAGGGGAAATCATTGTGGAGTGAAGGTTCTCCTATGGCCATTAGTGAAGATACCTGTTTTAGGCCAGAAACACAGAACTCAGGGATTGTTTAAATCTCATATTCATCCCCAAAGGGTGCTTTTCCAGTACAGAAAATGTCTGGTTTTTTGGTGTTTTTCTTTGTCTCTCCACCGGATCATAGGTCCATCAGGACAGAGACAGCCTTGATAACTGTCATTGTCCCAGCTCTCAGCACAGAGCCTAGCAAGAAACTCCACTTCCATGACTTTGCTGAAATTCATAAATTTTTATGTTGGTTAATCCTCTACATTTTTTGTGTGTGGGATTTCCTAGTTTTTTAAGCCCACTTGAATGTTCTCTATAAAAAGATACATGAAAGAAAACCTTATTAAAAGAAGCCATCAGAAGGCATGCCTTGCTGCACCAATAGGAGGGACCAGTGAGGACCAGAAACTGCTTGTCAGAATCCTATGCTAAATCCAGAATCAAGTAATAGTGAGGGTCCTTCTGATTGTACTGCTGAGGCCACTGTGAATCCTTTCCTGTGATGCCACCTGATGGTCTAGTGGCAGAGAGGTCCTGACCCAGCTAACTGGGGAGAAGAATGTAATGATTGGGAGCTTGGGCTCAGCCACAACTTACCTAGTTCCACCACTTAAAGGCTGTGTGATTTGGGCAAGTTATTTAACTTTTCTGAGGCTGAATTCCCTCACCTATAAAAGAGAGGAAATGCTGTAAAGGATAACTAAGCCCTGGCTGGTTTTGCTCAGTGGATAGAACGTCGGCCTGTGGACTGAAGGGTCCCGGGTTCAGTTTTGGTCAGGGGCATATGCCTGGGTTGCAGGCTCGATCCCCAGTAGGAGGTGTGCAGGAGGCAGCCGATTCTCTCTGATCATTGATGTTTCTACCTCTCTCTCCCTCTCCCTTCCTCTCTGAAAACAATAAAAATGTATTAACAACAACAACAAAAAAAGAATAACTAAGATCATGAGCAATTGAGATAATAGAAAATGTTCCACAGATGTTAACTATTATTATTGTTTTATCATCAAACAGGCTAATAACAATATTTAATACCTTTCAATTTTTTTCTACAGCCAGATAGAAATAATTCTTTCCATTGTATTACATATTTCTAGGTACATCTTTACATTCAAGCCTACCCTTATAACAAGACTGAAATGTAGATGGTGGTCAGGGCCTCAATTCAGCCCACGAAAGGCCTTTCAATCTGTAGCATCTTCTGAAATCCACTCATCATTTTTAAGGAAGCTTAAAGGATACAGAATAGAGGGCACCTTTGCAAAAGATTCTGTGATGATACCAGGAATGCTGAAATTCATAAATTTTTATGTTGGTTAATCCTCTACATTTTTTGTGTGTGTGTGATTTCCTAGTTTTTGTGTGTGTGTGATTTCCTGTCAGATGCTACCTTCTGATGGCGAGTCAGGTGTTACCCGATAACTAAGATGCTCATTTGTGAAGGCACAGTAGTGACTGCACACAGAGACAGGAGTTAAAACAGAAACAACGATTGTGTAAGCGGCTGAAATACTCTAGAGAGACTACATTTCCTGAAGCAGACAGCGTTCCTTTGTAGGACAGTGCCACTCACATCCAAAACCCAGAAGCAACATGTTTTTCTGTTGTGAAAACAATGCTAATGTCAAAAAAATGTTTGCTATTTAAACTGCTGACAAACATTAACTGATTTTTCACTAAGCTAAGCTTCCAATTCCTGAACAAGTCACATTTTTCTTCTTGAACATGTTTTCATGTGATTATGGTATTTCCTGTTAATGTTTACTTTGGGTGTAATTTAGTTCGTGGTAAGAAAATAAACAATTTATAATTGTTCCCAGTCTCATTTTAAAATATTACCTTAATGACAGCCTTCAGGATTTTCAATATAATCTTTATCATGCAAACATCAATATGAGAGAGAGCTTCCAGATGAAAATGGATTGAGAGGAAGAGCTTGATAGTACATTTCTCTTCCATTTTCATAGAATCCTAGATATTGTGATTTTTCACAGCCCAGTTGATGCATTTAATTTTAATGATTTAGTAACAAAATGTATAATGTGAGATAGACATGAGCATTATAAAAATCCTGTTTCTTTTTAAAAAAAACATATTTTTATTGATCTTAGAGAGGAAGGGACAGGGAGAGAGAGAGAAACATCAATGATGAGAGAGAATCATTGATTGGCTGCCTCCTGCACACCCCCCACTGGGGATCAAGCCCACAACCCAGGCATGTGCCCCTGACTGGAATCAAACCCGGGACCCGGGACCCTTCAGTCCACAGGCTGACACTCCATCCACTGAGCCAAATCGGCCAGGGCAATCCTGTTGTTTCTTAAAGTTAAAAAGAGAATAAATAACATGCTCCTGTGTTCTTTAAGGAAGCAATGTTGCTTGAGCAAGTAAAAAGAAACTCAACTTGAGAGAGGGAATTTTTTAAATTGTATTTTATTTTTAACATATAAAATATTCAATTGGTCAATTCCTATAAGTAATTGCTTTATAGATGGGTAGGAATTGTTTCAAGGACAGAGTTTGAAGCAAGCCCCTTTCAGCTGCAAGGAATTGACATGGTTCAAGGGCAGTTGAAGTCCTGGGGACATGTAGATAGACACATAGCAATGAGAGAAGTGGACTCTGAAGGAGTTCCAACCATAGTGCCCAGCCAAGCCTAGAGTGTGAGTCCAAGGGGCTTCAAGTTCCCGGAGTTTGTACATCTTTCCTGGATCGGGGGCTATGGGCCCTTTTGGTGTCCACTTCTCTCCCTATCCATTGCTCTGTCTTCCTTCCTTATGACTAGATGTACTCTGCTCCTGTTTTATGGCCTCTCTCTCTGGGCAGACTTTGAGCTTGGGGTCCTATGGCTTATTGGTTGACTCTCTCCTTAGTTCCTGATTAAAATTTCTGAGAGTAAGAATCTTACTGCCTCTGCCTGTCCCTGTTTGGGCAAAGCTTTGTATATCTGACTGTGTCACGGCTATTGGCTAGCGTATGGGGTAGGTAACCTTCTCCCCAAAGCCTATTTCTTGGAAAGGACAGGAGGAGGGGAAGGAGCCATATTGTTCAAATACGGTCTTTTTTCCTTAGATGGACCATTTGGCAGTCCAGTCCTTCTCAGCAGGGGCTGTGAGCATGGCGGGCCCATGTTCCTAAGTCCACGGACCGACTGACAGGTTACTGGCTTTTATTCACAGGGCCCCGAAGAACCTAAGCTAAAATGGGAGCACATCACAACCCTCATCACAAGCCTCAGAGAATTTGTGAGATCCACCGACCGAAAAATCATAGCCACCACACTGTCCAAGCTGAAGTTGGAGCTGGACTTCGACAGCCACGGCATCAGTCAGGTCCAGGTGGTGCTCTTCAGCTTTCAAGATGCTGTAAGTATGAGATTTTGCCAATGTTTTTCCACAAACTCGGGCAAAAATTAGAGAAATAGGATGAAGCTTAAGTTCTCTTACCTTTCTTTCTTTAATAATCTCAATGAATTATCTTCTTTTCGGATAAGTGTGAGATGGTTGCCCTTTTGTGTGCTTGTCAGTGTGAGATTTGTGTTTTCTATGTTTGCATCCCCCAGAGTTAGATATACATAAAATTGTACACCATGTAAAATAGCAAAACTTATAAACATCTCCATGGCCGAACTTTGTTCTTATGAAATCATGTAGTGGGTCACTATTTTGGTGACTTGAGCAACAGACCACACTTGAGTCATGCATGCTCTCATTCCGTATGAGAGGTGCCATCTAGTGGTCATTGAGAAAATGACCGTACAGGTTGGAATGGCCACTACTGAATAAAACCAATAACCCCCCACCCCAGTTACTAGTAAATATGTTTGTTTAATAAATATTCACTATTTTCTAGCCAGCAATATACTTCAGAGTCCAGGGCATCACTGAATGAAAATTAATACACATGATCTCATGAGACATTGCTGAGGATTCCTCTCTGTCAAACAGCTGCTATGCAACACAAGCTAGTCCATCGTCCAAAAGCCTGATTCAAAACCATATGCTATTCTTGAATGAGACTTATCTGTGGAGCTCTGTACCAAAAAATCCTGAAGCTATTCCTAGAAGGCCCTTACAGGATATAGATTTAGATAAGAGAGTTCTTGACACTATCTGTGGTATGAATATAGAAGCACTTTGCATAATTTTATTTAAGCTCAAAAAATTAATTCACCCCTAATGTATTTATTGATCTTATGTAAAACTAAAGGCCCAATACACAAAATTCATGCAAGAGTAGGCCTTCCTTCCCCTGGCTGCTGGCACCGGCTTCCCTCTGGCACCCGGGACCCGGGCTTCCCTCTCAGCCCCGGCTTCATCTGGAAGGTTGTCCGGAAGGACATCTGGTCTAATTAGCATATTATGCTTTTATTATTATAGATTATCTTGACAATTATAATTGAAGCATCAAATGATTCCTGGTTTAAAACCAAATTATAATCCTTCAGCATCCACTGATGTTCTCTGAGACTCTGTGTAAACCACCTCGTCTTTGGGCTTTATTGTGGGTGGGGACAAGACTCCTGACTTGATTGAGGTCATGAAAGCAACTGGCAAAGCCTATCATTAATATTCAACGTTAAAGGCACACTTACACTGCAAGTAGGGAAACCCAGCCATCTGGAAAAATAATAAAATAATTCAGTGAATTTGCACTTGCCCACATATTTGGCTTTCAGCCTGGAGGATGGAAAGCAAATTGGCTTGTAGAATTCAGATTGAGAGTGCTTTAGTTATTACACACACACACACACACACACACACACACACACACACACCACCCTTGTTCACTCACTGTCCAGAATGGGAATAACCTAGAGAATGGGCCCTGTGTAATGTACTGTTTAATGAAAAACTAGGAGGAGCAAGTCATGGTCATAGGGGCTCCCTCTTTCATCTCTGTGTGTGACTCTTGGGAGAAATATTCAGTTTACCAGGTGTTATACCCAGTATTAAATCAAAAAAGCAGGAAACTCCTTTAAGAAATGAAGGTACTGGGACAGAGTCATTTTGATAGGATTTACTAGAGCAAGTGAGAACCGAGCCCTCACTCATTTTCTTGGGAGTAACTACTGTGAGGAACTCCTGCGACCCACTCCCCTCTACCTGAGAGATTTTGATGAAGATGGAGCAAGGGAAGGAACTCCAGCTTTTAGTGCAGGATTGCAGCGAGGTCCCCTCCCCGGAGAATTATTAGAAAAGTAGCCTCTTTTCTTAGAGGCCAGTGTCAACCAGTAATTAGTGGAGTTAATCCACATTTTAAATAAGCGATAAAGGTTATTCTACAAAGGTAATGCATATAGTTTAAGCATACAGCGGAATATTGTTTACCCTTTAAAAGGTAGTTCTCACATATTACACTAAGTGAAATAAGCCAGTCACAAAAATACTGTATGATTCCACTTACATGAGCTACCTAGAGTAGTCATATTCATGGAGACAGGAGGTACAGTGGCGGCTGCCAGGGGCTGTGGGGAGAGGGCAATGTGGAGTCATTGTTAATGGGTACAGAGTTTCCATTTTGCAAGATGAAAAGGGTTCTGGAGATGGACAGTAGTGATGGTAACACAACAGTGTCAATATACTTAATGCCACTGAGCCAAACACTTAGAAATAGTTAAGATGGTAAATTTTATGTTATGTTTATTTTACACAATTTTTTTAAAGGAAAGTAATGTGTACATCTATTTCAGTGTCTATTTAAATGTGTGAGCCTGGCAGGCATGGCTCAGTGGTTGAGCATTGACCTATGAACCAGGAGGTCAATATTCAATTCTCGCTCAGGGCATGTGCTTGAATTGCAGGCTCGATTCCCAGTAGGAGGCGTGCAGGAGGCAGCCAATCAATGATTCTCATCACTGATGTTTCTATCTCTCTCTCTCCCTCTCCCTTACTCTCTGAAATCAATAAAAGTATATTTTTAAAAAATAAAGAAATGTGTGAAATATTACTGCTCAGTTTAAAAAGGTGCCCTTACAACAGAGAGCTTTAATGTGAACAGCTTTTCTGGAGTGTTGTAACAGATTATTCCCATTTGCAGAGATGTAAAGAACTGGGGGAAGGAAACCAAGGCATGCACTGTGGCAAGTATGTAGGTAGCACATACACGCTCATTTCTCTCCTTTACCTGCCTTTTCAGGGCACCAGAGTATGGCGAAGCACTTGGTTGGATTAAACAGCAGGATCATAACATTTAAGAAAAGTGCTTATTTTTAAAAAGCCCCTCAGACTCCTTTCCCCCTAATCTCCTCCAACATCCAATCTGCAGACGTCATGAAAGGTGGAAGCTGCATGTTGTCTGTTCTAATAGAGCACCCTTCTCGTTTAACCAGACTGCCTTTCATTTAAATAATGTATCTCATTTGCTTACATGGGGTTCACTGAACTTTAAATTGAAGTGGCAGTTTTTCACATGACATAAATTATTCACAACTCAAAAGTGAAGAGTCCTTTTTGTTATTTTGTTGATAAATCCAAATGCTTGCATCAGCTAGGTTATTTGCAATTAAAAATTAATCAAAATGTCACTCTCTTTCTTCAGGTGAATAAAGTTCTTCGGAATCATAACATCAAGCCACACTGGATGTTTGCCTTAGACAGTATCATCCGGAAGGCAGTGCAGACAGCCATTACCATTCTGGTTCCAGGTCAGAAACACCTAATTACTTTGTAAATATTTAGTGTTTGATGTTTTATATTACTGTTCATCTATCATTTATGGTGTCTCCTTACTGCGTTTAAGACCAGACTAACCAGGTTAGCCTTCTTTTTTATTAATCTTCTCAGTCAGCCAATGTCACTTAGTTAGGGCATGCAGTCTGAGCCATGGTCCAGCAAGCAGAAGGTTTACTGCGAGTGAGGAAGACTTGCTTCCTTGTCTTTAAAGAGCATGTTTGGATATGAAGAGAAAGAAAACTATACAAGTGACCCAAATACATGTGCATTTCAATATACAGGTATCTGTGCTCAGAAAACACATAAGCACATTCCTGTGTCATCTTTACCAGGTTCCCAAACCTGCCGTTGCCTTGAATGATATAAAGAGTCCTTTGGGATTACAGCTCTCAGAGCTCCTCCCAGGCTGAGTTGAGACTCTCCTGGAGAGAAAGCCCAGCAATCTGATTGTAATCCAATTCCCAGGTCATTTTGACACACAGCCAGGTTTGGAAAGTGCTGGTCTATGTTTGCAGTGAGATACAAAAGGGGCAATGTTGAGTGAGGCAAACTTCCAAAGGGTTTTGATAGTCTACGCAATAATAAAAGATTTTAAGCAAATCTCTCACTGTGTGTGTGTGTGTGTGTGTGTGTGTGTGTGTGTGTGTGTGTGTAGATAGATTTTAGATACATAAATTGGAAGTGTGTTCTATTGTACAATTTGTACATATATTTTAAAGCATTCTAAAGTAGAAGTTTTAAAAGGTAAGTATAAACTATTTTAAAGTTTAGATTACTTATAAACGGTTCTGAGAACTTTTAAGTCACCATTAACACAAGTTGTGGAAGTTCCTCTCTTCTCTCAGAATGCCTGTTTGACTTGAGAGTGAGGGCACCAGTGTCAATCTTGATATTAAACATTAGTAAGCATTCATTTCTTTCTTATGTAAGAAATGTCCCTTGTACCTTGGCATCCCTGCACCTTTGCATTCTCCAGGCCTCAGACTCCTGACCTACCACAAAGTCTAAATTAGGCTCTTTGTTATTCTCTTTCCTTGGAAATGTTTTTCCCTATTTGTGACATTTGCCACAATCTGAAACTACTTTTATTTTCTTGTCTACTGGCTGATTCCTGCACCAGAGAGCAACTGTGTCCATTTTATTCTTTTCTGTGCTGAGCATATTGTCTAGCACAGTGTCTGGAAAGCAGGAGACCCCTGAAAAAAATTGCTTGAAACAATAAGTAAACGAGTTTCACGTGATTATAACAAACTAGAGGGGCCTGATGCCAGCACCAGCTTCCGGCACCCGGGACCCGGGCTGGCTTCCCTCCAGCCCCGGCTTTGTCCTTCGTCCAGAATGATGCCCAGAAGGATGTCCGGTCTAATTAGCATATTGTCCTTTTATTATTATAGATTAGAGTAAAAATGTTACATAACTTAGAAAAAAATCCAGTGAGGTTTTGAAACACATGACTAGCATTTGGATGTGAACCTAAGGAATGTAAAGCGAATGTAAACCTAATGTAATGCTCTAAGGAAGTAAACATATATTTATATTTAAAGGATTGAATTGGGATAAACTTGGATGTGGGGGATGTACTATAAAGGAACTACATACTCAAAAGTACAAGGGGTGAAAGGGAATAGGCATGGATCAGTAAAAGGGGTACGTATAGGCCACGAGTGAAACGCACTAGTAACCTAAATTAAGAATGCCCTGCCCGGCCAGGTGTGACTCAGTGGTCAGCCCAGGAACCAAGAGGTCCAAGGTTCAATTCCCAGTCAGGGTGCATGCCCGGGTTGTAAGCTCGATCCCCAGAAAGGGACATGCAGGAGGCAGCCCTTTAATGATTCTCATCATTGATGTTTCTATCTCTCTCTCCCTCTCTCTTCCTCTCTCTGAAATATATATATACATATATATATATATATATATATGTATATATATATATATATATATTAATATGTATATGTGTATAAGTGTATTTTAAAACAATGCCCAAATGAGGACAGGACAGATAGATTATACTTGGGAATAATTTAAATATCATATAAATTCAATGGACTGTATCCTGGAACTGAAAAAGAACGTCAGTGTAAAACCAGTAGAATCTCAATGAGGTTTGTAGTTTAGCTAATAGAATTGTGCCGATGTTAGTTTCCTCCTTTTGACAGATATAGCGATATAAGATGTATGAAAGGAGCAGGGTGGAAGGTATATGGGAATTCTTTGACTTATCTTTGCAACTGTTCTGTAAGTCTAAAATTCTTCCAAAACAGAAAGTTTGTAAAGCATACCGATTACCACACTGAAGGTGAAATGCGGTGACATTTAGGGAAGGGATAGGGTGAGTGCAGAGAGGCCTGTCTCCTCCCATGGGTGTCCCGGTGATGGGCACTGCTTTACCCAACCCGTGTGTGGAACAGGCACTTCCTTTGTGAAAAGGGTTTGCTAAGGAAAGTGATTTGTCTTTCCACTGTGAAATTGGTGTCTTTGAGGCCCCTGGGAGTCTCAGATGACAATTGAAATTGCTGCGTGAAAGGATTTTTTTAAAGTGGAAATTTTAGAGGAGAATTCCATGGAGAAAGTATTTTTTATATTCCTCGCAGGATAGGGGAAGACAATGTGTACTGTATACTAGCTGCCATTATGTAATTGATGGGTCTGTATGACAAGATGAACTGATTTTAAGCATTTGATGGTTCCATCAAATTTCTAAATGTCCCTATTTTGTTATACAGTTAAGATTCAAAGGAGCTACATTAAAAATGCCTGTCTTCATATTCTCCTGATAAAAATTCCTTTTAGGTGCCAAATTACTATAATTAACCTACCAAATTTTGAAAGACATGCTAAACAAAACAACAGATTTAAGAGTATGCCATCATGAACACATACATGTAGAGAGGACCCTGATCTTGGTTTCAAAACACCATCTACCTAATAAAAGAGTAACATGCTAATTGGCTGTACCTTTGTGATGCCCACCAGCCAATCAGGAGTGAGTATGCAAATTAACCCAACAAAGATGGAGGGTTGATTTGCATGTGCGGGCCCCCGGCTGCTCCAGGCCTCTGAGCAGCATAGCAAAGAGGAAAGGCGGCTCCGGCCAGAGCTAAGGCGGTGCCAGCACCCAGGGAAAGGAAGGCCCATTCTAGTTTCTTTAATAAAAGAAATCAGAGCTTCTTGGAGAAATGTTTGATTCAAGGCCTGGAGTGGGGGAAATTCAAGATGAATGTGGGACATCTTATGATGCCAAAAAGTAAGGAAGTGCCCCCAAAAGGAAGGATAGAGGCTGGCTTCTTGAAAGGACACTGGAAACAGCCTGAGGTGTTCCCAAAAGTCTAAGCCAGAGCAATTTGAGCAATAAAATAAAATGCATTGTATTATAGCCCATAGAATAAACTAAATATCCATGAGTCCATACTGCTATAAGTAATTGAATCCATTGATAAATATATGGAGAAGAAGGGCCAAGTCTTTGTTTTAGTATAATTTCAATTAATAAGAGTAGAAGGAATGAGGGAAATAGAAAATTAGGCAAACACCACAGTAATAACAATTTCAGGCAAGAACCATTCATGGCTGCTAAGATCAGTAGGCAAAGGAGTGACGAGAAACAGGATATTTGAATGATCTCAGAGTATATCTCCCCACAAGATATTTACTAATTACACAGGGAAAACAGTGACTTTATAGTGGAGGAACCTGGCAGACACCTTCTTTACCAAACGATCCAGGTAAACATCATAATAGTAAGATACATCAGCATCATGTACCTCCTAATGTGATGCACTTGGCACAGCATCACCTTTGTGCTATTCTTGCTAAAAATGCATAGCCTCAACCTAATCATGACAAGACACTGGTGAACTGAAAATGACACAGTGCAAAATAACTGGCCAATACTCCTGGTAAGTGTGGAGGTCATGGGAGATAAAAAAATAGGAGGTATCTGTCACAGATTGGAAGAAGCTGAGGAAACTTGAGCACTAAATGCATTGTGGGATCTTGGATCAGAAAAAGGACATCAGTGGGAAAACTGGTGAAGTTCAAATAGGGTCTGTAGATTAGTTCATAGTATTGTATCAGTGTTGATTTCCTGGTTTTGGTGATAGCGTCAAAGCTATATAAGATGTCAGGTTAGGGCAAGCTGCTAAAGGGGATATGGGAAGTTTCTGTACTATTTTTGCAACTTTTTGATATTCTTGACTACTTCAAAATCAAAAGTAAAAAAATAAAAAAAAAAGTGCTCAATCTTCTTTCTCCCAAAAAGAGCACACGGAACAGAGAGTACAGTGCAAGCTCCTTCAGAGGTTTTTCTCAGGCTGTTTTCTCACGTGTCCTCAAGAATCAGCCCTTAGATGGCAGGCAACATCAAGTACAGGCTGCTGGTGGTGACCAGATGGAGAAATGCTGGTATAGAGACCATGTTGGCAGTGCTTAGGCAGAGAGAACTGATAATGCAGGCATACTTCCTATATTAACAATAATTTTTAAACCTGCTGAAACATTGATACTACCAGTTGTTAAGCTGAATCAGTCATGTGACCCATGTCCACATGAATGTAAACCGACCAGCATTCTATACCATATGAGGATCTTAATGTAGGTATCATACCCTGTGCACTGACAAGTATTATGATTTTATTTGGCATCAAAAATACCCTGTGTTAAAGCAGGTTGCTCTAATTATTTTCCTCTGGGCAAACACCAGTTGGGTTGGGGGTGGGGTGGGGTGGGGTGGGGTAGGGAGGTGGGGATAGTATTGTTGCTTAATCCCCTCTTGTTGTTCTGGAAATGCACTGGCTCTAGTTTCCCACCCATTAATTAATCACCGTCCACTTGTCACAGTCCCCCCTCCCTCCCCACTCCCCACTCCCAGTCCCTGCCTTTCTCCTGGCACTTGGCTCTCTCCTGACAGTCCACTCTGCTCTCCTTTCTTCTCAGAGGCCTCTGGGCTACCATTTGAGCTTCCTTCTCTCTAAAGCCTCTCCCTCTCTCTCCACCAGCCAAGACTTTCCCCTTCTCCAGACCCTGCTTAGGCCCTCTTCCTCCAGGAATCCACCAGAGAGGAAGCCACCACTAGCTTTAATTATTGCAAAAGTGCTTTATTTGCCCCTTAGCACTCTTAATACATGCACACAGGAGTTATATATGTAACTAGGTCTATACCTGAGGCCATCTAAGATATTTTTGGCTGTATTAATTAGTACTTAAAATTTCATTGTTATCGCTGTACATGCTCGTATGGCTCTCTTGTATATTCACCCTAGTTTTCCTTTTAGCTTGTTATTTCTGGGGACAAGGAGCAGATGCTGTATCTCATTTGGATATTTTACGATGTGTTGAAAGACCAAAATAACAAATTTTCTACTTTCTTCAAATTGAGATAATTTTTTAGTCATACATAAAATGATAATTTATGATAATTTAAAGTATATGGAGTTAAGGAAATATAAGGGATATTTAAATATCAGAAATTTTCCCTCCCAAAAGGTATAGTCAACAGGATTATAAAACTTTAATTGTTTTAAAATTTTCAGTTAGAGACCATAAAAGGAATTTAAGAATAATTTTAGAAAAAATTAAAAGGCCTAATCTTATGTTCTAATTTAATCTAGAACTCTACTTTTTAAGATTATTTTTAAAGTAAAATATTTTTTCATTATTTTGTTGCCTTCTTAAATACAGATAATCTAGAATAACTCTTCCATTCTGCCAACATTTTTTGAGAGGCTAAATATGCCTTGGCCTCCAGACTAGATGCTGGGTTTACAAAGTAAAACACTTGATTTCGAGTCACTCCTACTGTAGAGGAATTAGGAAATGGAATTTTGGAAAGAGAATTTGGAAATTGATAATGCAGAAAGCAGAGTAGAGGTGGATTTTGGTAAACCTTAAAAGACAAAGGGCATGGATGTGGAGAAATTGGAACCTTTATTTGGGGTTGTAAGATGGTGCAGCCACTATGGAAAATAGTGGTGTCTCCTCAAAAAATTAAAAATAGAATTACCATATGATCCAGAAATTACTTTTCTGAGTATATATCCAAAAGAATTGAAAGCAGGATCTCAGAGTTATTTGTACAGCCAAGTTCACAGCAGCATTATTCACAGTAGCCAAGAGGTGGAAGAGGTGGAAGTGTCCATTGACAGATGAATGGATAAAGAAGATGTGGTACATACATACAGTGGAATATTATTCAGCTTAAAAGGAAGGAAATTTCAACACACACTACAACATGGATGAACCTTAAGGACATTATGCTAAGTGAAATAAGCCCATCTCAAAAAGACAAATACTGTATGATTCTAATTATATGAGGGATCTATAGTAATCAAATTCATAGAAACAGAAAGTAGAATAGTGGTTGCCAAGGATATGGGGCAGGGGGAAATTGGAGAGTTGTTTAATGGGTATAGCGTTTCAATTTTGTAAGATAAAAAAGTTCTGGAGAATGGTTGAACAACAATATGCATGTACCCAACACTACAATTTGTACACTTAGAAATGGTGAAAATGGTAAATTTTGTGTCTTTTTAACCTTCAAAAAAGTAAAAAAATAAATAAACAGAGAGAGATAAAAGAAGTCAGGGCTACATAAACTTGACCCTAAGAAGGGCACTCTGGTATTTGTTATGAAAAACAGTGAGTTCCTGTTTTGATTGTTGAATTTAAGTGCCTGCCCAACAGGAATATCTAGGAGGTGTTGGATGTAACAGGATCAGGGCCAGAAATATACTTTGTTATCCCCACATTACAAGTATTTAACCTTCATAGATTTTAATGAGCTCACCCATATAGAATAAATAGAAACATGAAAAAGTGAAGGGTAGATTTCCAAGTTCCAGCTTTTAAAGGCAGGTCGTAGGCAAAAAGGCTCTGAAGAAGAGAAGCAGCAGCCAAAGATTTCGAGGAAGGTACTATACACAGGTCGGGTAAGGTAAGTAGAGTCACCTAGAAGATTTGGCAACTACTGAGCCTCTGGTTGTCTTGCCAGAGTGGCTGTATTGGAGTGGTGGGATGGGGTCTTCATCACTCCCTCCAGAGCCCTCTCCCCCACACATCTGTGGTTCATGGACTCTTGGGACAGGCTTCAGGGTGTCTGTGAGCCCTCAGGAAATCTAGGCAAAATGTGGTATGAATGTGCTTTTCTTTTGGGGAGAACCTCTGTGGCTTTCAGATAGTCTTGCTAAAGTGAATATAAGCATGTGGCATTTTCAGTAGCCCCCTTCTATCCCCTTCCATTTTGACTGTTACAGGCAAAAAACATTATGTGTACTTACTTTTGTTTAGATCATCTCTCTATATCTGTTTCCTCATTTCTGAGTTAGTAATTGCCAGATATCATATAATCTAAAAAAATGAATTCTACTTGTATAAATAAATTTTTCTGTTTTTATATAAGTGCCTTTCTGATTTTAGCATTTATCTTATGTGCGGTGTGAATATGTCTTCTTTTTGAGTTAAACCATTGATTTTATATATCTTGTGAATTTTGTAAATTCACTGGCAGAACAAACCTGAATTACTGCACAGAAATCCATCCTCACTTTTGGAAAATCAGTTTGGAATGTAAATCTTATTGACAGCAGGGGAGATGACATCCATGTCTTAAGAAAAGGCAGTCGGCCATGTTTTAATAACACTGTTGTTGATATTATGCTTGACAGAACTGAGGCCACATTTTAGCCTTGCATCTGAGAGTGATACAGCAGATCAAGAAGACTTGGATGCAGAAGATGACCATGAGGAACAGCCTCCAAATCGAATTGTCCGAAGACCTCATGCCATCCTTGAAGATGCTGTGGCTACCTCAGGGGTGAGCACGCTCAGTTCTACTGTATCCCACAATTCCCAGAATGCTCACCGATCACTGAATGTACAGCTTGGAAGAATGAAAATAGAAACTAATAGGTAAGTCCTATTCTGACACGGGTAGGTTTCTTTTTTCTGACTTTAAGTGCTTGTGTTTTGGGTCTACTTCACAGTTTGGTCCACAGAAAATACAAAATATGATTCCTTTAGCCCATCCATGTAAACTTGATTTAAAGCCTTTCTTTGTGAGAGAGAGAGAGAGAGAGATTTATTTATTTTAGTCTCTTTAGTCAAATACATTTTCTGTTTCTACCAATTCAAGCCCCCTGCTTTATCACCCACTGCACTGAGGCTTTTGGAGTCACTTTGGTGTAACCTCATGGACCGCCTTGGACACAGACTCGGAGCAGCATGTGCCGTCCAACAGATAGCTGAAAGACAGACAGAAAGCCCGTGTTCTTCAAAGCCCAGGATTTGGAATATCAAGTTCTTTCAGGAGAGGAAGGTCTCTGTTCTTGAGGAGATAAAACTAATGGTGCAAAAGCTTTGCATTTTAGAACCTTAAAAGGATGATCAGTTGACTACATGTGTGATTCTATTTTATTTTTAATATGGTGTGTTATATCTGGAGTTTAATTTTTCTTTGGAGTTTGATAACATAGAACCTACATGATCAGGTTATTAAGTGAACAGTAAATATTTCCTGTTCTTCACAGATGTTGGCACAGTTCAAGGTCTGACTCTTGATGATTTATAGCTTCCTGTGCCAGCTACAGTTGACATGTGGGCAACTGGGATTACAGCGAAAAAAATATTTTTTTGTTTTTAGCAAATCAATAGAAGTTGTTCAAATATTTAGAAACCTTAGTTGAAAATTCTAATTGTTCACCAGGGAGGTAAAACATGTATTTCTGCTCATAAGTTTATGTTTCTAAGGTTAAGCTTGAATACCAAGCTTAATACAAGTAGTGCAAAACTCATCCTATATTTAGAAACATGAATTGCGGTTTCACGATTAAGTAACTCCATACATATCTTCCGTGATGTGCATATAGAAATCCTTCTGAATAAAGGGAAAGTGGCTTTCAGACTGCCATACCCCAATCTTGTCCTTTGAGGTTTTCCCCAGCTCTTTACTTGCCATCTCTACTGCTTAATAGAAAAGAGTTTGAGTCTTTTTGACCTTTGACATGTCTGTCTAAAGCATTGTGACCCTTATTTCCTCCTTTTCTCAAGTAATAAATAATCCAATTAGGATACTCAGTCAGTTACAGTAGGTAGTAACTTCAGTCATTTCTCTTTAGTTGACTCTCTGTCCTCCGATCCTGAATGGACTTGGTTTCTATACCCCTTACCGATCTCCGGAGGAGAAAGTTCACTCATTACTGTTTTGGTCCAGCCACCCACCCCACTCTGCCCTTGGCTTCCAGTCAGAATTTTACAGACAGTAAAGCTACTTTATTTACCAATGAGCTGGTATATTTGCTCCCCTGGCCCTAAAACCTTCTGTCTACAGAACTGAGGCTTATGTCAATAGAACCTGCCTCTCCTAAATTAAATGTAGCCATTTCCGTCTCTCCTTCGCCCATCTGCGTTTCCTGTCTTACCACCCTGTCCCCGCCCTCTGTCCACCATGCTTGTGCCATCTGCAGTCCCCAAGGGCTGCTCTTTGCCAACCGCCTTGTTCAAGGCCTCACCCATTTTCTGAGGGTATCAGCTATCTGGAGGCCTGCTGCCCACATGTGCCCATCTCTGTAAAAAGGCTCAGCTTTGCCACATTTCTTTATTGCATTAGGAGGAATTGCATTTTTCACAAAAGCCCACACCGTTATGCTTTTTCGCTACATATTTACACTTAAATCAGTGAAACCTACAGGATCATCAGCCTCCTTTATCTTTTTCTAGGACTATCTCCCACAGCTTCTCCATCACCCCCGGAAAAGTGAGCCGAGGCCCAACATTCACTTCACATGATTAAAGAGAGGGCAGCTGCTGTGGCACAAGTCCTAAGCAACGGCAGTAAGGGACTGGTCATGCCTATACTGGCCCTTTGTTTTCAGTTGAATATTACCTGATATATTGGGGTACATTTATTGCAAAACAAGCTTAGAAAAAGTGTTTTTAGGAAAGGTTGTAGCCCTCATGTTAGAAATCTTATATTTAGGACAACGATATTCAACCTTTTTCATCTCATGGCACACATAAACTAATTACTGAAATTCTGCGGCACACCAAAAAATAGGTATAATTTTGAATCATTCACACCAGACAGCTGTTGTTGTGTTGGCTGTTGTTACTTGATTTGACAGGCTAAGGGAAAACAGGTTAGTGCCCCTGACTAAATCGTCAGGTATTGCATGTGTTGAAAATTTTCACAGCTGGCCAGTTGAGTCACTGCGTTAGGATAATTACTGATGAAAGTAAATCAGGTTTATCCAGCTCTTGATTATTAGATCAATAATACTAAATGGGAAAGGTAACAAAATGGCCTTAGAATTTATGTTTTAAGTTAACATAAAAACATTCAAACCTGTAAAGAATTTTTGTGAGTTTATTTGAGCCAAACTGTCGAAAATTGCTTGGGAAGTAGAATCTCTCTGTGTATTGGGATAATGCTTCAGAGAATGGCGGTTTTTCATCTACTTTTATACATTGCAATAAAAGAAGATGTAGATGGGTTACATGAAATCTATTGGTGATAGATTAGAGAGGCGGGAGAAAGCAAAGGGGAGGTACCTCTGGGATTGGATAAAAAGTAAAATGATAGACACATACTTAGGTGGGTGCAGGATAGTTAAAAGTCAACAATTAATATGATAACAATAACAATTAAGGAATGTATGGCTCCTGTCTTGGTGCCAAGGGCATTTGGTTGTGGCCTGAGGGGTCTGGAAAAAAGGGAAGTTCAAGTTACCCTGACATTTCAAGGATATGTTATCATAGGTGCAAAAAGACAGATAGGCTCAGTTAAGGTAAAGGTTGACCTTGTCAGGGAAGATACTGGCCTAGGAGGTGACTACCCACCATAACTGCTTTTAGTTAACGTTTAATTTCAGACCATCCTTTAGGTCTGAGTTTGCAAGACCGCCATGCAGGCCTCCCCTGAGCTTGTCAGGTTAGCAAGTGGCCCCTTTCGTCCACATTTACTTACATTTAAACATTTGCTTACATAAAATGTCCTGATGATAATTAACTTCACACAGAGAGGTGGGACAGTAATGAATTTAGTTCAAATGTAACTCAGGAGGAGCTGAATGGTTATCTAATTTTCCTATTCTACAATTCTGGAATTACATGTCCCCACCATCCGAGTTAAAAAGTTCACAGATCCTTGCCAAACTTCCGGAAGGGAGGCAGCAAATGCCTTGGTTTCTAAGGATTTTCCTACTGATGGTACTGAAGACAAAGTAAAAATAAAACTTATGGACTGGATATAGCTGAAAATAAATAATTTTGAGAGATGGATTGGGGACAAATGAGGTGGCCTGTCAATACGTTGCTTCCAATGTTAGGTTCTGGTTTTAAAGATAAAAAGGAAATAATAGAGTCTGGATAACCATCGGTTAGATTCTAGAAAGTTTCACTGTGCTCTTTGAGGAAACAATAAGAATATACCATCACTATTCCATACATGTAGATGAGCAAGGAAGACAAAAATATATACCAGATCAAAAAATTGCCAAGTTAAAAATTCATATTGAGCTTACTATCCATTTCTTCGAATATCATTCCTGTCAGCGTAGATAAAAATCTCCCTTCATCCTTCCCTCCCTCCACTTCCAGTTCTTAATTCCGCCTAAGTGTTCACCGCTTACGGTAAATAACCTGTCTTCCTCACAGGCTTTCTCTGGCTGCCCCCACTTGTTTTCTTTTTATTTTGCCTCCCCTGCCTACTCCACAAGGTTCCTTTCTCCTACCCGAGGGCCACAGTTCTCTGTGTCCTGTTGGGGGTAGAGGAGGGAGACCCCGGGGGTCAGGAAAGTACCCCTCCTGAGCCCTGGGAGGACTCTTTCCCAGGGCCTGAGACTGCAGCAGGCAACAGAATCGCCATTATTAAAGGCCAAGCATTTTAGCTACGTTGTCTCATTTAATGCTCACCGTCATTCTTCCAGGAAATTTTCCTTTTACCTTTTAACAAATGACAAAACTGAAGCCCAGCAGGGTGAAGTACAGGAAGTACAGGCTGAACCTGGACGTTCCCAGAGCCGTTATTCAGTTGCCCTAGGTGCTGCCTTTCAGAACATGATAGCTGATGCAGAAACAAAAGAATCTGGTCCTGAGTTAAATCTGTCAATGCTCAGAAAAGGAAATGCTGTTTTCTAAGAGCTGTAGTGTATGCAACAATTTATCCTGAAAATCTTATGGATAATTATATATCTTAAAATAATAATTCCTAATCTAAATTACTCAAAGATAGTTTTCTAAAAAATCAGAACATCTATCTTCATCACGTGGAACGTTTTGACAGAGAACAGTGTTAGAAAAGACAAGTAGGTTACCAGTTGGCTCTCAGTTGCATGATGAACCTTCCATGGGTAAGGGCCATGGTATAAATGATACCTTAGTTTCTCCTTGTTTCTTTGGAAAATGCATTAGATGCCAACTAGGAACTGAATGTACCAGGAACACAGCTATCCTTTTACTCACTTCGCCACTTCCTGAGAAGGGAGAGGAATAATATAACAACCACAGTGATCAGTAACATTTATTGAATCATGTGCCAGATACTATAGGTGACCTCACCTATAGTTACTTCTCAAATATTCATAGTTTTAAAAAATGACTACCTTTCTCCTTTGCACTGATTATTGTATTATCCATATTGACCAACGTTTTTTGATAAGGGGCCATACATGTAAAATATAGGTCTGTTCAACTAAACATATATAGAGTATAATTTTTTTTGCCATTAATGGGCATAAAAGAAACAATAGAACAACATCTCTGAAGATTTGGTGGACAGTTGGGGGTGGAGGTTTTGAATTCTGGTCTGGACGCACACTCTTCTAGAGCTTTGCTGCTCAACATGGAATCTTGTGGACCAGCAACAGGAGTACCGCCTGGGAGCTCCTTGGAAACGCAGAATCCCAGACCTCCCAGAGCTACTGGATCAGAATCTGCATTTCAATGAAATGCCAGGGGTGTCTGCTCACTGTAGCTTGAGAAGCCCTCGAATAGAAGGTCACTCTGGCTGCTCCGGCTTTATTACCTTGTCAATCACTATAATTTTCTCCTGCAGATTACTGGAAGCGTTGGTTCAGAAAGAGAAAGAATTACAAGCACTCCTTCATTATGCTATTGAAGAAAAGGACCAAGAAATTAAACACCTGAAGCTTAAGTCCCAACCAATAGGTGAATAAGAAAATTTTAAAGTAAAACTGTTCAACCAGGCTGCCACAGAAAACAAAGCCAACAGGCAGTTTCATTTCATGGCTTAGTCAGCATCTGTGACTTGTACCACAACTACAAAGAGATTGCTTTTAATTCTTAATTATAGCAAGTTATCATTTCTTTTAAGTGCAGTAAAAATAAGATGATTCATAGCCATCTTTTCCTGAAATTATAAATTATTGAGTAAATAATTTATTCTTTATTCTTTTTAAAGATTTCATAATGAGACGACTGGAAGAAAATAATACTGTTTTTGTCATTTTTGCATTTGTATTCTGTGTATTCTAGCTTTTTTCATATTATTGCAAATAGTGGGAAAAGATTATTGTAATTATCTGGTTAATTACACTCATCTTAGTTGCATGAAAAACAGTACAATTTTGGTACACCAAGTTTATTCTAAGAAACTATAAAATTGATGAGAAAGTTAAAGGTGGGAGTATCATTACATTCTTGCTTCTGACTCTCCATTTCTTAGTAGATTAAATACTCTTTAAGCATTTTATTTATAGTTCATACTGCCAATCTTGATTGTTTCTATTAATTATTTAGAGCAAAATCTTTTAAAGTATTAATGACCTCTCTTAGGTGAAGCTAAGAATGCTCCCCTTTCCTCCAATTCTCTCCTAGATATTCCTGGATCACCTGCACATCGCTCAACTGCTGGCAGAAATACTGAAGATTCTAAACTTACTGACTGGCTGAGAGAAAATGGAGCTGATGAAGACACTATAAGTCAGGTAGAGGAAACTGTGGGACAAGCATTATTTCTCTTCATTTCATAATGTTAAGTGTCCACTATATGCTAGGCACAGGGGATACACTGGTGAGCAACTTAGACCCCGAGCTGCCCTCCTAAGGCTTACAGACTAAGGTGGGCTGACAATCCTATATAATAAAAGGGTAATATGGAAATAGACCGAACGGCAGAACAACCTAACAACTAACCAGAGCATAATATGCTAATGATATGCTAAGGCTGCTCAACCACTCACTATGACATGCACTGACCACCAGGGGGAAGATGCTCCGACTGGTAGGTTAGATTGCTGCTGGGGTCCAGCCAATCAGGACCCCAGCAGCAAGCTAAGATGAGCTAGATACGCCCTGGAGCCCTCCCGCGGTCCCTCCCCAGCCCGATCGTGCACCGGTGGGGTCCTTCAGCCTGACCTGCACCCTCTCTCAATCCAGGACCCCTCAGGGAATGTCATAGAGCTGGTTTCAGCCCGATCCCACAGGCCACTCCCCTTGGGAGGGCACCAGACACAGGGATCATGGCTGATGAGTGCTGCTGCAGCAGCGCAAGCCTCTTCCGATCGGGACTGATTGGGCGCCAGCCCGTGGCAGGCACAATGGAGCTGGGATGAGTGGGAGCAGCAGGTAGGAGCTGCAGGAAGTGTTGGACTGTGGGTTTCGGCCCGATCCCTGCAGGCCACCCAGAGAGACCCTACCCATGCACAAATTCGTGCACCGGGCCTCTAGTAATCAAATAATTCCACAGATAAAAGTATAATGATGCTCTGGTAAATTCTGTAAAAGAAAGGTTATCAGATGTTATGAGACAGAGGGAGGGAGAGGTTGGGGAAGGTGCTTTGAGAAGGAATAAACTGAACCATCTATATGTATGTACTAGAGGTCCGGTGCACAAAATTCGTGCACGGGAGGATGTGTCCCTCAGCCCGGCCTGCACCCTCTCCAATCTGGGACTGCCCGTTTAGGCCCGGTAGGATCGGGCCTAAACGGGCAGTCAGACATCCCTCTCACAATCCAGGGCTGCTGGCTCCCAACTGCTTGCCTGCCTGCCTTCCTGATTGCCCCTAACCGCTTCTGCCTCCCAGCCTGATCACCTCCTAACCACTCCCCTGCCAGCCTGATTGATGCCTAACTGCTCCCCTGCCAGCCTGATTGCCCCTAACTGCCCTCTCCTGCAGGCCTGGTCACCCCTAACTGCCCTCCCCTGCAGGCCTGGTCCCCCCCAACTTCCTTCTTCTGCCGGCCTGGTCACCCCTAACTGCCCTCTCCTGCAGGCTTTATTGCCCCCAACTGCCCTCCCTTGCAGGCCTGGTCCCTCCCAACTGCCCTCCCCTGCTGGCCTGATCACCCACAACTGCCCTCCCTTGCAGGCCTGGTCCCTCCCAACTGCCCTCCCCTGCTGGCCATCTTGTATGTTGGAGTGATGGTCAATTTGCATATTACTCCTTTATACGATAGGATAGAGGCCTGGTGCACGGGTGGGGGCTAGCTGGTTTGCCCTGAAGGGTGTCCTGGATCAGGGTGGGGGTTCCCTTGGGGTGTGGGGCGGCCTGGGCGAGGGGCCTGTGGTGGTTTGCAGGCCAGCCACGCCCCCCAGCGACCCAAGCGGAGGCCCTGGTATCTGGGTATTATTTATCTTCTATAATTGAAATTTTGTAGCCTTGAGAGGAGGCCTGGGCCAGCCAGGGTGTGCAGGAAGCTTGTCTTCCTCCATTGCCGGGGAAACCCAAGCCTCCTGTTCGCTCCGTGGCCACAGCCATTTTTGTTGGGTTAATTTGCATACTCACTCCTGATTGGCTGGTGGGGCGTGGCTTGTGGTTGTCGCGGAGGTATGGTCAATTTGCATATTACTCTTTTATTAGATAGAATTGGATGGGCAGTCACGAAGGGGAAATCATTCAAGTGTAGAATATGCAAACAATAATCTTTGTCATCTAGAACCCTTAAGGAATTTTATATTTTTGAATTGAAAATAATGAAAAGTATAGAAATCATGACAGAACTGAAATAATTTTCTCTTTTGTGTATTAACTTTTTAATTCTCTTGTGACATTATTAAACTCCACTGGGCATTGACTCTTTATTGAAATGTAATAAAATAGATCTATTTAATGAACTTATATCAGGAACACTTCCTGTATAAGTCATATTATATCTATAATAACCTAATTCTTCTCTGCTCCTTATGGACTTTGTAATCAATCTGAATAGCATTTGTTTATGTTTAAGACTACATATGTGTATACACATATTTACACAATAAGAGGTTATATTTTTGTTATTTTATAGAAAGGGTCTCTTAATACATATTACATTGATTTCAGTTTTATATTTAAATCTTAAAAATAACTGTGAATAAAGATGTCTTTTCTTTTGACTTGATAATTTATTAGACCACTAAAATGTAGGGTCTCCTTAGAAATCTGCATTTAACAACTTACTGCTACATACATTTAAACAACTCTCTTGCCTATGGAAAGTAATGCATGCAATCAAGTTCTCCAAAATATCCCTCTTACTGGGACTCAGCTCTCAATTAAGGAGTAGCAACTGATGATCCTCTAAATCATTGCCCCCGTTTTTTAGAATTAAAATTAAAAGCTTCAGTTTAAATTCAGGACTCTGATTTTCTAATAATTATTTGAAAGTACCTTTTATGAGACATGAAAAGTAAGTTCAGAATTAAGTGTAAGCACTACTTTTTCTGGAACACTTCTTATCTACTCGAGAAAAATAAAGCTACCCAGCAGCAAACCTCTTAAAGACAACCATTATCTTCTGAGCAGCACATGTAATTAGCCATTTAGAAATTCTGTTGCTTACAGTCTTCCTGCATTTGTAAGTCATGGATGTATCTCTTTGTATTATTTTGTCATAGGGGGGAACTTTCTACTAATAATTCCAGAAGGTTATATTTTTAGTGGATTTGCTTTTAAATTCATGTTTAATTATTGCCAATGTTTACATTATGGATGGAGTTTGCTATTAAAGGTGTATAAAGCATCTAATTTTTATGCATATATTACTTTATCCACAGTTCTTGGCTGAGGATTATTCACTAGTGGATGTTCTCTACTATGTTACACGTGATGACTTAAAATGCCTGAGACTAAGGTATCACTTTTCTTTCTGTTCAGTTGTCATGATGGCAAGAGCCCTGGGCTGAGATCAGGAAGTCTGGGTCCCTGCACTCCTGGGCCGACCTCTCAGGTTCTCATTTGCTCTGAGTAAACTGAGTTGGTTGGACCAGACTATTATTGAGAACCTTAGTAACCAATATTTCCGTATTAGTAAATGCAAATCAACTGGAAGAATATTTTTTATAATAATTCAGACTAAGACCATGCAGTTATTCTAAAGCTGCCTTAAACAAATCCCCCAATTTTGTTCATGATCGTACCATACTTGGAAATATTAGGATGGGGTGCAGATTTGCCATCTAAATACCTGGTATAATCTGATACAGTTTCCTGTAATAATTAGTTTTTTTAATCTGGCCAAGCATATGCATAATTTTCTCACACCAGTCCGTCTTTGTCTAACAAAGACATTTCAAAAATGCTGAAAACCTTTTTGCTTTGGGACCTGGTAGATTGTGGGAGTGGAAAGGAAAGGCATGGAGGGATGATGAGAAAATATGTACAAAAAGAACACATAATGACTAATAAGACTTTGGGATCTTCATGTTCTGATCAGAGCAGTTTGAAAGCTAAGCAGTCACTTTTCTTTTACAAGGGCAATGTTGGAATGAAGTGTTCCCTTCCCCATGTTCTTGTGTCTTTAAACAGGGGAGGGATGCTCTGCACACTGTGGAAGGCCATCACTGACTTTCGGGACAAGCAGAGAGACAAACAGACTTGACTGTCACTCCTTTGTTTCCAACCTCCCTGGAGATTCTAACAATTAACACAGCACTGATCTTGGAAGGAGGGAGAATCCCAGGGAGAGGAGAAAGAAGCTGCACTTTAAACCCAGTATTTGTTTACTCGTGATAAAAAAAAAAAAAATACACTGAAATTTCCTAAATGCTTCTATTTCTATAATTCATAAGGACTTTTTGTAAGGACTCTCACTAGGATGTTTAGGATTATTTTACTCTAAACATTTTAATGGAAATATTTTGAACTCAGCAGCTACTGACTAGACTTCAGCCAAATGTTTATTTCACACAAAATGGATGTAACATTTCATGTGATTGTGCATCACTGGAACAAAACCAAAATGTGACCACAACTTTTTAGGTTTATGTGTGTTTGTAATATGCTCTAATAATCTGAGTAGAAATGCATAATTTCAATGGTTGCATAAAGTTTATGTTTTTTTTAATATGCAGAATCTGAGCAATGGTTTATACTTATCTGTGTTAATTGTAATATTGATACATTTTGTAACTTAAGTTTCTGGCCTATAGTACATTGGTTTGAGTCATTTTTGTTACTACTGAACTGTACCAGTTGCACATGCCTGAATCATAGTAAAGTTAGCTTGTTCTAAAGCTATCCATTGTCTCATATTTACTTTAAAAAGTAAAAAAGACTATCAACATACTGTTTTGATAAATTCTAAATAATTCTCATTTTGTTTAGCCAAACTACTGTATTAAATTTCTAGTTGTTTCTTCAGCTATAACATTAAATAGAATCTGTCTTTTACTCAAGTAATCGAAGAAAACCTATATTCAGGTTCTTCCTCATGGCAACAGAGTGGTTAAGAAAGACGGAAAAGGAAAAAGAAAATAAAAGAAAGTCACTGTATTTTTCTCAAAGCCCTGAGTTATCTTGAATGACTATTGTGTATCTCAAGGGGCCTACAAACAGCATCTCAGTGGAGAACACTGCCTTTTCTATCTCCTTAATTTCTCATATTGAGGGAAATATTTTATTTTAAGGTGAATATTATATTTTATAAGCCTGCCTGTATTAAAAGGATGAAGTCTGAAGTTCTTCGATGGATCAATGAGATAAACAAATTTCTTGAATACAGAGGAAACTGTTTAGTATGCAAGATAAAAATAATACAGAGCTGTTCACTTGGCCCATATGTAACAGTCTTTGATAAAACAGGAGTTATCTTTATTTCTTTTTCTTTTCTTTCTTTCTTTTCTTTTTTTCTGCAAAAAGCTTTATTGTTTCATTTGGTTCAGTGCATGGGAGAGAGCTTCAGGGTGGTTAAAAGAATGACTAGTAGTTTCAGGGAGAGGCTCAGGTAAAAGCCAGACACCGGGAGAACGCAGACGGGCCTCTCAAAGGCCTCTGGGCTCCAGAGGCTCCTAAGTCATGCTTGAGGGTGAGCCCAGCCCAGCCTGGAGGCTGGCCAGCCTGGGGATGTTAGTCAGGTGTAGCCCATTTTCTCCTCACCCATGAGTGGTTCTCAAGGAAGTCTCAGAGAGTCTTCGGGCAGAACCCAGGGCCCGGTTCAGGTTCCTCTCCAAGGCCAGGCGGCCTCCATGGCATCCTGAGTTTTGCCCACTCACCTTGGGGAGGCTTCAGCACATCCTGGAAGAGAATACGGCCATCGTGCTGGTTTTGCAACTTTAAGAGACGCTCAGAGCCCTCGGCTTCTTTTCCACCAACTCGTGGACCCATGGCCTCGGCCTCTAGAGCCACATCGTTGGTGGAAATAGAAGCCCAGAGAGAGGTAGGTGTGGGAGGCCCGCAGATGCAGGTTGGCCTGGCAGTTGACCGCAGCCTCCACCTCAGTGGAATAATTCTGACGAATTTGGGAGCTCATGGTTGTTGGGCAATAAAGAGTTAAAGTAGAAAAAAACAAGACAAAACAAAACAGTGTATTGGCTGGTCTCTGAGGTGGTTCTGAGGGTGGTGACTGGATAAGATGCAGGAGGGTGGTCAGAGGCTGGAAGAAGGGGTGTCCCTGGGCCTGTTCCGTCCAAACACTGTTGAAGCAAGAGACTGGGACTGCCGAGGGCACTGCCGCCGAGTCATCTTTATTTCTATGTGAAAATCCGGGTACAATATATTTTATTTTATTTTTGTTTTTTAAACTTTTATTTTTATTGTTGACATTATTATAGATATCCCCATTTAGGTATTCGATGATCCAGAAAGTTCTCACCAGTATTTTCTCTTTTGATATTTGCAACAACATAGCTGCATCTTTGTTTGTTTTACTTCCCAATCCTGAGGACAGGTAGCCGCCCTGCCCCCTTGCACCCCGTGGGAAATTTTGAGGGAGGTGAAGTGTAAATTAAGTGACAAGTCATTTCATTCATACTGAAATACAGGGTAACTTCTTTATGAAGCCACGGTTCATCTGCCCGATAATAATGGTGAACCCATGGTCAACCAACTATTTTATTTTTTTCATCCTCACGCAAGGAGTGAGGATATTTTTTAAAATATATTTTTATGATTTCGGAAAGGGAAAGAGAGATGGAAACATCAATAATGAGAATCATTGATCAGCTGCCTCCTGCATGCTCCACACTGGGAATCAAGCCCACAACCCGGGCATATGCCCTGACCAGGAATCGAACCGTGACTTCCTGGTTCATAGGTTGACCTTCAACCACTGAGCTATGCCAGCCAGATTCAACCAACTTTTTAATGATAGTCTTCTGCGGGGGCCCTCACTGTAACCAATCTTCGTGATCAAATGTTCCTCTATCCCTACATGGTTCATAATACATTCCCAGACATCATTTTGGGTCTTAGTCACAAAAGAAGGCAGTTCCATTATGGCCCAAGTTTCATGAAAGTTTTCACTTGAACAGCCTTTTGGCATTAATCTATGCCAGATGGTACACCCAGCTTCACATTAAAGTGACCTGGGTGCTTTTTAAAAATATTGATGCCACCACCTTAGAGAAACTTTTTATTGGTCTGGGTGGGGCCAGAGATCCTTTTTAAAAGCTCTACTATCAGGTCCCACCTCCCCTTATTCAAAGTGGTACCCGGAGAGATGAATGGAAAGCCCCTTTCTATAGTGATGATGGTAAATGGTTACCATTCATTGTTCATTCAGTGTAGCAAGAGTCTAAGCACATAGGCCTGGAGCAAAACTAACACTTGCCTTTTCACCTAGGGCCGATTAACCTCTCCAAGTCTGTTTCCTCATCTGCAATGGGGAAAAC
Source organism: Cnephaeus nilssonii (assembly GCF_951640355.1). Classification (NCBI taxonomy): domain Eukaryota; kingdom Metazoa; phylum Chordata; class Mammalia; order Chiroptera; family Vespertilionidae; genus Cnephaeus; species Cnephaeus nilssonii. The sequence continues at coordinate 24,400,290 of NC_137080.1, read as the reverse complement.
AGCCTACCTTCCTCATGGGATTGTTGTAAGATTTAAATAAAACAATGCAGGTGAGGTGCTTACTGCAATGCTTAGCAGATACTAAGCACTCAGCTCTTGCCTTCTATTGTTATCTATTATCATTCATTCAAAGCAGTCATTAAAAACTCACTGGGTGAGTATATTATGGTGCACAAACGACACAGTTCTCGCCCCGATGTTCACTGTCAGGGGTGAAATCAAGACAAGCAGAAACTACAATACATGCAGTAAGTGCTGTAGTGAACTGACTGCTGGAGGGGATCAAGAAAAGCTTCCTGGAGAAGTGAAGGCCCAGAGCTGAGCCTGGAAAGACGGTTGGTGACAGCACAGTTACACACCTGGGCGGTGCGCAGTCTTACAAGAAACAAAACCGGAATTTGCCGGGGAAAGTAGATCCAGTGTTTCTTTTTAAGCACATTTTGATCTCTTTCTCCAAATCCTGTCATTGCATATTTTGTTTCATTCATTCTTAAACCATTACAAAAAACGCTTGGCAATGAGGAATTGTTGCTAACCCACTGGAATGCCTGCTGTGTGTGAGGCACTGTAGCAGCAGGAGAGATATACATGATACCCATTACATTTAGAATACAGGCAACACATTATGTCATCAAGAACATCAGCTATTTGTAAAAATATCATTGATAGCTCCAGAATTTACAGACACCCTAGAGAGAAATAGAAGACAAAGTCCCTGCCACCAGTAATTCATATCAGATTGAAGAGACAAATTCGCAATAACAACTCACACCTAGTCCATGTTAAAGGCTAGATGAGAGGTAAGTCCAGAAGCCCCTGGAGAGGTTCAGAGGACAAGCTTGCTGGGAGCCTGGGCAGGTGGAACAGGCTTCATTGAAGAGGCAGACCTCACCCTGGGCCTTAGAAGGAAAGAGTTATTAAGTCAGAACCAGGGAAGTCAATCAGGACACAGCACCAAGAACAAAGGCAGAAAGCAGGGATTTGCAAAGTGTTCTGGAGAAAGTGAACAATTTTTATATTACATTATCCCCCCCCCCCTAGAATTGACTCATTTAACTCATATTTGGCTGGAAATATGAATTATAGAAATGAAAGGTGGAAAATGGAATAGACCTCAGTGTGATTGGAGTTGGTCAGGGAGGAAAGTGGAGTGTATTTAATTATGTAGAAATGGGGGATCTATTAAGGTTTTTGAGCAAGAGGTACATGTGTAAAGCAGTAGTGTGTGAGATTAATCTGGTGAAATTGTTTTGGGTAAATTAGAGGGAACAGAAATTGGACAGAATAGCTCCGAGAGTGTTACAGATGTGAAGGAGGGTCTAGTAGAAGTTAGAGCAATAGGAATTGAGAGGGTGAGATTAAAATAAATTGACAAGATTTGGGAACCGTGATTTGAGCAGTGACAATGGGAAGAAAGGCTAGATGTTGAGTTTATGTAAGAGAAGAATTCAAACACAGGCAGTGTTGGAGGGGGAGATGGTTTGGACATGATGAATTAATGGCAGGATGATTCAATGATAGAAATGGCAGAGACCATTGAGAATTTATAGGTAGAAGTCAGGACTGAGGTCAGGGGTATGTATTCTGGATCTAGGGGTCAACCTGGATGGAGATAACATTAAATGATAGTTGTGAGAGAGAAAGGTTGTGGCCTACAATTTTGGGAGGAGAATGGTTTTGGGGTGGTTTGAGACGGAGGAGGAATTTTAAGTCAATAGAGAAGAAAAATGACTGACTACAGAGAAATTAGAAAAACCAGGCGAGTGGTGTAAGCCAAGAGGAAGACGATCAGTCGATAGAGTGAAGAAAATCTAGGGAGATGACAGATTAAAAATTATTAAATTTGATTTCATGCCCTGGAACGTTTTCCTAGACATGAAAGACTACAGTGGTTAAACAAAGATAATAAGACAATAATGGCACCAGAGTCCACACGTTTATTAGCTTTGGTGAACAAAATTATGACAATAGATTCGGGAGAGTTGGAAGTCAAGGGAAGAAATTTTTCAGAATCATAGAGTCCTGAATGTGTTTGTTGGGGTAAAACCCCTGAATGGAGAGGCCTTTGGGAGTAGGGAGAAGAAAAGGTTGAGGTTTCAAAGGAGTCCGGAGGGGAGCAGATGGCTTTAGGAGTTCCAGCTCCTCCCCCTGGAAAGGGGAACTGCGATGAATGGGAGAGATTTTGAGATGGAGGTGGGAGCTCAAGACAGATGGCTTCCGTGTTCTAAGTAAAGTACAACACACAGTACAGCGTGATGGTGTATGACATTTAACAGATGTCACCCATTCCTGCATTTTCATGTAACAGTCCTTGTTACAGACGCCACATTAAATTTGGAAGTCTATACAGGGCCTAAGGGCAGGATTTCGGTGTGTTTCTGTGTAACTGGAGACTGATTAAAACAAATTAGCGAAAGAACGGGAGAAGGGAGAGGCACACACCAAAAACAAAAACAGGAACACAGAAAAATAAACACTAAGTCTTAATTTGCCGTGGGGGTCAGAGAGAGTACTCATAGTTTACTTAAGTAGGTAGTAAATCAGAAGGTTGAAAATCAATCACTTCCCTTCCCCAAGGTTCTTCCAGAGTTCACCTCTCTAAATTCAGCTAAGAGACTTTCTGATGTTCGCAGCATTTTACACTCTGATGACTTAATGTAGTAAAAAAATAACCTTTGCTTGGGCCCAAGCTGAGGTTTAAAACTACCTTAACCCCCTCCCCCCAAACCTGGTGCTTTATTTTTATTAAAAGTCTGACAAGAGTGATCAGTTTGCCTAATCCACTGTAGAAATGGATGGCACTATGGGGAAATCCCTAAGTACACCACGGTGAAGTGTCTCTTCATCAAATCCTCTACTTAGCCAGCGAACCAGTAAACCAAATACAAGCAGTCCAATCCTGGGCTCAGAGTGGCAGGTTTTTCAGTCAAGGACGGTGGGGATTGTCACTTTAGCAAGAAATCCAACACTTCTCAGTCACCCTTGGGCGTCCAATAGATTCTGCTGAAGTCCCTTGAGAGGGTTTTAAGCTGCTGGGAGCTTGCTGGTTATGTTCAACCAACCCAGGCTGTGGGAGTGCATGTCTGTGTAGCTAGACGGAACTGGTCGCTGCTCAGTTTTGTTCCTTATGTTTCCATTTTTGCAGGCCATATTTTCCCCCTCAGCATTTTGTTGCTATCCTGTTCTTGTCTGTTGGAGCAGAAATTGGTATCTCCTCAGCTAATAATCTGTTTCTTTAAAAAAAAAAAAGAAGAAGAAGAAGAAGAAAAGAAAAGAGAGAAAGAAACTGTTGCATGTTGCCTTTTTCCTGGTCTTCCTGAGCAAGCTGGACGGAAGTCACAAGGTAGTTACTAATGGGAAACCAAGAATAAGAAAAGCCACATCACTGGGCACAAGTTTCACTAACTTGTATGCCCTGGGGCTCGCCAGACACACAGGCCTGGTGAAAAGACTGGTCAGCAGCAATGGCGTCCTAAAAAGCAGATCCAGACCGGATCCCAGCGAGGAATCCCGCCTGTGTACTTCGGCTTTCCACGTGGCATCGTACTCCTTTTGCCCTGTCACCATGAACTTCAAAACTGACCCGGCTGCTTCAAAGTTCATAGTGGAACGGGGCGTCCCGATGTCCTCGTCTCACCTGGGCTGATCTGCTTTCTTCAGTCCCAGATCCTAGAGGCACGAAAAGTCGCGGACCCCACTCCGGACCTTCAGGAGTGGGCTGCGGGGTGCGGGGTGCGGGCTGCGGGGTGCGGGGTGTGCGGCGGCGGCCAGGAGCTCGGGGCCAGGTGAAGCTCCTGCAGCCCGGACCCTGTGGCGTCCCTGTGAGGGCGGCCACGCCACACCTGCCCGCGAGGGGGCGCGCCGGGCCCCAGGCCTCTCCTGCTCGCCGGCGCTCGCGCCTCCTCCCTCCGCCACAGCGCTCACCTGTCTGGACTGCGGGCCCCAGAGGCGGGGGCCGGCGGGAGCCCAGCCGAGGAAGAGGGCGGAGCGGCTCTCGGGACGCGTCATCCGAGCACCATGGCGGAGCTAGGAGCTGGCGGCGACGGCCACAGGGGCAGCGATGGCGCGGTGCAGAGCGAAACAGGTGACTGCGCAGCCGGGGCAGGCGCGGGGCCAGCGGGCGCGGCAGGGGCCAGCAGACCGGTTGGTGGGCTCGCGCGGGGCGCCGGCGACCCCCTCTTCTGCCGGCGCGGGGCCGAGGCGGGGAACGGCCGCCCCGATCTCCGCGCCCCCGGGATCGGAGCGCACCGTCCCTCCGCCCTGCGCCGCCGCCGGCCCGGAGGTGCCCGAGTGCCGTGCCCAGAGCCGCGGGCCCGGTTCCGGGGGCCCCTGGGCGCTCCACCGCGACTCTCCCACAACAGGTGGAAACGCGCCAGGGAGCGCGGGCGGGAGGAGGAAATGGAGAAACGGCGGCTGCTCCCCTCCCACCTGCCGCGCTGAATGGGGGAAATCGTACACCCCAAACCGAACAGCCGGCCGGAAAGTCCTCGGCCAGGTGCGACGGGCAGGCTTCTCCGTTCCTGGGCGCCCCCTCCCGCCCTCCCCAGGGCCGGGCTCACACTCAGCTCCTCGGGGCTGTGTGCGCGGAGGACAATGGTGGTGCTGAAGGGCGCGGGGGACAGGCGGCGTGTTGTGTCCGTCCCCCGCCCTGGTGCCCGCGGTTCCGACCCGCGTCCCAGGAAGACCGGGGTCGCGGGCTCGGGAGGGCAGGGGCTGGTTGCTGGGCGGCGGGGACCAGAGAGTGGGGCTCGACGTGCTCAGACTGGGCTTGAAAGGGTGCTCTGAGCTCAAGTTCCAACCCTGGGGGAGAAGGGTGGTTCGGCCCAGAGAGTTCTGTGTTGGGGACCGCTCCCAACCTCCCCCCAACCTCCACGGCACACTCGGGGACCGGCGCTCACGTCTCCGAGACGAGCAGCAGTCCCCCCCGTACCCCACATCTTATATGTGGACGATTTTTGCGCTCCTGATAGGTTGTTTTGGGGATACTGCCTTGCAAACCCGCCCCTCTTTCTTAATCTCCTCTTCTTTTATTCTATTCTTGGCCGGTAAACTCTGGTACCTTCCTACACTTGAAATGGGGGCGGTGAGGCAGTTTCTTATTTTTAAAAGAAATTCGGATCGCAATGCATTTGCTGCTTTACATACAGACATAATCGGAAACAACTGTTTCCTAAATGTAAGACTCACCCCCCACCCCCACCCCACCCAAATGTATTATTGATTTAGATGGCATGCTTATTTTAATGTGAAAGGTCCAGAAAAGCTCTAATAGCGTTTGCAAAATATGTATCTGCTCTGCTAGGAAGAGTTGGGACTAAAGTCTAATAACTTAATCCCTCCAGCCAAAGTACCCGTGGTTTAGTCCGACAAGGTGTCTGGAACTTGTTTACTTTGAAGGCACGCTATTTCCAGTAGAGTGGTTTGAAAGATTTGTAGATCATTGTTTTGGTTCGGGGTGGGGAAAGGGTGGCCAAGTGGAGATGCTTTTGTAATTGCTTTAGAGAACTTGATGAACTGGGTGCCCTGGGTGAGACTCACCCAAGTGAGGGCAACCGGAGGGCAGCGTCCGCACTGTGAATGTCAATGGAGCTTCTGAAACAGAATCGTTCAAGTTAGTTAGTACACGCCAATTTGTGCTCAACAAACAAAAAACAAGATGCTTTTTAGAATCTGCCCGTGAGCAACTTGTTCGTATATAAGTGAATTGCCAAGTAGCCTATTCAATGCCTGGGCAGGTTAACTAATGAACCAAGGTTTCTAACAATTAGCATACAATTCAGCCATGTGGCTGTCAGTGAAATATATTTTTTTTATGAAAATGGGAATTTAATTGGCTGCCATCTTCTTCACAGAAAACAGTTGTTTCATATCTTTGCCTAGACACTTCAAGTTCCAAGGGACAATTTTTACATGGCCTTTTGAATAATTGTACTTTATAATTTAACTAAAACCTATTTCTGGCCCACATCTTTCTGTTGGGTGTTTTTTTCCTAGCCCTTGATTACTATTAATGTTTTTAGTGTTCAGAAGCACCTGTGTGAGCAGGGGCCAAAGAAAGAGCAAAAGGGAAATTTGATTTTTTAAAACCCAGATAGCAATATTTTGATGGAATAAGTGCAGATTGCGTGGATTTTAACAACTTAAGTTTTCTGTATATTTAAAACATGTGACCTGTACACATAGGACTTCAATGTAGTACTTTATTCTTAGGGACATATTTCACATATACATCCAAATGCTGCAAGTCTTTTTTTTTTTCTTTTTTAACAATCACAGGTTTGTATAGAGGTGTTTTTTTTCCCCAGGGAGGCAACATTTGTTGAGGGATCTATTTTATTCCCTTTTTAGATCTAGTTATTATCAAGTAGAGTCCATTCCTAAATGTCTTAGTTTTAGTGTCCCTGTGCAAAGACTGTGGTTTAATTTCAGAGCCATTTATATTAGAATCTCAGATAATTATTAAAATAATACCCATGATGTGTTCATAATTGCATACATTATGTATGTGTGTGTATCAAAGATGGGTTGAACATTAGTGGTATACTGTCTATAAAACAAGACATTTGTTAAGAATATTCAAAGGTACTATATAAATCTAACATTTTAAAAACCATATATCCTTCAGCATATATTTATCTCCTCCTCAAAGGTAGTCAAATAACATGCCTTGTGGTGAATTGTTTTTTTCTCGAGGATGAACAGTTCTTTCACATATATTTTTCAATAGCCAAAGGTGATAAGTGAGAACCGAAAAAAAATAATTGTCTTGGAAATAAGTTTCCATTTCACCACTAGAGGACGTCAAGTCCTTTTCAGGTTATTACTTTGAATAGTTCCAGTGATTGATATCCACAAAACTGCCTCTGCCCAAGCTTTGTATATGTAATTTTATGCTCGTGCCCAATAACAGTGGAATGGGAGTGTGCAGAGCTAAATCGATAACGTAATTTTTATAAAGGCTACTGATTGAGACCAAATTCCAAGCTGCTTTTGACTTAATGCATGAGACTAAATATTCATGCACAGGTAATAGTTAATACCTGTAATCTGTGCATTTTGTTGCTTTTCCTTTGGGGAAATGACGTAGTACCTGGAATTGGGCTTTTTCTCACTTTAGCAAGCTGTGTGGTAGAAAAACATGGGTTTTCTTTATGATCTTGGTCATGACCTTTCACTGCATTTTTCCAAATTAAAAAGTGATCGTTAAGGTCTCAGCTCTAAGGGTCTACGATTATCTACAAATAAAAATTGTAAGAGGCTCAGACTACAACTTAGTGTTAAACTTGTCCCTCTTGAAATTCAGGTCCCAAAGCTAGTAATGCTTCGTTGAGGTGCCTCGATGACCTTTTCCCATTGGTTTGTGGCTAGCTCTTACCTTTATATCTTGCTTTTCACCTGCCAAATGTACTAGTGTTCCAGCACAAGGTGGTTACATGCTCCCTGGGAGGCACTTATATTGTGTTGTGATTGAGTTGGACACCCATGCCAACCCATCTTGACTTATTTTTCTTGGATGTCTATGGTGCTCGCGTGTTTTTTGTTTTGTATTACTCTACCATTGTTCCAAGTTTTAAGTTGTGTCCTAAAATATTATTGCTATGGAATTATTACACTTTAAATCATTAGGGTATACTTTCATTCCCTTTAAACCACAAAGATGGGCGTCCCAAACCTATTTTGACTTTAAACCAGTCACTATCACTTCATTGAATATGTTTCTTTACAAGGAAAATAGAGGAAGCGTATACAGCTTGCGTCTGCATGACTTTCATGAGAAGCAATCAGTTGGGATTTCTTCAATGCACATAAACGAAAAAGAAAGTATCAGTAAGCCATCTTATTTGTTAGTCACCAATTTTAGAAGAGACTTTCTCAAATTGCAGGGGCTAATTTACAAGGCCTATCATGTGTGTGGGCGTGCGGTGGGTGAGAGACTTTTCTCCCTAAGAAAACAATGTCCAGTTCAATTTTTAATTTAGATTTTTTATCTTTTTTAAAGTTTAATAACCTTAAATCTTAAAATATATTTCTATATATTTTATATATAAAATCCAGGTGGGTTGTGGATTTAGATGCTCTGAGTAATGCATCCGATTTTCCTTATATAGTAGACACTGTGGCAATTGATTAATCAAATATACCTTACGCCGTCCTTAAAATATTAAAATTATATCATTCTTCAATAAAGTTTTCTTCTTAAGAACAAGGTAATATTATTATATATTAACACACTTGACACTAGAATAAACTCAGAAATTTATTTTGCAACAGTGGCTTTTTACCTCTTACCTTCCTGTGAAGATGCTCTTATATATATAGAAAGGTATATCTATATGCTTTGTAAAGTGATTTTGCATAATTCCCAGTGTCAGGAGCTAAAATAGAAGTAGAAGAGATGGCTCTACAGTAGAAAGAAAGCATTGAAATAAATTGAGAAATGGGGAGTGGAACTATTTTTAGTGTAGAGCTATGGGCGGGCATATTGCTTTTGAATAGGAAAACCACATGGTCTTATAATCCAGTGAAACCTCACAGGGAACAACTCTAGTTTGGCATTTCAGATTGAGTCGTTGGTGGTCCAGCTGTAACTAAAGTAGTCAAATTTGAGAGTGTCATTCCCTTTATTTACAAACTGATCAGGTCCAACATTGGTATTGGCCTGCTACTCACTGAAAAAAAATCATGGACAAAAAATGGCCCAAAGGATGTCAGGAGGAGGAGCAAAAGGCTATTCTGAATCTGGTGACTGGTCACAAATAAGCCTTTAGCCACCCTTGAAACATTTACATTTATATCATTTTTTCAATAAAAATAATGTATTATTAAAAATAAGATAGTTTTATTATATATTGATACATGTAAACACTAGAATAAACCAGATGGATGGAGTTCAGACACCTGAACTGGGCATTCCCAACCGTCGTGAAGTGTACAATGACTTTTTGCTTTACAAAGCATATTGTTGTTTTCTATTATGGATGAACCTATTGGGAAACATGTTCATAAAACAATTTGCAGTTTATTTAAAACATATCTTTTGGTTATGTTAACCTCCCTCTTTTTGTTGGTAAACCGAGAACAAGAAGAAGGTATTTTTCCACTGAGCTGGATCAAGCCTGGGCTCTATAGGGACATGGGCGCTGCTTGTTTTAGGACAAGTCACTTCCTGCGTGCCGATGTGGATATAGCAACCAGGTAGTACTGTCTCCAGAAAAAAATTTTTTTTAAATAAAATAAAAAATTGAGAGGTAGAAATTTTTAAAAATATATTTTATTGATTTTTTTACAGAGAGGAAGGGAAAGGGATAGAGAGTTAGAAACATTGATGAGAGAGAAACATCGATCAGCTGCCTCCTACATACCCCCAACTGGGGATGTGCCCGCAACCAGGGTACATGCCCTTGACCAGAATCAAACCTGGGACCCTTCAGTCCGCAGGCCGATGCTCTATCCATTGAGCCAAATCGGTTAGGACAGAAAGGGAGAATTTTTTATTATGATTTTGATTTTTTTAAGAAATATTTTTTTAAATATATTTTTATTGATTTCAGAGAGGAAGGGAGAGGGAGAGAGAGAGAGAAACATCAATGATGAGGATCATTGATTGGCTGCCTCCTGCACGCCCCCTACTGAGGATGGAGCCTGCAACCTGGGCATGTGCTCTTGACCAGAATTGAACTTGGGACCCTCCAGTCCACAGGCTGATGCTCTATCCACTGACCCAAACTGGCTAGGGCATAAATTTGATTTCTTCACTGCAATATTGCATGTGTCTGGAACAGTCCCTTTTTAATACATCAAAGACTTTAGTGCCATTAACAATGGGAGTGTAGCATTATGATAAAAGGTAAAATGGTCCATTTGTGGTGTTTGGGGACATTTGGGAAAAGACTCCTTTGTGATTATAATTCTTCCTCAATTGCTTGTTTAAAATTCACATGAATTTTAAGGCAGGTGCTTAAAACTTGGATGTGAAAGGTGAAAAGGTTTTAGAGATGAGGTTTGGGTGGTCCTAAGTGTGCTTATCTACCTGTTCATCCTTCTGAGATGTTATTTCTATACAAAGCCCCCTAAAATCTCAATGGCCTGAGGTTAGGCAAGACCAAAACAAGATCAACATATTGTATATCTAGTTCTTGGAAATTAATGCTTCATATCTTATTTAAAAGCAATAATTGATGCATTAGGAATCTTTTTGGTTTAGCAGTTGCAAATTTCAAAAGCGTCTGGGCTTGCTATTTAATCCTAAGTATATTTGTCTCTTATCTGTATAATTTAGCTTAAGGCTTTGGGTGTTCTGGTTGGTTGATGACAATTATAGTGGATATGCTAATCCTTTTCAGTGTGGGCCTTTAACAGAATGAAAATGACCAAGCCTCAAACTTACCCACTATGGTTATATAATTTGGCATTTCAATTAGTATTTCTTTCCTCTATGTTGATTTCAGAACTATTTTTGGAGAACTGTATATAATTTTTTTTGTCAGTGTTGGCTTTAGTTATCAAATGAACCAATAACTATATAAAGTTTTGTACCTCAAACCTTCATACACACTTTATTTTCTTATGAAAAACATGTTTTATTCCACCCTCATCCACATGTCTACATACTTTAGTTTTTTTCTATGACAGCAAGGAAGGTTGTTGTTGTTTTTTAAGTCCTCATTACTGTACTTTCTAAACCATTTAATGTTGAGACAACCAGACTGCTTGGTTTATATAGTGATAAAAGGATTTATTTGGTAATGCTTTGAAGCTGACCTGTATTGGAGTCTCAGTAAGATGTCATTAGAGAGGGGAGTTAATGGGTCCATTCTTCGAAGCCCTGACCCCAGTTTATGAATATTATTTAATAGAGCATTCCAATATTGGGCAATGATTTGAGAAAATAGTTTTTAGTGAAGAATATGACCTTAGATTTTGGAATGGCATACTTTTATTTGCAGCATGTTGATTTTAGTGTGGGAATAGAGCATCTTAATCTCTCTTGGGTCACTGACCGTGATGGTTAATTTGATGTCAACTTGACGAGGCCACAGTGTCTGGTTTTTTAGTCAAACACTAATCTAGATGTTGCTGCGAAGGTATTTTGCAGATAAGATTAACATTTATAGTCAGTTGACCTTAAGTAAAGGTGATTACTCTTGATAATATTGAGGCTCCATCAAATCAGCTGAAGCCTTCAGGGGAAAAAAAAAGTCCCAGAAAAGATCTTTTGCCTCAAGGTTGTAACATAGAAATCCTACCTGAGTCTTCAGCCTGCTGGCCTTCCATTCAAATTCTGGGCTTGCCAGCCTCCACAGTTGTAATAACCATTATTTCTTAATATAAATCTCTTTACATATATGTAATATACATTATATTTTTCTCCAGAGAAACAGAACCAAAAAAAACTGTAGGAGAACCGTGACTAAACTATTGACCCTCAGAAAAATCAAGGCTTTACCCCCCAAATTTTGCAAAAACATCCTAGTTATTTTTAAGAGAAAATTTTAAAGTAATTTAATCTAATTTTAAGGTCCAAACAAAGGATATTAAACCTTCCTAAATTGAAAAAAAATCTTTATTGATGTCAGTTTTAATTTCAGGGAGTTTTAGGAGAAAGAATTGGAAAGAGCAGCAAAGTATCTAAGGATAGGATTGGGGAAACGTCTCAATACATTCTAAGCCGTATTGTTCTTCACCTGTCCAGTTCTTTACTGGCCTAAAGACTCCTGGCGGTCACTCTCCTTAATGTGACCATAAAGTAATAAAATGAATTGGCTTACCATTCTTCAGTATTGCTTTTCTCACACAAACCTTTAGATGTCATCTCTCAAGTCACATAACCGTAGTGATCCATCCATACAGAGTTGTGTTATTGAGGGAAAACCTGTGTATCTTATTCATTACCTCCCTTCCTAGAGTTTTTCACGTAGTTGGTTTTCCTTAAGTGGCAGGAAGGTGAGAGAGTGGGGGAAGTCTGCAAGCCGCAGGTGCAGGAATCATAGCGTGGCCCCCCCTAACCAGAACACCCAGTGAGGCTTCCGTTGTTGTTTAGCTTTAAGTCTGAAACCTCTGGGGGGCATCAGTCGAATGAGTAAAACAATACAATGGAACTGCCTTCAAATGTAGCCATGTGAGGTCTTCTAAGTGCAGAGGGACAGTGACAGCAAGAGGGAGGGCTGTCTGATCTCTCTTGGGCTTTTCGTCTCTGCCTGACTGTTTTCCCCTGGATATATAGCTCCAGTTCCCATTTTCATCAGGTCATGAAATCACAGGATCAGAAGAGACTCTGGAGATTTAAAAATCCAGCCTGCTTACAATGCATGAACGCAACACTTCATCCCAGATGGGTGTATGTGCACAGCTGTCTTCAGTGATGGAAAGCACAGCTTGTTATGTGCTAACTTCCAATTATCAGTCCCAGAACTACACAAAAAGTAGAAATCCTTCCACACATTAACCTTTAATTCGGTTATTTCATTCCTTCAGAGTCTTGTCTTATGTTCTCCAGAGGAAGATGTCTCTTCTTTCAAATGATCCTGTGATCAGTCCTAGCTTGCTCTCTTCTGAATGGGTTCTAATTCATCATTCCATTTGAAGTATCTAGCTCAGACCATGTGATCTGAGGACCAGAAACTACAGAAGGCTGTTCCCCTCATTCAGCATTCTGGACTGTCTGCTGATAGCGCCCATGATACTGTTAGGATCTTTACTGCCTCATCACGTTGGCCAAGTGTAGTGAGCTTGCTGTCCAAAGACCCTCCTTCCTGTACCTGATGGGTCTTCATGCTGTACCTGTGCAGTTGTACTTTTTAATATAAAAAATGGTGTTCGGCCCAGCTGGCATGGCTCAGTGGTTGAGTGTTGACCTATGAACCAGGAGGTCACTGTCAGGTTACATACCTGGGTTGCAGGCTTGATCCCCAGTAGGGGGCGGGCAGGAGGCAGCCGATCAATGATCCTTTCTCATCACTGATGTTTCTATCCCTCTCTCTCCCTCTCCACTCCTCTCTGAAATCAATAAAAAAATATTTTATAAAAGAGATGTTCGTATGTATCGCTAAATTAATCTTTTTAGCTATAGCCTATTATTTTGATCTGTTGAGATCATTTTGGACCCGAGGCATCTCTCAGCTTTGTTTAATCTACAAGCATACAGCCTTGTTCTCATCTAAATCTGTAATAAAAACATTCATCATCTTTCCTTTCCATTGCCCCTTTCTCCAGCTTTCACCTGAACTGTTGCAGGAACTTGATATCCATGATCACCCCCTGAAATAAGCCTTCCATGCTGCCTGGGGACGCCTGTTAAAAAAACGTGAGGGATTCGTGTACTCTTGTCTTTGCCATCTAGTCCCTTGGCCATCACTTCAGATCCTTTTTCCCCACCTGGACAACATAGTTATGTCACTGGTTTTTCTTTCTCAAGTCTCACTCCTTCCTCCTCCGGCCCATCCTCTCCAGCTGCCAGACCGGCCTGCTTGGGCCACACTTTTCATTCATCAACACCCCTGAGTGGCTCACCTTGCTTTGTTTAGTGGGAGAACATTATATAATTTGGCCGCTGCCTCCCCTCTCATGTCATCCCCAAAGCACCTCATTCTGCATCCTTAACATGACTTTGCGACTCCTAAAGCAAGACAAGGAACCACCGTTTCTTGGTGTGTGTGTGTGTGTTTTTTAATCTTTCTAATAGGATGGCTCAAAAATAAAACAGCATAGGACTGCTTACAGACCAACGATGAGTTAGATCACTTTTAGAAACACAGTCCTGGGATATCTGTCTGATGATTCTGTTGAACCAAGCAATTGATTTCTTTGCCTCATTTTGACTCTGTAGAATTGGATTTCTAACCTAATAAGGGTGTTACTATTAGAGGAGAGGACTTATTGGGCACATTTTGACTTTTGTCAAGTTCAAGAGTTCATGTAATGTACATGAATAAACTTTTACCAGTGAGAATAATGAACAGGAGGGCCTACAGGCATTCTAACGTCTGTTCCTGGGTTAAACTTTAATGTGGCACTTTCTAATATATGCAACCTAGCTAGTGATACCTAACGTTTAGGAAAGGGTTTTAAAGAAAGCTTAGCATCCACACCTGACGTTGAGATAAATGAACCCATGGGGTTAATTAACATTTGGTGGTGGTGAAGCAGGCATGGGAAAGTGGATTCTGCCGCAGTGCGTTGTTCGCCATACAGCAACGACTTACAGAAATGGAACAAAAGGCACGGCAGGGACTAGCACCTCTTCATTGATGGCATGTCACTACTACAGTGGTATTTACTGTTTTCCTCATGTGCCTGTTAACGCAAGGTGGTAAAATGAAGATCAAAGCAAACCTGCCTCTTTCTCTTCCTTTCCAAGGGCCGGTCTTTCTTGGGGCAGGATTTCTTTGTGCAACAGCCTGCTGGCAGCTCTGCATATGCTGTAAGATGGCACGGAAGCCATCGGGAAGTAGTACCGTTCTAGGAAACCCTGTAACTTCAAGAATGGGGATGACAGACACCCAGCGGGGACCCTGTCTGTTCCCCGGGGGTTGTTTGGTTCCACGTTAACCTGCACTGGCTTTGTCGTTTTCAAACCGTAACAGGGTGTGTGTTTTTAAGTTGCTTTAAAATGTGGATTTAAAAAACTCCTGCTAGAAGTAAATTGCAGCTGAGAGAGATGCATTAAATATTTAAAAGATTTCTCAAGTCCAGTAGTTTTGAAGACTTATTAATCAACTCCTCTAATGTAGAAACGCGCAAATACATTTTGGCATTTCTGGGCTCTGCTGACAAGTCATTACCTTGCATGTATCTAGAAATTTAATTTACCAGTGCCTGGCCATTGGATGCAGCAGCAATAATTTCTGTTTTCAACTGTGGTCCTCAGTTAGTACAAACCACGCTCTTTCCCATTTTAGTTATGTTTCTGTACAGCTCACTAGGCGTTTAGAAGGGAAAGCCTGGGTATGCTTCTCACTGGTTAAGCGGATTTCTCTTTGCAAGAGGATATTTTTGGATTCACTCATGGGCTATGCTGTTTTCCAATTTTATCGTCAGAACATAAGGGCTTAGGAAGCATAAATGTGAGCAGAAGCCTGAAGGTGTGTGTGTGTGTGCACGCATGCATGTGCCTACATGCATTTAGCCATCTATAGAACATTGTGACAGCCAGGCCCCAGTCATGAGCTGATGTCCCCTGCACATCAGCGAGTTTGACTGCTCCATATTCACCCACCTCAGGGGTTGGAGCTGGGCCAGAGGTATCAGGCAGCCAGGGTGGATGGACAGACACAAATCATTGTGTACAAGGGAGTGGGGCTGGGGCTGGGGCTGGGGTGGGGTGGGGTGAGGTGGGAACAGCAGTTGTTCAAGGCCTGCCGGCCTGTTTCATTCATTGTGGTGAAAAGTAGTCCCATTTCACCTGTGATGGTGAGTACATTTTATGATGATACGGCAAACATTTTTTTTCTCTGTATGAAGCCCATCTAGTTGTAAAATCTACCCTTCTTCACTAGGCAGTGTCTCATTTCTCTCAAGTTTGTACAAAGTCCCCATTAATACATCATTTCTTATTTTAACAATGTAAACAAAACAATTGCAAAACCCAGTTGCCTCTTGGGAGTCTGCAGACACCAGTTCCTATGGGAACTGAATTAAGGTTCTGTATCTGCAGGGGACACGCCAGGCCGGTTGTACCACATCACACTGAAAATGCTTATTAGTGTTGGGGAAGAGTGAACGGATTTAGAGTAGTATATCTTTTACTTGTGGGGACATTTACATTTAAGACTTACCGTCCCCCTTTCCATATTTGTTTTGGGTCAGAGTATAAAAGGGAGAAGACTGTAGCCCCATGCTCCCGCCGGGTCAAACCCACAGTGTTCCTGAAATTAAGAGTTAACGCCTATATCCATTAAAGACTGGGTTTGAGTATTTATGAAACTAATCTCAAATGTATTTATGTGTGTTAAATGAGGTGAAAAAATGTGTACTTCATGGGTTAGGGGGGAAATCCTTCCTTTATTATGGTTATTTGATCTTGGACAGTTTGCTTCCCAGTGACTGGTCACAGCTGTGACTGGGACTCTGCCAGTCGGCGCTGGAGTGGGAATTTACAAGGCTGCAGGATGCAAGCACCTCGGCTTCGGAGAAGATGGGCCTGGGTTTAACCCTGACTCAGGGACTTGACTGTGGCTTTCACCTCTGTGAGCCTCAGTTTCCTGATCTGCAGGGCCACTGTAACTGACACAGCCAATGCACCTAGCACAGCGTCTGACATGAAGTTGAACACCTTCATTCCCAGATGATGGGCTATTATTACATTCCTTTATTTGACCCCTCACTACTTCATGGGTTGTATGATGGTGGCTACTTTTTAAAAAATACATTTTTTAATGATTTCAGCGTGGAAGGGAGAGGGAGAAAGAGATAGATACATCAGTGATGAGAGAGAATCATTGATCGGCTGCCTCCTGCAGGTCCCACACCAGGAATCGAACTGTGACCTCGTGGTTCACAAGTCAACACTCAAACACTGAGCCACACCAGCTGGGCAATGGTGGCTACTTTTGCGTCAAGGTTAAACCCAGGCCCGTCTGCTAAAAGGCAGTTTAGATTCTATATACGTACGTATGTACGTGTGTGTGTGTGTGTGTGTGTGTGTGTGTGTGTGTGTCTTGCAAGTGTAAATCTTCACCTGATTCTCTGGAATTAGAAGAAAGAAACCAAAGTGGATATGAAAATGATATTGGCCTATGTTTATTTGATCACCTGATTAAAAAAAAATAGTAACTTTTAAAAAATCATGTTTAATTCAGAAAAAAAGGATGAGTTTATCAAACAGAGAATTATGGAATTATTTAACCAATTTGTAGCCACTTTTCATTTCTTAAACAACAAGATCTGGAACACTGAGGCACAGGTCCTCCCTCCCCTTCCCTCTCCACATCTTGCCATCGGATCTAGGAATCTGAACTATGTAGGCCGAATGTTTGTGCTAAGGCGAAGCCCTGGACTAAGAAGACGGAGACCTACATTTTCATTGCAGACCTCCTGCCGGCTAACGTTGATCTGGGAAAGGAGTTTTGCTCCATGGGCCTCGGTTTTCTCACATGTAAAATGACACTGATTCAGGAGCTTTCTCACACCCATTCAGCTCTAAAACTCCATTTGTTCAATTGCAAATCTCTATCGCGTGCATTAACGTGATTTTAAATAAACTCCATGTCTGAAATGTCTTGCATTTCTCCAAACCACAGAGTTAAACACTTGTTAACTTAATTCAATGCCCAGCCTTTGGAGGGAAAGAATTTTTTTTTTTCAAGCATGGATTTGCTAACCATTTAGTACATTTGCAGCACTGGGGTTGGCAATATGAGTACATAAAAAATAGAGGTATTCCTAGAAGGAGTTGATAGCTGAACTGGAAGCACCTTGAAAATAATTGCACCAAAAGTGGACTAGTTTATAACAAATGTATTATATCATAAAAGCAGGTGATATTTATTAAGTACTTCTTACTGCTAATACTACTAATTTAATCCTTGCTCTTAATCCAGTAAGGTAAATGATATCATCACCCCGATATCACAGAGAAAACCAAGGGACACAGGAAAGTGAATTGTTCACAAAGGATTTAGAGAGGATATTTTATTTGCCCTAGAGTCCTGAGGTCCCCTTCTGGATCTGGAGGTTTAACTGTTGAGAAAAAGTATGAGAGAGGTGTAGGGCGAGAGGATTTGGACTTTCTAAGCAGACTTGGATTTTATTAAAAGGCAAAAGAAAAGAAAAAAATTATTTTCTGAATTTGGCAGTTGGCATCTTCTAACGTCATTTATTGTAAATTTAATCTTTTTCATACACAGCATAAATTTTAGGCAGCCTAGAACCGAAGAGTTTTAAAATGAGAAAGCTTTTATTTCAGAAGAAAACAATAATCACATGATTGTGTGCTTTGGAGAAAACAGTCCAAAATGGGACTGGAATTGGGTCAAATGTTGTGAATGGCTCCGCACTGCTGGTAGTGACTTTCCCGAGGGCCGGGGGTGGGGTGGGGGTGGGGGGGCTGTTTGCTGGATAGAATCCAGGCAGTTGTTTGTCCCTTTGGAGGATTGTAGTCTCATTTGTGTCTACTTGCCGTGTAGAAAGGGTATTCTAAATTGTGAGTTGAGAATAGGTACGGTTCTCCTCCTTCCTGTCTTCACTAGAGGGTCTCCGGTGTGGCCAGGCCTGTGTTTGTACAGACACGGGGATTGTAAGATGTCCGGAAAGTTGGGATGTGTTGCCGAGTGTGAAGTGTGTGAAGTGAGCTGTGGGGGTACCAGCGGGCCTTCCTTCACCCAGGGACTGGCAAACATTGCTACCAGAGAAAACTCTGGCCCCCGGAAGAAGAAAAGCCTCACTGCCTTGAGCCCTTTTCGCTCTGCTGCTGATTGTGCAAGCAGAACTGCATTCCTCCTCCCAGCCCGGCCGCGGCTGCTGCTACGGGGAAGAGGGAGCTGCCCTGCAGACTGCTGCCTCGCCTCACTCTGTAACCCTCTGCTGGTGAGTTCCCAGGACCCGCATCCCGGAGGCTGCGGCTGCTCTTCTCTCCGAGGACATGGAGCCCCCGCTCCCAGCCCTCCTTGATTAGGATATGTCAGGGTTGTCAGGGCAACTGTGAATGGCAGTGGATCCTATTTTCCCCTCCGTGCTGCGTGCTGAATATTTTCTCGTGCGGTGTCAGGAAGAAGATTGGGCAAAGGTGCTGCCGCAGGAAGGAGAACCTGGGATCTGAGTGAACAGGTTAGGCAGTGGACGGAGGCATCTGAACCTGCGTGCCTTTAATAGGGCTTTTCTGGAAGGTTGTGTGTGTGTGTGTGTGTGTGTGTGTGTGTGTGTAAGAGAGAGCCAGAGCTAGCACATGTGCCTGTGGGGAGTCAGTGGGAGGGGGCTTTTAGGGGGGGTTGCTGCTAGGTGAGGGGGAACTGCAGGGCCTCAGTTGCCAACTGGCTGGTAGTATCTGTCAGCTGTCTGCACACTGTTTACCCATAGGGGATCTATTACAAGTGCTCAGATGAACGGGCAGCTTAGAAACTAGCAGCTTCCTGGGAGCTGCAATTACATAAGCATATATTTTTAATACAATAATAATTAAAAAACGAGGAGCAGCGGTATGCCTGGATCAGCTACAGCTCTCCGGCAAGAGAGACTGAAGAAGACCAATGCAAGGCCAATTCCTCTTGGTTTGTTCACCATTAATGAGGAAGATGAACAGCAAAAGAATGGAAATTCCAGAAGACCGAAAGGTATGCATTAGCTCTACCCTTTGGTTGGGGAGCCAGCCCATTTCCCACGCTGCCTGTAGCACATTTTACAGACTCTGTTTGTGGTGCATGCTGTGTGGAGTGAGTGCTTGTGACCTCCTAGCCCAATTTGATGGTGTTATTTACACACTCGCGGGCTGTGTACGCTTGAAAGGGGGAAGAGATTTTAGCAGATTTGGTAGGTTTCAGAGCAGCTGCCTTTTTGACAGGAGCTACTTTCCTGGCCCAGAGAGCTTTAATTTGCACACGATCACTTAAACAGCTACCAATGACTCTGTCCTCATCAGGAGGAGGAGATAGGAGTTACCAAGTTTGAAATGAACCTCTCCCCACCTTCCTTGGGTACATCAGGTGATTTTTGTTAAATGAGGTGAGTTTTCCCTTGACAGGGATGAGTTAGATCAAGTGACCTAGGACTGCAGCCTTTCCATGGGCAGAAGGTCAAGATGTTATTTCCTTTTCTAGTCTGAAATGCCAAGAGCATGAAGAGAAGGAAAACAGACAGGGTGCTACTGTAGAGGGCAAAGCCGGGGAACAGGGAGGGGGCCATGAGGTTTTATCACTTCTGATGATAACTCTGCTCCTGAACGGAAAGGAGAGGCCTGCTTCTCGTGCTATTTTTTGTTTGTTGTTTGTTTGTTTCCATAATGATGAAATGCAGCAGCAGCTTGCCTGCTTCTCAAGGCGTGGGTACTGCATCATTTCTGGCTTCGTCTCAGACCCATCCAGGCTATGCACCACCAAGGCTGTAAACATCAGAGGTGGCAACATCATGCATTTTTGAAGAAGGGCTCTAAGTCTTGCATTTTAAGTTTTCCAGTATCCTTGCAGTCCCCTTCCCTAAAAATATATAAGCTGTTCTCTTAAGTTAATACATATGCTTTGTTGTTTCTATGTGCTGATTAAATTTTAGCTCGCATCCAAATTGTTCTGTCACACACAGAGATATCTAATTTTCCTCTGTGTGGTACATGGCAGCAAGTAAATATTTAAGCAATGATCGGATGAGTGTTTAAATAGAATCCATTGTCTGAAGACTACTGGCTTGCTTTTTCCTGGCTGTTGACAGAATCTTAGTTTGCTTTTATTAAATGTAATTGAATCTGCCTATTTTAAATCCAAGAGTATATTTTTTCTTCATCTAAAAAAATATATATATATATATATATATATATACAGGAAAGTTTTAATCAGTAGAAATCTTAGTACCGTAGTTGACTTTTGCTTTACTGTCAGACATAGCTTCTATCCAAGGACCAAATGACCTCAGGAATCTAATGATACTATTATGAATGGGAGGTGACTTAACTGATTCTTTTATTTGCACAGGAATTAGACAGTTGAGCCAGAGTGTGTTCTTGATGAAAACACAATACTTTACAGTGTGAGTAGCAAATCATTTGGCCTTTTGGCAATAGCAGTGTTCACTTTCAAGTCCAGCTCTGTCCATCAGTAGGACAGTAATGGAGATATTCTGTGTAGGTACTGTTCAGAATGAAAACCACTAGCCACGTGTGGCTAGGAACACTTGAAATAAAGCTACTACAACTGAAAAAAAAAGTGATTTTTAAATTGTAATTAATTTTAGTTGATTTCAACTTAAATAGTCACATGTGACTATTAGACAACATAGCTCTCATCTGTAGAGCTGTGACCCTCTGAATTTGCATACTCTGTTACAGTGGTCGGCAAACTCATTAGTCAACAGAGCAGCAAACCGCATGTGGCTCGTGAGCCGCAGTTTGCCGACCACTGCTCTGTTATGTCCATCCTTAATTGTTTCCTGGTGTCAGATACAGTAGAGACCTGAGGTGAAGGTGCTTAAGGGCGTCACGGAGCAGGTAGTCTCTTCCCTGCAAGGGACCACAATAACCTGGATTTAGAGACAATTTCTTTCCCTTCTTTAAAGAGACACTTTTCCTCGTTCCTTTTCCACTTAAATGTTATTGCCTGCTCTGAAGAGTGTTCTTACCAGTCACCAGTTAGTTGCCTATACCATCTTTTACAACTTTTAATATACTTCTATTTTCTTAATTGTTATTTCCAAAGCATCACAGCAAAATGATACACAGGCTATCTTTCACGCACGACTGTTAAACCTTCAGAAACTTTGTTTTCTGCCTACTCCCTGGTCTAATCAGCCAACCATGTCCAAACCAGGTTTTTATGCTTAGTGTGTTTGTTCTGTCATTATTAGGAATAACGATGCCTGCTCTCTAAATTCAGTAAGCTGCATGCTCTGTCCAGGATTGCCTGGGTTAAGGACAAGTGGCATCGTTCTAGGTACTCTCCTGTTGGTAGGAATGAACATGCCGATGACCATCTGGACTTCCATTAATTAATGGCTTTAAAATGACCTGATGGGGTGAGGCAGGAGTTTGGTGAGCTGGTAGACTGGATCCATTCTTGAAGGAGAGATTTCTCTCCCATGTGATCAATAGAAATGTAAATGTTTTACGTGCCTTGCTATTACTGACTATGACAGTTAGAGAGTAGTTGAGAGTGAGTTGGGCTTATGATGTGGCTCTTATGCCTCAGAACCCAAGTCTCTGAGTAATGCTGACCTTCGGACCGGCGTAGGAGAGACTAGATACTGCAGTGCCTAAATACCCTTGGATACATTTTGAGACAAACCTGTCTTACGGTGAATTTTGCTGAGTACAGTGTGACGATTAAGTAATAAGACCTTTTTTTCCCTAACCCGCATTTGTTAAATGCTCACTCTGTGCAGATGACTCTGCCGGGGCATGTGGCAGTGATGCAGAGATAATTGGCATGGTTTCTGCTCTCAGAATGTTTCACTGCCTGGTGGAGGAGGACAAGTATGTACAAAGAATGCGAGAATATAAATGAAATCAGGGAAGGGCTGAGAGTGTAATGAAATTGTCTATGCACACATTCGCCCCCTTCTCTAGACTGAGTTTCTTACAGGCCAGGACTACTCCTCTTTCTAAGTACCTGGTAGAGTGCGTGGAACATTATTGACTATAGGTAAATTTAACATCCAAATGTAATTTTCACAGACTCTGAAGGTCTTTCTCACATAGAAATTATAAGAAATGTTGATAATATTAGATTTGTCCTTCCAAGGTAGCTACTCTGAAGGAGACAGTACTATGTTTGGATGTGTCTGACACATTAATCGTATTACTCTCTGCCACACTGCACTTACCTAATAGTATACCAGAGATTCTACTGTGTTCTGTGTCTTCCATCATACTATTTACCATTTCCTTTGGGGGGAAAATGAAGGTGTATGTTTACAAGGTGTTATCAATTGACTATTAATATCCAAGTTAATGCCTTCTGTCCCTTTTGCTAGCTAACTGCAGGCTGGATTGTAAAGGAATAAAATTTCTCCTTGAAATCAGGACACAGTACTCCTGAGAAACTGTTCTCCTTCTCCCCCACCCCTCCCTTTTTGTTAAAATGTGTATTTATGGAGCCTGCAGTGGCTTCTCTTATTTTGGCGTGTCCGCTGCAAAGGTAGAATTTCTGCCAGTTAAGGTTTCCAAATGAAATATAATCTACCATTTACCATTTATGTTCCTACTGGGTAGGTGATGATCTAGCAACTGAAATGTCCTCTTTGTACATCATGAGTCTTTTTCTTTTCAAAGAGGAGTGTTGTGTCAAGAAGTGTGAATGCCACTCTAGAATTATTATCACACACTTCCTTGTTTCTTTTCCTCTTTTGTCCTGTAAGACTTGGGCCGTTGTCTGTTCCCTTATAAAAAGTGTCCTTATTTTTGCCATTTTAGTACTAGGCAAAAGGTTTTAGCACTAGAACTTCACAGCTAATGAGGCAAAAGTATAGTTTAGAAGAACAGTAATATCCAAGATCCCTATTATGAGAAGGAAATCTTAAAGTCAAATTGGTACAACTTGTATTTGCTAAAGAGACTGTATATATAATGTTTTGTCCAAAGTATTTATATAAAAATAAGGAGAATAGGGGATGTCAAGAACATGGCTCATAATATCTAATGCATGGCTTGTACTCAGTGGATTCTCTATAAATATCTGTTGAGTGAGTATAACTTTCTCCCAGGCATTCTGAATTAAGAAGTAGAAATTACCATACATATCACCGTGTCCAAGAAGAAGAGGATTTAACCTGTACCTAACCATTTTTTTAAATTTATTTTTTGTATACTGAGGTACCATGTATAATGGAATTTGCTTGCTAGCTAAAAGGCTTAAAAATTGTGTGCTCTTTTAAGAGCTGTAATTGATGGGGCTAACTTGGCTGATTGTTCCAACCATAGGATCTAAACACAAGTATTTGGTGAGAATCTCCCAGCCAATAAATCTTAGGCATTATTTCTTGGAAGGTTAAATGGAGTATCCATTTCCACTAATATCAGCTTGTCTCCAGGAGCAACTTCAAATTTAATTCATTGCTACCTAAGATTTTACAGGTGATTTTGCAGTACCTCAATATTGTCTTTTGCAGAAACTAATACCTTCATAGCGACAAAGGTAATTTTATTGAGAGAGTCCATATTAATTCTCAGATCTTCTAGGCATTTAAAAAGAGCCCAGGTTATGTTGGACACTCTGTGTTAGCTTTATGTTCTAGACTTGTCAAATTCAAAAGGCAAGACACCCCATTATAGCTCAGCTCCAGATGCAAAGGCCCAGAGCGTATCACAGATGGACATAGACACCGTGTTTGAAATACTTAGCAGAACACCACGGAATATTTTTGCTGACTATATAATGAAAGCTCTATTTTTAGGCTGTCTTCCCAGCAATGATTTTGTTAGTGAGAGAATTCTAATAGATTCTGTCTAGATTCCAAAGAAGTTACCATGCCAGGTCCATTGTGGAGGTGGAGTGTGAAATGAGAATGGAGCCTAGAAGTATAAACCAAGGAAAAGTCTTTTCACAGTTTTGATCTTGAATATATATGGCTCTCGAGGCTAAATTCATCCTTAAATTAAGGTGCTGGCCTAATAAAATAGTAGCAGGATAGTCAGTGGAACCTGTCATCCTAAAATCATCATTGGGAGTAACAGTATGGAGGCTGCCGCATCTGTACTCCTCATAGGCTTGCTTTCAAGGTCAGGAATCAAGAGCATTTGTCAAGGGGTGACTTGGAGAAGGGGTGAAGTGTTAGAATCTCTGCAGGCCCCTTTTAAAACAAGGTAAGCACACAATTTCAGTAAAAGGGCAACTTCAAGAGATGTTTCCTCCTTACAAACTGTTGCCTCTGATCCCCTTTACTATAGACTTATAAAAATTCAGGACCTGCCACTCTCAGGGATGCCAGTTCATATGATGGGAAAAGTTTAATGAGGTTAACTAGCAGTGAGTGGCCACAGTCGAGATTTGCCAATGTTTATTAGAAATTCAGACTGAGGTTGGGGTGAGAGACTGATGTGACAGAAAAAGCACTGCCTGTGGGAATAGGTAAGTTCCTGTTGTTGAACCGTTCCGAGCCTCAGGTTCTCAGCTGTCAAATGAGATGAATAAAATCACGCTCCCAGGTGGTGGTGAGGATTAAAGATAATATATAATAGCACACTCTGGAAAATAACTGGGGCTCATTCAATGATAGTTTTTAAAATGGTGATTTGTAATCCGATGTCCCGCATTTTCTGATCACTTCTGCCGACATATTCTTTTTGTCTGTTCCAGCCCCTTAATCAGTCTTTCTATGGAGATACTTTCTATGGTCTGAGCTCCTACCTTTTACCTTAACTTGCTGTGAGTGAAAATTGCCAGGAAGGCTTCCTGTTGTCTCAGGCCTGTGCAGTCCCTTCCCTACAGGGGGCCCATGTGACTGGATCCTTGTCCTGTGTTCATTCATGCGGGTCAGGTGTACTAGATGACAGGTAGATACTCATTGCTATGTCCTGTAATTTAGTTGTGTGAAGTGAAGGAAATAAATTACACTATGTCGGATCACCTCACTTTTTATTTTAAATACGATTAAGGGAGTGGGTCCTGTATTCCTTGAGATTAATGGTGGCTGCCTGGTCTGACTTAAGGAAAATAGCCATGGTTCTCAGCTGTCTTGGAAACCAAGCAGAAGGAATATTTTTTACTTTATGTTTTGTACTTTTTGTGTTGTTTTTTGCCTTCGTGTGTGTGTGTGTGTGTGTGTGTGTGTGTGTGTGTGTGTGTGTGTGTGTTTCACCAGTGACTCAGGTTGTAGGCGCTCACATTTGGGACTGCCAGCTATTTTTAGCATCAGAACTTCCTGTTCTACTTTTTTCTCTGTTTTGTTTCTGTCGTCTCTTTTCTTTCACCAGTCAGGGCACATTTGGTGGAAGCGCCTTAGTGGGTGACACACGCCGCTGCTGTTAAGCACAGGTGTATCTGAGGCAGGGCTCCTCCTTCTACCTGGGCACTCAGCTTCTCCCTGCGCATCACTGTGCCTGGTCAGCTTTACTTGTCCTTCCCTTTAAGTGTCATTTCCTGACCTGACTGTCCCAGGTCACGCTAGGTCCCATCTTCTAGGCTCTCCTCGGATCATGAACTTGTCCTTTCTTGCTCCAATCAAACTGTAGGTTAAGCATTTGTTTGAGTAGTTGTATGTCTGTCTCCCCAACTAGGCTAAGTTCTGACAGGGCACTGTGACTGTTTCATTCTGTGCCCCTAGCCCATAATACATAGTGGAGGCTTCCTAAATATTTGTTACATGACTGACAAGAGATGACACACTGGTACTGCCAGCCCAAGAAAATGAGAGAGCATAGCTGTTCAGGCCTAAGAACATTCCAGGGTCCAGGACTTTGATCTGAATCTGGGAACGACCTGGAGATACCAGATCAGTCATCATCCTGCCTGGTCATGGGACAACGACTTTTGTATTGAAGACTTTGCCCACAGTGTTCATGCAGAGATGACACGTTGATAGTTTTCTGCTAGGACATTACGTCTGGAATTCTACAGTGGCTTACTTTGACCAAATTCCAGGCCAGACCATTGCAGAAGCACTTTCTACCATCTTTCTTTGAACTGCTAGAGCTCATTATGAAATGTTTATTTTGTGTTTTTGGTATGTACTCATTATGGCCACGTATTATAAGCATTTACCTCCCTTTTGAACAACTGAAATTCACTTTCATGACTATAAAGCCTAAGTTGTAAGCCAGTGGGAGTTTATGTGAGAGACAAATCCTCGCTGACTAAAACGCTCCCAGAGCTCTTTGACGCGTGTCTCCCACTCCACCCGGCCCTTTGTGGGCGAGGAAACATCTGGGAGCAAGAACGGAGCTGCTGTGAACTTGGCAGTCCCGCGTATTCCTAGCCAGGTTCCCTCCGGTTCCCCACCCATTCCAGGGCATCTCATTAAGCCACCTGCAGAACTTCCCTTTCACGCCTCTCTTTTATAATACTGTCTCTGCATCAGCCTTTTTTCAAGGCCCAGAAAAGCAGGTTCTTTTTAGATAGTTCCTGGTGCAGACCTTTCAGCCAGCAGTGTGGAAAGATGCAGAGACTCTAGGATTCAAAACCTCAGCACTCTGGGTCTTCCCTTTCGGCTTCCTTCGGGAATCACGTCTCCTTTTTGTTTGTTACCTGATTCTTCTGACACTGCAGTTGTGAATCCTTTTCCTAATTCTTACTTGGTGGTGCTCATTATCGTATAGCTCCCCTTTGTCCATCTTGTAGTTTAGAATACTATTACTACATTAGCATTAGCATTAGCATTAGTATTCGTTATGAATGGAGCTCCAAATTGGCCACTTGGGTCAAGACTTCTGATCGTCAGTCAACTTTACAACATTTTCTCACAATCCATGTGACTTCGAAAATCATCTTTACTCCACTTCCACAAGTTGCAGTGACGTTGACATTTACTTGGGTGCTGCATGGCCTCATTTCAACTTCATTTAGCCAGCCAGCCAGCCAGCAGTGTAGGTCTATGTTGGGACTTGTTTCCACCACTCCACCTACATTATCATGAACTCCGAAATCCCCCGAGGCACCTACAGACTTCAGATGAAGAAAACACTGATTTTTGTGTCTACCTCATGTTGACAATGTGCTAGGTATTACCAGATATGTGAACTTAGCCTCCTACCTGCACCATGGTCTCATACCTCCCGAACCCTTCATGCTCTGCATGAACCCTAGGCTAGTGAACCCTCTGTGTTCTCACAGTTACTAGTATCCTTCCAACTCACTTGTCCTTTTTTCAAGCCTGGAACTCATGGATGGCCATTTCAACAATGCACTTGGAATGATGCCTGGGCCTTCCTTGCAGGCTCTGAGTATTCCCACATAGCCTCTTCTTTCTTCTTTAGGGCTGCAGGGTGTTATTGGGAGAGTACTTGCATCTGTTCCACTGTCTTGTTCTCCGGCCCTCAGACAAACCCTTACTTGCTGCTGCTGGCCAGTTGTTTTAGTCAGATCACATTGTAGCTGGTATTCACCCCATGTCTCATTCACTCTACCTCACTCTTCTAGCATTTTCAGACACTTTACTATGAATATTGAGGATGTATTAATTTAGCTTCTAGGTCATAGTTTACTTGCTTAAAATAGAGGGAGAAAATAGGTAGAAAGACATATTGCCTGTATTATTCTTAGTAAAATCCAATGATAGGAAAGAGAACTGTTTCCATTTATTGTGATTTTAGAGAAGGAAGAGGGTAAGATTTTAAGTGACTATTGGCCACCAACATTGGATTTAACTAAATCCTAGTGCCAAAGGATGATTACAGTTATGTGGCTAGTGACATGATTTGTGGTGAAGCATTATAGGTAAGAGAAACGCAAATTGAATGCTCTGGGCCGCATCTGAGAATGTCTTCATCATTTCTTGTGGATCATTACTACTGTAGATGCTTCATGAGCGAGTTAATATCATTACTGGTCTCTCTCTTACTACTTTGATAGAATAAGGTTAAAGAATGAGGCCATACTACTTTCAGGTGATGCATTAAAAAGCAAAGTTGTAATTCAGGACTCTGGTGTTTCTTGAATTCCTTTCTTAGTCATTACAGCGGAGGCCTACTTAGTCATTCCCTTTGTCCTAGATTTGGTTCTTCCAAGATTAAGGTCTCTTTAATGATTCTAGGTAATAGGAATTTTTTTTCCTGAATATGTGGCTATTTCCATTTTCCTCTAGCATATTTTATCTTAAAACTTTACTGTGATGGTTTAGTGGGAAAATTAAAACAGAAAGAAAAAAAAAGAAATCATCTTGGTTTATGATTGATGGTTCATCCACAACAAGCCTGTAGCATTGAGCATTATCTGCTTCCTCCCTTGTGGCCCTAACACTTAGAGTTCATTCTTCTAAGAGGTGATTGACGAAGAGCCCGCATCCCTGTGTGAAGCCATAGCAAATATACTGGATCAATATGTAGCTTAGAACAATTAGGATGGCAGAATGTATTGGTGCCAAAATTCAGAATGCCTGATCTCTGATACGTTAACAGATTGAGAAAAATCAATTTCCTTTTCCTGGTACTTATGAAGATCTCCTACTTAGAATCACAGTAATACTTCAGGATGTCTAAAGATGTGACAGGTCTTTGATAGTGTAGTCCAACTCGTGAAAACCAAGTTTTCTGACTGGTAAAATGAGCAAGTCAGGTTTTAATGTAATAGAAATATCTCTGAAATTTAAAATCGAGGATTATATGTCAATGTTGCATTGAGGTCACTTGCATCTGAGCAGCGTCGCCATGGTCTCCTGGAGGAAATGTGGTGGAGGAATTAATAACTTGGATTCTGGAGCCAGTTTTACCACCTCCTAACTGTATGCTTCAGGCAAGGCACTAAATAATTCTGTGACTACTGCTTCATCTATAAGCCAGGGATAATAGCAACACCTATTAACAACAGCATTCTGAAACATTAGGTGGGACTATGTGAAATATGCTGTAACTGTACTTGGCATTAACAGCTAACATGTAAATGTAGTGAAGGTTATTTGGAAAATTTTCTTATTTCTACTAGAAGCCCGGTGCACGAAATTCGTGCACGGCGGGGGGTTGTCCCTCAGCCCAGCCTGTACCCTCTCCAATCTGGGACTCCTGGAGGGATGTCCGACTGCCCATTTAGGCCCGATCCCACCAGGACATCCCTCTCACAATCCAGGACTGCTGGCTCCCAACTGCTTGCCTGCCTGCCTTCCTGATTGCCCCTAACCGCTTTTGCCTGCCAGCCTGATCACCCCCTAACCACTCGGCTGCCAGCCTGGCTGATGCTTAACTGCTCCCCTGCCAGCCTGTTTGCCCCCAACTTCCCTCCTCTGCCAGCCTGGTCACCCCTAAGTGCCCTCTCCTACAGGGTTGATCACCTCCAACTGCCCTCCCTTGCAAGCCTGGTCCCTCTCAACTGCCCTCCCTTGCAGGCCTGGTCCCTCACAACTGCCCTCCCTTGCAGGCCAGGTGCCTCCCAACTGCCCTCTCCTGCTGGCCATCTTGTAGTGGCCATCTTGTGTCCACATGGGGGCAGGATCTTTGACTAGACTACAGTTTGTCTCCATATAGAAAAATTAACATTTTGACCTTTAAAAGGGATTTATAATATTTTGAAAACTCATTATTTTAAGAAAAACCATAAAAAAACAGAGAGCTAACATAATAAATATCCATATACCTGGGACCCAGACCATTTAAAAATCTTTAAATACTTGGTATTAAATATATATAATATTTATGGGAAATGTAAATAAAATATTATAGCTGATGTCATATTTTCCTATGTATCCTTCCGTGGTCTTGTCTCCTTCCGTTCCCGCCTCCCTTTTTCCTTCTCAGGGAGATTAACATGCACTCTTCCTGTCTGTTCCTGAACTTTTACTATATATATGGCCCTATAAATAATATCATTTATGTGTTTAAATTGATATAAATTACATCTTATTAATGTGTCGATTTACTATTTTGTACTTTTCTCCTCGCTTAAGTTTTGAAATAAATACCTGCCGAAAGTGATCAATATAGTTTAACTGATGTCCAGAATTCTGCAATGTGAGTTTGCCATAGTTTAATTCTTTAATATGACTTTACTACAGTTGACTTACTATTCCCCAACTGGTGGACAGAGAAGTTGATTAGTGTAGTTTTGTTTTGCCTTGTTGCTGCTGCAAATTGTGCTGCATTAACCATTTATAGACTTCTCCTTGGGCATTTGTGCAGGTTTCTCTGTATATTTCTAGGAGTGGTATGTGCACTTTCACATGCCAAATTGCTTTCCAAAATAGTTTATCAGCATAGTCCCCCTTATATTATACGAGGGTCCACCTTTCCCCATATCCTAGACCGGATTTAGTAAGACTTAGATTTTCGCCAGTTAGGTTGGTATGAAATGACACTTGGCTTTAATTAGTAAAATTGGACCCTGGCTAAAGTAGATTTTTTTAAACAATGGGAACACCAGCATTGTTGAGGTGTTTTTCCCCTTGGAAGAGGACAGGGAGACTACTGCATCAGCAGTCTGGTTTAAAGCTCATTGTTCTTGGCAGGGATGTTGAGTCACGGGGAAGAGAAACAGATGGTACCTCCACCGTGCAGAACTGAAGGGAGGGCAGTGATCATCTCCACTGACAGGGCGCCGGGGCATTCGAGCGGGTTTCACATTCCCCTTCTTGAACAGTG
This sequence comes from Cnephaeus nilssonii, assembly GCF_951640355.1. Classification (NCBI taxonomy): domain Eukaryota; kingdom Metazoa; phylum Chordata; class Mammalia; order Chiroptera; family Vespertilionidae; genus Cnephaeus; species Cnephaeus nilssonii. The sequence goes on along the minus strand of NC_137080.1, from coordinate 24,369,440 downwards.
CTTCTAGTTTATGGGCCTGAGCATTTTGGGTTTTCTCTTCTTATTGCTTCTTCCTCTTGGTCATTTAGCACCACTGCTATTAGGTTTCCAGAGAAAAAGCAAAGGATATAAAAGGTGGGCCTTCTTGATAAAACTAATTATACTAAGGTTTCTTTAAGATGAAGACTCTAAGTGGAGGGGAGAGGAGAGGCAGTGTTTGGGAAGATTTCTGAGGAGAGCATGTGTTGAAAACATTGGTAAAATCCGATTTGGTCATTATCTGTGGCTTTCCATTATTCATATAATCTTTGGGCCTGATTAGCATTTGTAAAGTATAAAGTCTACCCATGCAAAGCATTAGCATGAATAATTAAAAGGTAGGGAGTTCGCTATACCTGACTGTGGGTTTTCCTTTATTATTGTGGGCGCTATTTTAGTAACCAGAGGAAGCATAGACTTGCAGACTGCACGTCTGGAGGCTGCACTTGTGCTTTCAGCTCAACGACATGTCATGACAAATGTATGGGTGCCTTATTTTCCTGGAAAAAGAAAATTTCTTTGCTGGAAATAAAAAAGTATCCGTGTTCTCTATATCAATTATAAGGGTACAACCTGAATTCCTGGGAGGAGAGCTGTCCTTAGCATAATCATACTAAATTAAGTCTAATTATTATTATATCTATCATTTAAAACTACCTTGGTCATTGCTCTAACTTACTGATTCAGGATCTCTAGCCCTGACAGAGTATCCCTCCCAAATTTGGGGGCATTTCCCAGGGAGTGTCTGATGTGCTCACAAACAAGGCCACCTGCATCCATAAGGCACCTTCCCTGCTGGTGCTCTGCCATGCACTGCTTCACCATGCATGCTGTAGAGTTGGGTTTCCCAAACTGGTGTTCCAGAGGTCACCTTTTGCAGGATGTTAATGGGTGTTCCAACAAAAGAGGGATTCTAATTCAGATCACTATAGGACATGTATTTCTTGTCTGCAGGACTTGTAGGGGGCATTTAATATGTTATTCTGACTCACCAAAAAAGGAATTTACTAGATTTATTTGACCAGGGAATAATTTTGTGTGGGGTATATGTGTCAGCTGCACATAGAGCACCACTTTGGGAAATTATGTAGTGTTTGTGTTTGCACGTGTGCAAAGCACCATTTAGGAAATTCTTCATTTGCCACCGCATGGTACCAAAGCTGTGAGCTGGTCTGTTGCAAATGGATGTTAGATTTAAAAAAAAAAAAAGTTTTTATTTATTTTTAGATAGAGGAAGGGAGAGGGCGAAAGAGAGAAATGTGGATGAGAACTATCAATTGGCTGCCTCCTGCATGCCCCTACTGGGGATCAAGCCAACAACCTGGGCATGTGCCCTGATCTGGAATCGAACCATTGACCTCTGGTTGCACAGGATGACACGCTACCAACTGAGCCACTTTTTAAATGGCCTCTGGTAGATTCTCTGACAAGTCCTGATACTTCTGAATTTTTCTGAGTGTCACAATTGAACCCCTGCTATATAACAAAGTCTATAAACCTAACTTGGCTGCTGGTAAAAAATGCACAAAGAAAACACTTTAGCCTTATCTGGTTCTTGCTGTGGAAGCTGGAAGCAGATACTACCTCAATGGGTGCCCAGCCCTGGTCCATGAAGCCTTGGCTGCCCCTGGCCCTCTGAATTCGTGGGATGGGTCTTTCTTTATTCTGCAGCCTCAAGCACAGACTCTGATTCCCCTGGATGTTCCGATGAGTGTAGAAAAGAAACTTGTGATGGGGACTTAAGTGTTTCTCGTGGGGCCTTATCTGAGAGCGGCATGTGAGCCAGCCATGGTGGACCTGTTTATGTTCTGTATTCTGGAAGAATAAGTGCAGTGAAAGTTAAGTCATGCTATGGTTTAATCATTCTGTAAGTTACTTGTTTGGCATGTATATAAAAAAGACATTGGGACTGAGAATTTAAATAAGTAATGGGGGGAAATAAATGATGTGTAAGATTAAAGAGAAAGTAATGGGAAAAAAGGTTTGAAAATGTTTCCATTTCCAGCTTTATAGCACTCAGTAAGTAGGAGAAATGAGGGCCACCACTATGAATGGAGCGTTCACCACGTGAGAGGCCCCGAGGGGCACTTTTCCATGTGTTCTCTCTCATTTATTCTCACAAAATTCTCTGAAGGAAGATTTTTAGCTCTCTTTTACACAGTTAGAATACTGAAGCTCCAGGGTAAAACAAAGAGCCAAAAATAACACAACCAGTAAGTGGTGGACCAGTATTTAGACACCTCTGTCAGACTCCAAGCTACCTTCTGTTCTCCTCACAGTGATACGGTAAGATCTGGAAGGGAAGCCAGCTCTTCTAACCCACATCCTTCAGAATTTACAGTGAGGAGATCGCCTGAGGGGGGTCCATTGCCCAAAGCCTCACAGTGACTGTCACTGTCCTGCTCCTTCTGGCACTAAATTAGTGTGACTTAAGTAGAGTGTCAGACATGGTAAGCTATTTCAACACGCAAATGGATAAGGACAAATTTGTACTTTGTCACTTCTGCTTTGGAAATTATATTCTCTATTTTTCTTCACTCAACAGAAAAGTAGCATGTGATTATTTTTAGCAAATTTGTAAAATGCAAAATTTATATTAAAAAGAGACTTAAAAAATCGCAATAATTGTATCATTGAGAGAAAGTGCTGTTGACATTTGGGTGTATTTTCTTCCAGTCTTTTTTCTGTGCATCTTCCCAATGATTTCGAAAGATATTCTGCTTTAAAATCTACTAGTGGTTATGCTACCTAACATTTTCCCCCAAATTATTTTTAAGCTTATGTTCCCTGACAGTGCTAGAAAATGTTTTGATTATGGTTTATAAAAGATGAACTTACACTCTTCTTAAAACAAAAATTTAGAGAAACGTTTAAGATTGGAGTATGTGATTGCTTATAAATCATAGCAGATCTGGGAACACCTGCTTTGTGAGAATTTGCTTAATCAGAAGTCTGCTCCTAGCCATGCAAATCTCTGTGGGAGCCAGCTAGAAACTCTTAGTTGTATAACCACCAGTGCAACACTTGACTACTTTAGCACTCCTGTTCTTATAGGATGATAGTATCTCTCACATTAATATAAAACCTGGAGAGAATTTAATTTACTTAGAGTTAGTTCCATAATGATTCAAGATTAGTGTAAGGCCTTTTACTACACTTGAGGCAACAGCTCAACAATCCTTCCTCTGTGTACAAGTGCACTTACATGTAGGGATTAACTGGAAAACACGTCAAATATTACCAGTATGTTCCATAAAGAAGGAATTGAGGAGGAAAATTCCATTTGAAGAAACAATTTGGAGATTATGTGCAAAAGTTTTCCCAGCCTGGGATGCCAGTGAAACCTGTGGAATTTGGAACTTTTTATCACGATAATTGTTTAATAATTGACAATATTTTTTGAGCACTTTGTACCAGATGCTTTATATAGATAATTTTATTTTAATCTTCACAGTAATCCTGTGACTAGAGATAACTATTAAAATCCTCTTTTCAGATGATTGAATTGAGACTCAGGGAGGTTCAATTACTTGTTCAGGATCACACAGCTCAGGAAGTGCTAGAGTCTGAATTAGAACCCACATCTGTGACTCTAAAGTTCACACTCTTAAATATTACTCTTGATATTTTGCAACATTGTCCTATATTATAGGTGTTGGGGTTTTTGTTTTATTTTTTCTCCTTTCTTTGGATCCTTTCTGTTACATGTATTTCAGCTGCATCTCATGCACTTCCTTCTCCTAAGTTCTAGGCAAGATCCTGGTCGTGGTTCTTTAGATAAGACAGTGGCTTATGTAGTCAGTACAGTAAGTCCTCCCTTAACATCGTTGATAGGTTCTTGGAAATTTCGAGCTTAAGTGAAATAATATAGAATGAAACCAATTTTACCATAGGCTAACTTTGATAAACAACAGCTAAGTTCCTACATCATGTTTCTGGTCATAAAAAATATCATCTAACTTCTAAATAAAGACCTACAGCACTTCTAATATTAAATATTGATATAAATGTATGCTGTACATAAATTTAAGAAATTTTTATAAAAACAAGTAAGACAATTAGTTTTCAACCTGTTTATTGCAAGTCCAGGAAGACTCTCAAAAGGCCATCTGTGTATTTCTGAGCCTCCAGGAGGTATGACATTTAACCAGCCCAGAGATTACATCCCACACCTGGAAGTCTCCGGTACTTCCTAGTGCATCATTGCCGAAGAGTCAGGCTGACATTTCACGTCCAGGGAAAGAGCTGAAGGGCTGAAAACATTAGGTCAGGCCTAAAGGAAATAGAGCTTCACAACATAACACAATGTTCAAATTCTATTAAATATTACTGAGTCAGTTAACCATTGCTGTGCAGCATACCAATCCAAAACTATGGTTTAAACCAACAGCAATTTACTATTTCTAATGATTCCGTGGTCTAACTTTGTGATTATTCTACCGGTCTGGCCTGGACTCACTCATGGGCTACATTGAACCAGAGTGTTGGCTGGGCACAATGGTCCATGATGCCCTCACTCACTTGCCTGGCAGTTCGTCGTGACTGCCTACTAGGGTACCTGGGTTCTCCTCCCTGTGGCCTCTCGTTAGACCTGTTAGGACAGGTGATCTCAGGGAAGCATTCCAAGAGAGCTGAAGACAGAACCAGCAAGGCTTCTTCTGGTCTAGCTTTGAAAGTCATCCAAGGTCATTCTGTCATGTACAGAACTTGGTCAGAGCATGTGCCAAGCCCAGTGCAGATTCAGGAAGTAGGGAAAGAGACCCCCAGCTCCTGGTGGGAGGAGTGGATTGCAGAGGAGCCTAGACATGGCTCACCGGGCGCTGTGTTGTCAGTCAGCCACAGCTGCTGGAGTTCTCTGACCTCAGAGCATCTGTGATTGGGTGTGTGTGGAATACTGGTGGGAAAGTATGTCAGGCTTAAATGCAAATGCACAGTCTATTTTTCCTCCCAATATATTTCTGAGTGTACCTATGTGCATGTTACATTTTAAAGCATGTACTAAATGCCAGGTTTGTATTTTATATTTGGCACCTAAGAGGATATAATTCAGAAATTCCTTCCTACATCATTACAGCCAACTTAGCGAGGTTCTTCAACTGGGCTGTGCAAATAAATTGCTGAAAAGATTAAGATATACATTTGCCAGAAGTTGCAAAATAAATCTTTCCTAAGCCGATTAAAATATTACCTTTGATATTCTAGATGATTTCAAACATCTCTTATCTTTATTAGAATGCATTTTCATTATCATGTAATAAATGAGGTTCTTGGATCAAAGTAGAGATCACATTCTAGCACATTCATATATTCATATTCAATGTACACTCAAGCATAGTTGTATATAAACAGTATTTAAATAATTCTTTTTAAAAAAATATATTTTTATTGATTTTTATCGAGAGAGGAAGGGGCAGGAATAGAGAGATAGAAACATTGATGAGAGAGGAACATGATAGATCAGCTGCCTTCTGCACACACCCCTACTAGGGATTGAGCCCACAACCTGGACATGTGCCCTGACTGGGAATCAAACCAGCGACCACCTGTTTCCTGGGTCGGCGCTCAACCACTGAGCTATACACCGGCTGGGCTAAAGCATTTATTCTTTATAAATACATACCTTGTAGGTACAGCCACCCAAGCCAAGTGGGATCTCTCTGCTTACACAATTTTCCATCTCCTCCATCACCAATCTGTTCCCTCTTAACTGATGTCTGGGACTAGACCTTTCTTCTCCCTCGACCTCCAAGCCTTCTCCATCCATTTCCTTTGCACAGACAAGCACTCTCATATAGATGCAGACACTTGGGAGCACCGAGACACACACGGCCTTCTGGGTTTCATTTCATTCTACAGCCAATGGATGTACTATCTTGATCAAAATCAATGGGAAAGGAAAGTACATAAATCAGGTAACTGTTTCTCCTTCCCATCTCCCTGTCCCTGCAGTGGGCAGGTGCTTGTGTCCCAGTGTCCTCAGTTGCATCCATTGCCCTACATACAGGCCCTGTTTACTCTGTGCTTTCCACCGCCAAGCTGATGGTGAACTCTACAGTTCTTGGGTGTTCCTCTAAAAGGCAGATAGGTGTAACTTTAGAGTATAAGAATCTAAATATAGAATTCTTTCTTTGTGGTTGAGTTTCTTAACAGGGATTCCCTAAAACTGCTGGAGTCCACAGGACTCGTGGATTTGTGAATTTTAATACAAAGTATGTTTGTATGTCCTCGTGCATTTTTTCCAAAAAAGTCTATAGCTTTCATTAGATTCTCAAAAAGACATATGACCTAAGAAAAGGACAAAACCCTTCACCCTGTGCGATCTCAGTGAATAGAAAGAAGAGGGGAAAGGATACAGGAGGAAAAAAATTACATCTGTTTTGCTATATTACCTAGCTGGGTCCTTTTGCCAAGTACTTAGTACAAGGCATGAAGGCAGGGAAGAAGCGAAGAGGAGAAATCACTGGTACAATGGAGAGGAATCACTGCAGCCAATTCGCAAGAGAAGGAAAAAGGGGACACATTTAGTATCTCCCACGTGTCAGGATTTGGACTACATTCTCTAATATTTTCATTTAATCCAACTTAACAATGACTGAATTGATGGAATCGCTCAGGCTTCAGAACTAGAGAGAAAAACGGTGAGATCCGGATTTAAATTTTGGCTCCAAGCTTAACTGAGTGTCATCTGGCATGCTCGATGACCTCTTAGTGTAAAATGAGGTGGAGAGCAGCACTTAATAAATTTGCTTGAAGATGGTATCATTAATGGAAATTTTAGGCACTAAGTAATTAGTAACTATTATTATTATATTTTTTTAGAGATAATGAGGCTGCTGTTCAGGGATTGGTTGTAAGACCAGAAAGGGAGATTGGTTGTAAGGCCGTGGGAGATGATCCAGGGGCTATTTGACCAAGAAGTATAGCCTCTATGGTTCCACTATTCCTTTCTTCCAGAAACCAGGCCCTTCCATTTTACCCCGAGGTTCTGACAGCCATCACTGTGGCTTTGGAATTAGGGAACGCTCTGTCCTCATACCACAGGGGATGTGTTCCTGGCAGTTCAAGTTGAAACTCTGGTCCATGGAAATACTGCTATGTGGCATCACTGAAGGCGGTAGTACTCAGCGTTAGATTATGGATTGGATTGTGGGTCAAATGGGCATTAGTGTGTTAGCTTAGGAGCTGAGTATTTTATATATATATAAAATACTGTTTCTATGGGGGAACTATTTTCTGCATTCCAGTTAAGTGCCATGTTCATATGTTGGAGACTATTAATATATATGAAAATTGATAAGGTCTTAAGGAATTGCAGTCTCAGGAAAAAAGAAAAGGAGACCCAGGGAAAGATGACATGGACAAATATTTACACTTTTTCCCATTGTTTGAGTGTTCTCGCCATATAGTTTGGACATAAAACTTGTCCTACCCATTCATTAATTGCATGACATAATGGAATGAAGGGCACGTAAGAGGACACTTATTGAGTCCCCTTTTGCAACAACTCAGCTTCCCTTCTAATCATAGGTAATTAAGAGCTGCTACTAGGAATGAGCTTTAGCAGTGCCCCACCCTGCCAAGGCCTGGGTCATGAAACCCATCGTGGACATCGCTTCTTCTTTAAAGGAGAAAAAAAAGCCAACTTTTTCATGAATTTCCTGTTGGCCTTACCTCTTGGATAGAGAAAGATGGGTCTAGTATGTATATGTGACACACAAAGTAGTTTGGGGATGTAAGGTATGCCCTTTATAATTTGTAGCATAAGAAGCATTTAAACTTTTAAAACTTATTCCCACTGGCCATGAAAATAAGCCTATGTATTTAAACCAGGGCTGGGTAACATCTAGATATGGCCCGAGAAATCATTTGATCTGGCCCTGCCAAGGCATTAGGGGTGAGTTAATTAAATGTTGGACCAAATATAGCAGGCTAATTTTTAAGTTCATAATTTTGTATGGTCCTTGAATGATGTTATAAATATCCAAATGGCCCTTGGCACAAAGAAAGGTTCCCCACCCCTGATTTAAACCAAGGATCTGGAGGACAGGAGCCATGAATGAGTTTAGGTGGGCTCTGACCAAATTGGAACAGTCCCCACCCAGTTGTTTGGGTATACATTTTTCTGAGAGGATTCAGAGTTCATCAACTTCTCTTAGAGAAAGCTGTTGACACAAACAGTTTGGAAACTGCTTTTCTGTAGGAAGTTAGATAGTGGACCTACATAATGTCTTTCTCCAATCTTTGGATGAATCTTAAATTTAATTTTCTACATGTTCAGAGGATGAGCAACAGTGTTAAATAAAAAGAGAGTCAATGCAATTTAGAGAGTCAAACAGAACTTTTCTTAGGCCAATAGCTTTGTTTTTATCATGTTGAAGCTGGTGTATGTGAAGCTTCAGAGATGATCTTAGCTTTATAAAATGAGCTGTTATACTTTCTCTCTGCTAGTGTGTGAGTGTGTGAGTGTGTGTGTGTGTGTGTGTGTGTGTGGTGGGGGTGTGACCATGTGTGTTTATGCATGAGGTCACCAGGTATGTGTATGAGGTCTCGGTGTACACCAGTGCGATCCTGATCTGGAACTACTTATATTCCGTGTTACTGAATCCAGAAGCTCACGAGAAAATACTCTGTCACAGATTTGGCAGTGTGAAACTGCCAGTCATCTCACGTTTTGTTTCATAGGAGCACGCTTAAAGCTAGAAACAATTTATTTCTTTTTTTAAAAATATATTTTTATTGATTTCAGAGAGGAAGGGAGAGGGATAGATAGAAACATCAATAATGAGAGAGAATCATTGATCGGCTGCCTCCCGCACGCCCCCTACTGGGGATCAAGCCTACAACCCAGGCATGTGCCCTTGGCTAGAACCAAACCTGGGACCCTTCAGTCCGCAGGCCGACGCTCTAGCCACTGAGCCAAACCGGCTAGGGCAACAATTTATTTCTCGATTCACCAGTTTCTTTGTATTTTGTCTGTCTCCTGTTGATATAACTTTTATCTCATTAACCGTGACTCAATAATAAAGGGACCCTTTAAATTAGTTGTAGCCCCTTGGTATCCATGAAACTGCCAGAGAGAGGATAGTGACTCTTGAAGAATTTTTTAAAATTGTGGTAAAATACACGTAACAAAATTTCCCATCTTAACCATTTCAAGTGTATGTAGTTCAGTGGCATTAAATATAGTCACTCTGTTGTGCAACCATAGGATACTTTTAGCAATGGGATTTTCTGTGCAAATATTTCTACCGTGCTTAGTCAGAGATTTCTCATATACCTTACCCAAAGGACAATGTAAGTAAAATGTGTCAACTTTTACAATAAAAAATACTACAGCTGCCATCAAATCTGTTACTAAATCTGTCAGAATTCTAATTCGAGACTGCATATCACCCCCAGTGAATGCAGCCTTTCTTGTGCAGATCCCCATGTCGCCCTCTCCTGCTGCCTGAGTGACAGTCTGTTTGGAGGTAGGCTGCAAGACAGAGACACCACCTCAGCACGCTCCCTTCTACCACCAGCTCAGCCCAGCAGATGCTGATTGCCTGGTGTGCAAAGACAGGCTCTCTCTAAGCTATCCACATGTCAAGAGAAGTGGTTTTATATCTTACAAATTAAAAATGGTAAGATATTAAAAACTGGAAAGATTTGCATTAGTTATAACCTGAGAGGTAGGTAGGTTGTACCACTCCCATCCCCACACCCCTATTATAGATGTGGAATCTGAGGCTCGAAGGCTAAATAATAGCCTCGCAGTACTAGAGCTGGGTTTCAACTTATGCTGCCTCCCTGTAAAATGCTGTGGAATGCTAGCTGGATAGAGTCTGATGGCGTTCTTAGACTTAAAGGGAGGATGGGGACCAGCACGCTTATGCAGCAAAGCACTCATCTCATAGATTTCAGAGTTTTGAAAACTAATTGGATCCTGAGGAGAAAGATATGCTCTCAGTATAGATTTGGAATATGTTTCATAGAAATAACTTTGCAAAACTTTATTGAGATAATTATTGTAAAATTGTGACTTTTAAGGGTGATGATTTTACTGACAGAAAGTTCCTTGGTCTCCCTTATTCAAATATTTATTTTTAAAAGTTGAAGACAGTCCAGCTGGCATAGCTCAGTGGTTGAGCATCAACCTATGAACCAGGAGGTCATGGGTTGCAGGCTCATCCCAGTGTGGGGTGTGTAGGAGGTAGCCGATCACTGATTCTCTCCCATCATTGATGTTTCTGTTTCTCTCTCCCTCTCCCTTCCTCTCTCTGAAATCAATAAAAATAATAAATAAATAAGTAAATAAATAAATAGAAGTTGAAGACATATGTATTTAGGATACTTGTTAGCACTAAGTATAATAGAGTTACACTTTGTATGAATTTATTCAAAAGGCTTTTTTCAATCTTTAACAGAATTTTTTATTCTAGAACATAAGATCCATGAATTTTACATAACAAAATGTGTAAATGTATGCACACAATTTTTGTTCAGTGGCATTTCTTCCTTTCAAGTAAACAGATGTGAAGTAATTTATTTGCTACTGTAATCTACTGCCTTTGCTCTTCTCTGAGAATATTTTAAATGAAAACATCATTTGACATTTCCTCTTTAACTCTTTTGATTTTCAGAAAAATTTCTTGGGTTTATCTAACCAGGTTAAGATGTATAATTTTATTTTCATTAAATTTTGCTGTATTATATTATATACTTCTTGTATGGAGATAGTACCTATTATAATTTGGAAATGAGTTAAATACATTATTCATCTTATATCTTTACAACCCTTCTGATAAAACTGAGTAATCAGAATGAATCCTCTATTTTTCACATAAAAAACTCAGACAACAGAGAAGTGTAAATGCCTTTTCTCAAACTCTCAAAGAAAGGGAACTAGTAGAGAGCCCGAGCCCCTCGAGCAGGGAGAGGCCGACCCTGCAGGCCGGCGTGGAGGAGGAATGCCGGGTGCTCTCGGTCCAGAGCCACCTCGTCCACGGCCACGTGGGAAACCGGGCGGCCAGGTTCCCGCTGCAGGTTTTGGGGTTTGAGATCGACGCTGTGAACTCGGTCCAGTTTTCAAACCACACAGGCTACACACAGTGGAAGGGTCAGGTGCTGAACGCAGACGAGCTCCACGAGGTGTAGGGAGGGCTGAAGCTGAGCAACGTGAGTAAGTATGACTACGTGCGCACAGGGTACTCGAGGGACAAGTCCTCCCTGGCCATGGCGGTGGACATCTGCATGTGTGCGACCCGGTGCTGGGTGACAAGCGGGACGGCGAAGGCTCCCTGTACGTTCCAGAGGACCTCCTTCCTGTGTACAAAGAAAAGGTTGTGCCGGTTGCGGATGTCCTAACTCCCAACCAGCTCGAGGCTGAGTTGCTGACTGGCAGAAAGACCCACAGCCAGGAAGAAGCCTGAGCGGTGATGGACGTGCTGCACTCCATGGGCCCCGACACCGTGGTCATCGCCAGCTCCGACCTCCCTTCCCCGCGGGGCGGTGACTACCTGATGGTGCTGGGGAGCCCGAGGATCCGGCACCCCGATGGCTCCGTGGCGATAGAGCGCATCCGCATGGACGTTCCCAAGGTGGACGCCGTCCTTGTGGGCACCGGGCACCTTTTTGCCGCCGCGCTCCTGGCGTGGACACACAAGCGCCCCAATAATCTCACGGTGGCCTGTGAGAAGGCCGTGGCAGCCATGCACCACGTTCTGCAGCGGACCATCAAGTGTGCGGAAGCCCAGGCTGGGGAAGGACAGAAGCCCAGCCCGGCCCTGCTGGAGCTGAGGATGGGCCAGAGCAAAAGGGACCTGGAGAACCCGGAGGTGGTCGTCCAGGCCACGGTGCTGCGAGGGCTCCCGCGCCCGCCCACCTGCTGGCGCAGCGCCGGGGTCTCCGTCGTCATCCCTGTGAAAATGGAACGTCTGCCTTAGAGCTGCGACCGAAACTTGATATTTTTTCCCTTTTGTGAGTGCCCAGCATCCACTGGTCTTAATTGTGAAGTGTGCCAGTCGTGCTTTTTAAAAATAACACAGTGATCGCAGAAGAAAAAAAAGAAAAGAAAAGAAAGGGAACTAGTAGAGCAAAGGTTGTACATATTTTTAAATCTTACGTACTAATTTGCAACAAACCATGCTTATTTGAAAGAAACTTTCGCATTTTTCTTCATTCATTAGAAGATTGGATGGGGCCAGTAAGATGGGGCCAGAATATAAGTTTCAAATTCAAGAATGCTTAAAAGTTATGTAAAGACACTAGGTGCGATACTCTGTTTCATATTACTAAATCCAAAGACTAAAATAAATTATTGCATATGTGTTATATTTACTGCCAGTAGTTTATAAATTCACAATGTCTTGCATTACAGCTCTTTGTTTATATATCCTAATCATCTCCTATGGAATAGAAGCTCATGGGTAAGGGAGCAGGACAGAAGAAGATGTTTTTTTTTGTTATTGTTGTTATTTTCCAATTTTCCTAGCAACTTAGTTAAATGTTGAGAATATAGATGGTAAATGATATAGAAGTTCTCAGTGGTGATTATTTATTGTACAAAATGAATGCACTTATAATATGAGTATTCTGCTGTTTTCCCATTAAAGCCATTCTTTCAGATCAGATGTGAAGCCAAACAGAGTCGGCCACTCTTGTGGGGAAGATTATAGGAGCATCAGTTTAATGCATTTGCTTTTTGGTTCATTTCAGTATTTAAATCTAGGCTTTCCATTCTCTCTGACCCACTAAAAGGATGGGTTATAAAATTGATTTTGAAAATAAAATTAAGAGAGGAGAGAGATATTAAATCTCGACTTTTATGATTTGTTTTATTCTCAGCTCTGGTCCTTGCTTATTAGTGATGCAACCTTATGCAAGGAATATACAGTTTGCTCATCGGCTTGTGTTTCTTCATCTGTGTTGTTGTGTGATTAATGGCTGCTCATAGTCTGAAGTAGTTGTCATGATAAACTGAGTGATGCCACTTAATAGACTGGGTTCGGGCCTCACCGGGTGTGAAATCTAGGTCACTTGTCATAAAAGCCTTGTCCCAGGAACAAGAGGCTCACTGGTTGTCATCTGTCTTGCACAAACGGCTCATCTTGGCACTTGAAATTATTGGCATAAATTGGGTCAGGTATTAAGTTAAACTATGTGAAATTGCCATATTTGACCATTCTTTACCTAAAATGGCAATTTTGTGTTGTTCAGCATAACACAAAATACAAGGAAAGAAATCTGTTGAAATGTTAGGCTTTTGCAATTTTAAAACCTTTTTATTAAAAAATTTTTTCTGCAAAAACGCAGTCAATAGTCTGAGAATATATAGTCAATACCTTTCATTTACAGAAGCATCATTATTAATGGCAAAAAATGACATAGGAAGGTAGAGTCAGATTCTAGGACTTCAGAAATTTATTAAAGTACAAAAACATCACAAAGTGCTATAGGAATGCCAGAAGTCTGTGCAGTATTAAATATGCACCAGCTTGTTTTTCTTCATCAGCAGGAGGAGTGGTTATGGTGAGAAAGAAGGAGGGACGCTTAGGGGTAGGGTGAGACGAATGCCCACAGGGGTGGAGAAGGAGGGTCTGCAGGCACTGGCCTGTCAGGGAGACCTGTAGTTGGAGAGGATGGGACTCTAGCCCCTTAAAAGCAGTGATGATGGGAATATGCTTGTCATCAAGGTCAGCTCACCTTCCAAGCAGCACAGGTAGGTGTCTGGGGAGAAGTGGGACATATCAATAGTCTCTGCTCCCATTTATCCGGAAAGGATAAATTCAGACTCGGACCCCAGAAGATCATGTTGTTTTCTGATACTGGAAATTACATATTGGAAGGGATGCGGGGTGTTGTTTTTTTGTGTGTGTGTGTAGCTATTAAAAGGTTAAAATATAAGTGTCCAAAAGAAAAACCAATTCATGCCATGCTTGATAACACTGAAATATAATCAACTCCATAATGGTTTAAAAAATCCCTCATCAGATCCTTTGGTGGTTTGGATGTGGGGGACTTAATAGAGAAGCGAGGGTACTTACTGAAGATCTATACACATGGCGATGAAGTTTGGGAATAATGCAAGAGCACTATCGTGGGCTTTCCTTTTTTTTTTTTTTTTTTTTTTTGAACTGGCTGTTTTTGCTGTTTACAGCATACAAAGGTAAAGTTTAATTAATTGAGGCCATAGGGTACCTGAACATCATCTGTTTAGCATACTTGTAGTATTAAAACAAACGTTGTAAGAATAACCAAAGCTTTCCCATGGATGTTTTATTTCACATGCCTAAATTACATTATCAGAATTTTATCTAGCTGCTTCAGAAAACCTTCCTGATGGCTTTTAAGTGGGTTTTTTTTTAAAAAGCTTCTTGGTTATTTTCTTTTCTTGGATCTTCGTGTTGCTTGTGCCACTTCTGTTTGGAAGGCAGAGCTTAATAACTACAGGATTAATAATTACAGCATGGGGCTGCTGAAGGCTTAGTGACTAATGCACTTTACCATTTGTGACTTTGCACGTAGATATAGAAGGACTTTTCACTCTTCACCAGCTCCCGAAGTCTTTCTTGTGCCGGCTCATGAGGACAGTTACCTGTGGAAGTGGAACGGGATGCCTGTGGGCTGTCTCCAGTTCAGAAGTGCCTGTGGACTCTGTCTGTGGCTTAGCCAACGCTTCCACAAGCTCGGTATCCTGAGCTCCCTGTTCTCATTTTTTGAAAAGGGCTGTGTTGTTGCCTTGGCAACTCTGACTAGCTTTTCACAACCGGAATATGGAAAGCAGATTTTAAATCTTCAGATTAGAAAGCCATACTGGCAGAGGGAACTATGCTCTTGGTTAAGAACACACCCTTTTATGCCAAGCGAAATAAGCCAGTCAGAGAAAGACAAGTATCACATGATCTCACTCATATGTGGAATCTAATGAACAAAATAAACTGATAAGCAAAATAGATCCAGAGACATAGAAGCATGGAACAGACTGATGAAACTCAGAGGGATGGGGGAGGTGGGCACAGGAAGAGATTAACCAAAGAACCTATATGCATATATGCTTAACCCATGGACACAATTGTGTAGTGAAGGCCTGGGGGGAAGGGGGGAGGCCGTGGGGGGGGGGTGGAGGTCAGTGGGAAAAAAAGGGGGACATCTGTTAATACTTTCAACAATAAAGATTTAAAAGAGGAAAAAATACCCTTTAGTTGAGGGTAGCATATATTTAGTTTTAAATCATGTTATTCTGAAATAAATGTGTAACTCCTGAGATTTCAGGCTTGACTAAATATTACCGTGTTACTTTAATCACAAATCATCTCCTCTTGATATCCATAGTCCTCTTACTAATCATTTAAATTCTTCACAGTCTTCTATTTCAGTGTTTTTAATTTTTCCTGCTTCTGAAGATGCTGCTTCTTCCCCAGGCGCACTGCTACCCATTGCGTATTCTTTTCCTCATAATCTTAAAACTAGAGATAAGGTGCTCAAAAAGTTCTGCAGGATGCCGTCACCCCTCCTAGTCTGCCTTTGCATACCAGTGTGCTGGCAATTTTTTTAAGTTGGTCATCCTACTCCGTGTACATCCATCCGTGGTAGAAAACAGGAGAATGCCACGGGGCTGGGTCTGCAGGATCATCTAGGTCCTCAGTGTAGTAAATCTAATCCTATATAATAAAAGGCTAATATGCAAATCAACCAAATGGTGAAACGACTGATTGCTATGACATCCACTGACCATCAGGGGGCAAACACTCAATGCAGAAGCTGCCCCCTGCTGGTCAGTGCGCTCCCACAGAGGCAGTGCCGCTCAGCCAGAAATCCTGAGCTGGGCTTACAGCTGGTGAGCACAGTGGCAGTGGTGGGAGCCTCTCCCTCCTCCGTGGCAGCGCTAAGGATGTCCGACTGACGGCTTAGGCCCGCTTGCCTAAGTCGTCAGCTGGACATCCCACGAGGGCTCCCAGACTGCGAGAGGGTGCAGGCCAGGCTGAGGGGACCCCCACGAGTGCACGAACTTTGTGCACTGGGCCTCTAGTGTTACATAATTACCCAGGAATTCTAGAGTACTAAATAAAAGGAATTAGCATAAAGAGGTAAAATAAGGTTATACACTTAGTAAGGATTGGAAAAGAGAAGAACAGAATTATTAGTGTTGGGGATAAAGGGCGGATATTAATCAGGCATTCCCTGGTTAGTAGCAACTTAAAAAGAGACCTTTTTCTAGTTTTGAAGGTGCCTGAGTTGCTTTTCAAGACTTAAGTAAATTTATGCATTGATTTTTTTTTTCCCACAAGTGGGGAGATGTATTCTAAAGTGTCATGAAAAGATACAGAGTTCTTGGAAAGTAGAGAAATGGCCTTAATTTGGAACCTCTTCAATGTTACCAGGGACATTAGAATCTACTAGAAACATTTCCTATTAAAATAAAAAACCTGAAGAAAATTGCAAAAAGAAAGTAGTGGTGAAGGAAAAAGCATGGCCTTTGTAGGGATTGACACAGGTCATGCGAAAATGTATCGCATGTGTCTTCTATAAAGTTTCATAGCTATTTCTCCTAGCATATGAGAACCTAAGAAGTGCCTGGCATGGCACACAGCAAGAATCAATACATATTTGTTGCTTGACAGGAAGAGACACTACTTTCTATTTTATAAGCAAAGTAGGATTTTATATTAGTGACTAGAGGCCCAGTGCACAAAATTTGTGCACTTGGGGGGAGGTCCTTCCGTTTGACCAGCACAGGCTGGGAGGTCTCAGGGGATGTCCGACCGGGGGATGTTTGACTGCCTTGGAGGCGGGAGAGGCTCCCGCCACTGCCGCTGCGCTCACCAGCCATGAGCCCGGCTTCTGGCTGAATGGAACTCCCCCTGTGGAAGTGCACTGACTGGCAAGGGGCAGCTCCTGCGTTGAGTGTCTGCCCCCTGGTGGTCAGTGCGCATCATAGCGACCAGTCGTTCCACCATTTGGTTGATTTGCATATTAGCCTTTTATTATAGAGGATAATTTGGGTGGGGGAGCACATACTATTTATAAAATAAATGTAGAATCATATTTGCTTTCACTATATTTGATGATACAAAAAAAAAGGAAAAAAGAAAATACTTTCTTAAAAGACAGCCAAAGTAGTTAGTGTCACCACCATCTTCAGAGGTGAAAAAAAATGAATGAAAATGTGAGAGAAGCTAATCCTTAGCATATGCCTTTTTTTCAAAAGTGGAAAAGCTTGTACAGGAATATTACCTAGAAGCTACTTGAAACTTTTAAAAGGGATTTTGAAAATGAAATCAGTTATAGGAATTTGCCTTTTGTGAAATAAGTTATAATTTTCTAAATAAGAACATAATGTGACAGTATGTAAAGTATAAGCTGCCCCTTTATCTTAAGGTTTGTCTGTTTTGAGAAGGTGTTTTTTTGTTTGTTTTGTTTTGTTCTTTTGAGAAACCTTTTCCCCAGAATAAGTATGCCTCTTACCGGGACTTTCAGCTCCCTCATTAGCCCAAGAAGTGAGTGCCCATGTTAGTGGTACAACCTCAAGCATCTTTTCTACCATCACTAACAACAGGAGGACAGAAAATGATGAACAGAAATAGTCTCCAGGCATCTCTTACGAGTGACTGCTGAGGTATTTTAAATGTAAATGTGCATTTTTCTAATAAGAGAAGTAATAAGTATTGAGACATTTAGAAAATGCAGGAAAGGATTAAAGTTGTCTTTAAATCAGACGTCATCCCCCATCTACTTATAGCTATGTTATCATTTTTTATATATATTCTGGCCTTTGTAAACTCTACAAAGCGTGTGCATTTACACCCTTGTATTATTACACATTATGGTTTTACAACCTGTTTTCTTTCCACTTAGTGTCAGCAGCGTTTTTGAAACATTCTTCTAAAATAGTTCAGATTGATACCCTGTCATTTGAGTTTTCTGTGGATTTCATGGGCAAATAAATGATGGCTTGTTGTTTCAGGTGGCATTTCTGTGACTACTGGTGATGTTAAATATTTCTACATGCTTGTTAGCATTTTCCTTTCTTTTGTGAATTACATATCTATTTTTCTGCTGTTTCCTATTGGGGTGTTCAATCTTTTTTTTTTTTTTTTAATAAATAAAGGATACCGACCTTTTTATGGCCACACGTGTTACAGATCCTATCCCCATTTTAGCATTTGCAATTTAATATTGTTAGGGATTTTTGTTGTTTGTTCATTTAAATCTTTGTTGTTTTGAGAATGGTGATTTCAGAAATCTCCCTATTTCACAATTGAATTGGAGACGGTGGTAGGGAGTTGAGTCCAATCCACGCTAAAATGGTTTCAAAGGCCCACTGTGACCCCTCAGCGATCACCGCATACGTTGTGAAGACCCTGCAAACTCTGCTGCGGGGCCCTGGGCACTGCAGCCTCCAAGCTGGGCAGGATTAGCCAGCTCAGATGCACTCAGCCTGCTGCGCCCAACTAGGTCAGTCTGTAGTGGCTCTGACAGGCTGCGGGGCTATTTTTGTCCATGTTTCTTCTGCTTATGAAAATCAGAATTGGGAAAAGCTACAGCTGCTTCCCATATGGTTGCTATTAGCGAAATGATGTGCAGAGGATTTAATCTGAAAAAAAGCAGAGTAGGTACACCCACGTGATCTATTAGAGAAGTGAAGGGCTGCGAGGGAGACCACCAGCTATGACACCTGCACTGCTTCTGTTTCCGGGAGGCTGCTTCGTCTCCTGGTGACCTCTGACCTGTCCTGGTGATCGCCGAGGGTGGAGACTCCTGGCTGGTTGATGATTTCGCCTGCCTCCTGATATATTACTTTATGAAGGATTTGAATGTAGTGTTTTCCCTTTTCTCTGCCCTCCCAATGGAATTTTCCCCCCCAAATATACCTCTTAGCCTTTTGCATACTTTTGTGATTTCCCATTGACTTTGCTGCACTGAGCAGGTAGCTGCTCAGTTTTTCCTACGTCCAGGATTTAGAGAGAGAATTTTCATTCGCAATCAGTTATCCTTGCTCTAAGAGCGGTTTGTTTAGCTACCGCAGTGAACAGGCTGTGATGGGTTATCACTCTAATTGGTCCATTAGATGTACTTGGTGTTTCACAGGGTTGCAGGAAGAGGAAAAAAATGTTCATCCGCAACAGACTTGTGGAGCCCACTAATGGGATTTAATATCTATTTTTGTCATCTGTAAAAATGCATTATGGGTTCATATTTTAAAGGATAAAAAAGTCAGTGGGATTGAGCAGTAACTCATCGAATTTAGTTACCGACTATTAAGGCAATCAGGTGACTTCTAAATTTGATTTCCCCTAAATTTCCGATCAATATGCTTATCCCAGTACATTTGATCTACAAAGATAATTTACTGCTACATTTGTGTCCATTTTATGAGCAATGTCCTGTTGAGCACTTAACTTGTGCCTAGTGCAACTGAGGAACAGAACTGTAATTTAATTTCAATAGTCATGTGTGACTGGGGGATACTGTAGTGGACACTATAGTCCTAGAGAGTAAATGACTTGCTCCATGTCACCTAGGTACTAGGGACAGAACCAAATTGGACCCCTTTTGGTAGTGCATTCCAGAGTAAGTTAACTCCATCAACTTTATTCCTTTCATAGTAGCTATGTAGAGCAACTAGGTCTTCATCTCTCTCTCTCTGTGTATATATATATTTACTCATTCATATATTTGTTATTACATATACACACAAGCCTCCCCTTCTGTTTTCTGAGGAGTGAAAAACAATGCTGGATCACACAATTTTCTGTGGAATGAAGCTTTGTTAAAAACAAAAACACTATGGGATATCTCATAATCTCATAGAATTCTCATTGAAGCTTAAAAGTTCCTATTTTATATGAACCGGTTTCTCTATTAGTAGCCCAAAGTTAAGAGGGAATAGTAGGAAAGGGGGAAAAAAAAGGAAGCAGGTGACAAATTAGCAGATGTGATGAGAGAGAAAATGCTGAAGGGCATGAACCTCTGCCACGTGTTCCCCTGTTAAGACAGGATGCTCTGCAGACTTAAGGATAACAGTGGGGACTCAGGTTGGAGCAAAGAGCTGATGAATCACCGCCTCTACCACAGAGCAGTTGGAGGAGGCCTCTCAGACAAGCAGCTGGTCATTCAGATGCATAAGCATAAAGAAATGGAAGAGGGTAGACTCCTCAGTTTTCCTAAAGCTATTCTGTAGTCTAGTTTATAATTCAAGTCCCCTTACAAAATATCTGCCGTACTTTATATTCATTAGAGATATTATGTAAGATACACTTTAAAAATTCTTACTTCCCCTTCATTTCTCAGGATTTATGTACTTATTATCTTAAAAAACTTACAATGTTTGAAGAGTGATTTCCATTTCCTTAATTTGGAATTATAAACTATCCTTTCTGCCTTCATCCATCTGCCAGTATTCTACATTGAAATAGTTTTGCTGTGCATTGAAGATGAAACCAAAATTGGACTGACCCACCGAGGCCTTAAACTTGAGAAAAGAACAATGCTGGGTGATGTTGGAAATGTGCCTCTCTCTATGGTAGTTAGTGTCAGATGATGCATCATTGATGGTACCCACTGCTCCACGCACCAAACATAGACATCTCCTTGAGCCACTTGTCATATACAAAACCCTTTATTCTCGTTCCTCTCTTGTCAGCATTCAGCTGTTTTTCTGGATGAATACAGCCCCAGTTAGCTCCAAACTGTCGTTCCGAAGGGAAGAATGGTGCCCTGTCTCCACCAATGTCACCTCCTGCCTTTCCCTGCCTGTCTTCTCTGCTTGCCGTACCAGTCATCTCTCATCAGCGGGCGACTCTGCCCTGATGCTTCCTGGACACTCGGAAGTGGGAAGTCACCAGGCAGAGGGCAGATGGAGCCTGCCACTCACTAGCTTCCACAGTTATTCTACTGGTTATATCTGAGTTTTCTCATCTTAAAATTGGCGTGATAATAGGGTTTGTGAGATTAGACCAGTTCATACGTGTAAAGGCCCTGAGAAGCATGTCTGACCTCTGACAGGCGATCAGTAAGGTTAAGTATGTCATTTATGGGAGGAAGAATCTATAGTTCCGAAGGCAGAGTCTTCTTCCATTGGCCCTTCTCGTTCCCATCTGTAAATCCCAGCTATGCACACTGCTGATCACAGTGCCCTGGATGGGCGCCGCAGCAGGGGAGGCGCTGGGGAGGCTTCCTGATGGAAAGTGGAGATAATTGGGCTCATGGAACCCAGCCAGACGAAGGGAGATGGTTCTTCAAGTGGCAGCACGTACACAACTGATGGTGAGAGGAAAACTGAGTTCAGGGAAATGCAACCGAATGCAGTTGTTTTAAGGCCAGACAAGCAGCGGTGGTGCCGCTAACGTGGTGAGAAAAGCCACAGTGAGACCATGAAGAGCAGGTATCTCGTGCTAAGGGGGCTGGAGTGGGTCCCAAGGAAAATTGAGGCATCCAAAGAAATTATATGACCAGATTGGCATTCTAGAAACATTATTCTCATAGCTGTGTTGGATGATTGTTTTTGGAGGTCAAGCTTTGGAAGGTATAAACTACCTAGGAGCCTCTCATAACAACTTTTTGTCCCCCCAATACTGGGTGTTTCTAATCTTCAGTGAACTGGAAAGTACAAAGCTGAGCTAGGTACATTTGAGTCTATAGAATATATAGATTCTGAAGGAGGGAATGGAAAGTTTTTTGTGTGTGTTTTTTGTTGTTGTTGTTTCTGTTTTGCTAATAGGAGTTACTTTTTGTTTGTTTGATAAATTCATAGTTCCTGTCTTTGTTATGGTTAAATGAGCTACCAGGTAATTTGAGGTATCAGTCCTAACATGGTGCCTAACTGAATCTATGGGTGTGGAATTATGGAAATAAGTTAATATCTTGATAACATGCCTGAAACTAGTAGCCAACATGTTTCTTATGTTAGTGCTTATGCTGTCTCATGGATTTGGTTGCTTTGATTGGACAGAATTAGAGAATTCTTCCACTTCTTCAGACATTTAGGCTGTATCTGAGTACATCCCAGGGGGGCACGTTGGGCATGGTTATGACCTCCAGTCACAGCTTTGAGAACATTGACCGGCCTTTCCTGCAGAGTTAATCCCACACCCCTCTTAGCAACATTAAGGTCTGCTCGGAACAACAACAACAACATAGAGCAATGCAGCAGTTGAAAGCACTTGTATTCTAAGTGTCTGTGTTTATTTCCCCCACTCTAGCCCTGCTTGGGGAACAAGGTCACCATGGATTTGGAGACACTAGGGCTGTGATTTTTTGTTTCATGACCAGGAATAATTTTGTCTCCCAGGGGATATTTGGCAATGTCTGAAGACTTTTTAAAAAATATATATTTTATTGATTTTTTTTACAGAGAGGAAGGGAGAGGGATAGAGAGTTAGAAACATTGATGAGAGGGAAACATCGATCAGCTGCCTCCTGCACACCCCCTACTGGGGATGTGCCCACAACCAAGGTACATGCCCTTGACCGGAATCGAACCTGTGACCTTTCAGTCCACAGGCCAATGCTCTATCCACTGAGCCAAACCAGACCGGGCTGAAGACATTTTTTGATGGACTCAGTTCTGAGGAGGAGTGTGTGGCCATGGTGCCATTAGATGTGGCAGGTGAGGCCAGGGATGCTGCTAAACTTCCTAGAACACACAGGACAGCGTCCTCGCACTCCCTTGCCACCCCCAGTAAGCAGTCATCCCATCTAAAATGTCGATAGTACCATGTTGGAAACACTGCACTGGAGATAGTGTCTATATTTATACAGGCTATCCTATCTAATAAAAGAGTAATATGCAAATTTACCATCACTCCAACACGCAAGATGGCTGCCCCCATGTGGTCAAAGATGGCTGCTCCCATGTGGACACAAGATGGCCACCACAAGATGGCCAGCAGGGGAGGGCAGTTGGGAGGGACCAGTACTGCAAGGGAGGGCAGTTGTGGGCGATCAGGCCAGCAGGGGAGGCAGTTGGGAGGGACAAGGCCTGCAAGGGAGGACAGTTGGGGGCGATCAAGCCTGCAGGGGAGGGCAGTTAGGGGTGACCAGGCCAGCAGAGGAGGGGATTTGGGGGCGACCGGGCCTGCAGGGAAGGGCAGTTGGGGGGGACCAGGCCTGCAGGGGAGGGCAGTTAGGAGTGACCAAACCTGCATGGGAGGGCAGTTAGGGGTGACCAGGCCTGCATGGGTGGGCAGTTATGGGTGACCAGGCCTTCAGGGGAGGGCAGTTAGGGGTGACCAGGCCAGCAGGGGAGGGCAGTTAGGGGCAATCAGGCTGGCAGGGGAGTATTTAGGCATCAATCAGGCTGGCAGGGGAGTGGTTAGGGGCAATCAAGAAGGCAGGCAGGCAAGCAGTTGGGAGCCAGCAGTCTTGGATTGTGAGAGGGATCCCAGATTGGAGAGGGTGCAGGCTGGGCTAAGGACACCCCCCCCCCCCCCCATGCACGAATTTCATGCTCCGGCCTTTAGTTTTTGAAAATAAAAGCAACTGGTTAAGGGGAGTGATGGTACTTAGGCAGCTGTGATGCTGGAACCCTGGAGGGGTTGGGATGGTGCTAGACTACACGTGACATTCCACTGGCTCCTAGTAAGTAGTCTGTAGTTCTGAGGGCATTAAAAAGGTTCATTGCCAAGTCCAGTGGGCGCTTGACCCTCTACATCTTAGATATCCTGTATCCAGTTTCTTTACTGGTTCAAGTCCCACCACTCAGAGAGGCTTGAAAGAAGTTATTTTTTCTAAACATTGCATTTCCTTTTCCAAAGCAGGACCATTGCTCACCCAAACTAATTTAAGTTAATTGGTTTTAATCAAAGTACTCTGGCCCCCATGTCACATGTTTTTAAATTTGATAAGGGCACAGTGAGGACTTGACGTTATCCTTTTTTCATTCCCTCTCTATGTCTGCTCCTAGACAAAAAGTCCTTTTAAAGACAAGCCTAAGGTAAAGTCGTGATAGAAATTTCGAATTCAGTTTATAATGCAATTTATCATGGGCTGGAAAAAAACAAATTCTGAGGACCTATACTTAATTTATCTAGAAATAATTTCTAAAACATTTACGTTTATATTCATTTATTCTTCCTCTACTCTTTGAAGACCTTCAGAATTTTCAACCCTTGCTACAGCAAGTCAGTTTTCTGGACCTTTTGAAGGGCAGTGAAACTTCACTTCATGCATTTTTTTCTACAGCTCTCAGTCTGTTCTCAGTGAAGGGAGAAAAAGAGCAGAGGTCTCTCTGCTTGACTAATTCTTAATGATCACCCTTTTCAGATGCTTTTGGTGTGGGAACAAAATCGGCCATAATCTTCAGGGTTTTAAATGTCATTTTTAATACATCAGGAAACCAAAAGGCAGAAGAGTCCGGGAACAGAGCAAATAACATTTAGATGATTTTGGTAAGCAATTTCGTTTTTTTATACAGGTTTAATGCACATCCTGTTTGGGGCCCCAGCTGAGTTTGAATCCCTGAGATCAAACTGATGTTTAGCAACCATTTCTTAACCAGGAAAGGCTTCCCCTGCTCCCAGCCCACCCATTTGAGCTTCACTGGCTCTTTTGAACAGAAGCCTTTCTTGGTTTTTGCTTGGTTCAGTGAACAAGGTTACTGTTTAAAAAACAGTGGCTGTAGAGTTGCATGTCTCGTCACCCTTTGGCTGTCTCCCTTGAGTGTACCTCGAGCTGTGTGAGAGATAATACTTAGGTCTATTAAATGGCCCCGTCCCTGATTCTTTGGTCTTTGCCTGTCTGAGGAGCCCAAAGCAAGAGGAAGGCATGCAGATATGTTGCAGAATAATCAAGAAAGAAGGATTTTAGGATGGAAGACACTAAGCTGGACCGTAAGTTCTTGGGCTCAAAATGTGTTTTGAAACTCTTAATAAGGGGATACAGGAATTGGGCACTCTTTAAACCAGTTTTGACAAATTAACACTTTCAACAGGTGCAAAGTAGGAAGTCTTTTAATAGATCCTTTTGTTTTGGGGGGGAAACCTTGTTGGTTTTAATGTTCTTGGAAAAAGGAGTGGAAATTTTAACGAAATTAATCACTCTATTATGTTCTAGAGATAATGGCTTTATATTTTGTCTTCATTGTCCTGGAGCCTCTATAAAAATTAAAGGCAAACCACTGTTATTCTCCGTTTTCCATGTTCCCACCTTTTTTCTTTTGGCAAAAAAAAAGAAAAAGAAAATTCTTAAAAACTCTTAGGGTCTTCTTAAAGAAAGGACTGGACTGAGGCAAGTAGCAAGCTACACGCATAATTATGCTGCTGTCCAAAGAAAAGTTGAGGACATAAGTTATTGATGATTTCTTAATGCTCCTAATATTGGTATCTGGATCAGATCAGGAAGATTTTGAAAGATGATTGCTTTCCTATTTAGAGGGATGTTTGTGGGGAGCTCTTTTAACTTTGCTCATCAGAATGCTTCCACTTTGCAGAGCATGTAAAAACTCAGTCACGTGTGGGCTTTACCGAGAAAACTGGTCATCGAAATCCTATGTGCTTCATTTTGGAGGGGTATTTTTAATCACCTTTTAAGCGTAACAAAGCTGCTTTATTTACTAAATAACTTGCCCTTTTAAAATATTATATATCTTCATTTTCATAGATAATATTTTCAAATTTCAGAATAAAAACACATCTGATCTAGGAAAGAAATATATCATATATAATGTCAGTATCCAGTAACCACTAGGAGATGGCTTTTGGTGTCAATAAGTGGTTTGCTTCTGGTATGATTATAAAACATAAAGTCAGAGCGGCATGTTAGAAACATCCCTGGAACTGGATCTGAGTCTGCCTTTTAGCTCTGACCCTGGTTCTGTGCTTTAGACAAGTTATTTATACTCTATAAGCGTGTCAGTGTCATCACTGTGCAATGGGAATAATCTCTACTCTGTAGGGCTGTGTATACATTAGGGAAGAGGTGAAGTGCCTCACCTAATGCCTGGTTTCCAGGGGATATGATGTGTATTTGTTCAGGTAAGTCACTCTCAAATTCATTTTGTACTTAATGAGTCTGTTTTATGGAGACGTATCTTTCTATACAGAAAGCATATTTAACCTACAGTATTAAAGTATTAGCATAAGACAGTTGATGCATAATAAGCTCTGGGTTCATAATAACTTATTTAAATGTGCTAAAATAAGATTGCTTGAGTTGACTAAAATATGGGTTACTCAGTAAGAAAACTGAGTAAATGTCCAATAGATAAATTTTAAATAGAAGGGAAATTTTTTTTAAAAATCCAGATAATTAATCAAAAATTCTTAGATAAGTGGTTTAAAAATACTAAATTTTTCTAAGATGCTGGATTATGGCTTACCTGTCCAGTGTCCATCTTTTAATTTGGTATATAGTAGACCTTGGAAAAGTAGGAAACAAAGAGGCTTATTGTTTCCATAAATTAAAATTTAATGTAAAAACATGACTTTTGGGGGTGGAGAGGAAAGGGGGAGCTGTGTTCTATGCACTTCGCATGGCACCCCCTGCTCATTCAGGGAAGTCCATACAGCTGCGGGGGCAGACCCTGTTTTCCTCATCAAGCTGCTCTGCAGGAACTGTAATAAGATTTAAGAGTAATTTCCCCCCTCCCCCACCCCCCACGCCCTAGAAGCACTGCTTTCTATCCTTATTTGGCCTATTCTCACCTTAGCAGTTACCACTCGCTGATGCAATAGTGTTCGTCGTCTGTTTCCTCACACTAGAATGTCCGCTTGATGAGGCCAAGGAATTTTGGCTATTTTGTTCACTGCTGTGTCCCAAGCACCTACTATAGTGCCTGGCAACCAGTAGGCACCTCATCGATCTGTCACATTAATGAATCAATATCTAGTCTTCGGTAGGGCAACAAAGCCACACCTACTCTCTTTATAAAACACACAAGATAACAGAAACAAGAATATGGTTTTATGTAAAAACCAAGGGTCTTACTGCAGTAGAACATGATGATTTTTTTTTTTTAATGGTTGACAAAGCACTAATGATTTGTTTCAACTTTTGGAAAAAATAAAAGAAAAAGTCAGCAGGAAATGTTTCTATTGTCTGTGACAGATGATTAACCATGTGCCTAGCAGAACAGAAAACCAAAAAGTGGACTTCCTTGGTGAGAAAGAATTACATGAAGGACTCTAGAAAACATAACTCTGTGGTAAAATCCCAGGTCCCAGGCCACAAGAGATCCCTCCTCTTCTGAGCCCCGGACGAGTTCAGAACTTTGCTCAGAGGGGCAGCCCTCTCCACACACTCAGTGAAAACCACACACTGCCAGGCAAACCCAAGCTTCTTTACCAGGAATTTTATGTTGGCATATTTTTCTAGAAGCTAAACTTTTTGTTAAATCACCCACAAAACACTAGTGATTCTCAAATGTACATAGAATCTATACCTTTATCAAGAATGTTTTAGAGTCAAAAAGCGGATTTCCACACGCAAATCCTTTAACCTCTCTGAACTCCATCCCTCCCCTATAAAATGACAATAGTCATACCTGCCAACTCAAGTTAAGATGCTCAAATGATTAAACAAACAAAACAAAACAAAACAAAAAAAGATGGTCAAGTGAGTTTATAACCAAGAAAGTGACTTTTAACCCATACAGCAAATTATAGTCTTACCCGAAACTAAAAAATAATGCAAGTTCTTTCCTTAAATGATAATTTAAAGGCTTTGTGACTTTAAATACATTATATATTTGTCAAAATATCATTAACAGAGGGTGGGGTGGGGACAGAAACCAAAACAATAAAAAGACTACAGACATTTGTAATGCCATGTTTAGAAAAAAATTTTTTTAGAAAATACTGTAGCATGGTGGTTAGGATACTAGGTTTTAAAGTCAAATGGATGTGGATTTTATTCACGATTTAGACATTAACCTTAGACAAATGGCTTAACTTTTTCGAGCCTTGGCTTTCATCTCTGTGCAGTGGGAAGGATATTGCTTAGCATGCAGGCTTACAGCGAAGACTACCTGAATGAGACAAAGTGTTTAGCACATCTGGTACAGTCGGAACATAATAGATGTTCAATAAATGACCATCGTGGTTGTGGTTATTAACTCTCTATACCAGTGATGGCGAACCTATGACACGCGTGTCAGCACTGACACGCGTAGCCATTTCTGATGACACGCGGCCGCTGAGGCGGCCGCATGCCGAGGATGAAACATTTGCTGCTCCTGAGGATGAAACATTTGCGAAATAATGTTTTTTCCTCAAAGTGACACACTACCCGAGTTATGCTCAGTTTTTTGGCGAAGTTTGACACACCAAGCTCAAAAGGTTGCCCATCACTGCTCTCTGTACATATCATTCGGTATATGATTTACCTTTTAAATGATATAAGATCAGACTTCTAAAGATATATTAATTGGCCACTTTACTCTGTATATAAATCTGGTAGAAATTTCTCCAGAGAAAATGCTTCTCTGATGCTCCATAACTTTTACTTTTCTGAGCCTGATGATAATTTAGATTGGGTGATCTTTGAAATAAGCATCAATGCAATTAAACTTTTCAGTACCATCATTCACTTGCCTAAACCTCCTGAAAGCTCAAAGTACCTTAGGTTGAATGGAATAACTTCCTCCTCTATAACAAAATACACATATTCAGAAGGAAAGAGCACTGGCAGGGGCGTTTCAAGGACAGAAGTGAAAAATTCTCTTTCTAGGAAATGTGTGTTGCAAGTAAATCTTCTACGCTGTCCAGCCAGATTTGCTCAAGTTCAGAGATAAAAATCTGCTGGATATGTTCTAGAAATAAAATGAAAGAACAGAGGAAAACTTCAATCAATAAGAAGGGCATTAAGGTAGTAACACATTGTCACAACACCTAAAGATGTTAATTTCAATTTCCAAGACTTACCACTTATCACTTAAGATGCAAATCACACATTGAAAGCCACCAATCCTCTTTTGTAGCATTTCACTGAGTCATTCACAATGTCTGGTGAATGTTGTCTGAACCGAAATTTGCAAGCATTGATATACTGTCTTGACATTATACTTTGTTTTTCTTATCAGAACCTCAAGGTGACATGAATAATAACTTGCAATTGAACTATAGGCCAGTTTCAAAACATAGGTTAAGTTTTTAATACATGAGAATCATTCTTAATTAGAAGGCACTATTCTACAAGACCTATTCTATTTAAAAAGACAGTGCCATGATCCATTTCTGGATCATAATCTGTTATATTATACAATTTTTTCTTGGTATCTTATTGTAGTCAGAATGAAATAACATTGCCTAAATAGCAAGTACATGTGATGGAGAACCAAGAAGGTAAAAGTTAATATTTAAGCTTTCCACTTGCTTAATCTAAGATTAACAATGCCGAGTTTTCATGGTTTTTTTGTAACACAAGAGTTACAAAAGTACTGAGTCAAAGTTTAACATTTTTTAAAGACTTCTTGCTTTGAATATTTGAATTTTGTATTTTACTTCTGATAATGAAAATACATAATTTAAATATGGAAGCATTTAAGTATGATGCTTTTATAATTCAGGGCTATCAATATTAGTCAATAATCATGGTCTAAGTGTGTCATTCAGGAATTTTAGTTGGATTCAGATTGGGTGAAAACATCAAGAACTAAGCGAAAGCTGTTTACATACATGAGTATATCTATACATGTGTGAGAGTTCTCTTTGTTATCAAATATGTGGAGTTTGGCATATTTGTAAAACATTCTTAAGTATATTCTTAAATATTTATGTATTAAATATCCTTAAAGGTGTACAGTTTGTGTTAGGAATAAGATGGGGCCTTTAAACTAAGGTAACTCTCTGTTGTGTCAGTTTTTTTTTCTGTTGTTTTCTTAAAAAAAGGTTTTTATGGATTTCAGAGAGGTAGAGAAAGGGAGGGAGAGACAGATAAAAACATCACTGATGAGAGAGAATCATTGATCATCTGCTTCAGGCACGCCCCGCACTGGGAATCTAGCTCACAACCCTGGCATGTGCCCAGACCAGGAATTGAACCATGACTTCCTGGTTCATAGGTCGATGCTCAACCACTGAGCAACACCGGCCAGGCAGTTGTGTCAATTTTGTATAGTGTTTTAGACTTTTCGTAGACATCATACCGGCTGTAACCAATAGCAACTAAGTTGATTGAAGAAACCTCGTGCCCTGACCTGTGTTGCTCGGTGGTTAGAACGTTGGCCCGCACATCGAAAGGTCATGGGTTTGATTCCCGGTCAAGGGCATGTACCTGGGTTGCAGGTTGGATCCCTGCCCCCCCCCCCCCCGCCCGGTCAGGGCACATGGGGGAGGCAACCAGTCAATATATCTCTTTCACGTCAATGTTTCTCTCTCTCTCCCTCTCCCCCTTCCTCCCTCCCTTCCACTCTCTCTAAAAATCAATGGAAAAAATATCTTCGGGTGAGGATTAACAGAAAGAAAGAAATTCTGTTATGGGAACCTAAGAGTTGCACACGCCTTAGAATGCGTGAAATGGAAATGATGTGTTTTTATGAGGCCTAGAGAAGAGCTGTGTTCTTCAGGAACTATCAATTGTGCTGTAGGTTTAGAGCAGTTAATTTTTTTTTTTTTAAATTCTGGGATAAATCTTGGACTTTGCTTTGGTGTGGTGTGTGCTACGGCAGCTCCCTCACAGCAAGGGATGAGCTCTGTGGTTCCGTGATGCTGGATGAGGCCAGTTCTACAAGTCACCAGCCAGGAAATGGTAAATTTGCTTGTAACAAGAGGTGGGGATGGGCCGGAGGACCCTATCTCCCTCGAAGAACTCAGACAATCTCTGAAATAAAAAACAGCAGGATAGACTTGTTTCCTTTTGTTTTCTGTGATATGTAAATGCTTTTTGGTGAAGAATTAGGAAGATAAACCTATTTCTAGTGACAAAAATATCAGTTTGCTTTTCAATCATCTTTTTGTAAGCATGCTTCTTAAATTATTTTTTTTTTAATGTCTGAAATTCTCAATGTGTAACAAACCATTCCAGAAAGTTTGGCAAAAACAGGAAAGGAAAATCACCCATAATCTTGTCATCCTAATGTACCTTTAGCAATTTCCGTGTATTCCCTTTCAGTATCAATGTGTATATTTAAAATCTAATAATTTTTATTGTTATATTATGAGCAGTTATTTATGGTACAGCCTATTTCTATGTTAGTACTTTTATTTTTACTGGTTAGGTAATAATCCATGGAAGAATTTTCCCTCATTGACTATTGTTGCTTTTGATTTCTTACAGTTATAAGTAGTTGTTGGGGAGAAAAACTTTTTCCTTTACTCTCTTTGGTTAAATCCCTGGCAGCCTGTGAATTAAATTAACCAAGGACAGATGAACAAGAGAAAAGGCACACACTTTTATTCATTTCTATGTACCCAGGAGTTCACAGAAAAGAAGTGAATTTTAACAAAGGAAACAGGGATTAGGGCTTCGGGGAACAACAAATTGTGGGGAAGTACTTGGAACTACAGAGGGACAACTAACGGAAGCTAAGGGTTAATGTAATAAGGTTTCTCTCTGTCAATCCTTACAGTTAAAATTAAGTGGTCTGTCTTTGTTGATATAAGTAGCAATAATAAATTATTTAGGCTGAATGTTCTGAAACTGTTTTTTCACTCAGTTGCCTTATTTTATTCTAAAGTTCATTATTTTACCAAATGCGGTCACAATTTTTGACTAGTCCTGGCCGGTTGCTCAGTGGTTAGAGCATCGGCCCGGAGACTGAAGGGTCTCGGATTTGATTCCCTGTTAAGGACATGTACCTTGGTTGCAGGCTCCATCCTTGGCCCTGGTCAGGGCGTGTGCAGGAGGCAACCAATTGATGTGTCTCTCTCACATCCATGTCTCTCTCTCTCTCTCTCTTTCTCTGTCTCCCCCCTCCTCCCTCCCCTCAACTCTCTCTTTAAAAAAATAAATGCAAAAAATATCCTTGGGTGAGGATTAAAAAAAAATTTTTTTTAATCAAATGCTCCATATGGACATAAAGAATAAAAAAAAATTAATTCACCAGAATTTATCTCATAGGAAAGAGGTGAGAATCCTGATGGCTAAAATAATCATAATAATAAAATAGTTTTTCTCCTGTTTGGGGAAGGAAGTCTCTTTATTTCCACATCTATTTAGTTGCAGGAAGAGCCTCTCACTAATTCCGGAAAGTAATTAGGTAGCCTGCCCACTTCCAGACCCTTAACTCACTCCTTGAACACTGGCTGGATTTTTCAGAAAGTATATTATGACACATTCAAATCAAGGAATTTTAGGGCTGTCACCATCAGCTAGTTTACATTTGGGAAAAATCTTAAGCAGTGCATTTGAAAACTCTAAAGTAGCTTTGATTTATTATAAATTAATGACATAGGATGTTCATTAATTATTAAGCTTTGTTGAAATTTGCTGAATGTTGTACACAGGTCTTGCAGCCAATAGCTGTCATCAGAATGGTTTGAAATTATACCCATGAGAAAAATAGAAAGGTTTTTGCCTCCATGCATTTGCAGTTGCTTGCTGGTTTTGTAGTAACCTTCAAAAAATGGGGTATTGATTGATGCTACTTAGTTATCCTCTTCCGAGAAAATTTAGTCACTTTGGGGGGGGGGGGGGCGGGGAAATGTCATATATCCCAAAAAAGCCTGTCTTTAAAAAGAGAATTTAATTAAGATACTGATTTTACACTGAAGTATTAAAATCTTAATATTTTAGTAGGATAGGTACAGTATCCCATGGTGGGAATTGCATTCCATTTTTAAAAATCTGCATTTATGATGTGGTAGGAGTGAAATTGTTATTTAAAAACAAATTAAATGAAGAAATCTCCTTGGAAGTAAATATTGGATTCCAAGTTGTTTTCATTGTACTGTTTTTCTTCCTAGAGTTGTGTCCTGAATTGTGTTGGTGAGAACCAAAGGCTTAACGGAAGCCCCACTGATTTTAAATAGTATTTATTCAGGCTCCTTTGTTACATATTCACCATAGAAAGTTCTTTCCTTTCAGAGTTCTTATCCCAGTTTATGATGTAACCTTCATCAGTGTGGTCATTTGGTGGACGCCTATGACCTGTAGCCTTAAGTTCCATGTGGGCAGGCTGGTGCCTGCTCCCACCCACCATTGTAGCCCCAGGGCATAAGCACTCAGTACAGTGGGCAGTTGGAAAGGATGGATGGAGAAGGATTGTTTCATTAATTTTTTTTAATCCTCGCCCAAGAATATGTTTTTTATTGATTTTTTAGAGAGAGACGGGGAGGGGGAAAGAGAGAGAGAAGCATAATGTGAGAGAGAAACATCTATCGGTTAACTCCCATATGGGTATCAGACCCACAACCTAGGTACGTGCTCTGACCTGGAATCGAACCCACAACCTTTTGATTAACGAGAGGGTGCTTCACCTGAGCCACCCGGCCAAGGCGAGGATTCTTTTAGTCATGAAGCCTCTTTAAAGGTAATAAAATATTAATAGTTGTGTTTTTCTTTCTCAACAACTGATTGAAAGGATCATTTTATTACTTTTCCTTCTGTATCTTGGATCTGTCAGACATTGCTTTAACTCCGTTTTGTAGAATGGGAATGCTTGATGAGAATTCATTGTTCTTTAACCATCACAGTCTTGTGAAAGGATTGACTCTCATCGTACATACAAAGGTTTAAATAACAGTGTTGTCAAGTGGACCTTATTGCAGCGAAGCTCATGTATGTTTCTCAGTGTAGGGGAGGAAAACTGTTCCTTTCTTCCCTCCTAGGTTTTTTTAGCTGGTCTAATAATTGAATTGACAGAAGACAGATTAACAGGAGAAAAAAGGACAAATTTAATTTTGTGCATACAGGGGTCTGGGATCTAAGGAATTGCTGGAGCAGGCTGTTTGTATACCATTTAGACAAAGAAACAAATTTATAAAGAACTGACATGACAAAGAAACTTAGGCTTGGGTACTACTAGTTTAAAGAAACTAAACAGGGTTTGTTTACACAGCCTTCTCAGCCTTGAATTTTCTCTCTCTGGTGATAAGGATGCCTCTCTACTTCCTGGAGCTGGGAGGGTACCTTTCACACAAGATTTATTTCCTGCTTTCAGGCAGACGAAAGAGGGTACGAGTGTCCTTGCACCCGCTGTTTCATGAGTAACTTTACTTCAAAATAATCAATACACCAAAGTGGAACATTTTGGGGTGGCCAGCCTTGAACCCCATCACCAGCACAGATCCCAGAGCATGGTTATTATATAAGTCCCAGAATCTGCATATTCTTTCAGAAATCTTGAAATAGCTTATTTCTAATTGCTCGGACTTCCTTACTTTTTTTTTTCTTTTATATTGTATTTTAGCACAGTAACATATGAAAGTTATTGCTTTAAAAAGTTTTGAGTGATAACTTTCAGGATAAATTGAATGAAAAGAACAGTATTTTTCTCAATTTTCTTAAAGCACCAAGTATATAAGTATTTTTTTAAAAAAACAAGGATGTTTATTCAGCCAATCTTTGAGGCTTTATTTTGTCTTTAAGTATTACAGTTTAAAAATATAAAGTATAAACCTTAGTTGAAATAATATTAAAACAAATCTCTTTATATCCTATTTCTGCTGTATTGGAAAAAGGAAAGAGACGTTCTAAGAAACAAATATTTAGTTTAAAAAAATTTTTAACTTGTTTGTGGGGTGTACATGTGAGAGTATGCATTTTAGTTTAAAATATGCTGATTTTGGTATAAGTACTTAAGGTTTTGTGTGTTCTTTTTTAGCCATGGCTGTTATTTAGTGTAGAAATAAGTATTAAAATATTAAAAACAGGTTGAGCATCCAGTGTTTGTATCTAATATGCTAAAGTAGGGACTGACCTTAAAAGGAATTTTTAAGAAGACAATATGGCTCATTACATAGCTGTTAGTTTGACTTAATGCAGCGTTAGATTTTAGAATACACACCCACAAGCATTAGTCAACTGTATATTCTCCATAAATATAGTTTCTTAAAACTGAGCATGTGCTAGCTATTGAGTAACAGTGAGTACAAGATCTTGTACTCTGTGTTTCGTTTCTGGCATATACTCTATGTTGACAATTAATAGTGGAATCACATGAAAACTGAGAAACTAACAAAGATGTTTGCTTAATCAGTCGGCACACTTGCCTATAGGGAGTAACAGAGGGCAGGGCCAAACTTCTTCAAGAATAATTTTAAAATAGGTCATTTGCTGAACGTTTATTCATTAAAGTCTAAAAACTGAAGCTCCAAGTAACATGATTAATATTATTTTGGCCTAGGAAATTTTTTAGAAATCTTAAAAATCACCCATGGAATGCCAGACACCTTGAGCTTTAACTCACCTTTCTGACAATAATAAATAGCAGAAGGTTCATTGTTTAAGTCTATTTTTAAGACATATGGTAGCATCATGCCTGTAGAAAAGGGAATACCTACTTTCTTGTTCTATGTTGGGCCTATTTACAGCTTATCCAAAAATGGCATCAAATTTTTAAAGGACATATTAAAGCCCAGCCGGTGTGGCTCAGTGGTTGAGCATCAGCCTATGAACCAGGAGGTCACAGTTTGATTCCTGGTCAGGGCACATGCCCGGGTTGTGGGCTTGGTCCCCAGTGTAAGGCGTGCAGGAGGCAGCTGATCAATGATTCTCTCTCTTCATTGATGTTTCCATCTCTCTCCCTCTCTCTTCCTCTCTGAAATCAACACATATATATTTTAAAAAATAAAATAAAATGAAGAACACATTAGAGAAAATACCACTATTCTATATTGCTGAAAATTATTAAGTGATACATAAAGAGATGGTTCCCACTGACACTGACTCTGCCATATAAATTTTGAGTAGATACCAGTAGCCTGTGTTGAGTTTGTATAATTTAGCTTATAAACAAATGCCTGTCCAGAAAGTCAAAGGATAAACGAGTCCAAAAAATGATTCAAACTTTATTATGTTGTTTCTGGAAGATTTCACCACAAGGCAATAAAGAGTATAAAGTAACATTAAGTACCGTGGTTCTCAACTTCGGTGTACATCCGATTCAACCATGATGCTTGTTAAAGGTGAAGATTCCCAGGCCCCACCCTACAGATTCAAATACTATGGGTCTGAGGTGGGGCTTACACATCTGCATTTTTAACAAGCACCCAGGTGTTTCTGATGGAGGAGGCTTGTGGGCCATGCTCTTAAGAAACATTGGTCAGCCCTCACATATTTTTAATGAATGAGTACTAGAAGAAATTTTAAAACCATGTACCACCCCTTTATACATTTAGAAATTGAAATACAAATTTTTTAGTTTAAAATAGTTTGTCATTTTGAAGGATATAATTTTAGAAGAAAATTGTATAGTATATGCATGCTTTTAATACGTTTTTTTAATCAAAACCTTGAAGCTACAGATTTAACTCATTTATTTCATTTACCCCCCCCAAAGCTGATTGATTTAACAACAGTCCGCCATATCATACTTGTGACTTTGTGAACAGAAAAAGACTGATTTTATTTTGAATGAAAACAAGTATATTAATCTGTGTTCTATGGCAATGACGCATTCATATAGACAGACAGGCAAAGCAAACCTTTTTATTTGTGTAGGGGTAGAAAACCTTTTCCTGTACCCTCTTAGATATATTAACTGGGTCCTGCAAGTTAAACGTTCAAAAGACAGAGTTGCAGGAGAAAAGGCATATGTTTCTGTATTGATATTAATATTTTTACGTGCATGGGTGCCTCAGAGCAAAGAAGCGAAAACCCAAAGAGGCTGTTAAACCCAGGATCTTGTATGCCATTTTAACAAAGGGTGATAAATTGTGGAGAAGTGACTAGACAAAAGAAAAGGTGTTTGGGTACCTAAGATAGGTCAATTGTGGGAAGGCAAATATATGAGAGAAACTAATGGTGGGTAAGTGTTATTTAATAAGGTTTACAATGCAAACTCGGGTTGTCTCTGGTGATGAGTCATTCTCCGCTTCCTGCTATGGGAAAGAACACCTTTACAAATGGAAATGTGTCACTTTCACAAAGGGAAATCCATGCCCTGCTCATTTGCCTTCAGCTCAAAATAATCATTGTGCCAAAGTGTCGCATTTTGGGGTGGCAGAGCCTGATCCCCTTCACTTGCATAAAGTGAAGGGGCTCTGCTCCCATAGTATTTCTTGCCTGCTCTCAAGAGAATCCTCCTCCGGAGCAGAGCATTTTCTCACCACTCTCACGGCACTTCAGAGGATTTACACCCTGAACCACGAGCCTCATAGCACTCAGGATGCGTAAGTGGTGTGCTGTTCTTATAATAGTAGGAGAAGGGGAATATGAAAAGTGAGGTAGAAGGGGTTTTAGGAAAAAAACTGGAAATTGATTCCCTTAAAACCCTCCATGTACATGTATTCCTTTCACAAGGGTTCCTAACTCAGAGTTTGTGAATGTGGAAAACAATTGCATCTTTATTCCCAGTAACCTCTCCTGGAAATTGAACATTTCCTTTCATTATGAATGTGAACAACAAATCTAGAGTAGCATTTGCCTCAGTAGAAGTCAGATATTTTCCTATCACATTGCCATTGTTTCAGATCTCTCAGAAGGCAGTTTAAACTGATCACTGCTTTGAAACCATGGCAGTTATTGGGCATGTCCCTAGATTTTGTTATTTAATGGGTTAATAAATAAGCACATCTATTTTCATAGTATACACATCTTAACATCCTGATAACCTTGTAAATATAATTTAAATATGGTTGAATTTTTTTAAATGCTCTGTATTTTAATGTATGCCCTTTTATGTAATTTAATACATTATGTAATTTTAATACATTTAGCCCCTGACTCTCAAACTTGCCATTGTGTTACTTGTCTTATCAAGATTTCTATTTTTTCCAGGCCTTCACTGTTTAAAAATACTATCCTGACAAGGGAGCCAGCCTGACCTTTGTCAAGGGAGTCCAAAGCAGAAACAAAGTTAAAATCCTTTTATGGGAAGAGTTCAAGGTGCCCTTAGACGCATGCTTACCCCTGTTTGAAGGCTGCTGGGCTAGGGGAAGGCTGAAGCCCACCAACTCTTAAGCTATTACCCCAAGAAATGCAGACTTGCCTTTTTTGCCAGGGAATGGCAAAGCCTGTGGTAGACAAATCCTGTTTTAAATGCTGTCATCCATTGGTTCTTAACCAGAAACATACATCATACTCCTCTGGGGAGCTATTTGAAAATACACAGGTAAGCCTTATGCCTCAGGATTGCAGTTCAGCAGGTAGGGGTGGCACCCGGCCATCTCTGTTTTAAAGGCCCATAGGTACTTTTCATACAAATCCTCATATGAGAACCACTTACTGCTTTAAACAAAACTGCTTTGAAAGCTTGTTCTACAAGAACTGTTTTAAGTGTCACATTTTAAAAGATTTATTTTGATTGAAAAATTCCATTGCAACAAAATGAGGAAGATTCACTCCATACTTTGGAGCTTATAACTACTTAAAACAGCAGCAACATATGAAATGTGTTGTTTCCTCCTTGCAACAAGTGAGAGAAAAATTTTATCTTTTAGCAAAGTATTTTTAAGGACATAAAGAAAATGTGCAATCTTTCATTTATAAAAAGTAGTTGAGAGTTTTTCTCGTTGGCATGATGGAAGGTTGATGCATATCTCTGCCCTTTTTTCTATGATAAATTCCTTTCTGTTTTTGGTTATCATGCCTTCTCCGTGGCCAGAGTGCCACACGCAGCCCTCTCCCCGCCCATGTCTACTCACTCTTTAAGGTCAGCTCAGGTGTGTCCTGCTCCAGGAAGTCTCCCTTACCTTTCTCTATGCTTCCATAGGACCTTGTCCATACCTCCATCACAGTGTACTTACCACATTATCTTTTACCTATTTCTGTGTCTGCCTCCCTTGGGTGACTTTAACCTCAGCACAGTATCTTTGTGGTGCTATGCCAGGAAGGGTTCCTGCTCATTAAATATTTTGCTGAGTCATTATATATATAACCACCCAGCTCACACCTCTCACCCATTCTTCATTGTACGTGTCCGTGACCACGCACTGCCGAGGCAGCAAAGGGATCGTGCTTTGGCCTTCAGGCTCCTGCTCTAGCCAGCCAAGCTGACCTGCTCAGCCAGACCAACAGCTCATTATAATAAACTAAGTCCAAACTGAATCGGACAGTATTAGACTGGCCATCAGTCCAAGATTACCCTTCCTAGCCAGAGCGAGGCCAGGTGTGAAGCTGACTGCTAAGCCAGCCAGTCCCCTATTTATGTCTCTACATCGGCCCCTGACTCTCACACTTGCCATTGTATTACTTGTCTTGCCAAGATTTCTATTTTTCCAGGCCTACACTGTTTAAAAAAAAAAAAATTCACTTATGTCTACTCAGCTATTAATATAAGCCGAGCTTAATTCTGTGCTAGAAAAAAATCAACTTCTTATGACAGTGCAGTAAACTTAGAGGGGAGTGAAATATAGAGCTTTATTTTGAAAAGAGATTAAAAGGAGGCGTGGTCATGGACTCACATTACTTTTATTTCCAGAAAATAAGAGCACAGGCCTGAGGCTTCCGGATGCATGGTGAAGATTTTATGCATCCATGCATCCTGGACATTAAGTCCTCAGTTACATCATCAATAGGTTCTGCAACTTTAAGCCAAATGACATATAAGGAAACAAATTTTACCATAGGATAATTGATATAAATGAGACTTAAGTTCCTAGGGCATTTTATCAGTGTTATAACAAAGGGACGTTATTTGAGGACCTGCTGTACAGTTTTAGGTATTAACTTATCAACAATGCTGTTGAACATAAAATTAATGTCTGGCTTTGGTGAAATACAATTTAGTACAGTTTAAGACCAAGCTGCATTTATCAACTGTGCTCTATTGCCTGAATTTTGGCAGAGAAAGTGCTTGAAACATTTATCTTGTATTTACTATCAGATTACTATGAGAATTGCTTATTGTTCTCTCCATTTTATACCTTTTAATTAAGCTGGGAGGGGGAGATGTAAGAAAAAGAGAAAGACACAGTTTCCATCCCAAGTGGATTTTCTCTAATTTCACTGAAGGTCCTGCTTCTATTTCTTGGAGACCTCTCAATTTCTCTTTAAAACTACCAGTGACTCTATTATGTATTTACTAGTATTATGAAATGTTGTGAAACAGTACAACTACTGTTACTTTAGGTGTGTTTAGACTTGCATGGTTGACCTTTCACAGGGCAGACACAGGAGTTCTCAAGGGTCAAGAGAGGTCATCAGAAGCCCAAGACCTATAGTTGGTTTCTTTCATCAGATAAAAAAAATTAAACAAAAGAAAAAAGCCACTGGTCTGCCCTTGGGCCCCTGGGCCAGGTCTCAGTTATTCTCCAGGTAGTCCAGCAGGTGAGTTTGTCTAACCGTTTTTTCCAAGATCAGTATGGTGAATGGAAACCACACATTCTGGAATCAAACCAGATACCCTGTTCTGATCACTTCTTATTCTCTGTCTCTATGTTTCCAGTGAACATGGGGATGCTAATTGCCTATTTTGCAAGGTGACCATAGAAATTAGATGTGATGTATATAAAGTCTCTAGCATAGTGCTTGTTATATATATTAGATGGAGCTTGGTAAATGGCTCTCACAATTTAAATGCTTTTGTTACTAATATTATATGTGTTCCTATACAGTGGCTCTGCTGTCTTATTTCCTTTTTAAAGCTTGGATTTAATAATGAGCAGTCTGTGTTTCTCCCATTTTACAGAGTTGGTTCTGAGTGTTTTGTGGTGTTGTAGATTTATGTCTTTTCCTTCATCATTGAGTTAATCTGATACTAGAGAGAGGAGAATCAAAGCCTGCTGAGCAGGAGTTGAATGAGTAGAAGTAGTATATACTGAATTGGACTTACCTAATTAGAATTTGAAGCATGGTTTTAAGTAATCTAAGAAGGATTATAATAATCTAAAACCAAAATATAAAGATTTATAATTAACATTTTGAACATTTTATAGTATTAGGATTGCTTTTCTAGCTTTTATAATTCAGCCTGAACTTTTGTTAAAGTTGGGTTTTATAAAAGGGCTTAGATTTTTTTCACTGTGAAATGAGAATGAACAAGCTTGTAAAGCTGGTTTAGAATAATTACCAGATCAATGGAAACTAACATGT
Source organism: Cnephaeus nilssonii (assembly GCF_951640355.1). Taxonomy (NCBI): domain Eukaryota; kingdom Metazoa; phylum Chordata; class Mammalia; order Chiroptera; family Vespertilionidae; genus Cnephaeus; species Cnephaeus nilssonii. The sequence continues at coordinate 24,328,373 of NC_137080.1, read as the reverse complement.
ATTGTCAGCGGATGTTTTGTAGACCTCTCTGAAGTCTCTATGAATTCTGTCTGTATCTATAAAAATTTAGATGAAACTGTCATTCTTATATGCAGTCTTAGCTAAATGACCTCAAACTTCTGTAAGTCAGATCAATATTGGTATTTTTATAGCCCAGCACGTTAGATTGCTGTAAGTAGCAGTGAGTTTTAGGGACGTGCTCACAGAGATGGTGCTGGCAGGACTCCAGGGAAGAATTGCGCCACACGGTGATATATCAGCTAAATTCTTAGGAACACAGCTGTTGGCCTCTGGGCACCTCTGTGAAGTGGACCGAGGGCTCTGGCATGGAGGTTGGAAGGAACTTCCCCGCTGTCTGCACTGGGTGAGTGCTGAGATGCTCAGCCATTTATAAATGGGCTGTTTGAAAGCTGAAACATACATATGTGCAGGCCTCTTGAGAGTGACTCCAAGAGTCTAAGGGGGCTAATTATGTTCTCATCATGCAAGCCTCACTCTGATCGGAAGCAGCAGCACCTCCAACACGGACTGAACAGCTTTGCAGCCAGTCAGTGGAGGCAGGAAGGAGAAGGGCAACAAGGCAGTTCTTTGCTGAAGCTGAAGAAAATAGAATGTACCTTCTTTATTATTTCTACTGTAAGCAAGTGTTTCTGACAATAATCTATGTCATTGCAAAATACTTTTGTTTTTTTATAAAGCTATTACTCTACCAGATAGCAAGTAAAATTTCAGGTATCCAGGAGGTCTCAGAAGTTCACCTGTCTAATCCGCTTAACCCACCTGGTACTATAGCCCAGCTTAGTACAAGTGCAGGTGGAGGATTTAAAAATCAGCCTTGCCCTGGCCAGCATGGCTCAGTGATTAGAGTGTTGGCTTATACATCCAAGGGTCATTGGGTTTGATTCCCAGTCAAGGGCATGTACCTGGGTTGCAGATTTGATCCCCAGCCCCAGTTGGCGGGAGGCAACCAATCCATGTGAGTCTCTCACATCCATGTTTCTTTCTCTCTCCCTCTTTCCCCCTCCCTCCTAAAAATCATTGGAAAAAATATCCTCAGGTGAGGATTAACAACAACAAAAGAAAAGCAACCTTGATGATGAAGATGAAACATAATGATGTCATTTGCATTTATTTCTATCTCTCTATATAGTGGATGGAGTTACACCTTCATGCCACTAATGCTCGTATAGTTGAGGCTCATGTATTATAGGGCATGGATGTTAATATAGCAAAAATTATATATAACTGGTTATTCAATGCAAAGACCACATTTTTATGTGGTCACACATTAATTTTATCATTCTGAAGAGCAGTGTCCATGTACTACTTTAATGTGATTTTTTTATGACTTAAGATGTTCTAAAATCAATTTGGTATGAGTTATAGAAAGAGAAGGCCAATGTTTCCTTGTGAAATACAACTCTCACTAATGAGATAAGCATCAGCCATCCCTTTTATCTATCCCATTTCTGCTTTGAGGTGGAGTAAATGCTTGTGCAATGTTTTTAGCTATGAAAAAGATTGTCTTTTAGACATATGAAAAATCAAGTTTTGTCATGCATCAGTGGTTACCATACTTTCATTACTGAATATTTGTTTGCAAAGTTAAGTTCAGCTTGACTGCCAGAAAATCTTGCCTAAAGAAAATTAAATCGCATATCCAGAGGTACTAATTTGGGGAACATATGAATAACTATTTCTAAGACAAGATATTTTAAGTCTAAATGTCTAATTATACTTATTTATTAAATGAACTTTCATTCTCAATTATCTCTAATGTCCACCTGTTACCCTCACCTTATACATATTTACCAGACTATTGTAGTGTTTTAAAGAAATGGACATTTTCAATGATATATGGGTTGTGTTCCAGAAGATCATTTATAAATTGGATGTTTGAAAGATGAAACACATATTCACATCATAAGAATATTACATGTGCAACTGATAACCCACAAAAGCCCATTTAACCTGTTACGTAGAAATGTTATCATGGAATCTCTATAAAAGAAAATGTTCAGAATTATTCATTCAACAGTTTTTAAACATCTATCATAATAATACTGTTCTGTATCCTCAAATTGATCATATTCCATTTGAAAACTGATTCTCTCTCTCCTAATTCCTTCTTCCTACCTCGTCCTCACCAAACTATAATTTTTCTCCTTCCTCCGTCTACATGGAGATCAAGCTCAGTATCACACCCTCTCCCTGCCTCACTATTTACAGAGAGTACACACTCTTGTGAAAATTTTCTTAAGTTTTTCACTGCTATAAAACAAAGGAGGTAGAAGCCCTGGCCAGGTAGCTCAATTGGTTAGAGCATCATCCCAATATATCAAGGTTGCGGGTTTGATTTCCAGTCAAAGGAAATAGAATAACAAAAAAGTTTGGAGAAGTCGTGGGCTTGGGTTTCATTTGTCAACTAGAAGAAACCATATTGCAACAATAAAGAATTAAAAAGAAGGGGGGGGGGAGAAAGAAAACAAAATGCTATGTCATTCATAGACTTCTCTGGTGTATCCAGGAAAGGTGGCAGGTTTGAGGGGACCCTCAGAGATTACAGTGAGGTCCATTTACATTTCATTAGAAAACCCAGACAGTTCTTTAAATATTGTTCTGTCTGACAATGACTTTGTGGGGGTTCTGAAAACAGAGCTGGTTGTCTGGGAGCAGGTTCTTGGATAAGGAACAGGGTGGGGAGACAGGCCAGGCCAGTGATCAGGCCAGTGCTCCCTGGGATGGCAGGGCAGCAGTCTGACTAACATCTGTGTTCCTCCCACCTCCTCTGGGTGATTGTTGACTTTTCCCCCTTCTTCTCGGAGGAGTTGTCTATACAAGTTTGCCGTCTCAATCTCCCTCACCCTCTTTCTGGCTTCGCTAACTGCAATAGCTACCACCTCTCAAGTGGAGGTTGTCAAGTGAGAAATGGTCATATTAAATGCGTTCCAGAGGCACTTAGAGGAAAGGAGTCAGATCATCAGCTTAGTTGTGGCTTAGCTCTACGTGACCCTGAAGGAGCTAGAGTTGGGGCAGATTTGGACTTCGTAGTTGTATTCTCCTGTTTGAAATGGATGTAGCCTACTCCAAGTAAATATACGTATTGGAAGATGAGCCTCTAGGTTGCAGTCTACAAACCGAATAGCCGAGAGCCTTTCCGTCTGGCCGATGCTGTGTGCCAGGGTGTGACGCCTGCCACACTGTCGCCTTTGTGCTTTGGGGAGTTGGCAGAGCTCTGTAAAACCTCTCTCTTGTTTTCGGACTGGGATCCTTTCCTTTTGTTTGTTTTGTTTTCACTTGTTACTACATTTAGATATTTGACAGGTTCCAAAATTTGAGATCCTCTATTTGGGGACATTTGGAGTGTGGCAAATGGAAGAAATTGAATAAACAAAATGCCATGTCTAGTAGAAAGGTAATAAAAAAGAGAACAGAACATGTTTGAAAGCGCGCCTTTACTTTACCTGTAGGAGACTGGAGGAATGCTTTGTGACTGGAATCCCTTTTCCTGGCCCGATACTGAGTCTCTGGTTGCCACTCTGAGCATAGCCAAGTCGGGGCTTAGTCACATTTCTTGGCCTTCCAGGATGATAGTCTTAATTATTTAATAATCCGACAGTATTCTCAGGCCACAAACTGCATACCCCTGAAAGTCGCTAGCAGTGAGAGTCCCAACACCGCCCCTGCATAGAGCTGCTCAGTGGGAGTCAGCACCGTCCGCCCATGTGGGTGTCACCAGCCTTCTTCTCCGGGTGGTCAGAGTTCTGCTCCTCTCCTCACCCCCAGCTCAGCAGCCTGTGATTCTGGCTTTGAAGGGTCACAGAGGTGGCCGGGAAGTGTTCCACCCTTGTGCTGTGCTGTTCCATTTCCTAAGCCGGGAAGATGCCAGGGAAGCAATTCACCCTCAGCCCAGCCCACAGCGTCTCCCATCAGTTGGCAGAAGCCACAGCTTGAACCGATACAGGTTTGGCTTGCAAGACGGAGAGAGGAAGAAGTGGTAAATGTACCCACGTGGAACAAACCTAGTTTTTGCTTCTGATTCAGTTCTAACATTGCGGCTCCTTGCGGGTCCCAGTCCTGCCTTTGTTCACATTACCCTGTCTCCCAGGAAGGCAAAGCCTCTTGGAGTTTCTTTCTTTGTAGTCCTTTCCTTTAGAAGAGGTTGCCTTCTCAGTGGGGTCCAGACTGGCAGAAGCAGAGAGGCCCCAACTGCAAGAGATTAATTAATACACCAACTGGGGGCCAGGGATGAGGTGCTGGCGTGGAGACAGGGAGGTGAATCACACTCAATCCCGGCCGGGGTCCCCTCGCACACAAAGATGAAGACTCAGAGGACTTAAAGTTGCAGAGAAGGCATGATAGGGGATATCTGGTTACTGCGGACATGTATTGGAAATGATGAAATGCTGTGTAATTAAAGAAGGAACTTGAAAAGTAGGCCAAGGAGGATTACCGAATGAGAAAAGAAAGGGGCAGAAGAGTAAGTAGCATGATGCTGTGAATAAACAGAAAGCAAATGTATATGTACATCGAGACTGTTTGTTTTTTTTTCCAGAAAGGAAGGAGGGAGGGAAGAGACTTTTTCTTTTTCTCTTACAACTTTAAGTACTATTTGAATTTCCTAACCATATGAAAGGCATTTCTTTTTTAAGATAAAAAGAATAAGCAGGTTATCTGGGTGATGGAATTCTGGGTTTTTCAAATTTTTATCTTCATAGTCTCTCTGTAGTATAAAAAAAATCTAATAAGTGTTATTTTAAAAATAAAATTAAGCAAACTTGAAAGTTTTATTTTTATCTATTGTTATAGGCAAGTGTGCATTAATACATTCTGTGCTGATACTTATAGAAGAGCTGGTGAGAAGTTAATTTAGTCCTTCTGTAGCCAGCCCCTGAGTCCTTCTTTGCAGTTAATAAGCAGTCAGATATGGGGCCTTAGGGTCCTGGCTGTGAGAATGAAGGACTGTGGATGGGGACTTATCAAGAGCTCTTCTAGGTGACTAGGTTTGCTCTGGGAACACTGAGCATTCTTTACGGAAACCCACCGGCTTTGAAGTTGTTTGAAACCCTATGGAACTGATTTCTATCACAAAAGATGTTATTCAAACCCTGATCTGGTATGTTTTATTCACCTTTTTCCTCCTGACTGCTCCTCCTGTTATTAAATGCTGACTTGCTTAAATGTGATGAACCAGCACCTGTTTTGCTTTCTGACTTCTGGAAGCAATTAGAATGTGTAAGATTCATGATGTGCCAAATGAAGGAGGTGCTGAAATTGGATACATGGCCTGACCAGTGTGGCTCAGTGGTTGAGCGTCAACCCATGAACCAAGAGGTCATCAGTTCCATTCCCAGTTATGGGCTCAATCCCCAGTAGGGGGCATGCAGGAGGCAGCCGATTGATGTTTCTGTCTCTCTAAACATCAATAAAAGCATATTTTAAAAAAAAAATTGGAAACATGTAGAGAATCCCTCAATGTGTCCAGCCTTCATATGAACACCCTGTATGAAAAGCCATCATTACCTAAGACACAACATCTGAGATATTTTTATTATCTAACCACCACCTAATTTTGTGGGCACTGTTCTTTCCTTTCTAGTTCATGCACTGTCCTCTGTAGCCTTTTACTACCCCCATCCCCCGACTTAATATCATAGATAGCAATGTGGGGCAGACCTGGAGTGGAGTAAAAGTCAAAAGTGTGCTGGAGACATGGATTGGCTTCTGTTTGATACTGCAATGTCGGGTGCCTGACATTACGCACTTGTCAAAACCTAGAACACCAAGAGTGAACTCTGACAATGTGTCAGTGTAGGTTCATTGATTGAAACAAAGGTGCCACTCTGTGCAGGATGTTTATAGTGGGGGGAGGGGGCTGTGCCCAAATGGATACAGGGGGTACATGAGAACGCTGTGCTTTCTGAAACCTACAAGTGCTCTAAAAATTTAAGGCTACTTTTTATTTTTCAATTCCACTTTACATTCAGTATTATTTTGTTTTGGTTTCAGGTGTATAGCATAATGGTTAGACAATCATATACTTTGCAAAGTGTTCCCCCTGATATTTAAAGTATCCATCTGGCACTGTACGTAGTTAATATAATATTATTGACTATATTCCCTATGCTGTACTTCACATCCCCGGGACTATTTTGTGACTACCAATTCAAGGTGTTTTGTTTCTTTTTTTTTTTAAAGAAAAAATGATTGTATTTAAATAGTTGGAGTGATGGTGCGGCTGGTGTAGAAGTGACTGCAGCATAGAGCAGCATGGGAGACTGGGTTGGCCCATAATTTTAAACCACCTGTAAGTTAAATGTTCAGTGGTTACGTGAAATGAATTGGAATAAATGTGACCTTTCATTATCACTCATTCCTACTTAGTGTTTCAGAGTTTACATAAGAAAATTTAAAGCTAAGATTTACTATATTTTCTGCAGAGGAGGAATGATTAATTATTGGTATTCTGCAGTTGTGTATACGTGTCTTTATTTCACAGATTAAAGTCATTCAATCAACTAATATGGAATTAAAGTTACAGTCACATTTCTTTGCAAAACTGGTATTTAAAACTGACTCCACTGCTTACTTGGGACTCTTTAAGAACTGTACTTTTTCTACCTTGATCATTTTATTTTGCACTTTCTACCTTTTCTATTTTGTGGCCTATAGTAGTCATTTTGTAAAACACGGGCATTAGCCATTATAGCTTTCTTTCTTTTTTAAAAAATATATTTTTATTGATTTCAGAGAGGAAGGGAGAGGGAGAGATAGAAACATCAATGGTGAGAATCACTGATTGGCTGCCTCCTGCATGCCCCCTACTGGGGATCAAGCCCACAACCCGGGCATGTGCCCTTGACCAGAATCGAACCCGGGACCTTTCAGTCCACAGGCAGACGTTCCATCCACTGAACCAAACCAGCTAGGGCTTAGCTTTCTTTAACGTAAAATAGTATCCTGTTAAAAGTAAAAACAACTTCTTTTAGTTGGTTAGTTGAAGCTGATTATAATAAAATTGAATTCTAATTATTTTTCTTTCCCAAGTTATTTAAATAGTTGCTTTTAATTACACATTGTATTTAATTGAATTGGGTCTAATTTGATAAACTCCCTATCCAGCTGTTGAAATTTGGACAATTAACTACATCTCTGTAATTTACCATTTCTCAGTGTAACTGGAAAACTTTTAATATGGTTAGGCTTTTCCCCTCTTTTCTGTACTTTGCCCTGTGCTTTGCTTAGTCATAAACCTTACTCATATTATGGGGCCGAGATAATTTGTGGAGCAGCTAGCATTGTGACTGGTGATAAATCTCCAGGAAAGTGTGTTACCTGTGGGGACGGGACGGCTTGCCTTTTAATCTGGTTTATATTAATGCAGGTGGAAAATACAGCATTTTCTGTTCTATTTATAGTGTTGCCATCTGGCTGAAGGAAGGTTTTTGTTTGTTGTATTTATTTTTGTTTATTTTTAGATAAAAGCCTTTGTGGTTGAATTTAAAGTGTGTGTATTTACTCCTTTCAGCTAAACAAATCAGCTTAAGAAGTGATTCCCAATAGTTCCCAGTAAATATATGGAACATGTGTTTTTCTGAAATATGCTTTTCTTTATTTCAGTAAAGATGGATATTTCTTTGCCTTTTGAACAAACATTATCAAAACAAATCTATTAAATTGCTTTGGAAAAAGATTGGGGTTTACACATCTCTCAAAGCTGACATGCCTGCTTTGTAGTTTCCAGGAGACGCATAATGCTCGCATGCTTTTCCCCAAGCCGTGTAAGTCAGATCCTGTTGTATGTGGAGTATATCACTCAAATTCCCGAGGTACTACAAGTCATACTGGGCAGACCTTTCTATTATGTACTGCAAAAACAGTTATTTGATTTTAAGTCTTGCCTGATACAATGTCAAAACCATTTTAGAATTTCATTAAACATTTTCTTTCTTTTCTGATGCTAACTTCCAAGAGCTTTGATCATTACTATGCAACATCACATTTAACAATGAAGAATTTAAACTAAGGGCAAGCTCTCCATCATGTGGAATAATCAGAAAAGTCATTAGGAATTACGAGAATGCATTATGTCCTCCTTGTTCTAATGCAGCTTTCATAAGTAACATTGGATAAAATATTTACTATCTATGATTCAAATATTACAATACTCCTGGCAACTATATCAGAAGAAAAATGAAATGTCAAGCAAACAAGCAAAATGATTATGAAGTAGAAACTTATAGGTGAAACACCCTACATTAATTATATTATGATTTTAAACTGTAATATTCTTCAATTGCCATAACAGTGTTCTGCAGCTAAATTCTCGAAGCAGCTATTTGTTAGGGTGTTGGAGATCCCCCAAGACCACACCAGGTCCTCTGATCACTAGGAAGACTCGGAACTCAGCAGATGGTCATGCTTGTGGCTAAGATTCACTGTAGCAAAATCAAGCATGTCTAAGGATAGCACTCTCAGTCCTGCTATGATAACTCTTTTCTTCATAGATAGATCAAAATTATGAGATTGAAACTTGAAGTTGCAATAGTCAGCCTTTCTTACTGCAAAATATGGCAGTCGCATGTGGCTCAAAGTCTAGTTCTGTCTTCTCATTTATTCTCCCAGACCCGTGGTCGGCAAACTGCGTCTCGCGAGCCACATGCGGCTCTTTGGCCTCTTGAGTGTGGCTCTTCCACAAAAGACCACGGCCTGGGCGAGTCTATTTTGAAGAAGTGGCGTTAGAAGAAGTTTAAGTTTAAAAAATTTGGCTCTCAAAAGAAATTTCAATCGTTGTACTGTTGATATTTGGCTCTGTTGACTGATGAGTTTGCTGACCACTGTCCCAGAGCAATGAGTGTCGCCTGGGGCCAGTATGTCCACAACGTCCAAGAAGAACCCATGCAGAGCTGGGGGTGAAACTTTCTCTGTTTCCCCACCCACATTCCACATTTTGTTTAAGATAGTGACAGAGATACATTATCCTTGTGGATGTGAAGACCACACATCAGTGAGGTTTAAACTTAGGATGGCCTCTAAAGTCTTATTACTCTAATAAGACTTTTCACTAAATGAAGCATTTGTCGGACTAGTTATTTTGATCAGTTGAGAGAAGACTCTTCAAGCAGACAATAGGAACTAAGCAGTGAGAAGCCCATGACTTTCATAGGAGGACGTTGCACGGAATGCAATGAGTTATGGAGGATGTGGAGCATCGAGGCATGTTGGGGCACCCACTGGAGCTGCAGAATTTTTACTGGATGAGAGACCTGTATGTCTGCTGCCTCTGTGTTTTGCTCAGATTGATTTAGAGACAGTCCCAGACCTCCAGGGTGCTTCTCTGTATCCTTCCTCTTGTATTTTCTCCAACATGCACACATGACACTAATGGGATAAAGCTTTCAAGCTAGCAGGAAGATCAATAAAGATTTTATGCAGCAGGCAAAGACTTATTGAGCATCATAGTATGTGGCTAAGTTCTCTGTTTTTAAAAAATGAAGGAAAGTGATTCAACTATTGGGCAGTCACCTGAGTCATTTATATTTTAACTAGAGGCCCGGTGCAAGAAATTTGTGCACGGGGGGGGGGGGGGGGAGGGGGTGTCCCTCAGTCCAGCCTGCACCCTCTCCAATTTGAGACCCCTCAACAGATGTCCAACTGCCCTCTCACAATCTAGGACTGCTGGCAACCAACTGCTCACCTGCCTGCCTTCCTGATTGCCCCTAACCACTTCTGCCTGCCAGCCTGATCACCCCCTAACCATTCCCCTGCCAGCCTGATTGCCCCTAACTGCCCTTCCCTGCAGGCCTGGCCACCCCTCAACTGCCCTCCCCTGCAGGCCTGGTCCCCCCCAACTGCTCTCCCCTGCAGGCCTGGGTCCCCCTCAACTGCCCTCCCCTGCAGGCCTGGTCCCCCCCAACTGCTCTCCCCTGCAGGCCCGGTCGCCCCCAACTGCCCTCCCTTGCAGGCCTGGTCCCCCTCAACTTTCCTCCCCTGCAGGCCTGGTTCCCCCCCCCCCAACTGCTCTCCCCTGCAGGCCTGGGTCCCCCCCAACTGCCCTTCCCTGCAGGCCCGGTCCCCCCCAACTTTCCTCCTCTGCCAGCCTGTTCACCCCTAACTGCCCTCCCCTGCAGGCCTGGTCCCCCTCAACTGTCCTCCCCTGCAGGCCTGGTCCCCCCCAACTGCTCTTCCCTGCAGGCCTGGGTCCCCCCCAACTGCCCTTCCCTGCAGGCTTGATCGCCCCCAACTGCCCTCCCTTGCAGGCCTGGTCCCTCCCAACTGCCCTCCCCTGCTGGCCATCTTGTGGTGGCCATCTTGTGTCCATATGGGGGAAGCCATCTTTGACCACATGGGGGCAGCCATCTTGTGTGTTGGAGTGATGGTCAATCTGCATATTACTCTTTTATTAGATAGGATGGCAAATTTAAAAATCGCATATGGGATCCTATCTGCTACTTACCTAGCATTCCAGGTATTTAAATGTCGGAGATCTTACATGAATAAATTCGTGTTCTCATTGTGTTTCTAAGCCATGAAAGTCCTTGCACTTCATTTAAAAAAAAGAAAAGAAAAAAAAGAAAGTCTCTCATAAGGTTTTATTTTCTCATTATGATTAAGGGTGGTGTTGTTTTTTAAGGCTTATATTTATTTAATGTGATGATAACTTGAAGGACATTAAATCTCAGAAAACTGTCATCTTGCTAAGTCTCAGAAAGACTGATGATTACCTCTTTCCAAACTAGGGTACCCTAAAAACCTCCCAGTAAGTTTAGCCTACCTGAGGGCTGTGGCTGAGCTGAAAACCTCTGAACCCAGCAGCCGAGCCAGACCTTCCTGCCTCACTGGTACCTTGCCCCCCAGGACCACTGTCACCAAGTTACATAAGTTTGTTCTCCCTGTTTGTGCTGGGTGAGCAAAGCCCTGCGGAAATAGGAACCCACTGTCCCACAGTTGCACAGGAAATAAATAGAAAGAGAGCAAAAAGCACATTTTACCATTTATTGAGCCTACCGTGGGTCTGGCAGTCTCATTTAATTTTCACAACTCTGAAAGTAAGTGTGTTTTCCTGCTCTACAGATGGAGATTAGGACTGAGGATAAGTGGTATACTGAGGCTTCACAGTTTTAAATGGAAGAGCCAGGTCAGCTTGACTTGAAAGCACGTACACGCCACTAACCTCCAAACACCTACACTGCACAGGAGCTGTGGGTGTGTGAGGCCCGGCACCTCGATGGAAGGGCATAAAAGATGAAGGGGACTGGATGGCTGTTAATACCTGCTGTGTGCCAAGCCCTATGATAGACTTTTAGCACACATCTTCTCAATTAATCCTCCCAGCAACCCTGTGAGTTACACAGTCTCACCCCCTTAATACCTACTCGGAGAAGTCAAGAAACTTTCTGAAGGTCACTCAGTAAGTAACAGGGCTCCTATTTGGACAAAGGTCTCTTGGAGTCTGTGTCTTCCCTCTTACCAAAATAGTGTTAATCAGAGAGGTTTTTGGAGAAATAAGGAATCTTACAGTAATAACAGAGGGGGGAAAAAAACCTGATAAAATGTGGAAAGATAGCTTGAAAACTAAACAAATATCCAACTGAATGGTAAGAAATTAGCAGTATATAATCTTGGGCTAAACAGCTGACAATTTTTTAATTTATTTTACTAAATTTAACCTGTTTTACATGAACATAAAAAAATCTTAAAATAGATTTCAAAAATTGTCTTGAGTAGGCCTTAGAAGGTGTTCTGGGATAAAAATGAATTTCTGAGATTCAGATGATAGTAAGTGAGTAGATAGATGTTCAATTAGAGTGGATCTAATAAAAGACAGATATAAATAAATTGGAATCCAAGTAGCCAGACCTGTAGTTTAATTGCAATTTATTTTTTACATTTGAGGTTCAAGACAAAGCAAATTTCAACAACAACAAAAATACTTTTATCAGGGATTATTCAGAAAAGTCACTCGTACTGAATGTGCTATGATCTTTTTTTTTTAAAATATGTTTTATTGATTTCAGAGAGGAAGGGAGAGAGAAATAGAAACATCAATGAGAGGGAATCATCGATTGGCTGCCTCCTGCACGCCCCCTACTGGGGATTGAGCCCGAAACCCAGGCATGTGCCCTTGACCGGAATCGAACCCAGGACCCTTCAGTCTGCAGGCTGACGCTCTATCCACTGAGGCAAACCAGCTAGAGCATGCTGTGGTCTTTTTAATCTCCTTTGTGTCCCACTGTGACATAATATTCGGTTAGGGTGATATTTGTTGTCAGGACCTGGGGCACTGCAGATATTCAATTACCTTGAGTTTAAATTATGTCAAATATAATAAGGCAAGAAAGAAATGAATACATTTGAAATATAGTTTAAACAAGTGGTCCTAATCATCTTTCAGTTAATTAAAAATAATAAGTAGAAGATCCCTAAACAGCTTACTAATTATAATGAAAACACTCCAAATCTGGGTGGCACTCCTTTCTGTTTATCTTTCTTAATTATTAACTTCTTTATGAGCAGTTTTAAAAGATTAACTTATGCAGAATAAGGGCAAAGTTTCCAAGTACAGTCAATTTTTTTATCTTTAGGGGCTGCCTCTAAAGTTGTGAGACTATAGGCAAGACTAACTAGGTTGGGCTTCACCTGCTACGTGATGACAGCTGGCAACTCGTTTTCAGCATCACAGAAGCCATCGCACTTTCTGATTTCCATTCTGGGTCAGAGCCAGAGCCTATTCTGGCTTCACTCATGCTCCCCTTGATGTGTCCCCATCCCCCAGCATTGAGTGTGCACACACAGAATACAGCCTTTTTCCAGTGGTGAATCTCCTGGTAAAATTTCCTCAAGTGGCAAAATCCTACCAGAAACCACTGGCTTGAGACCTTTTGCTGTTTATTAGCAGCCTGCCCATTCTCTTACTGTGTCTTTATAGACCTTTCCCTGAAAATAAGGCAAAGAAAGCTCAACTGGATAAAAGTTAAACCAATCAATGTTTTCTTGAGCATTTAATGCAAATAAATTGAAACTGAGCAATATTTAGGTTGCATGAGATTTTATTTTTACTATTTAGTCTGATTTTCCATGCTAGCTAATAGTATATGTAATTGAGAGAGGGCCATAAAAATTCAGTTTATTCCCCATTCAGAGATCAAAGGTAAACTTTTGTAAATTTAGTAATTTTTTTTAGTACATCTTGGGTAACATTTTTAAATTTAGTCTTCTTGAAGCACAATAATTATCACATCCTTTCAGGTTTAAAAACTTTGAGCAAATGATTTTTGTTTTCTAGACAATATCAGCCTAATGGAAAGGAGGTGGTCAGGAGGCAAGGGCTATAAACAGCAGGGTAAGGAGAAGTAGGGAGTGATGAGTGATGGGGTGCTAGTTCAAATGGGTCAAGGGGACTCACTAATGTCACCTTTGAGCAGTGACCCAAAGAAAGTGAAGGAGAGATCCATGTTGATAACTGGGGAAACACTTCAGGTAATTGCAAAGGCTCTGAGATGGACTGAGTCAGTCAATATGAGTAGGGCAGATAAAAGGGAAAGTGGTACAAGGTAAAGGCTATACCATATAGTACCCTCTAGGCCCGTGGTCGGCAAACTGCGGCTCGCGAGCCACATGCGGCTCTTTGGCCCCTTGAGTGTGGCTCTTCCACAAAAGACCACGGCCTGGGCGAGTCTATTTTGAGGAAGTGGCGTTAGAAGAAGTTTACGTTTAAAAAATTTGGCTCTCAAAAGAAATTTCAATCGTTGTGCTGTTGGTATTTGGCTCTGTTGACTAATGAGTTTGCTGACCACTGCTCTAGGCCATGGTAGAGACCTTGTGTTTTACTGAGTGGGATGAGAGCTGTGTGGGCTGACACTCTAACCGCTGAGCCACGCTGGCCATGGCGAGGGCTTGGTTGTTGACATGATTTCTGTCTATAAGTGTAGCAAACATCCTTTAAATACCTCTGAACCTGTGTTAAATAAAGTAATACAGGTAAAGAAAAATTGTTTGGTCCTGAAGAGCCCTGTACTTTATATAACCAGAGAACTGCCTGGCATTACTGCCCTTCATTCCTTTCCTAGAATACTCTTCTCTTAGTCTCTTTAATAGTCTTTGCTGTTGAACTTTTGTCCGAAGCTTTTTCAAAACCGTAGTACATCATACATCCTGGTTCCCGTTTGGTGACCTACTTGGTTGTGTTCTTGGAATTTTTCTGCCTAACACATGAACTCTGTAAGAACTAAGATCAGAGGTTTTAGATTCCAATCATGTTTCCACACGGTTGTTTTGTGTGAAAACTGGGACAGCAGGGTAAACGGCTTCACAGACCCGTGAACATGCCACAACTCCAGGATTGGCTCCTTACACCAAGGCTGTTGCTTTTGGGATGTGTCCTTCCCAATGAACAGCATGAGCCTTGAGGGCAAGGGTTGTAACTGCGTCATCTTTTTTTTTTTTTTTCTTTCCTAAATCTAGCCTAGTACCCGATGCAAAGGTTAACGGGAAAATATTAAGTAGGTGAAAGTTTGAATACATTTTAAGCAACTAAATATGTGTTTTCTCTTTTGTCTCATCTGTGTAGCGCCTGACAGCTACAAAGTACACGAGAAGAAAACTCCTGCCTCCCACCGGCCGCCCTCTGCTATTCCAGGACAAAATAGCAACCACTCGGGAAATAAGCCAGGTATGATGCAGTGCCTTTGCCGGGGAAACGGAGGTTATCCCCAAAACCTTGAAGACATGCTAGGATTTAGGGGAGCATGGTTCCAGTTCTGCCACCAAAACACACACACTCGTACTGACTTGTACGAGTTTGTTAGAGAGCCTCTCAAAGCCTTGATTTTCTCTTTTTAAAATGGAGATTCAAAGGCATTCCCTATTTACCTCTCAGAATCATTTCGACAGTCAATGAGATGGGGTATGTGGATGCACTGTTTACTGTCAAGCAGTATATAAGAAGTCATTTTACTATCCTGTTTGAAGTGATAGATAGGACACATTTCAGTATGCGCAGCATTATTGCATATCACTTTTGTGACTTTTTCAAAAACCATTTAAGAACATCTTTACACATAACAAAGCTGGTATAGAATTATGTTTTTGTTCACCAGTCTTCACAATGATTGTACAGCTACACAGTAATTTCATTTAATAACCTATGATTCATAGTCTGTTCCATTCGGTGATCCAAAGAAGCGGTCTGTAAACATAATACAAACAGTTGGATAGACAATGCATTTACTTCCAGGTATCCAACAACCATGTGTGGTCCTTGGGAGAGACTAATGGACAGTATGATGATGAGAGATGATCAAAGTGGTGACCTACTTGGTTGTGTTCCTGGAATTTTAAAGGCAAATCGAATACTCTACGAGAGTAAAGGCAAATTGAATACGAGAGTCTTGGAAGTCTACTTCATGCTGCTTCCAAGGCCAAAGTTACTCAAGAACAGGGAATCAGTGAGATAATATCAATAAACATAAATAAATTAAAATAATAATAATAAAGATAGAAATAATTGCATCTAGCCTCATAGGAAACATTCACCATTATATCTACCTTTGTGGAGCTTTATCCCACATGGAAAAGGTCTTATATAAGACACTTTTAAATAAGGCCTAAATCGGCTGGTCACTTAGAAGAAAGAAGAAGTAGTACTGTTACAAATATTGCTTGGGTAGCCTTCAGTGGAGTTTCAATTAGCAAGCTGAGATTTCCCCATTTAGTTGTTTTGCCTTTCCATTCATTCATTTATCCATCCATCTATCCACCCACCATCTAGTTATAATTATATGTATTGTTCTGTGCCTGGGACTGTGAGAGATAGTGTATGAACAAAACAATGAGACCCCTATCCTCACCGGGCTTATTCTGGAGGGCTTTGTTCCTTATGTTCAAGTGAGCATCCTTGTGGAAGTAAAAGTTCTTTAGTATGAAAACCCATTTGTTTTGCCTTGAGAATTGAATATAACTAAATGATTTATACTATTTTCCCCTTGTTCTCCCTATCAATAATCACTTATGATTTTCTCTACCATTTAATCAATTCTAATCAATTTTTATACCATTCTGAATTTTTCAATGAAAATTTCTTCCATTCTTGACTGTGCAATTTATACTTCTATATCCCGAGGATTCATTTATTCATCTGGTGTTAGCATTGTGTAGGTACTAAGGGTTTATTATTAAAAGACACAGTCCCGACTCTAGTTGGCATTGTGGTGGAGTAAACTAATATGTGAATAGATACTTTTAACACAGAATCCAGTGTGACAAGACACATCTGCATAGAGTGCAGAGAAAGCACAGAGGCCAAAAACTCTCCACCCCAATTGGCCATCTCTTTATAGAACCATTTCATTTAAGTTGCTAAAGTCAGGTTAAATGAGGAGACATTTCATTTCAGGTTAGTTGTATATTTTAAGCATTCTTATGTCTGCTTTCTTGTATATAGAGATAAGCAAAGGTACAAAAAAAGGCTGTTATTTTAAAAACCATCATGTTATTTTCCTGCATATCCCAAACGATAAGAGGTTCCATGTTGGAGGACTAGGCTTGAGTAAAACCCTTTCATTTTATCAGATATGAATCATGGGAATGTCTTTGTAGAGTAGGTTGTTAATTTTCATTCTCTAGAACTTGAAAAGAAAAAAAAAAACTTACTCAATTTGGGGATATTTTGAATATTGCCCTAACCAGACAAGGGCATCCTGATCAAATAAAGGATTTTTTAGGGGGCCCTTTTAACCCAGTTAATTTTCGTTTCCTTCCCTTCTTTTCTTTGTGAAAATTTAAAGCCATTAGAAAACTCTAGAACATCTCTTTGATTTAGAAAGCATCTGTTCACATTCAGGTTGTTCATCTTTTATCTTTGAAGCATGAATGGAAAGCTCTTGTGGTGTTGTTATAAGTATGGGCACATGGTGTCTCGGGTTATCCAGAAGGGCCATTGCTCTCAGCAGTGAATGCTTGAACCCAGACCAAAAGAGACAATTTGCAAAGTCACAGAACTGTCCACGTCCACAGAAGTGGGAGATGGTTCTTTATAACTCCATCAGTTGCTCCCAAATGATTAAGAGTTTGACCCAATTAGAAGAGAAAATTGCATTTTCTTCATGAACTATATACCTGAGAAAAGCAGAAATTCAAGTTCATTAAACATCCCTCTTAATCCCTATCCTTTTCCAACCCTTCACCACAGGTCTTTAAAAGAGTCACTGAAACTTAATTCTATTTAATTGTTTCTAAATAATTTTTCCTCACAGAGGAATGCCTGACTTGGAATCTTACAGCTCCTCTCTCACTGCTCCATCAGGCCATCCGCACAGAATTGAGTTAGAGATCTGGTTTTAAGTGTCCTAAGCTTGGACACCTAACTGTGCCATCTCCCTTAGTCATATATATTTTCCTCAGTTTTCTCTTTGGAAAATAGGTAGAATAACTCTTCCTTGAATGAATAAATGCTTGGCTAATTCATAGGATTTGTGTGAAGAGTAAAATAGTATATGTAAAAGTGCTGTGTAAAATGCAAAGCTCTAAGAGAAATTATTTATCGTATAAATAGTAGTTGTTCAGATAGACGTCTTGCAGATGTGGGTTGGCTTGCTTAATCTTCGAGAATCATTCTTCAGTTCCAGTTTGTGCAGGACAGTCCAGGTGTATGCATGTCATCGAAGACAGAAATTACTAGCACTCCCTTTCACTCTTAAAAGTGCCCCAGTTTGGGTGGTCACCGTACTTTTTAATCATCAAGATTGGAGATTGAATGCAGAGTACAGCTGCAAGTTACTTATACCAAAGTTCTATTTTCTCTTAAAACTTTTCCTTCTGAGAATCAGTAACTTAATTTTATTCTGACAATGTTAGGTCTATTGGGAAACAATGTGGGATGGTCATAATGTTCAATTATTTTCATATGTTCAGTGAATGAATGAATTTACTGAGACTTATTATGTGCTAGGCGCTATGCTAACATTGGTACAGAATTATTTTATTTAATCCTTACAAAAATGTGAGATAGATTCTATTGTGTCTTTATTTTATAGGTAATAAGTAAAGGCCCATGAAACCCATGTCATAGCTTAAGAGTTAGAGAAGTAGCTAAGTAGCTCCGAGAGTGAGTGACAGTTGAGGAACTGAACTCAACCTATCTGACTGCAGGCCAGGTTCTCATATCCAATTGGTGAATGTCTGTTCAGAATAACTGTACTGGGGATTCTATTTGTTATTAAGGGACAGACATTTAAAGCATAAAAAATAATAGAAGTTCAGTAGCTTAGGAACACAAAACATACATACATATTGTTTGAGGAAAATAGCCAAAAGGCTACAGTTGTGTTATGTTTCTACATAATTGTTTGCCATGTGTCTTTTGATTTTATTTTTATTTTTCCCCATTTTTATTGAGATATAATTGATATGTAGCACTGTGTAAGTTTAAGGTGTACAACATAATGACATACATATATTAGGAAATGATTACCACAATACATTTAGTTAACATTCATCATCTTATATACCGGGTATCAAAAAAATGTATGCACAATTTTGAAAATGAAATGTATTTTAATAAGCACTGCCTTTATAATTACTCAAAGTGTATGTATATGTTTATTGGAATACCCTATAGATACAAAAAACAGGATCTTTTTCCCTGTGATGAGAACTCTTAGGACCTACTCTCCTTTGTAATATTTTTATTTTTTATTTTTTTTGACATTTTTTTTTATTGAGGTATTATATGTGTACATATCTTACCATTGCCCCCCCACCCCACACCCATACATGCCCTCACCCCCCAGAGTTGTAATGTTTTTATACTGATTGATTGATTTGAGAGAGAGAGAGAGCAAGAGAAACAGCAATTTGTTGTTCCACTTATTTATGCATTTATTGGTTGATTTTTGTATGTGCCCTGACCAGGTATCGAGCATGCAATCCTGGAATATCGGGATGACACTCTAACCAACTGAGCTACCCAACCAGGGCTATAATGTTTTTAAATAGAAGAAAGAAGCTAGGAAATTCTCAAAAAATTCTAGCAAAGTCTATCACTGAAAGTACAGTTGTATGTACAAATTGTAAGATGTAGCATTATATTATTTATCAAGTTTATTGGATAAAAAGATACTTATCTGCGTATTTAATTAGTTTATTTTTTAAAATATGTTCTTCCATGTTTTTTATCTCCTTTTCAGACCCTCCACCTGTGCTGCGGGTTGATGACCGGCAGCGACTGGCCCGGGAGCGGCGTGAGGAACGGGAGAAGCAGCTAGGTACTATATTTCTGTCCCTCGCTTGGTCTTTCAGGAACACTGTTGTGGAAATGGTACTTTCTCCCCTCTAGAGCAATGGACACTTAACATTAAGCAAATGGACATCACTATAATAACCATACTCCCTAGCATGCCTTTATGAGTTTTGCAAATTAATTGTGAAACAGAATTTAGTATGTGATATAAACATAGGACCAAGTTTTAAGCGGCCATCAAGTCAGGCCCAGGATTAAAGTCATTTGCACGTCTTCTTATATTGAAATCACAGTTTAATGTGACACTGGGGGAAAAGTATATATGAGAGCCGTGATGGCTCAGCTTACATTTTACAACTTAAAAAATGCAAGGACAGTAAGCATATGGTTCTTTTTTATGGGAACAGCTATGAGCCTAGACACTGCTAGGGGGCACTTGCCGCTTTCCATGTTAAAATAATGCTGCTGTTGAATTTATAGACAGATGCTGCCACTTTGCTGCCAGGAAGAGCACAAGATCTCGTGCTGAGGGTTCTGATTTTTCTTTTGTTAACTGAGGCCCTTGTGAAAGGTTAGCAACTGCAGTATTTTGCCAGATAATCACCTAGAGAGCTGGGTCCCAGGACTAGCTTACCAGAAAGCCGAGATCAGAGCACTCGGCAATCATGATCATTGTCTTCCAGAACATTGAGCAAGGATGCTGGTGCCAACTCCTTCTTTACTTTGCAGTCCATTATGCAAAGTTGCTAAAACAGGATCCTCTCTTTATGTATGTTGAGAAGATGAATTGCCTGGTCAGTATGTCTGTGTTTCTGAAGTGTCTGGGTATTTTAAGACTAGGGCTGACTTAGGTTGCCAAAATCTTTCTATTTTGTAAGAGTTCATGTTTCAATTGGGAAACCTAGCCCCTGTATCCCATCTTTTTTAAAATTCTTAAAATTTCAAGTTTGTGAAATACCCTAGAATATGGTTTTCAAAGTCTATTGGCATTATTTACGCTCTCTGAACACAGGCCTCTTTCTCTGCCTTGCCGTAATGATCATATGAAGTCATTCCTTTTGCTGCCAACGTTTTTTCGACACAAATTTCAACGACTTGCTGGAAGTGAACAACTCTCCTATTTTCTGTGCCTAGAGTTTTGGCCCAGTCTTGTCCCCTGTCCCTTGTGGGTTTCTGCAGGTTGGTAGGTTCCTGGAGAGTAGGGCTGTCTGTGGACTGTGCCCACTGCCCCTGGCCAAGTTTGGTTTGACAGGTGGACCAGAACTGAGAAAGAGGGAAAAGGCAGAGTTACTGAATCAGGAAGAGACTCCAGATGAGCAAAAAGAACAAACTGACGACTGCCCTGGGTGGCTGGTATTTGCACTCTGGTTTTGGATCCATCCGAGTATTTAGCACTTGTATCCTTCATCTCCACTTTCCACCCCATTCCAGGGGGACCAGGTCCTACACTATTAAATGTCTCCTTAGAATTGCAACATGGATTCATGTCTGCTTGAGTGGAAGTAGCTCAACAGCATCAGCCTACTCCTTTATGACTTAAATCCCATCGTGAGTTAGCTTTTACACATTAAGTCATACCTTTCCCTTTGGTTTCTTTGTCTTTCAAAGCCATGCATTATTAATTATTTTGTAGGAAGCATGAATATGCTGGATAAACAAAAATGATTTCACTTCTTATACTATAGTTATAAGACTCATGGCTTTGAGCCTGCAAATGCTCCCTCCAGGTTGCCTACCTTTGTTTGTTAAATGGCTAGCTTTTTTTCTTAAGATGTAGTCCCATATTTCAATTCATATCAATGGTGCAGAACATGACTCATTAATTTATGTATTCAGAACTTTTATTTGTCAGGTATTGTGTTAAAAAGGTGAGTTAAGGTGGAGACCCAGCCCCCATGGGCTAGTTGCAGTCCAGTGAGGAAGCAGATGAACACAAAGCAATTATAATACAGGCTGGTATTGAAGGGGTGTGCAAAGGGGTGTTGAGAACCACAGAAACACCTAACCCAGCCTGGGAATGTCAGGTGCCACCTGAGCTTCCAACTAGAGGGTGAAGCAGGTCATCCAGGGAGACAGAAGAGGCAGAGACTGGGGGGCAGTGATGCAAAGACAGGTGCGAAGAAGGCATTTGGTAACAGATCCAACATGCTCCTCAGATTATTAAATGGGTCAAAGTAATTTTCAGATTATTGTATTACCCTAATATCGCAATTTTACTTGTTTGGTGAACCAATATACTGTATACTCTCGAGTGTTGCTCTTTCTTCTTAACCCTGCCAAGTTAAATATAGTTTTCCTTAATTCTGATCTCATCTCTTTTGTTGTTGTTAACAATCATAATGTTAATGAAATAGATAAATTCTAATTTTTTATTTGCCTTAGTTGCATTGTATTTTTAAATTTTATAAGTGTCTTTTTGCATATTCTTTTCCATTTAAGCCATCAGAATAGAAACTAAGTCTTGAGAGGCTCCCTGGAATCTTCATAAATATACAAGTAAACGTTCTGCAATTGCACTACATGCATTCGTAAAGAGCCATGTAAAAAGTCTAGCATCTAATTTAAGCTGTGCCTTTGAATACATAGGCTGATTTCTAAAAAATCTTTAGCACTAAAAGAAAATCAAAGGGCACACCTGATGAACTACCCATAAACTGTGCTTTGCAGAAGCTATGGGAGCAGTTGAATTCTTTTTTTCTTTTTTTTAAAATATATTTTATTGATTTTTTTACAGAGAGGAATTGAAAGGGATAGAGAGTTAGAAACATTGATGAGAGAGAAACATCAATCAGCTGCCTCCTGCACACCTCCCACTGGAGATGTGCCCGCAACCAAGGTACGTGCCCTTGACCGGAATCGACCTGGGACCCTTCAGTCCGCAGGCTGACGCTCTATCCACTGAGCCAAACCGGTTTCGGCGAATTCTTTTTTTTTAAAGGGGGTGAGAGACTGCCTGTCACTGAATAGCAGATCTTTGGACTATGCTTTCTTGAAAACAAAAAATAGTTGGTAACATCAGTATTACAAAGTTTTCAAATTTTAAGCTTTCCAAGTTAAAAAAAAAAAAGGGGGGGGGGGATCCATTCCAGAAATTCCAACAAAGCAAAATTTAAAGTGATTGGCCAGTGAAACTGATTATTCACTGTTGGATGTAGGTTGAAATTAACATTGAAAGATTCTTTTTAATCCACGGTTTTTAAAAAATCAAGGTAGAGAGAATAAAGGTCTTTTTGTTTTGTTTGTTTTTTTGGTGGCATATCATGTTTGTACTGATTGCAAATGGGAGGCCCTATTAATTACTTTCTGTGGGTTAAACCTCTGAGTCATGCTTCAATGCTTTTATGGTAGGATTATGTCACGTGGCCAGCTCTTTCTACATTATCTTTCCATTTATCACATAAAATCAGGCATAAATCTTCATGTTTGGGATTGTTCTCTCTCTTTGGTTGAACATTTGGACTCTGAAAGCATTAATTTTCTGCCTTAAAAGCTTTATACATGAAGGAATCGCACAACCATTCTATTCCATCTGATTCTATTCAGGCCATTTCTTCAAACTTCTCCCTCTTGACTTCTGCATCTTTTTTGCCATCTCTCTTCTAAATTTTAATTTTGTTTTTTTCCTAGGGGGGGAAATCTTATTTGTTCTCATGGTTTCAACATCTCCAGCTACTCAGAAAGCAGTCGATGTATTCCTATTAACTGAAACTCACCTTCTATACAACTAAATAGTTCATCAACTTTCACTCCAAAATTTACTCCTTTGGGTCTTTTCTCTGCTCCTATCAATTGCACCAGTATTTTGGGGGGCCCCCAAAATTATTCCTTTTAGCTATTTTTGATACTTCTGGTGCTGCTAGAGGAACTGGTATCTTTCTACCTGTGTTAGCATTGGGGATTTTTGAAGAATAAAACGTTCTCTCTTCCTTGGTGGCTCAGTGCTGTGCACTGACCAGTCTCCACACTGGCCTGTTGAGCTACTTGTAGCTACCAGTGGTCAGTCTGGACTCGGCCTAGTCCTCTAGCTCAGGCTGCAGCTCTCTCTAGCCCAGTATGTAAGTGCAAGTTGCCACACTTCCGTTATCCTTAATCTGTTGATTCACAAGACCAGCTTCCTCTGTCTTCAACATAAATCTCAGATCCATGACTTTAAATTTGCTGCCTCTGCTATCATCCTAGCCCAGGCCTTAATGCATTTATATCTCAGTCACCAAGTCTATCTGATTGATGTACTTCATCATTCCAGCTCTGTCACAGTTAGTATCAGTCTTTCTTTTTGACACCTTCTTAGTCTTCATTATCTTTCACCTTTTTATACTCTACTGAACTTTTTCTAGTTGAACTTTATAGACCTCCGTGGCTGTTTATATTTTAAGCTTTTAAAGGGTATGACCATTGCTTTCCAATTCTTTGTATGCTAGTATGTGGCACGGTGCTAAGTATAAACAGATGTGTAATAAATATTTACTGATTTCCTTGATTTTTGTTAATTTTACCCTAGTTCTTAATTAAGTAGTAATATTAACATTACCTTAACATTATTCATAAACAGTAATATAAATGTTTATTAAGCAGTGTTCTAAATACTTCACTATGTATTATCACGTTTAGTAGCAAATTAACACAGTGGTTGTACTTTTTATTGTGTGGGCTTATCAAATAATGTGATTTATTTAATAGAATGTCACTTATTTTATTTTTAGCTTAAGGAAGGAACCAAAAGAATCTAGAAAAATGGAGTAGTTAATAGACCCTCTTTTCTTTCTGCCATATCAGCTGTTTAAGCATGTTTTTAATTTGTACAGGGCCACCAAATCCCTGTTAAAATTCCTCAGCAAGTAGTGACATTGTCATGTTAAGTCCTCAACAAATGGTGACGGTGTTAAGTGAAAACCATCCCTATGCCCTCCATGCTGGCAGTGGACTTCCTGAGATTGCAGAGCTGGGCACGTATGCAACCCTCATGTGAACGAAAGGTTAGACAACTTCCCCACTCAAGTGCGATGCAGGAGTGCCGAGTGCTCGCTCCATTTGACACAGCAAGAGGGCAAAATGCAAGTGGTTTTTGACAACTTTTTGAGAAAATTTCATGGCATTGATCATTTTTCAGCCTTGGAGTCCACTGAATACATAATTCTGTCTGTATGAACTAGGAATAGATCCTGGTTACCAATTTTTCTTCAAAAACATTTACGAGGATCAGAGCATGTAGAATTTGTGTAACAGTATAATATTTTATTCTACGTAGCTTAAAGGAAAACTAACCATCACCACTCCTATTTTTTTTTTTTTAGCAATTTCATGCTATTGTAGTTTACTTACTCGTTCAATAAATATTTAATGTATTTAATGTGTGGTTACTATTGAGCCAGGACCAGGAATATTGAAGTGAAAAGATCAACCTTCTGGAACTTACATTGCTGTGCCCCAGCTGGAATGCTTCCACCTGCATAGCTCATTCCCTCTCCTCCTTCAGGTGTGGTTTAAATGCCATCTTTTCAGTGAGGCCTTTCCTCACTCAGACTTCACACTAGCACTCTCTATTTTTCAACAGTGTCAACATCTAAGCATGTACACATTCCATATATGTCTGCCTGCCCCCACTGGAATATGAGCTCCATAAGAAAAAGGACTGTCATTATTTTATTTCTATAGCTTAGTACCAAGAACACATAGTCAGTGTCTAACAATTACTTGTTGAATGTTAAATGCATAGTAAGTCTGTGCACTTGAATATAAGTAGAGACGAATGCAGCAGGTGTACTGCAAATTAGTTAAGACATTGCCAAATGATCAGGTAATACTTGTCTTTATAATTGTTAAGTCGAACAGGTCTTGAATTCTTATTCTTAGAGGAACAAATATACAAAGGTAATCTATCAAATAGTTGTGTCTTAAAACTGCTTGTTCTTCATATATGTTATTATAAAAGCAATAGTCCTATAGTATGCTGACAAAACTCAAGAGAAATTTAAGGAATGCTTACCACACAAATAGTCTTCTGTGTTTAGGGAGATTCAGGGTTTCTCTTTTGGAAGGTGATACAAATTATTGATGTCATTAGAGTCACATTTCCTACAGGACTTCCAGGGATTCTATAAAATTATGGAAGATTCTCAAAGGATTGTGTGATTGACTCATATAGCTCATGATGAAAATTTTGAGCTAATAAATTCTGTCATTCAGCTCATTTATATTGGATTTTGTAGCTAAGTTCAAAGTTATAAAAGATGTATCATAATATATTAGAAACAACAGTAAGATAATGGACAAAGGATTTTGACCTTCAAACATATGTCAATTAAATTATATTTGAGTTTTGTTCTTCTTTTCTCAGATAATTTCACCAGAGTTCCTTCCCATCCAGTCATAGCTTTTTTACTTTGCCTTTTTTTCCCTTTCTAATGTCAATGGGTTGTCAACTCAGGGATAGCAGTATATTAATAATAAGAGTGTAGACAAGTAATAAATGATCGTTTTAATCTGACTTAGAATGTTTATCTCAAAAATGTTGATAGGGAAGTTAGGGTTAATTAGTAAATAACCAGGAATGCTGTACCTCTGATTACAGTCATAAATGGCACTGCCCCTGATTTCATACTTCACATTATTTGATTAGGACAGTAATTGCTTTTGACAGAACCCGCACCAAAAATAAAAACTAACTAACTAACTAAATAAATAAATAAATAAATAAATAAATAAATATGGGTGGGCTTTGGGAAAGCAGTCTTTCTAACCCAAATTTCTACTGGATGAAACTTGGGCGGACCTATGGTCAATCTTGGCATCTGGTCTCCTGAAGTTATCACTTAATGAATGTATGACACAAACGCTCCTAAGGCTGTCGGGCAGGTTATGAGCATCTAAGGGATCTGAATACACGACAGTGGGAGGGATATGGACATCAGCACATACCAAAGGAGCTATATCATGAGCCAGGCTCAGGACTGAAAAGAATAAATGCTTGTTATGGGATGAGTTAGGTAACTCAGAGGCCTAAGCTTTAACATAAAATGAATCATCGTGACTAAGCAAACATTATTTGTTTCTTTCAAATTTACTTTGCCTTGAAGGCTGAAAGATCTAAAATCTAAAAAGTAAAGGGTCTTATAAACAGATGATGATAAAGACTAAGAGTGACATTAGGAGATCGGGATCTTCCCAATGGATGACCAACTTGTCCCAATTTAGAGGAGGAGCTTTAGTCATAGGGAGGTGTTCCAAATCATGTCTTTTAGTATAATGGCTCATTGTGTGCTTCAAAAGTCAGACAGTCCAGAGTTTGAATTCCAGTTCCACCACTGGCTTATTGTGAGATGTCAGGCAGGTTACTTCACCTCTCTGTGTCCCAGACTTCTCATAATAAAATGTTTAATAGCAGTGTCTACCTTACAGAGTGACTGTGAAGATAATACCTGTAAATCATGTGGGTGTCAGAACAAAGTAAGAGGGGAAGACATCTCACCATGATGATGATAGCCCTGAAAATAAGAAGATTTGGCACTGTGTGGCTCTCTTATCTCCAAGTCCTTCAGCCCATTGTATAAGGAAGGTCTTCCACAGGTGTACTCCCCTGTCCCAGCACCTCAGTCCCATTAGCCTCCAGGGGAGAAGATTGAGAGAAGATACAAAGTTTTAGAGAGAGTTCTGGTGTAAAATGACAGGGTCATTTGTTTAGGTGTGTTGAGTTAGGTTGAAGCATCCATGAAGGAAAATTTTTGTTTAAAAAACTGCTTTGTTGAGATATAATTGATTTTATGAGGGAGAAATTGAGGAGGACCTTTTGTAGAGCATTTGGAGGTTAAGTGAATTTGTTATCAATATAGAAAACAGCAGGTTCTGGTTTGAGGTAGGGATGAGTATGCAGATAGTACAGCTCTGTGATGGATCTGACTGGGAAATTCAAGTGGAAATTTTAGGCAGGCAGATGTGACTCTGGAGGGAGCATTGTGTGGTACCTGAGATCAGAGCTGAAGTAAAATTGCAATTCTTTTAGATTATGTGATCTTGGGAGACCTATTTAACTCCTTTTCCCCTCATTTGATCTTCAATTCCATTTTGTCTGGTAGTACTATTCCTACATTTATTTCATTGTTTTACCTGCCTGGTAGCTATTTGCTCATTATTTTTATGCTTTATTTGACACTTTGTTGTAAGTTTTAAAACAACAACAACAACAACAACAAATAACTTCATGTTTTTGTTTTGGCCTGGTCTAAAAATTTCAGTCGTAAGTCATAGGCTTGATTTTATTCCTCTTAGCTTATTTTTTTAACTTTATTTTCCCCCCTTTTTATTGGAGGGGTAGCTTTAGTGGTAGGGGTTGGTTTGATACAAGCATTGAATTTCCATGGTTCCCCTTATTAATGTGAAAGTGGTGCTGTAATTTTCTGTACTACTGGTGATTACCTTTCATTCTCATTTCTTGACTATTAAATGAAATTAATCAGTATTTCTTGCACAGATGCTCTTCTTATTTTTCCATTCCACAGCCCCCTCCCTAGGGTTAATGATGAGGTTTAGCCATTAGATTCCTTTTTTCCCCTTAGAGTTATTATTTAACACATGTAGTCAGTGTTTTCAAAGCAACATTAAGATGAAATTTACTTGAATGTAATCAATCATTATTAACATACAGAACAAAGATTTAAATTTTTAACATAAAAAGCAAGTAAAAGAGAAGCCTAATTATAATCCCACACCTGTCCTCAAAGGTAAAAACAAACAGTTGAGTCATGGGAGTTAATTGAAAAGAGCTTTGAGATCTCTTTGTACACACTCTCTAATTTAGAGTCAGATAGGTTAGGTAATTTCCCCAAGGTCACACAGGATCATTGACAGAATCTGTACCTGAACTCAGATATTATCATTTTCTGGCTCTTCAGGATATTACTGGCTATTCTGGTACCCAGTGTTACCTGTAACCTATTTATATCTTCGTATATCTCAGTATGAAACTAGGACAGCAGCTGTATGTGTGTCAGAGATTAAGTGATAATATTACTCTGTTCTCTGAGTGCCATGGTTTTCTTTCCTTCATTTGGTAGTGAAATCTGTACTCCACCTACACAAAGGTAAGCCTGTGCAGAAGGACCAGACCGGGCAGCGCATTGTTGAATGTGACTGAATGGGGAGTCCGCCCAGCCCATGAGTGCAGAATGCGCCATTTGAGTTCTCTGTCCCACCTGTGTTCTTCCCATTGGCTGAATTTTCTCTCTAGCAATAGGACAGGAATTAATATGACCGTCAAAAAGATTCACTCACTATAATTACCTACATGTATTGAGCCCCTACTACATACCTGGCACTGTGCTAAGTGCTCTGTATGTTACCGTGGACCCACCTGGTCACTCTGTCAGGAAGATGGCACCATAGCAATCTGAGGGGACAGGCAGGACCACAGAAGTCACTTCTTGTTCAGAAGCAGGACGGGGGGTGGACTCAGGTCCCCGTGCTCTATTTTTTATTCTTTTAGTACCAGAGTCGCTGTGTGTTTCTAAATGGAGTCCAGATTGATAGTGGAGCTCCCCTTTGTGTGGCACTGACACACTGTCACAGTGTCATTACAATGTAATCCTGGTGGCAGCAGCTCAAGGGTGGGACTGACGTGTTAATGTCCAGTATTTCGGGGACTACAGTGGGTTTTCATTTCTTTTTATATTATGATCCCAGAATTGGATGGGGGGATATTAACTTCACATGAGTAAAGGTTAATAATATTCATCATAGTTCCTTTTTGGACATGCCATTATACTTTTGTAGAGCTGCCTCTAAGAAATTAGTGATTGTTAATGATTTAAATACTGAATGAGTTGTCTGCTCAGGTTGCCATAACAAAATACCATAGACTGGGTGGCTTAAAACAACAGAAATTTGTTTTCTCACAGTTCTGGAGGTTGGAAAGTTTGAGATCAAGGTTCCAGCAGGGTTCAGTTTCTGATGAGCGCTCTCTTCCTGGCTTGCAGAAGGCTGCTTTGTTCTCAAATGAGCATCTGAACATGTAGAGTCGGGTGCAGAGAGCACTTGGGGTCTCTTCTTTTAAGGCCTCTAACCCTATTGGATTAGGGCCCTACCCTTATGACCTCATTTTACCTCCTAAAGGCCCTGTCACCAAATGCAGTCATATTGGGTAGTTAGGGTTTCAACATATGAATGGGGGGAGTAGGGCTGAGCACACTTCAGTCCACAGCAGTTGTTGATTTTTTTTTTTCTTGTGGTCAAAAATATCAGTTTTTAATGATTTAAGACTTTCACATTATCTGGCATCCTTAGGAGATATTTTAAATAACTAAACCTCTTAGGATAAATTAACTTTTAAATTCTTATTGAAATATTTTATATGTTATACTTCAATTTTAAAAAGTTGCATGATCGCTGAAACCGGTTTGGCTCAGTGGATAGAGCGTCGGCCTGCGGACTGAGGGGTCCCAGGTTTGATTCCAGTCAAGGGCATGTACCTTGGTTGCAGGCACATGCCCAGTAGGGGGTGTGCAAGAGGCAGCTGATCGATGTTTCTCTCTCATCGATGTTTCTAACTCTCTATCCCTCTCCCTTCCTCTCTGTAAAAAATCAATAAAATATATTTGTAAAAGAAGTTGCATGATCTGTACTTGGTAATAATTCTAGCACTCACCAGCATACTCTGCAATAATATGAAAGTGCTGTTTGCTTATTTCACCATTGTTTGCCTGTTCTCTGTATGACTGTTTTTAAAAAAGACATTTGTTTAAAGAAGGCTCTGCAATAGGATCTTGACTTCCTGGTAGAAAAAATGGAAGTGGCACTTGATAAGAGTTTAATGGATAAAGATATGTTCTTCCTTTAAAAGATTGTTTGGGTTAAAAGTAATTATAATTGTCCTGCACTGCTGGTGGGAATGCACACTGGTGCAGCCCCTGTGGAAAAAAATCATTTTTTCCTCAAAAAGTTAAAAATGGAACTCCCATTTGACCCAGTGATCCCACTTCTAGGACTATATCCCAAGAAACCAGAAACACCAATCAGAAAGGATATATGCACCCCTATGTTCATAGCAGCACAATTTACAATAGCTAAGATTTGGAAACAAACTAAGTGCCCATCAGCAGATGAGTGGATTGAAAAACTGTGGTACATCTACACAATGGAATACTATGCCACTATAAAAAAGAAGGAACTTTTACCATTTGCAACAGCATGGATGGACCTGGAGAGCATTATGCTAAGCGAAATAAGCCAGTCAGAGAAGGATAAATATCACATGATACTCACTCATATGTGGGATATAATGATCAACATAAACTGATGAACAATAATAGATCCAGAGACAAATGGTAGGGGAGGGAGGATGTTAGAGAGCAACCAAAGGACTTATATGCATGCATATTAGCATAACCAATGGACACAGACACTGGGGCAGTGGTGCCCCGGGTGGGAATGACTGGGGGGTGGGGGTCAATTGGGGGAAAAGGAGACATATATAAAACTTTAGACAATATAAATAAATAAATAGTAATTATAATTGTAGTAATGTCTATTCCTATTGAGATAACACAACCTTAAGAACCAAATTTAGTTTTCTGCATTGAAACCATGATGATGATGATAGTGACAAAGATAATAGTCATAACTAGTATTTCTTTCTTAAAAATATATTTTATTGATTTTTTTTTACAGAGAGGAAGGGAGAGGGATAGAGAGAGAGAAACATCGATCATCTGCCTCCTGCACACTCCCTACTGGGGATGTGCCCGCAACCAAGGTACATGCCCTTGACCAGAATCGAACCTGGGACCCCTCAGTCCGCAGGCCGACGCTCTATCCACTGAGCCAACCTGGTTAGGGCATAACTAGTATTTCTTGAAAGTTTACTAAGTGCAGAGAACTACTCTGTGTTAAGTGAAATTATTCTTTTAATCCTCATAGTAAATCTATGTATTTATCCACAATTTATCCTAACAGTAGTGAGGCATAGAAAGGTTAAGCAGCAAAGATATGGGAGAAACATGGTTTGTTTGAAAGGTGTAGTAAGCAGACAGGTCTACTTTAAGAATGAAAAGGCTACTATGGAGAGCATTGCAGAGTAAGGCCAAATAACAATATTAAGGCCAAGTGTAGGTAGGACTTGAGAAATCAGGGGACTTGAAATTTAATGAGGAAATAGTAAAATAAATATTCATGAGCAAGAAAGTAGTCTGATGAAAAACATTATTTAAGGAAAATCAATCTGTGAATTAACTCTTATTTTACCTTACCATTTTTAAATATATTTAATATTTCACAAAAATGTTTCTCTCTTATTTTATCTTGTTGGCTTTTGGATTTCTTACAGAAAAGGAATATATTACATTCATAAATGTCCCTAAAGAATTTGAAATTTGCCTCAAAACAGGATATAAAAGTCAAAGACTACGTAGTTGGCAAGCTAAGTGTTAAGAAATACATGTATTGTATTGCATATCCACAGGTTTCAGGGTTTATGCTTTAAATTTTGTTTGGATACTTTTGCCTACAATGTTAGTAACTCATATTAAAGATGTGTTAAGTTATCATGGCTCAAGAAAGCTTCTTATTAAAAAATTAGTTTTGTATATTTTCCCCTAACAGGAGGAAGGAACATGTATAAGTAAGGAAGAAAAGAAGCATTTCGTCACTGAACACTATTTTTTGAATTCTGTGTTTCTGTTCATTTCGTGATGTTTTCTTATCTAACTAGGTTATGAGCTCTTCAGACACAACATCAGTTGCTGATTTGGCCCCTCACATTGCTTAGCTGACTCAGTGTGATATGTCTGTGAGGCATTTAATATACCTTTTATTAACTATCACTCTTTGGGATTTTCTCCCAAGTCCTTTTAATTCTGTCATAGAACCAGTGCTGTATTGAAACAAATGTAGTCACATTTTCAATCTGAAGAATATCTCATTTTTTAAAACGAGAGAGACGGATAGTACTATTGGTTTTTAGGGCATCTTATCACTATCAGAATTGAGAGCAGAGCATGTGATATATATATTATTCTATTGTAATAATACAGGTTGTCCCCCCAAAATGTATATATACTTTAACATCTGATAGCTCAATTAATGTTTCCTTCTTTTCAGGTTTAACCCATGGGAATTGATAATTATTCAAAGTGTATATACATTTTTGGGGACACCTTGTATATCAAACTAGAAGACTGTAGGAATTCCCAAAGAGCAGAATTCCATTCATCTTCTTCAACCTCATTGTTAGCATATGAAATAATGCTAAAATTAACCACAGTACTATTATCCTGAAAATCTGAAGAAAGCACAGGCCAGCTTGGTTACTACAAAACCGAAGAACCCATATGTGTTA
The DNA here is from genome assembly GCF_951640355.1 of Cnephaeus nilssonii. Taxonomy (NCBI): domain Eukaryota; kingdom Metazoa; phylum Chordata; class Mammalia; order Chiroptera; family Vespertilionidae; genus Cnephaeus; species Cnephaeus nilssonii. The sequence continues at coordinate 24,295,812 of NC_137080.1, read as the reverse complement.
AGTGCACGCCGCTTACACAGCCCTGACTGTTCAAGTTTTGAAGCTGCCTGTGTTTGATTCGCCTTGTCTTCCTAGCTGCGAGAGAAATACTCTGGTTAGAAAAAGAAGAGCGAGCCAGGCAGCACTACGAAAAGCACCTGGAAGAGCGGAAGAAGAAGTTGGAAGAGCAGAGGCTGAAGGAAGAGCGGAGGAGGGCTGCTGTGGAGGAAAAGCGAAGGCAGAGGCTAGAGGAGGACAAAGTAAGGTGCTGCCCTGGGAAATGGGTGGGAGGCGCATCGATTGCAGAAATGCAGCGGACTCGCGGTGAAACTTCCCATTACGGTGTGAGACGCGTGGCAAAATTGTCTCAGAGTAAGCAGCTGGACAGACGGACACAGTGTGGAAGGAGGCTGGGGTGTGGAAGTCTTGTAGAGAATGGTGTGCTTGTTCCTATTGCCACAGAAACTTTAAAAGCCCATTTTCTCTGCTCTAGACCTATAACTTCTTTATGTTCAGTTAATCTATACTGAAATATCAAGACCACTCCAAATCATTGGATTTCTTTTTTTGTTTGCTTGTGGGGTTTTTTTGTTGTTGTTAATTCTCACCCGAGGACATTTTCTCCATTGATTTTCAGAGAGCGTAGAAGGGAGGGGAAGAGACAGAGAGAAACATCAATGTGAGAGAGGCACATCAATTGGTTGCCTCCCACATGTGTGCTGACTGGTGCCGGGGATCAAGCCTGCAACCCTTCAGGGGATCAAGTATGTGTCCTTGACCGGAATCAAACCCGAGACCCTTCAGTCCGCAGGCCAACGCTCTACCCACTAAGCCAAAGCAGTCAGGCCCAGTCATTGGATTTCTATAGGGCTTTACCATCGACAAACTTTTTCACATGCTAGATTGTCTCATTTATCCCTATTCAACTCTTGAATCTTGGCAAAAATGGAAATATAGAATTAGAATGGGTAAAATAACAAGGTTATACAACTCAGTAAGTTGTGGAGTCAGATTCTAAATTCCATTGTTTAGGTATGGTACCACATGTGTTTAATATCTGTGTAAGGTAAGACCTGCACTACCGTGAAAGCATCACATTCCCAGTAGTAATAATAAAGATCATTTGTTAGGTACCTACTGTATACAGTGGGCTTTTTCAACTGGCTCCTAATGATTTCAATAACTGTCCCAGGTTGATAATATTCTCATTTTAAGATAAGGTGTAATCCTGGCCAGTGCGGCTCAGTTGGTTGAATGTCATCCCCATGCATCTAAAGGTTACCGGTTGGCTCCCCGTCCAGGGCATATACTCAGGTTTCCGGTTCAATCCCTGATCAGGTGTATGCAGGAGGCAACCGATCAATATTTCTCTCCCTCTCTCCCCCCTTCCTCTCCCCTTCCTTTCTCTCTCTCTCTCTCCAATCAACAAAAACTTTTTTTTAAAAGATCAATACAAACATATTTTTAAAAAATCTATTTCCTAGATGTTAGGAAATAGATTAGGAGTACTGAGGTCAAGTACTCCCTCTCACTCCACTCTGTCTTAAGTTATAGAAGCCTTGCTCTGGCTGAGTAGCTCAGTTGGTTAGAGCATTGTCCCGATATGTCAAGGTTTCGGGTTTGATCTCAGGTCAGGGCACATACAAGAAGCAACCAATGAATGCATCAGTAGGTGGAGCAATAGATCAATGTTTCTCTCTCTCATTCTCTTTTTCTCTCAAATCAATTTTTTTAAAAAATGTTTAAAGAAACCTCAAACAACCAGGTTGAATCTAATCATCAGTTACTCTATTCCATTTAAGGAGCGCCATGAAGCTGTTGTACGACGTACGATGGAAAGGAGCCAGAAGCCAAAACAGAAGCACAACCGGTGGTCATGGGGAGGCCCTCTCCATGCGAGCCCCAGCATTCACAGTACAGGTAAACAGGCGGTGACCACTTTCACAGTCCCTTTTTTGTTTCTCCTGAACAGTAAATGTGCAGTTGCTTCTTTTTCCTAAGTCTGTGCTTGCAAAACAAAAATCCTGCTGAAACAATGACACTACAATTAAATGATGCTTCTCCTGTTTGAGGATAAGAGGGTGATGGAGGTAAGAAGATAAGATTCCCCCCTTAACATAGACTGCTTTTCTCATTTGTTATAAAAGTCCTTGAGGAGAGAGAAATCTATGCAATGCTTCTAAATAAACATGCTAGTTTCAACTCTACATTAGTCTAATTAATTTACATAGGGTTTCAGGATTATGAAATTGGTTCGCCAGTTTTACCTTTTACACTAGAAGAATCATAGGCCTATTGACTAATTAAAATCAATACTATGAGCTTATGTATTCTGACCCTAAATGTATGCAACACTAGCTTTGTAAGAGAAAGTGCAGGTTTTGAGGCTACAAATAGTAGATGTCTTAGCTATTCCCTTGTTCTTAAATAGACATGAGAATACTGAAATTTGGAATTAGTGAAAGGCCTTATTTTTGTACTGTAAATTCAATACACCTTGAATTTATATAGTGTGTCAGTTCTTTTTCATTTGTGTGAGTCTGATAGCCTCTTTTTTTAATTTACTTTGAAAAGTCATTGTCTTGCATTCTGTCCCCAGGTGGTTTTGTTGAATCATCATTCACCTTTCTCGATTTAGCAGGCCTGGACCACCACTCCACAACTTTGGGTGGTACTAGAAAGTCTGGTACAGACCTCCCTGTGATTTTTGATTGCCTGACCTGTAGCTAGCACCTCAGACCTGGGGCCAGAGTTCATCAATAGCTGGACCATCACCACCTTAGTCATAATGCTTGCTTAATATCCTATTGCATAGACCTAGATCTGGGATATAGCACAGTGTTTCTTAAGTGTGATAATATAACTCAGGTGACTTGAAGCTGTTGAAATAATTACGTGGGATATGTTTACTTTCTCCTTAAATGATCATTTTAAGATAAGACTTTTAAAAAATGGTGTTTTTTTTACCGAATAAATTACTTGGGATCAAAGCACATCCAGTTTGGTTTCCCCTCCCCACTCCCATTCCATCCTTGTGTAGCCATCTGGAGTTGTAATCTAAATGTTAGTGGATTTTTGTTTGTTTGCTCTATTCTCTTTCATTTCTAACATTTAGTTTATTTTCTATAACCCCTTCATGTTAAAAAAAAAAGTCTAAAATCATATTACCACAATTTACTTTTCTATCAGAGTGAATCAAAATTGAAAGCAGTTTTCTTGGCTTTTATTTGGTTGGGCACCTATCAAGTCTATGATTATTAGGATCATTTACGGATGATGTTTCACTCTAGGGATAGTTTTACACATATGTTCCATGTAGAAAAGCTGTCATGGTACATATTTTTATTACCTTACTGTTTTTCTTTTACTTGGCTTTGTTTTTCATGTGTAGTCAGAAGTATACTCTGTTACAGATTTTCTTTGAAGGGAAATAAAGTTCCCTTGCTTTAATTCTTGCTTTCGCATTCAGAGTTCAATAAATGACCGTTAGTACTGTCACTCAGAGAAAGAGAGTGTAAACTATTGGATAAAATTTGTTTTTATAAGGGCTGTGGATGAGAGAAAATTGCTGCTATATAGACGAGAGAAGGTTGGAAATAATGGGAATATACCAAAATTCTCAAAGGTCAGAATGATCTACTGTGACCTCGAGAGTAACAAGCAGACCTTCCTCATTTTGAATACCCCTTACTACACAGCAATGCCTGACTCCTGGTGGTACTCATTCAGTGTTCACTGACCAACAAACAGGTCCTAGAAATTAAATATAATCAGATTAAATCAGTGTGTTGTCTGACTGCTCCCACGTCAACTAGCCCTGGCTTGTCAACTAGCCCTGGCTTGTAAACTTTATACTGTTTAAGCCAGTTCGTCAAAAATCCTTTCGTGAATTTGTGTTTGGTTCAATGAGAAAAAGGAATGATTAAAAATGATCTTACTATGTATAAAGTACTGTAATAAATATATATTATACCCCCATAATTTTAACCATGCAGGATAGGCCTGCATGTAGACACAATTTTCCTCTAATTAGAGCTTAACATATAAAGCAATATCAGAAAATGGATTGCTCTAAAATTACCTGGAATTATCTTCCATTATCCTTCCTTGTGCGCTTGAACCTCATAACTCAGGTGTTCCTTTTGACATTTTATCCTGAATCTTTATGTTAGGAACACCCTAAGGGCCCATCAGTTAAATATAAATAAATTTGAGTCACAGAAATAATGTCTGAATTTTTTTAATAACTAAATGCTTCAACCATAAAATGAGCCCCAATAGGAGATAGAAATGTTTGATGCTGGAAGACTCGCTTGCTCCCTCTCTACTATAAATAATGGCCAAAAGTGGTTATTCTGTGGGGGAAAGTTTACTGTAAAATTTGTACTACCAAGGTTAGTTAGACCAATAGCCAGGTTTTGAACGACTTTCTCCTACAAGGAATATTTTGGTTTGTTTTTGGTTTTAGAAGATGTGAACAATAGAAAATAAAACAAAGTATGGCAAAACCCCATTACTTTTGGCTATTATAGAACATCTACCTGCCTCCTAAATAAATATGATGCGATTTTTAGATTTTTAATATACACAGTTTTATTCAGGGAATATGATTTATGATACTGAGTATTGTTACAACTTGGTTCCACTGTACAGACAGCAAACTAATAGACTTGATTGTTGCCTTTTAAATGACTGCTGTTTCTCTTCTGACTTGAACTTTAAGAATTGCTCCAAAATTACTCGACTGCAGGATGAACAATATTGTTAATATACTTAAAGGAAGGAATTCTGATTTTCTTTCTATGACTGTCCGTTTTGTCAGGCAAGTGTGTGGACTGTTTCTACCTTGTAAACCATACTAAACTCTATGTTCTAGGCTTAGAGATATGGTTATTAGTAGACATTTTAGAAAGAAATGCTATAGTGCTTTCTCTTCTTTCTTGTTAACTTATTTTCCTATAATGAACTTTCATGCCCTGGCTGCAAATGACCCTGAGAGCCAAGCTCTCAGCAGATACGCAGAACCTGGTGTTCTTTGTCTCCTAGTGTTTACTCTCTGTTTTACCAGCACTGTGTCTACCCCATTATTCCTGCTTTGGGAAATGATAAAGGCTGTCACCTGTATGGCCCTCTCTTTGCTTCACAGTCTGCCTCCATTGTTTTAGTTGCCCTCCATTGGCCTTCATTCCTCATATTATAACCTCATGCTTGAATTTCCCTGGCTGACAAACTGGTGAGCTAAATATTTATTTTATCCCATAAGAAAAATGAATTTTATTTCTACCCTTTAAGTTACCTTTCAAATGTCCACTTGGAAAACTGTGCTATCACGAAAGATCTAGGGATAGAGCTGAAAGCATCCAGTCCTAGTTTTTCCTTCCATCAGCGAACTAGGAAATTGCAATCCTGCATGCTGGCTGTCAATTAGCATTATCTCCATTTGTTTTAGATCCAGACAGGCGGTCAGTTTCCACCATGAATCTTTCGAAACATGTTGATCCCGTCATTAGCAAGCGGCTCTCCTCTTCATCTGCAACTTTACTAAATTCTCCAGATAGAGGTACAGTCAAAAGGAAAACAAAAAAAGTGTTCTGTTATTTACTTAATGCTTTTTTTTCTGGATGTTCACAGATAAAAATAAGCATCTGAAGTTGCTTTCCCTACGTTTCTTAAATAGGAAGAAAAAAACTTCAGAATAAAAAAGCAATAAACGGCTGAGCAGCATTTTCCTTGCGACAAGAACATTTCTCATTTTAGAACTTGGCTGAATGATTGCATTTAGCAGTGATGAAAGCGGTGCTTCTCTCAACTCTTTAGTAACTGAGTTTACAGCTCCAGAAATCACCCACTTATCCACTAACATGCAAATAATCTTGGTTATGAACATTTATTTTACTTCAATCATACTGTCTTTGACTTTTCATCTGTACTTTGGGAATTCCAGTCTTTGATTTTCTTTAAAAAAGAAAAAATACTTCTTAACTGATTCATGTTAGTAGATTTCATTTTGCTAACTTCTCATTTAACCAAACCTTTCTTGCCACATTTCTTGTGTTTGTGTGACTGATTTTTTTGGTTTCCATTCATTTACTCTTTGGCCTAACTTCAAGAATATCATCAGTGAAGCCTCCTAAAAATTTTAATAACCATAGTCCTCCAGTTAACATTTTACTTTAATTTTGAGTTTTATTCATCTTATGGATTTACAGTACATGAATGTTATTTATTAAATGAAAGTTTTATTTTACGTATTTTTATATATCATGATGGGAAAAACCAAGCTTTTAAGATAAGCTACTTGTTTTACATAATTTAAATTATTTTAAATTAAAAAACAAAACAAAAATATTATTGTGCAATATAAAAATAATACTCTTTGAAAGTAACAAGTTGTGGTTACTTTAAGTGTTTTATTAAGAAACTGATGGGGAAAGGTTCAGTGTTTATACTAGTAGTCTTGAAAAAGAATGTAATGTGTGCATGTTCTGTATGTGCGTATGTGTATTTGTGTATTTTATATTGTATAAAAATTATGGTGTCATAATGTACAATATTATATGTGCTGATGTTGTTTTATAACTAATCTCCTAATACAGTAAATATTTGAACAACTTCCTGTTCTTGCCTTTTAACTTAAATCATTTCTTTTTTTTCTCTTTAACCTAATTTGCCTAAATCAATATTAGACATGTAGTCAAATTAGAGGCCTTTTATAAAGTATTATGAATTAAAATTCCTTTCATAAATAGCCTTTCTTTTCAAACTCATTCCCCTAATATAACCTAAAATATAGCGTGTAAATGCTATTCTTACAGTTGTCTATTCTTCTTTTCTTTGGAGCTAGTCACTTATTCTAATTTCATACTTTTGGGGAACCCGGATATCAGACAAGCTACAGTTGGGACTTTACACTACTTTTAAGTTAAACCTTGCATACTGCCTCCTACAGTACACAGCTAAGTTAGGGTAAGGTTGAGAGTGGGAGATGGGCAATAAGCCAGACAACATCCTGTCCACACTTCCTATTGAAGGACAATGCTGAGTCAACTAGAGATAAGATGTTTTATAGATTCTGTGTGATAATATCTGATTGGATATCCTTAAGAAAAAGGATCTTAAAACTTCGGGGAACTTGTTGGATGACTCATCTACTCTAGTTGGGGTAAGAGTCCCGAATAGATGAAGGGCCTGAACCTGTATCCTAGAGGCTGGCTGTTAGAGAAGAGGGACTAGAATAGTGATCACCAGCTCCTAACCCATGTTGCTACACTGCATATTCAGGTTTTACCTTCATGGACGCCCTTCCTAAGATCAACTCTGACTCTGTGCATTCTTCCTGTGGGAAAGGTTAAGGGTCAAGGGAAGTTTAATAAACAAGTCATAGCTGGGGCCAGGAAACTGCCCCTTGAATCAGGGTACAGGCTTATCAAACTGAATCCTAAGCTGACCAACAGGATAGGAGGGGGACACTAAATTGGGGAGTTCTGTGTTTTTTCCCATTTATCAAAAAGTTTCTGGATCGAACAGATTTGGGTCATCCAGGGGTTCCTTCAGGTCCAGGAAACAGTTTTTTTTTAAGTTAAGCAAAACCCTCAAGAGCACAGTGAGAAACCTGGGTCTTTTAAAGAGAATAGAAATTCTTCTGAATTTGAACTTCCTAATTTAGAAATTTAAATAATTTACTTAGTTTATTTTATGCTATTTTTTAAAAGTTGGTTATGCTTTATCATCAAATTAAAAGGCATTTTTATTAAATTACTAAAGTAGAGGCTTTTACAGACTAATCTGTTAGAGGATATATCTATATACCATTACTAGGTGCTTTGAGCTTTCTCAACCTCACAGCACAGGCCTGGGAGCTCGTATTAAACTGAGGCTCTGATATTCTCAAGGTTGATATTCAGTTGGTACTGGTTATTAAAAATACTCAAATATTTTTATACCAGTTGGTAAGTATTCACTTCCCCAAGCTGTGCTTCCCCGGGTCCTCCAGAGCTAATGAGTGGCATCCATGTCCTACCAGTTTTTAAATATTTTGATTACCACACCTGAATTACCACATCATAGACTGATAAAATGACCCGAGTTAAAAGAAAACCCCTGCAATTGCTGCAATAGAGTGAATATTGCCACTGGAAATTTTTACATTAAAAGTGTGTATTTCTTATTAACTTAAGTTACCTGCTTAACCAGCTTTTTTCTCAAGAGCAAGTAATAAGGAGTTTTTTTTAAAGTAAGAATGAAGTCACCTACTCTTTGCTTAAAATTAGTCCATACATTTTTCCCTAGAGTCTAGGACAGAGGACATGGTGTGGTAGATCTCAAACTGAATTTTGCACATAGGCATGTTCTGCTTGACCTGAGCAGGGGATTTGTTGTTGTTGTTTTTCATTTGAATTAATTGGCATCATTTTAAAAATGGAATATATAATTTAGGTTTTCTACTTTTAATGAAAAATCAGAACCTGGCAACACTTGCCTGGTTTCTCCATTGTCTAGAACTGAATAATGATTTTCTGCTCATGGGGAATATGCAGGTGCAAATATCTAGCATGTTTGTTTGCCTCCCTGGTCCGAGTGGTCTATTATGAGGATTGTCAGTAACTCATTTTTAAGGGCTTAAACAGGATCGATACTTTAGAGTTATTTCATGAGAATTAATATCTCTTCATTCCAGAGTTTATCATCTTAAAATCAGGCCCCTCTAAGTGAAAAAATAAAACATAAACTCACTCTCCTGTCCATACCTTTACTAAAAAGTTACCTTATGGAAGAGATCTGTCTCTCTTTTGCTCAGGGCATAGTTGTGAAGGTGGTAGAAGAGGGAACGTGTCTCTTAGCAAAACCATCCATTCACAGGTCGGAGCTTTAAAATCATCTCTTTGGATGTGCTTTAAATACAAGTCAAAGAGGGTTTTTAACGATCTTCATTTGAGGCAAATTTTGGTTGGTGCCTCAAAGATGCACAGAAATAAAGTAATTGAACTTAATGAAGGGGTAGGGTAGAGAGACATGTCTTTTCGATGATAAACCATCTCTGCAGTTCTATTTTATCTAAAAAAGGAAGCATTCATCTCTTCTTCCCTTTCTCATCTACTAAAAATAGAGTTCTGTTGAAGATTTTAATTTAATCCTAGTCATTTTCCCCCATTGATCTTCTGTGGATGTATTGTAATTCTAGATTACAATATATTTTTTGTTATTGATACACAACACACACATACACTACCCATTCTGCAATTTGTAATTAGCATGTTTCTGAATGTACATTATACTATCTCTGTACCTATTACATTGGTTTTTGTAATAGATCTTTTTGTTAATATCTTGCTGTTAGATAAGATTTAATTTAACCATGAAGGCTCTCCGAATAACCAGAAAAATCTAATAAACAATTCACTGATTATTAAACTCACCAGAGCCTTGATCAAAATAGTCACTCTTTTTTTTTTAAGTCAGATAATTAAGGTTCTTATTGGAAGTTGGTACCTCTTCGAGATAGAAGCAAATATTTTCTATAACACATTGTAACACTGGATGGCTTCTAATAACTAAAACTACTTTCCTAGAATATAAATGCCATTCATTTCAAACATGTCATATAAAAGATTGTTATAAGAACAACTGCTCCAGAGGCAAAGGGACCTGTACCTGCTGTTTACCGTGAGGAACAGAATGGCCATGCCAGGTTTAGACAGTTTTAAAGTCTTTTACAAGTCACTGGCAATGCATTCTAAAATAATGATATATTATCACTTGAGTGATTTTTGTAGACTTCTTTCCTGGAATTTTAGAAAGTAGCCTCTGCATTTTCATGGGCCATCAATGGAAGCTAACATAAGCAAAGTAATTTATTTATGATTGGCATGCATTTCCTAACAGTGGGCTTGCCAAGCCCCAATATAATTTGGGGCCATACTTCATTACATTATTTTACATTTACCTTCCAGATTCTTCACACCAACTAGTAATCTCCCATTTATGTTTATATTGGATTTTGGCTTCTCTGTTTAATTTTATCTTGCTTCAACTTTACCCTTATGCTCCCCCTAAATTTTGTGTTGCTGTCAAACAGGGACCTGAAAGAACCTGACTTGCTGAATGGAGAGGTCAAAAGGAAATTCTATACAGAACTGTGCATGAGTCCTCTTCCGTTTTATTATCTTTAATTTCCCCCCATTTACCCACGTAACAATTCATGGAGATCTATCAAAATGTAATGGAGACCTTTCTATCTTTATTTACTTATAAATCCGGTCTTGCATTAAGCTGGCATGGCCGCTGGTGGAGCTGATTATTCAGGGTACTTAGGAAGCCCTTGGGCTGAGGTGTGCCAGCAGTCCACTGCCCATCCGATAAGGGCAGACGGCAGATAGGTATGACTGGAGTCGGTGATACATGCCAAGCCTGTCGTGGAAATAACATTTCTGTTGTGTTATCTGTTGACTGCTGTAGGAGGGTGGTTAGCAAAAACTGCATCCATAAAACTAATATAGAGCCTGCCACAAAAGGAACCTTTGAAGAAAGGCAATGCTCTAGAATAACAGCTCCTTTGGGTAGGTTCCTGTTGCCCTGACTCTTCACCCACTGTCCTCGCCAGAGAGCCCGTCTCTCTCGAAGGCCGGCATGTGGGAGCGATAGGTGTGATGCTCTGCACCCCCTTGCCCCTGGAAGGAAAGCTTCTAACCTCTTGCTTATGTGGTGACGTTTAGCTCGCCGCCTGCAGCTCAGCCCCTGGGAGAGCAGCGTTGTTAACAGACTGCTGACGCCCACGCACTCGTTCCTGGCCAGGAGCAAAAGCACAGCTGCCTTGTCTGGAGATGCAGGTAAAACTGTCAACGTGCAACTTCCCTGGGGCCGGAAAGTCCTCCTTTGTGAAGCATAGCAGAGCCTCCATCTGATCACGTCTTCGTTTTTCCCAGTGTGTGCTTCTCTCTCCTCCGGGTGGAACAGCTTTGGAAATGTGTCTATTGGTGTTGGTTTCATGCCCTGGCATTGTTTCCTCTTAGCATCTTATCTGGACACCAGATGCCAGGCAGACAAAGGATCCCCTCCCCGTGATCAGAGGCTTCAGATACTTCTGTCTGTCCAGAACGTTCCCAGAAAGACCTGTCCCTTCCCCAGCTTTCTTTCTGCCCTTGCATCTAAGCAGATGATCAGAGGCAGAAATAATTTAGTATACTAACATGTGGACATGGGGATAAAATCAAAGCGCAAGCCGATTTAAGCATACAGTTTCCTAATGTGGCTGTAGGCTGGCTACTTACCCTCCCTGGGCCAGTCTTTAATATGTCATCTCAGAAGAGTGCCCTTCCAAAACCCTTAAGACTTGTGGAGAAGGCTAATTATAGTGTTCTTATTTGTTACATACTTCGAAAATACAGTATGTAAAATGCACCAAGTACTGGTTATTATAATTAATTATAACTCCTTCTTTGAAATGCAAAACATGCCTGAATGAGCCAATTAATTTAATGTTTCTAGCTGGAAGATACATATTAGGCTTTTGGCAACATCACATGGTGAGTTCATTTAGATATTCCCAGCTCTCTTTGGGCACAGCTGGTATATCGATATAACCAGTCTACTAGCCCTCATCGTTGGCACTTAAGAAATTGCATAGCCTCTTCACAAAATTCCCTTTAAAAAACATTTTGCCTCTGCAGGCCTCTTCCTATCCATTAGCCCTCTTTACAAATAATAATTCTTGGTTTTATGATGTCTTTCATCTCTGGTTTCCGATGAGCTAATATCAACACTAATCCTCACAGTACCCCTGGGAGGTAGTCAAGAAAGCACGTTCAGGCATTCCCACCACCTGCCTGTGGAACCCAGTGACAAAAGAGATTTACCAGAGCCACTTAGGAAATCAGTAGACTGGACCTTAAACTAGCTTACCCTCCATCCTTGGCACCCCATGTGATGCTCTGTGTACCTTGTGCATTCAACTAGCTGGACCACAATGTTCTGTGTTTTCTGTAAAGTAACTTGTCAGCTGTCATGTTACATCTGAGATTTTTCTGGAGGAAAAAGTATAGCTTATTTCAAGGTAGTTTTCTTTTCTTATGCCTGTGAATGGCATACTTTTATACAAGTCATGGAAGTTTTTCTTTAGGTCCAGCTAATTGAAGAACCTCTAAAACTGCTTTTCAGTTTTCTTTCATAGGATCTAAACAATAGTTTATGGCTATCATGCTTATGAATCTCCATATTGTATGTTTTCATACTAAAAGACTGCCTCGCAGCTAGAAAATTGTCTTTGTTTGCTATTTCTGTCATCACTAACTTTTGTCAATTCTTTCACTCTTCCTCTAGTCTTTTCCAACACCATTTCCTCATTTTCCACCCATTCTACCCACCCATCTTCCCACCTTCCTTCTTCATTGTTATGTTCAGTCAGGTGCTTTTTACCTCCTAACTGGTTCTTCTTTACTTTGCAACTTTTCCATTCTCCTTGTCACAGATTGATTCATTTCTTTAATTTACTTTAGTGTGAAGCAATGCATAGCCTTTCCTTGAGTTGCCTGTTTCATTAATATGTTCCTTAGATTGTTGTTACCTGTTATTGCATCGATACAGCTTATGGTTAATGAACCAAAACTGTTGGTTTCTAAAATTTCTCATATGAAATTACATATGTAAACATCTCTTACATATATCTTGTCAAAAACACTTTTTCCACCTATTCTCATTGATTTTTCTTTCTTGTCTTTCCATTTTAGTGTTGCCCCTTGAGTTCATCTTATATCCAATTGCCACTGGCAAGAGGATGACCTACATCCAGAGCCAGGGTTACAATAGCAGATCAAAAACAGTCACCCCTAAGATGTTCAGTGATTGCAAACTTCCAGAACAAGCCATGAGAGCAGTTGAGAACTGAAAATCAGAGTCTCATTTGTACCTAATGCTTTGGGTTGACTTTTCCATGTCCACTTTAAAAAATACATTTAAAATAATTGTGATTATAAGAGCTCAGGATTAAAAGAGTTAATACATGTAAAATGCTTAGAATAGTGCCTGCACATAGTAGGCACTCAATAAATTTAATATTATTATTATTCTATTATGTAATTTTTCTGTTCTCCATGCTACACTCCAACCACTTGAACTGCATTGTCTTTTCTCTTCACCCATCATTTCATATAGAAAATCTTGAATGATTGAAATTAAGGCACACTTGCTACCAAGGATAGAGGAAATACAGATGTTGTGGAAGACTTTCTCAAAGACAGTTCTATGGAAGAATTTTCATGTGTAACAAATTTACTTTGAGATAAGGAGAGCATTCTGGGGGGATGGGGAAGACAACTATAGATTGCTCTTACTATTTCTTCAGAAGAGCAAGAGTATTAGAATAATTGACTTAAAGTTTCAGGTTTTTCAGTAGTTGCTATTAAGAACAACAAGGAAGCTCGTGAAATGTAATATCCTTACAAGGAATTTATAGTGTTTATTTTAGCCAGGCAATGTTCCTTGAACAATTAAATTTGAAGGTTTTAGTGGAAACTACACTGATAGATTTAAGACATTTTCATCCTTTGATTAATGTTACCTCGGCACCAATAATAAAGAATAAACTGGAGGCATGATGAGATTGATTTACATCCAAAATGGTCTCAAAATTGCTCCATAAATACCCCCCAAAATAACTGTTTTCCACTAGAGGAAAAAGAAATCATATTTCTGTGCTTTATTCCTTTTTCAGTGTCAGACCTATGGCCTCAGAGCAAGGCTGTCGTCTAGAGTTTCTTGATCCCCCAGCACGCTTAGTGGCCCTAGGCAATGCGTGCCTCTCCTGGTCATTAATCCTACAGAAGTGCCTCGTGCCAGGATGTTATTTTCTAAACATATTTGATTGGCTTGGAAGAGTTTTACATTAATGAACTATTTCCTTGTCTGGGAAATGCAAATGCTTTGCTGTGGCACTTGAGAAAAGGTTATTTTCAAGTTATTTCCCCTGTGACCACAATAAACAAAATGAGAGAAGGTCCTCCTTCCTCACAATACAAAGGAATCTTCCTTCACCATTAAGATCTGAAACAAAGCTCTGTCACCTCCCAAGTAAGACACACATATTCTTTTCAGGAGAGCTGAGGGGATGCAAAATGTTTCTGTTTACCCTGAAGAAATAAAGTTCTGTGTTCAGATGATGGGGAAAGAGAATGCAATTTACAGTCTAGTTACTGCCTTTGACCATTGATAACCAGAAGATCCTGGCAGGCATTTGGTGAAAGATGCAGTCTGATCCACTTTCTGTCTATAGATTAAACCAAAATAAAAATATCTTTAAACTCTAACTCTGAAATTAAGATTATCCCAAATTTGTCTTGTAAACTTCTGAGTTTTTAATTTATTAATACTGTTAGTATATTCAGCTGGCATGAATAGTCTCTTTAAAAGAGTTGCTACCATCGCTAGAATTGGGTAAAACCATATTTACAACAGTTCACTTACATCCGATTCTCCTCAGTGGTCATGTTTAATTGTCTTATTTTTTTGCTGGAGAACAAGATTTCTGGATGAGATCTGAAAATAAACCTTGGAACCTTAGTGCCCACACTTTAGATATCTCTGCAGTATTTATTGTATGAATGAATGTCTTTAAACCATCGTTGCTCAGAATCCCTTGATTAATGACGGTGTTCCTTTGAAGGTGAATGGTCAGAAACTTTGTGGTTTTTCAAAAAATGTTCCATTTTGAGTAAAACTGTAAAGCTATGCATGATTCAACTTTATTTTTGGCAATTCTAACACACTTGTGTTCTATTCACCATTTTAAATGATGACATCCTGTTTCCCCATACATTCTGCTGCTGCTTGTTATGAACCTTCGAATGCTTTGGCTTCTGGGGAAATCCACAAGCATGCATTTGATTTGCCTTTAAATAGATAAAACATTCACAGGATTTTTTTCTAGAAATTATTAGTTATCCTTCAAACAGGTCTTATCACCTGGTAAGACATGGTCGTTTAACATTTTTTAAAATTAGTTGCTTTTTTTTTTTTTTAAACCACTGCCTATTGAACTTTACTCCTGAAATAGTCGCTTGCTTGCTTGCTCGCTTCCTATCTTTCCACCTTTTGTTCACTCTTAAAGCTAACTAGGAAAAATGTGATTATAAAGCAGGCCTCATATAAAAATTACCTATCATTAATGTAGCATTTTACCAAACCATGAGTTTATTTATACGAATATTAGGCCATTGCTTTCCATAATTATTGGATTACGTCTATTTCTTTAATCAGTATTTAAATAGCCAAAGAGCTTGTATGTTCCAGATTTTTCATTTGGACATGCCTTCCTCTTGGACACACCACAAACTGACAGGACTGTGAGGAGAGTTGAGTATGAGGGCCTGGATACCTGTAGGTAATAACATCTTCTCCCTGCTTTTCTCTCTATCTCTGCTTTGCTCCTTTTCCTGAACCTGCTTTTGGCTTTCCTTCAACTGCTCCTCTGGCACTCTTGTGTGTAAAACAATCACCTGCACCCTAGTTATCCCCATTTGTCCTCGTTCAGCATCTTGCAGCCCCATCAACATCATGCCCTACAAAGCTACACACTCTAGAAATCCGATGGATCGAACAAAATTCTTAGTAACACCGCCCGATGGCTCTGCGCGGAGGAGGACTATTTACGGCACAGCGGTGAGTAGCCTTTGGGGGTGACCAGGCAAATCTGTGCTATTGCTTGTGCAGAGTCGACACACACACACCTCCGCCCTCCCAGGTGCAGAGTGGGTGTAAGATTGGGACATGGTGACATGCACCATCCCATCTGTCCCACCAGTCCTGAATCTGGTTGGCTGAGTGGTAGTGTCCCCATACTTCCTCTCCACTTGGAGATTTTACTCCCAAAAATTTGAATTTGAACATAAAAACTTTTCTTTATTCAATCGTGTCTGAGTGACTGAACTACCCATTCTGTAGGTTGCCTTCTTACCCTGTTGATTATGTCCTTCATTACACAGGACTTTTTAAGTTTGATGTAGTCCCATTCGCCTATTTTTGCTTTTGCTACTTGTGCTTTGGTGTCATATCCAAACCATTACCGAATCCAATATTATGGAGCTTCCCCTATGTTTTCCTCTAGGAATTTTATAGGTTTAAGCCTTACATTTAGGTCTTTTATCTATGTTGATATAGTTTTTGTATATGGTATAAGGTAACGGTGCAGCTACATTTATTTGCATGTGGATATCCACTTTCCAAGCACCAGTTGTTGAAGAGACTGTCTTTTCCCCATTGATTGGTCTTGGCAGCCTTTTCAAGGATCCTTTGATTTTTGTCACAGGGGTTTATTCCTGGGCTCTCTGTCTATTCCATTGGCCTATATATTTGTCTTAATGCCGGCACCACACTAAATTTTTAAAATTTAGTTTATTGGGGTATACCACACTTTTAATTACTGTAGCTTTGTAATATGTTTTGAAATTAGAAGTGTAAGATCTCCAACTTTGTTCTTTTCAAGATTGTTTTGGCTATTCAGGGTCCCTTGAGGTTCCATATGAACTTAAGATGGATTTTTCTATTTCTAAAAAATAAATAACATTGGGTTTTGATAGGGATTGCTTTGAACCTGTAGATCGCTTTGGGTAAAATTGATACCTTAATATTAATAAGTCTTCCAGTCTATGAATACAGGATGTTGTCTCATTTATTTGTGTCTTCCTTAATTTCTGACAGCAGTGTCTTCTAGTTTTCAGTGTATAGGTCTTCCACCTCCTTGGTTAAGTTTATTCCTAAGTATTTTATTCTTTTTAATTCAATCATAAATGGAATTGTTTTCTTAATTTCCTTTCAATTTTAATTTTAATTCATTTAGATCCAAATTCAAATGGCTACAATTGAGCACTTGAAATATGTTTTGTGAGACTAAATTTAATTTTAATGTTATTTAATTTTAACTAATTTAGACCAAATTCAAATAGCCAAATGTGGCTAGTGGCTACCATATTGGACATCATAGATTTAGAACATTTCTGTCATCACAAAAGATTCTACTGGACAGTGCTGCCTTAAGTGTCTGTTTGTTTTGTCTCTCTTAGAGGTTATTTATATTTTAAACCTAACTCTAATTGTCTTGCTGGGAAGTTGTCCAGGTCATTGACATGAGCAGAAGTTCCACCTTAGCCTTATGGAAAGTGTTAATAAGAAAGATTATTGTACAGACCACTGGCTATTTACTCAGATCAGGATAAGAATATATGTGTGGTACCCAAACAAGTGATTGATTGGGTACAAAATCAATGAAAGGATAAAAACATCTATCTGCCTGGGAGGGTATTATATCAAGTATTGAGCCTTTTTCCAAACTGTTTTCCCACTGCTCCCCTAACCCTTTAAGGTAATTTAAAAGGAGGTCAGTTTTAGGAAAGAAAAAATTGGTTCAGTGCTACTTTTAAAAAAAGACTGAGTATTGTACACTTGTATATGTAGTTTCATTCTCTGATAACTGTCTTATCAAGGTACAGATGATGAAATTCATCCCCAAACCTTCTACATCACAAATCGCTCTTCCTTGTTTTCCCATTCAGATCTGTCCTTGATCTGACTTCACCCAAATAAAAATGTTTTAAATAAAAAGGGAAAAGAGCTCCTTGAAGTGCTTAACCCCAGCCTCCCTTGTGAAGAGCCCTGAGCCTTCCCCTCCAGGGACTGATCCACGAGAGGCATAATTACCACCCTGTACACGTGTCATGAGGGTCCCATATGGTGGCTGCTGCTTCTGCTACACAAGGACTGCAGTTGGTCTCCGAGGCCCCACCTCCCACACTGAGACCAGAGATGGGGGCAAAAGTGGTGATGGAAGCCTCCAGTGATATAGAGCTGCCACGCATCTTATGAAGATCCTTGCTGCCCCACTCTTTCTGTATTGTATTCTGGAAGACATTGAGTATTATTTGATACTAGATTTGCCCCCACTCCCATGGCCCCGTCCATCAACTCAGATGCTACTAAGGAAAGGAGAGAAGCAATTAGAAGGGACAGTGAAGGAACAAAAAGGTAGGAAGACAGGAGTTGATGCATGAACCAGGCTAGAAAAAGAAAGAAGAGAAGGTACACTGCGAACTTATTGGCCCTGAGACTAGATAATATTGTGCCCCTTTCCTTGTATACCTGCCGTCTGCTTTCCTGAAAGGGTCCCACAGCGTGAAGAACTGTCAGGTGCTCACACAGGTGCCTCCTGCAAGCATTCATTTCCATCCCAGAACACTGTCGGCGAGTTTCAGATACTTGAAATGAGCCTTTTGTACCCTGTGCAGTTTTTTGTCGTGGTTAATGTTAGACGATTAGAACACTTGTCTGGGTTTCCCTTTGCCCATTCCAACTTAGGGAAGGTGTCATCTCTCTGGATGGAGTCCTGGTTGTCAGTGAGAGGAGAGCTGATGTTTTGGCCCACCCTCAGATTACAATTTTGTCCCTAGTGAAGAAGACTAAAAATAGCTAAAATTCCTCACCTTGAACCTGACTTTTTCTTCAAGAGCAGAAAGACACTAAGTGAGTAAGAACTTGTTAGTATAACATCAATTTAAAAATATTAATTAAAGTCTGATATAGCTGACATGTAAATTAAAAAAAAAAAAAGATTGAGCTATGGTATGTTCCAGAAAAGTGCTAAAGAATTTAAAGATATAAAATGTATTTTAATTAAAAATTGGCATGGAGGAGACTGGAAGTGACTTCTATTTTGACATTTGTGTGGGTTAAACCAGATTATAAGAGATTTTGCTCCCAGTAATTTTAGATACAAAGTACAGGTGCTTTCTAAAAATATAAGTGTGTATTTTTTTCTTACAAATGTAAATCCAAATCACACATCAAGAACCTTCTTATTAGTGTCACATTATGTGACTTTAGTATAATGTTTGCTTTAAAGCTAACACAGACCTTTTGTTTGGGGTGGAATGGAGATATGTAAGGAAGGCTGGAAAATATCTAAAATGTGACTCGATGGATTGCAGCTCCATTGCTGAATACCCTGAATTGGGTTGTCTGACGCATGGGAAAAAAACCTAATTATTGTGTTTCTCTGAACTTAGGGCCATAAAAGAGAGAGGGAGAGAGAAAACGCACCCTTCCACCGCACATCCGGCATCCGAAGGGCTTTGTCTCCATCTCATCCCAAAGCCAGGTCACCAGCTTCCCCCCGACTGTGGTAAGTGGCATGTAAGAGGCTGGCGGGGTTGCTCCATGCTGGAGAAGTGGTACCCTCTGTCCCCTGACAGGAAGCTGTTCCCCCTACACGGTTTGACCTTAACTTAGGGAATAACCTTTTTTCTTAAAGAAAACCGGTATGGGCCTTTAACGGGAATATTTCTGCATTTGTCACATAAAAGACAAATATACAAGGCTAAATACCTTCATTTCTTTTCCATATTCTATGATAAGGGGCTCGGGGAATGGAGATTCTGGCAAGCCTGTTCTGGCATGTTCCCACCTCTTCATGCTGTGTGTTTGTTTCCCAGGCTCCCATCCAAGTCCCTTCCTCATTTGCCTGGCACACCCAGACCTACATCTTCCTTGCCTCCCGGACCAGTCAGAGCTACCCCTGCTCAGGTCCGGCCCCCATCCCCTGGCAACATCCGCCCTGTCAAGAGAGAAGTCAGAGTGGAACCTGAGAGAAAAGACCCCGAGAAGGAACCTCAGAAAGTTGCCAATGAGCCCCCACTAAAGGGTCGAACACCTTTAGTGAAGGTGGAAGAAGCCACAGTTGAAGAGGGGACACCTGGTGAACCAGAGGATGCCTCTGGTAAGAATCAACCGACTTGTGGTGGAATATGGGTTGCTTACTCTTTCCCCTTTTCTCCTGCCTTCTTTATTCCCCTTTTGGGGGAATTAGAAATTTTATTCTGAGGCTAATCTTGGGACCTTTTCTTACGTATAGTTTTCTTACCTATAAAGAAAGTAGAATTGTATATCCAAAACCCTACTGTTGGATGAGCCGTAGCATATTAATTCACTTATGGTTTTTAATTCCTTTATTATTTTCACAAAATGTGGTCTTCGGAGCACCAGCATCAGAATTACTTGTGTTATCTGTTGCTGCGTTACAAATTATCTTAAAACTGTCCAGCTTAAATCAACAATTTTTATATGACACGGAGTCTCAGGTCAGACATTTGGAAGCAGCTTAGGTAGATTGTTGGAGGATGGCTCATACACATGGCTACTGGCAGGTGGCCTCAATTACATGACATGTGAACCTCCCCATAGGGTGGCTTGATGTCTCACCATTTGTCTGCTTGCTCTGCTGGCTTTTCCATAGCTCAGTGATCTAAGAGAGAGAATCAGGAGGAATCCACAGTAGCTTTTATGCCTAGTTTTAGAAGACACAAAAATCACTATTTCTGTCATGTTCTGGTCATTGGAAGCAAGTCCCTAGGTTCAACTCATACTCAAGTGGAGAGGATTAGTCTCCACCATTTCAAGGGGAGATTGTCAAAGACTTTGTGCAGATATTTTTAAACCACCATATCTATGGCGTTTCAGAAGCCTGGCCCTACATCAAACCTACTGAATCAGAATATGTGGGGGAATCCAAGGACTCAATAAGATACTGAGTTCTCCAGGTGACTCCTGTGCAGGATTGCCAGGTAAAATACAGAGTGGCCAGTTATCCTGTTCCTGTGCTTCTGGAGTTTAAGGACCACTGGCTTAGCCCATGTGCTTGACAGAGGTTAGAATTTTTTTTCAGAAGATTCAGTGGATCTCCTCTTCCCAGCTAACTAGATGTTTTTAGAAGTTCGAAATCACCTGGACCTAGGAATTCAGTATTTCTTGTTGAAAACTGTCTTTATTCAAAAGTTTTCTCCTTAACACTTTTTCTCCTTAACACTTCAAATTTGAAGATAATTTGAAGATTGGGGGTAGGAGCAAAGAAAGAATTGATGGCTCGAGAAGAATAGCGTTGTTAGAGAATGGGGGAGTCCAGTGTTTGTTTGCATGCAAAGAGAAGAGCAAGGCCAAAGAGAGTCCTGAACATAAAGAAAAGCCCGTGGGAGTGGAAGGAGAAATGTAAATCTTGACAGGAGCGTCTGGAATGGTCAGTGCCCAGAGCGCACTCCTTGCGGTGCCTCTGTGTGGTGCTCCCTGCTGTGCCAGCTCTCTAGGTCACTTTCCTGGATCTGAATAAGGTCAGAGAACTGCTCCCATCATGCATCTTGGCATCGGGACGGACAGTGGGGACCGGGAAGTGTAAGGTAGAGGAGTGCCAGCTCCTGAAGTGGCTCTTGGCTCCTCCTGCCTCCGGCCAGGACACAGCTCTGAGTAGACAAAAGGGACGTCTTCATTGGGTCTTTTCTTCCCAGCCTGAGTCTGGCTCGTGGCATGGATGCTGAGGATGGTCAGCTTTAGTCCTCTAGTAAGGAATGGTCACTGAAGAGAAGGATTTTTAAATTTTAATCAAAGGCAAATGGAAGGTCTCACCTTCTTTTTTGCTCAGGGTATAACTTCCCACAGAACCTAACGTGAGGCTCTGTGCTCAGTACACATTCGACATGACACACGTTCTTAACTGATTTAACTTGTATAAAAATGAGACTTGTAGCCGGAGCCGGTTTGGCTCAGTGGATAGAGCGTCGGCCTGTGGACTGGAGGGTCCCGGGTTCGATTCCGGTCAAGGGCACATACCTTGGTTGCGGGCACATCCCCAGTGGGGGGTGTGCAGGAGGCAGCTGATCGATGTTTCTAGCTCTCTATCCCTCTCAATTCCTCTCTGTAAAAAATCAATAAAATGTATTTTTTTTAAAAAATGAGACTTGTTGAAAAGTGTCAGCTTTGTTAGATGTCTCACAGGCACATGCAGCTTTTTGTTATCTGTTGCTTGGTTACAGATAGAATACAGTGGAACCGTGAGAACACACAGTAATAAGCATTCCCTTTTCTTTTATAATGATGAATTCTAGGTCTGGGGTGTAGGGAATGCTAGTTTTTGTTTTGTTTTTTGGGTTTTGTTTCCAATTGGTTTTCTCCTTGTATCTTTTTCTACAGTTGTTCCAGCCCCAGCTCCAGCCCCAGCCCCCACTCCAGCCTCCGTCCCAGCCTCGGTCCCAGCGACAGTCCCAGTACCACCATCAACTGTGACTGCCAGTGCTTCTCCTAAGACCTCGGCAGGCACCACCGACCCAGAAGAGGCCACAAGGCTGCTAGCTGAGAAGAGGCGGCTGGCCCGAGAGCAGAGAGAGAAGGAGGAAAGGGAAAAGAGGGAGAGGGAAGAGCTTGAAAGGTAAAGCAGTGGCATTGCTAAGTGATATAGGGATACCTTCATAACTTGGATTCAGTCTTCAGTTGGTGAGAGAAGAGGTGGTAGCAGTGAGAAAGGTGAAGGGGACTATTTTCGACTTACCTGGTGTTCCTTTAACTATTAATTTTTTAAAATCACATTTTCTTATTACACTGACAAATACAACAACATTAATGAAGAAAGGTTTAAAGAAAAAAATCCACAATCTTAACCAATTTTCAATAATTGTGTCGTTTTGAATAATCCTTTCTAGTCTCTGTGAATAGTGTGCAGTTAGTTATATTTTTTCATACATAAGTATATACACATATATTTACAAAATTATAGCTACAGTAGAGATACAATTGTACAAGGCTGGGTTTGTTTGTTTTACTTAACATATCTCTAATCTCCATGTTTCTTCATTATCTTTCTAATTATCATTTTAAAGCAGAATAGTAAAAGTTCATGTTTTCTTTTTTCCAGATAGAAGTCCTCTTAGCGGGTAGCTGGGTGAGATAGTTAGTGCCAGGTGATTGCCTGCCAGGCAGTATTGCCAGGGACAGTTTGCTTAGTTGGTCTCCTTCTGGGGCTAGTAAGGCTAATGTCAACAAAATTGTTCTTCAAATAAGCAGAGCTGCACCCTAGGAGGATGGGCTGTCTTGGAGCTTGGTCCCGACAGGACGTGCATAGAGGCCTGTCTTCCTCCTGTCCTGTGACAGGACATCCTGACCTTTGTTTATTGACAAAGATTGGGGGGTTGGCGAGGGCGGGGCGGGGGGGGGGGGCAGTGGTCTCAGCCTTTAGAGGTAAATTGCAGATTCTTTTACAAAGCAAGCTCTTCCCCACATATAAACGGTTGCGTTTTGCCACGAGGCAACAGGAGACTGGGAAGATGAGGAGGAGGGGGAAGGTGGCTTCCCAGTCTGTCTCTGAATGGCAGGGAATGCATCCTGTGGAGACTTTTCTGCCAGACTCTGAACAAACTGTCCAGGCAGTAGCCATACTCCCGAGCCCCTCTCTCCACGGAATTCCCCTCACATATCTTTGTTTGGTTCTTCTCTTTCTCCAGACAGAAGAGGGAGGAATTGGCTCAAAGGGTGGCCGAGGAGAGAAGTCGCCGGGAGGAAGAAGCCCGCCGGCTGGAAGCGGAGCAGGCCCGGGAGAGGGCCGAGCAGCTGCGGAGGCAGGCGGAGGAGCGCGAGCAGCGCGAGCGGGAGGAGACGGAGCGTCTGCAGAAACAGGTGGGGTCCCTGGGCGCCGGGCGACGCAGCTCAGGGCTGCCCCTTGCCCGGATGGGTCGGGGTCATCCCCGATGAGCAGAGGAAAACGGGCAGTGGATCGTTAGAATTGCTCTGAGTCTTGTGCGTGCCCTCATTTTCTGCACTTTGTCCACCTGCTCTCTCGCCTCCACCTCTGGGCGCCCCCAGAGATTGGGGCAGCAGACCAAGCCTGCCTGTTTGTAAGAAGCACCTGCCCGCTTCTTGTTCCTAGAAAGAAGAAGAAGCTCGTGTTCGTGAGGAAGCAGAGAAGGCCCGGCAGGAACGGGAGAAGCATTTCCAGAGAGAAGAGCAGGAGCGCCTGGAGAGAAAGAAGGTAGCGGGAGCCTGGGACTCTTAACGGTCTGACTCCTTCTAGACTGGAAGCCATCTAAAGATCTAGCTTATTGCCATCAGAAAACACGTGTTCTGCCCATTCCGGGTAAACTAAGTGGCTCTCAATATTAAAAGTCTCCTCCAGCCCGCTGGCGTGACTCAGTGGTTGAGCATCAACCTATGAACCAAGAGTCATGGTTCCAGGTTGCAGCTTGATCCCCAGTGCAGGAGGCAGCCCATCAATGATTCTCTCTCATCATTGATGTTTCTCTCTCTCTTCCTTCCTCTCCGAAATCAATAAAAATATATTAAATCTTTAAAAAAAAATCTCCTCCAAAGAAATCACCATTTATAGTTCACCCTTCAAAAAAGTTATGTCCAATACATATGGTTTAAGGCAGTTCTAACATTTTGGAATAACTCCAATTAAGACAAAGCAGGGAGTATTACATTTTTCAAAATAACAGGTGTGTTTTAATGACCTGCTCTTTGCTTAGTGAGTGAAATGTGCCAGGCCAGCTTTCTTCCTATATCTGATCTGTTCCTTCAATTCTTCCTTTCTTATAGCGACTTGAGGAGATTATGAAAAGAACCAGGAGAACAGAAGCTGCAGATAAGGTATTGAGATGGCCATTTTTAGCTCTTCTTAATGGCTTTTCTTTACTTCCCTTGTAACTTTAACATTAAAAAGTCTTTTTCCTTATTTTCTTTGGTAGAAAACTGTGGATCAGAGAAATGGAGATATAGCCAAGGGAGCTCTCACTGGAGGAACAGGTATTTGTTTCAGAGAACTCAATTCCAATATAGGATTTTTGAATTCACTTTCTAGAGGTCAAGATGGTCATTGGTTGATTAAAAAAAAAACAAAAAAAAATAATTGATTCACAGAAGCTTAGGTGTATGTCATCTAGTCCACACATTTTCCCTTGGGTAAAAGTCTCTCTAGCATTTCTGGATGATGTTTTTTCACATTTGTTTATACACAAATGGAGTACTTAATATCTTAAATCATGTTAGTCTTATATGTATCTGTGTGTGTGTATGGATTTGTATATATCTTTATATATACCTATACATGGCTATGTAGATAGATATGTATATAGGTGTACACACAAACTTTTTTCTTTACACTTACAAAATTAAATTTCATTTAAAGGTACATATTTTTGACAAATTGTACATATGGCAATTCTCAAAAAGGAATTTAAATAGTATTTCTTTTAGTTCTGCCTTCAGAATAGAGTTAAAATTAAAAATCTGTTACAGTTTCATTAGAAAGTTATTCATATGCTATAGACAGAGAGATGAATTTCTTGGTGGTTTTAAACCAGATTTGGTCTAAGTAAAAATAACCTTAGTGTTTTCATACTCAAATTCAGTTAGTATTTATTTTTTGTGTCAGGTACATCCTATATGCATTTGCTTATTGAATTTCCACTGTCGCCTTGTGAGGGAGAAGGTGCTTTATCTTAGAGTCAACAGCATTTTCAAAGACCTGCTATGTGCCAGGCCCAGTAGTAGGTGCTAGGATTCAGTGTGACCAAGACAGCCAGGTCCCTACCTCCCAGGGGCACTCACATTGAGTGACAGGCCAGTTTGCACAGCTGGAGTCCAAGTCACCAGCTGCTAATTCTGTTCCCTCCGTGATCCCACGTGGTCTTCATGATTGTACATACGGGTGGTTGTAGGTAGCTCCTCATTCAAGTCTTCCTCTCTCCTCATCTATAATATCAATATGAAAAGAAAGAACCAGAGATACCTCAGTTTCTTTTTCTGTTTATTTGTAAAGATCAGATGAAATGATTTATGTGAAAGAATATTCTCTGTCAGTTCTGGGTGTTTCCAAATGTAAAATATTTGCATTGTGGAATTAGGTTTTATTTCAATAGAAACTATCCTAGTTTCTCTGGTCATGATTGCTTTATAGTGGGGTTTTCACGCTCTGTTAAAGATGCCCTAATTGTATTTGTTTGAAGAGTAGCCCTAGTGGTAACATATTTGTACCATTGCATTTTTAGCAGGTGTCTTCGAGAATGTTCTACTAGATAGGCTGTAAGTAGGTATAGCACCCAGTGAGCCATCAGAATGAGGCTATCAGGAGGTAAATTGCACCAGCTCAGGTTTATTTGAGGGGCTGATCTATAGTGTGTGCATGGCCTGGCTCCATGTTGTTCATTGTTCATCTTTCCCCTCCCTGCTGTTCCTCTATCAATTCTTTCAGTATTCTTTATACCTCAATCCGAGAATGAACAGAAGGCAAGAAGGAAGGTTAAACTTGTCAGTTGTTATATCTTTATTTATCAATACTCATAAAAAATTGGTTTGAGTTAATACCACTAAAAAGAGGCCTGAGATTATCTGGCTAACAAGTATTTCTCCTCTCTCGGTCCCACATCTGGTTGAGGGCTGAGTGGTGTTACCAGTGCTCCAAAGAGAATTCTAGGGAGGGCGGGCAGGCAGGTGAGTTTACAGACCCATCCGAAGTCTTCTCCAAAGCTGCCTATTACCAGCTTTGCAAATGTTGGCAGCTTTTAAAGTTATCAATCACTTCTTTACTTCAGTTATCAGACTCTTTGTACCTCTGACAGTTTTATTGAATTTGTGCCAGGCTGTTGAAATAACACTTCTTTAGAATTATCTCAGTTATTCTCTCACATCAAACTAAAACCATAAACTGCCACAAATTTCCCTGCAACTCTGACCTCTGTGAAGGTTTACCAGGCGTTCAGTAACCCTGTCCCCAGTTTTAGAATAAGTCATCAATATTGCTGGCATAAGCTGGACTCTGACATTGAGCATTGAATAACAAGGTGGCACAGTCAGGTAATGTTCATGAAATCCCTAACATTCTAAGTGTGACTAGAACCAAACTGAGTTTTGAAACATATTTTTTATCACTGAAGGTATTTCACGGGGATTTGTTACAAATCCTTCAGTAAAGATGTTCAGCGACAGTCTAATCAAGTCACCTTACTGCAATCGTCATCACTTGCTTTGCTTTCAGTATTACATTCCTTTTGTCCAGAGTCAATTTAGTGCAAGCAAAAATAATGACACTGGTTTTCACTTACAATGTGCTGGAAACCATTCTGAGTACTTCGCATGTGTTAATACATTTACTTCTCACAGTAGCCTGTGAGGTAGGCACTATCCGTGAGGAAACTGAGGCACGGAGAGTTTGTCACTTGCCCAACGTCACACAGCTGATAACTAGCAGAGCCAGTACCGAAATCAGGCATTCTAGCTCCTGGGGTGTGGGTTTGACAGTAGGGTACTAATAACCCTTTGTCCCATCTTCTTTGCCACGTCCAGCAGTCTCTGCACTTCCGGGTATGATGAACTCTCCAGGAAATGGAGACCCAGCGGCCAGCCCACATGTGGTTACCTCACACCAATCAAAAGTGACTGTGGAGAGGTGAGTCAAGCAGCTGGGGCCTTTTTTGCTGATATGCATTAGAACAGTCACTACTGTTTTTACCCCCAACCCAGTCCCACCAGAATTTCCTGGGCCTGCTGGGATTTCAGAGTTTTAACATTAGGATTTATTTCTATCTAGGTTCATTAACTTTTGGTTGAGCTAGTAATTCTGTGAGAAAGGGAAAATATTTTTTTCTTGCATCTTTAAATATGATGGTGAGGGTTTTGTGTGACTGTTAAAGAAAATTACAAGGAATAATTTACTTTTCTCTGTTTATATTTAACATGATCTAGACCATATGCACACCCTTTAGTGGTATATAACAACTGTATTTTTACTATACTATTTAATGAGGCAGTGTTTGTTCCACAGTCAAATTAATTTTGATACCAGTAATTCTTATGCTATGTTAGTAGAAGTGGGGTTTATTGAAGATTCAAACAGTTGCTAACAGCCAAGAAAGGAGCATGTGTTGAAAGATTGCCTTTCTCTTTCCTTGCATTAATATCGACAACATCATAAGAGCACACTCAAAAATTAAAAATGGGAGCAGTCATAGCTGTACCTAATAACACAATCATGGAGAACTTGAGAAATAGTTGTAATAATGTTCAAATGTTCAGCTATGACTTATTTTCATTTTCAGAATTTAATTATTTAATGAGTTTTCCAGTTTCTAATGCCAGAATCTCTGCTACCATCAGAAAATTGACAGTCCTCAAGTTAATTTTTTAAATCTAAAAATACACACTACACATTTTACAGCATGATTGACAGCAATGAAAAGATGTCATCCGAAGATGTCCACAAATCATATCTATTAACCTCTTTCTGTGACAGTGAAATATTTGTTATTTTGCCCACTATAGTACCAAAGATATAATATTTCTGAGATCTTAATGATAAGCTTTCAATTCTGTTGAGTAAATGTATTGTCATAATTACCTAACATGTATATTAAATGATATTTTATTCTTTTAGTTATAGTTTGTTCTTCAGATAAAATATTTGTTTTCCCCTGCTGTAATTTATGTTCAATTCATTAATTTCAGAGATTCTTAGAAAGGAATAAAAAACATCACAGAGTGAACGCCATCATTATGATAAAGAATAGGCCTATTGCCCTAACTGTGGTTTGGTTTAGTGGACAGAGCGTCGGCCTGCGGACTCAAGGGTCCCAGGTTCGATTCCGGTCAAGGGCATGTACCTTGGTTGCGGGCACATACCCAGTAGGGGATGTGCAGAAGGCAGCTGATCGATGTTTCTCTCTCATCAATGTTTCTATCTCTCTATCCCTCTCCCTTCCTCTCTGTAAAATATCAATAAAATATATTTTAAAAAAAGAATGGGCCTATTAAGCCACTGTGTAACCTAAGTTAGTTTATACATTAACTGACTGTCTTCAAATGTAAAATCACCAAGTTACTAATCTTACCTTATAATAGAGAAACATGCAAATTGACCGCACCTCCGCTATGCCCACGATTGGGCCGGCAGGAGGCTGGGGGCGGGACTCTAGGTGGCATATCCGCCGTTGAGAAGATCAAGATGGCGGTGCCCAGTGGTCCGGCCATCGACACCCCGGGGGGGCATGGCCGGACCTATGCCGCCACTCCCTGGGGTGCCTGGGGCGATCAGCACCCCGGGGGGGTCGTGGCCGGACCCATGCCGCCACTCCCCGGGGTGCCTGGGGCGATCAGCACCCTGGGGGGGCGTGGCCGGGCGATCGGCACCCCGAAGGGTTGTGGCCGGACCCATGCCGCCGCTCCCGGGGGTGCCTGGGGCGATCGGCACCCCGGGGCACCCCGGGGGGGCGTGGCCGGACCCATGCCGCCACTCCCCCGGGTGCCTGGGGCGATCAGCACCCTGTGGGGGCGTGGCCGGACCCATGCCGCCGCTCCCGGGGGTGCCTGGGGCGATCGGCACCCCGGGGGGCGTGGCCGGGCCCATGCCGCCGCTCCCCGGGGTGCCTGGGGCGATCAGCACCCCGGGGGGCGTGGCCGGGCGATTGGCACCCCGGGGGGCGTGGCCAGACCCATACCGCCACTCCCCTGGGTGCCTGGGGCGATCAGCACCCTGGGGGGGCGTGGCCGGACCCATGCCGCCACTCCCCTGGGTGCCTGGGGCGATCAGCACCCTGGGGGGGCGTGGCCGGACCCATGCCGCCACTCCCCGGGGTGCCTGGGGCGATCGGCACCCCGGGGGGCGTGGCCGGGCCCATCGGCATCCCGGGGGGCATGGCCGGGCCCATGCCGCCGCTCCCGGGGGTTCCGGGGGTCGATCGGCCACTTGGGGGGGCGTGGCCGGCCCCTCCCGCCCCTCCCGGGGGTTCCGGGTTTATTGGCCACCTGGGGGGGCGTGGCCGTGCCCATCCCGCCCCTCCCGCCGCTCCCGGGGGTCCCAGGGGCCTTGGGCACCAGCGGGGAGCCTGCACTGATCCCTGTCAAACAACTAGGAGAAATACAAGCATATACGTTTTCTACTCTTTCACCTAACAATACAGGCAGATCCATATTAGTATCCAAATATAAACATTAGGATATAATACAAGAATCACCTTAACAAATTTAATCCTTTGGCTCCAGTGTGTCTCCCCTTTAAAGAAAAAAAGAAACTATCCAAGAGTTACTTTATTTTTACAAATATAAATTTAGGTTTAAAATTTTGATAGGTATTATTTATCTGGAAAGCCAAAACACCAAATCACAAATTGAAGTTAAAAAAACACTGCTTAGCCCTGGCCAGTGTGGTTCAGTTGGTTGGAGCATTGTCCCATGCACTGAAATGTTGCTGGTTCAGTTCCTGGTCAGGGCACATGTCTAGCTTGTGGGTTCCATCCCCAGTGGGGGAGCATGGGAGAGGCAACCGATAGATGTTTCTCTCATACATCGATCTTTTCTCTTTTCTTTTCTCCCTTCTCCTCTCTACAATCAGTAAAACATTTTCTAGGGTGAGGATTAAAAATAAAATAACACCAAGAACATTCAAATTCAACAAGTCATTTATTGTGAAGAATGCTATTTTTCTGGAATTAAGTCAAGCTTGTACATGTGGTACTAATAAAGCTCTTTTGCTTTAGGGATGCTTATGCTACCGTGAGTTGCTGATGATTCATTTCACCCATTGTGTTTCTCTATTTAATCTGCTCTAAAACCTCAGATCTCCTCAGATAGTGTGCCATGATGGCACTTGACTTTTCTATGTGGCACTAACACAATGTTTATTTACCCAGTGTACCTAGTTCATTTGTCCTTAGCCCTTGTCACATAAGCTGATACCACCTCTTATCAGTATACTCTGAAGTACAAATGCAAAATGGAGCACTAAATCATGCGATAAGACTCAGCTTTGTGACAGTCAGCCCTATTTATCATCATACTATTCTTCTATTGGTTTAAAAAAGTATCAGTAAAAACATAAATTTGTAAAAAATTCATAGAGACTTGGACATCAGTTGGAAAAACATCACCCATTACTGAATGACCCTGGCCTGTAGGGAATGCTTACTGTGCTTGCTAAGTTTATTCTCCATTGCTTAGGACACAAACTTTGTGATATGTAGCCTAAGAAACTCTGCTTCCCTTCATTATTTTTAAATTTATCTCCCTTAAATTTCTCCATATCAGTCTTGAAAATCTATATTTTCACTTTGCATCACCTCTTGTATTAACAAATACATCAAAAGAAGTGCACAAACACGTGCTTATCTATGCTTCTAAGGTGCAGTGTCCAAAAGACACACAGTACACTGACTGGGTGTAGCGGCACTGTGACATTGTAGAAAAAGGCTCTTGTGTTGTATCTCGTATCCCATCTTTCTATGCCTCACATTTTACTGGTCTTGTTTTCACCACCGGAACAAGGAATCAGTGTCACCAGGAAACAGTTTACAGTGATTCCAAGATCGGTTACTTCCATTGTGACTGACAGCTCACTATCTTGTAAGGATGGTTCATCGTAGAGTTCTTTAAACTCACTGCTTTTACCTTGCCTGTGTTGAATGATTTTCCCTCTTATCCTCAAGGGGTTATTCTTATGACTAGCATTTCCCAGAGTAAACTTTGTTTGCATACTTACATTTTTCATCCTTCACACCTAGATTATTATTAAACCAGTCTTAGCCCCGATCCTTGGACTCTCTGCCACTCATACTCTTCCATCTAGAGAAGGACCTGCTTATATCTCCCTCTAATACCCTTACTAAGGCAGTTTCCTATTCATGAGCACACATTCGCTTTGTTTCAGTGGGGGACCCTCATTTTTAAACAGTTTTGCATCTGAAAACCTGTTAAAGACTTTAAAATTACAAGTAAGTCACATCTATTATGTTTTTTATTCCCAATTTCAAGGTGACCTTGAAATCACTTATCAAAGTCATAGTTTTTCACCTCAGTGCATTATGTTGAACGAAGCATTCCATAATCCTCATAATGATTCAACATATGCATTAAATACCCTACTATATACCCAATGTAGAGTTACAGATGCCTCCAGCTTGCCTGCCATGAATTAAATCACAAATTGCAGGTTCCCAGGGCCCCTTCCAAACACCTTGATGTGGTCAGTACTCTGTGGAAATCCACCATGACAAATGCTATCAGCACTGTGGTCCGATTTGTTTTCACTAGAAAATTCCACTCCTTAGAATGAATACCTTTAGTTCAGAATGGGAGAAGTTTCGCTTTTCCTAATGTCTCCTGTACCTAATACATTGGTTTGCTTTCTCTTCAAGAAAAATAAATGAATGCTGTAAACTAGGTTACACTCGCCATACCCACCCCCAGAGATGTGGTAATGTCCTCCTCAGGTTGCTTTTGTAGCTGGGAGGAGCAGCAGTTCCTGGAGCAGAGAAACTCCCTGAAGTTTACTCCTGACCTTGGGGGTCCTGAGTCACATGGCTAACCTCTCTGGTTTCTTTGGCTCTCACCTTTTGGTGTGCAATCCTCTTAAAGCCTGAAGACCATTATCCTTGCCTGACAGGCTCCCCACTAACAACAGGTAGAATTGAAGAAGATTGGTGTTATCAAAATTCTGGCCAGCTTTCAAAGAAATATGTAAACCTGAGCAAGGATGATTCTTCTCCAGAAGCCCTTTTTGGAGAGAGTTTTTATAGAGGGAAGTGCCCATTAATGGAGGAGAGTGTTTTCTTGTGAATAGGAAACTTGCTTTAGAACAGGAAACAAAAGATAAATGTGTAAACACAAGGGGTGAGGCAGGAAATTTCTTTAAATTTCTCAGGTCATTCTGATAGATTCTTCCAGGCCCAGCTGAGAATCTCTATTCCAGAAGCTAAAAACTCATGGGTATAACAGGCTGTCTTACCATCCTAATACCCCAGAAGACATTTTATGCTGTTCTTAGCCCTGGGGGACTATCTCTTCAATCGAATGTTTCTTCTCTCAAGTAAGGGATTTGTAGTAATTTTGGTGTTTGACCTAATGGTTTTCCTCCAAATCTTAGGAGTTTATCACTGTATTTAGGGTTTTAGGTTTTTTTTGCCTAATTAAAAAGTAACATACCCAAGCCCCTATCATGCAAACAGAAAAAGATTTATCACTTTTTAAATTATTTGTTATAACATGATAATAAACATTAAGAAAAAATAAGGCCCTAGCTACAATAAGTGGTATGGACTATCAGATCCCTGCCATGATCCCAGCCCTCTTTTCTGGATTTTGGACTGAACAAGCGAAGTACACAGGCTTCAAGAGTCTTGCATTCAGCTCCAGCCTCCAGAGTGGACAAAAAAAGGGAATTCAAAAGCTGGTGCTCTTTTCTGAGAGTACACACAGATGCATAACCCCAGTGATTTCAGTTTCAGTGTTCTAGTTTCTGCAGGTCAGTTTCCTCTGAACATTTAATAATTGCTTACCCAAAGCATATGGCACAATTATTCCTCTAATTGCTGACAAGTCAGAATGGGTGGGGTGGCCCGGTAGGAGTGGGAAGGGGAAATGAAATCAGCTGTTGACACTAGTCTGGGGTTGGCATTGCCATTGCAGCTTGTTAGCACATGCCGCCTACAAGGGCAAGGCAGTTGAGATGGCCAAGGAATGAGGGCTTTGCAGATGCATTTCTCTGCTTTATCTTTTGCCAAAACTTCTTAAAATTTCTTTGGGATGAGAATCAGGACTGTTTCCCTGGTTACAGAAAGCCCATTGGTACGCGAAAGAGGAGGAGGATGGGTGTGGCAGCCCAAGCACTTGGAAGGGCAGGCGTTAAGCATGTGTGCGTGTGTGTGCATGCATGTGCGTGCTCATGCAGACTACTATGATGCCAAACCTCCTCTCCCCTCCTTGGTGAAATACCAGAAAAGCACCATCATGCTCTGAGTCTGTGTAACCTTTTTATGTTTTTCTTTCATAGCTCTTTTATAAATAATTTTTCCAAGTACCTTGCAGTGCCTTGTGACATACTTAGGACAGGCATCTTTATTGTTTTTCTAGAAGAAAAGGTTTGATACTTAAAAATGCACCAAAACACAGGGTGGGACAAAGGTAGGTTAACAGTTGTGAGTATGCAAAACGAAGTTTATTCTTGTGTTATTATTTATTAATTATTGTATTATTTTTCACATGAGCAATTGTAAACCTACTTTTGCCCCATCCTGTATTCAAATCGGAAATGCTTTAGCATGTGTTCCACAAAATCAGTTCTTCTCATTGATTAAGGAAAGCAAGTATTTCCCTAATGTGGGGGGAAAGCAAAGACTCCTCAAAAACAGCAATGGAAAGATTGGATGTACATTAGCTTTCTTTTATCATTTGGGGAGGAGATGGAAAAAGACGAATTGACTTGCTAAAGTTAAAGCATTTGGCATTACTGACACTAGAGACTGATTTTCTGGTCTCTGGCCTGTCTCTTCCCATAGACCTCTTTCTATAACTAAATATTCCACTTATCAGTATGTATGAGAAGTTAAAACCTTTACAATTTTTGTTTTATATTTTTAAGTTTTTCATTTTCCATTTGGAAATTCAAAGTCTAGAATATTGTCTGTCAGATATGGTCACTTATGACACATGACTTGAGCACTGAGCGAATACAAAGCTCGAAAATATATGTCTATTGCTGCAGTCAGATAAAGTGAACAGTGAAATGAACCTAGCATCCATTTGCTGCACAGGCATGGTTTAACTGCATTGTAAAGCTTAACAATGAGCATATAATATAAAGGACTGCCCATTTGTTTATGGAGCTTGTGAAGAAGGTGAAAAATCTAAGAGAAATTGTAGGTAGAAAATTAAGTATTTGATGACCAGTTAAGGTACCTCAAAAAATAAATCCAAAAAAGTAACCATGAATTAATCAATGAGAATCAAGGTGGAGTCAGAGAAAGATTTAAGTGACAAAGATGAGAAGGTTGGTCTTAAACAATTTACCTATAAAATTATACATGTGTTTTAGGAAGTTGGAATAGTCAGGAAGAGCTAGAATTTGAATAGTCAGGGAGTGTAAAGAATGCATAATGAGCTCTAGGGTTTGGCTCAATGGATAAAGCGTTGGCCTGTGGACTGAAGCATCCAGGGTTCAATTCTGGTCAAGGGCACATTCCTGGGTTGCCGGCTTGATCCCCAGTAGGGGGTATGCAGGAGGAAACCAATCAATGATTCTCTCTCATCATTGGTGTTTTAATCTCTCTCTCCCTTTCCCTTCCTCTCTGAAATCAATAAAATTATATATTTTTAAAAATAATGCATAATGAGAAAAGCACAGGACCAGAGATCACAAGATCATACATACAGTCTGGACTGTCTCTGTAGTTGTGTGACTTTATGCAGGTCATCCCTCTGACCCCCAAACTCTAAGCCTCTTATCTTTGAAGTGAAGATCCTAATAAGGGCTATTCTTGATCAGACAAAGTAATGTGGAAATGCAAACATTGATTTGTCCCACTTATTGATGCATTCATTGGTTGATTCAGAACAGATTTTTTTAAAAATAAGAATTTAATATACAAATATGTGAGAATTCACCATTTTTGTTAGTAATGATGCAGTCAGTCTAACCTTTTGATTATAAAGTTATAAAATTATTTGTTATAAAACAATATTTGGTTGTCCTAAAAATGTGTTTTTGTTTTAACATGAGTTCATTTTAATTTTGATTTTTTTTAATTTCCCAGTACTCCCAATTTGGAAAAACAGCCAAATGAAAATGGAATTTCTCTTGAGAATGAAAATTTTGAAGAAATCATAAACTTACCCATTGGATCTAAGCCATCCAGATTAGATGTCGCCAACAGTGAGAACCCAGAGATTCCTTTGAATCCAATTTTGGCCTTTGAGGAGGAAGGGACGCTTGGGTCCCTGCCTCAGGTGGTGGATGGTGTTCAAACACAACAGACTGCAGGTAAGCTTGCCCTGGATTCCCTTCAGTAATCATCAGATCTGTGTGACACCGAAGAGGGCATGGCCCGTCTTCAGTGTGATTGTGGCACACTTTGTCCTTCAATGGACCAAATAAGCCACAAGGACAAGATGGTGCAGGGATCATAGAAATTGAATTTGGAGTTGGATTGGGCAATTTCTAGGGCCCCTGCTAGTCTCCCACTCAGTGTGGAAATTCAGCATGCAGCACCCTTTGCCCAGCAAGGTTCAGATAAAGACAAACACTGAATGCCTGCCCATAACTTGGGGACCATTGGGCTAGTTCTGCCCACTAGAGAAACTAGTTGGTTTTTATTCCATCTTTCTCAGAGTTTCAGATATTTGAAAATTGCCATCATGTTCTTCCATCATTTTTCTCTTGTTTGGGTTAAGCAACCTGGACCATATACTATTGTCCTTTTTACATGTAAGAAGAGAGTTAGGATTTAGGTAATGGGACCATATTCTGAACTGGGAGCACAAGAATCTTCCATTCCTTGTTGAGTGACTGTAGCTGTTGTTAAAACTGCCAGTGACTGTCTTATACTCTGTCCCTGGGACTCACATTTGATCTGAAGTCTTTGTACAAGAACAAAGAATCTCTATTCCAGAAGCTAAAAGAATGTAAAGAATGCATAATGAGCTCTAGGGTTTGGCTCAATGGATAAAGCGTTGGGTTTACAGGACCCAAAGAAATAAAGGAGTACCTCAAAAGTTACCAACTTAGTGGTCATAGCAACTCAACACCATGGTCCCATAAATCTTAAAGACAAGTAGGATAAAATCCAGCTCCATCTTTTATCAGATCTCTTCGAATTCTATCAACTTCTCTTCCCAGCAGATCACTTTCATGTATTGACCAGCATCTCTTTATTATACTATTATGAACTGAGCTGGCCAAATTCAGCATGTTTAGATGGAGTCACGAAGGAATTATCTGTTGTCAAATTGTTTTTCTTTTACATTCCATCGGTGAACTTATAACAAATATTTTCCACTTTAAATTGTTGAAAAAGCCAATGATGAACCACCTATCCAACTAAGTCTTTTTTGCTTCTCTATTGTACTGACCTTGGGAGTATAACTTCACTTTAGTGATCCACTTTTCTGGACTGTAAAAGGCAGCTGCAAGGTCCATCCCAGGTTTGACTTTCTGATTGTTAAGCCTCTGGGAACAGTCTGGTTACTTGCATGTTGGT
The DNA here is from genome assembly GCF_951640355.1 of Cnephaeus nilssonii. NCBI lineage: Eukaryota > Metazoa > Chordata > Mammalia > Chiroptera > Vespertilionidae > Cnephaeus > Cnephaeus nilssonii. The sequence continues at coordinate 24,259,027 of NC_137080.1, read as the reverse complement.
GGAAACACTGCTGGTGAAGCTTCATAGAGAAGGTAGGAGCATCTAAGATGACTCTCTGCTTCACTTGCCAGGCCTTAAATCACCTTTTGATTTATCTGTCATTCCGTTCTCACTGTGCCCACCCTTCCAGACCTTCTCTAAGGAAGTAATCCAATGTCTGTGATCTTAAGTGATGTAAGGTTTCTTTTGGGGGCATGCCTATTTATTGACAGACATTTATTTAATCTCCAACATATGTTTGTAGATGGAAGCATCAGGTACCAAGGATACAAAGACATATGTAAGTCCTTAACCTCAAAGAAAGCTTAACTTGAAGTAAAGGACATGTGTTTTCCTATTGGTGGTAGAATTCATTTAAAATATGTGATCGTGGATCCTGATGAAATTGCCTATTCTTAGAGCATGGTAAAGTTTTAGAAATGTAAGATATAACTACTAGAGTATTCTTTAAATAAGATTTTAAATAAGTATATTAACCGGTTCTTTTTTCTGTCTCCTAATATAGAAGTTATATGAGCATTTCTTCTGAAGAACCAAAGCTGAAATTTAATAAGAATTTCTACAATTAAAGAAATTCCTTCCATGCTGTAAAGGAGCATCCCTCATCCTCCAGTTTTCTAAAGATTTCTGACCATCATTTTGCAAAGACTTTATTAAAACCAGCTAAAGACAACAGACTGGATAGCTTTTCTAATAATTTTCGCCAATAGAAAAAAAGAAATGCTCCTTGTTCTTCCCTACTTTAAAACAGCTTTTTCCCTTGAGCCCCTTTTAGCAAATCAAGGTGTTTTTTTATTCATTCTCTGTAAAAGAAATGGGCTGACTTTGCATGACTTTTCACATAGACATTTTGATGTTTAAAAGCTAGCAGGTAAAATTGGCACAAAAAATTTACCTTTTACAATATAATACTTGAAAAACAAGTACCTCTTTGCTCTACAAGTAGAGGGAGTAGGAGAGGTGTTTAAATTAAGCCTGTTTGTTTAAATAATATTGCAAAGAGCTCTATTTGTAGAGGCAAATTATAGGCAGATTACCAGGTTCTTGTAAATGCAACTTGTACATGGACATTCTGCAAACCCAGCAGTCACATTCTTGCATCTCTTTTTCCAAAGGCATTACTAAACATTTTTTAAATGTGAAGGGGGAAAAAAATACATTATTTTTTCAGAGCAAGAAAATAATTTACTGTCCTCTTAAATAATGTATTTATAAAGTTTTTCCAGAAAAACTAATCAAATAAATTAGAGTAATCTGACAACAGTGCAGATTTGATTTATTAGATTCATTCCTTATGTTACCATGAGAGAATGTTACTGATGATTCAGGGTTATTTCCAAAGTCTGTGTATTGCTGCTGTCCCCAGTGATGGTGGGACTTGTCTTTGCCTTACCTGATGTCAAATTATGTTGGGGGGAGGGGAATAAAGACTTACTATTTCTTTAAATAAAAAAAGAATTTGGTTTTGCTCGTTTAAGAGCAATGAAAAAATGATGGAATGTTGACTGTGTTTGGTACACAGGACACTGCAGGACACCATTATGAATGTCCTGCGTGGCATCCATCAGCTTTCACTTTCCATTCTTCACTTTTGCTGCTGAGCTTAGCTGTACAAACTTGCACTTTCTTTTACTAATATAAATTCCATTTTATTTTACCATTTGAGAGGCTACGAATAACTAAATATTGAAGGAGAGTGAAAACATGTTTTTATGTGGAGTGTATAAAAAAAGTAAACTTCTACCACTGTAGTGTATTGGTTTTTATTAAAAGAGAGATTGGTTATTCTACTAGATTGAATGAGAGACTATTCATTTGTTGGACTATTTCCTTAAAATCCAAGCATATCATCTTTAGTAATACAGTAGCTGTAATTTGTTAAAACGTTAATTTGGAGTTTTTCCCTATACCCAGTTGTCCATGTACACAGAATCATATTAAAAAGATCTATTCAACAAAGTGGTTTTATTTGTTTAAATCGACCCATGAAACACCAAATGTGTTTGACATAGTTTTACTTTTAGGTTTCTCATAATTTCACTCAGGTTGATTCTTGAGTTTTCAAATTGCACTTCATTTGTCCTCAATGACATATTTTCTCAGCTTCTTCTGAACAGATGTATAGGATAGATTTATTTAAAATTAGAGCAATTTTCTATTTTGGCTTTTTTTAATTTATATTTTTAAATTTGAGCAATCATTAGCAAACTGAAAGCTTTCTGAGTAATCAAGTTGTAATTAGAAGTGGTATAAAATTGTTAACTCTGTCTTAAGAATGATACTGCCAAAGGATGACCTTGACCTGAATGGCTGAATTGCTTTCTGTCCAGCTCTTGAAGGTCAGTTAAGAGTTCTCACAGAGGTCTGCAGTAGGCACTACATTAAGGGCAGTGCTCAGGGATCAAATATGGCCCTCTCCATGGAATGAGGGTGGATGGACTTTTAGTTCCCTTCCACCTCATTGCAGACTAGGCCAGTTTAGTCGCCGATCACAGATTCATTTGATAGATTAATTGCCAGATTTTACTGGATGGTAAAGCTATATGTCCCTTGCATAACCTGGTGGTATACTACAATAAAAGCAAAACAGAGTTCTTTCACATGAACAAATATTAGCAAGCAAGGCCACAAAGCTTGGCGAAGATTCTCTGCTCGTAATCACACCGTCACCTTGACTGAAGGATTTACAGTGAAGCAAAAGCAGTGATATTCTGAAGGCCCGAATGGGAAATCTAAATGGGTCAGCAACAGTCTTAAATATGTGGGGTTCAGGGGAAGGTGGCAGAGGGGCAAACAGCTCTAGGCTCGAGGAACTAATCAAAAGTCATGAGCTTGCAGGATCTGCCATATTCTCATACCCCATTTCATGCATTTTTTGTCTCTAAAAGTCGAGGCAACCACTTACTTTTCAAGCTCCTCTCAATGAAAAATTACATCCCTTATGTTTATTAACACTGGTGTAGATTTAGGTATTTAAAGCACCCACCTAACCACCAGATTTGGGTCCTTCAAATGCTATCTGGCCTACTCCCAGGGTGAGATTAAAGTTCAATTATACATGCACACAAAGTTTATATTAAAACATTTTAAAATAAATTGTATATTAAAAGAAATTTAAAAGGCACCAATAAATTCCACCTTTTACATTTAAAAAAATGATGAAAAGTATTTGATTATTGGCCTTCATCTATACTGTGCATAGAACATTAAAAAGCAACATTTTATTTATTTTTTCCTCCACAAGGATTTTTTAAAATATGTTTTTATTTATTTCAGAGAGAGGAAGAAAGAGGGAGAGAGAGGTAGAAACATTAATGATGAGAGAGAACCATTGATCCGCTGCCTCCTACACGCCCCACGCTAGGGATCGAGCCCACAACCCAGACATGTGCCCTGACCAAGAATCGAATCGTGACCACCTGGTTCATAGATTGATGCTCAACCACTGAGCCATACCAGCCAGGGAAAAGAGCAACTTTTAAAAATGACCTCACTGCCAAGAAACATCATGCCCACCCCTCATGCTGTTGTTACTCATCAACACCTAAAACCTCTCAGAAATGCTCTGGGTTGTCATTTCCTCACAGTGGCACTTCATTGGTTTGGAGGAGGCGCTCTGAAGGCCAAGAAGAGGATGAGAAAAGGGCCTGCCTGTGAACAGAAGGGGCAATTTAAAGTCTGCTACCAATAAAATACTGTGTTAGTAACTGTTTCCTTCATGACTTGTTATGTTGGTAGGTTTTTATTACAATTTTAGAAATTAAAAGTAATTTTAGTAGTTAGTGCCAAGATTGGTTACGTTCAAAAGAAAAAAAAAATGTTTAAATGCTGTTTTAAAATGTACACATAAAATATTAGGACTGACGATCACTTTTGAGTTACTGGGTCTCAAAGACCTTGCAGAAGACTAAAGGAGAGGGTTAGAAGACAGGGCAAATGATGGAAGCGACAGAATGGTGAAGGGCCAGCGTCTGGTGTTAGACTTAGGTTTGTGTGGTGAGCCGGCACTGCCATGGCATACTCAGCCCCACGTTGGGCGCCTTATGTGCCGCGCCAACTTAGCCAGCTTCGGTGACCCTAAGAGGGGGCGGTGAAGGATTGAGAAAAGACAGACAAGAGAATGAAAGCTGGGTCTGGGTGGGACGCTGTCCTCTCTGATGGAGAGCTAGCGACAGCATCACGGACTACACGCCGTGTCTTTATTTTATTTTATTTTTTATTTTTTTTAAATTTCTTTATTGATTAAGGTATCACATATTTGTCCTCATCCCCCCATTCCCATCCCACACCCCTCCCCACACATGCCCCCACCCCCCTGTTGTCCTTAACCGCTGGTTAGGCTCATATGCTTGCACACAAGTCCTTTGGTTGATCTCTCCCCTTTACCCCCACCATTCCCTACCCTCCCTCTGAGGCCCGACAGTCTGATCCATGCCTCCTTGTTTCTGGGTCTGTTCTTGTTCATCAGTCTATGTTGTTCATTATTTCTCCTAGGTGAGTGAGATCATGTGCTATTAGAAATACACTTATAAGAACCGAAAATGAGACAAGCAATAATGGTTATGGTGACAGGCAAATGAATCAGTCTGTAGTGAGTTTCTTTCTGGGCCAACAGTTCTTTTGAGACCCAATTTCAATGTCCAACAGTTCCTTATGTGTACATGTCAGCACTGACATTACAGTTCTGGATGGTGGACAAATGGTGGTAATGCAGGTCCGACTCTGTCTGGTTTGGTCCTGGGCAACCTGCAGTGATGCACAGCTGCTAACTGCTAGTATGGGAAGGCCACATCAGCGTCTTCCGTCTCTGGACTGCTTCTCTTCTGTCTTCATGGCTGGAGTAGTCCTGTCGATTCCTCTCTGTTGCTGGAATCCACATGGTCTCAGAGTTGTTCGTGTCTTTATTTTATAGCCAGATTCCAAGGCAAAGTAAGGGCCTGGTCAAGATGTTTACAACATTCTCATGAGTTTCAATCCTACTCAATTACATACACCTGTACTCTATCAAGCCCACATCACTTAGGCACGTGGGGTCACGTGTTCAGACCATAGGTTCAAACTTACAACTACAGCTGTTGGCTATAATTGTACTGGGAGGGCTCTTCCCTCCAAGCTGGGACTTGCACGTGGCAATGAGAGGACCATGCCCTCTCCTTAGTCCGAGGCTTGAACCTGTCCAAACACTGTAGCTGCCCTCCACAGGTTTGAATTCCAGGTCTGACACCTGTGAGCCATCTGCGGCCTGGTAAGTTACCTGTGTTCTCCAGGTCTCAATTTCTTCATCTGTACATGGGAGAATATTGCCCATCTCATTGGGTTGTCATTATAAAAGTTGAATTAAATGAGAAGTGTGCATTTCTAACACACAGTAGTTATTCAATAAATGTTAAATTTTTTTCTTCCGTTTGAGGACCTCTGGCAAGGCCAGCGGGACACTGCTGCAAAGGTGGGAATTCACCATTGTTTTCCAATAGTGGCCTTAAATTCCTCTTAAAAATAAATACGTTATCCATTCTAGGTATTAAACAGAGCAAGCTAAACAGATATGATCTCATTTCTCTAGAACAGTATTACAATTTTAGAGTTTCCAATCATTTTTTAGTGTTACCATATTACTGTTTAAATTCCTAATCATTCCTTCCTCCATCCCTCCCAAAATGTTCTTTCCAAAAATAATTATAGTTACTTTATATTTTTATGTGTTGCGAGGCACTTCTTGACATCCACTGACAGAATTGGAATTATCTTGTTGGCCGCAGGGATGACTATAAATGTTTCTGCAGAAGTTACATTGGCCAGCCCTCAGGAAGTGCTGTAGGAAGGCTAGATGGCATAGCAAGAAGTTGCTGAAAGGAGAGTTAAGCAAATCATGTTCAGACTGTATCTAATGATTCCTTCTCCTTTCTAAAGTGAGTTGTCTGACCAACAGATATCAGAGAAAAGGGGGATTAGGAAGGCAAGAGTTTGGAGTTTCTTATTGGCTTTGAGGGTCAGAAAGGACATCCCTTGGTAGGTTCTATTGCTCACACTGGAGTCATTCTCCTGCCCCTCCACCCCCGCTCAGAATGGCTAGCAGGAACCTGCCTCCCTCGGAGCGGCATCTGCCCGAGGCTGTTGATGTTGCCAACTGGCACGACCTCTGGCTGGAAAGTCAGTGTCCCAGACTTTCGGATGTTTGGATTTAATTGGGGAGGGTTGGAAAAGGTAAATGGGGAACCAACATTGACTGACATCATCTTGCAAGGTAAGAACAGCAAAAATAAATAAAATTACTCTCAAGGCCACTCTCAGTGGCCCATTCCCCAGGCCATAACATGTCAGGAACTGGGTAAGTGCACAGTGTGTATCTCTCCATCACTGGATTAAGCTCCTGTCACTGTGGTAGCTGGCTTGATAACACTCCATTTGGGTTGCCTTTCTCCTTACCTGACCTCCATCCCCTCAGAGGCGTTCCCTTTACCAGCCACATCAACTACTTGTTCTCAAATCCTTGCTATAGGGTTGGCTTCCTGGGAAACTGGAACTAAAGTTATTATGCTAAGGTCTATTAGCATACCTATTATAAAAAAAGTAACATTTTATCCCCTAAAAAGTAAGAACACAGCTCTTGTTCTTGAATAAATGAATAAATTCAACTTGGAAAACTCACTCAAGTGTTCTCATTCTCATTACATCACATATACACCAGTCAGTGACAAATATTTGCAGCATAATTCAGTGCTTACCAGCTATAAATTAACAATAGTGAACATGTTTTAACTTCTGGGTGGATGTAGGCCTGTGATCGTCTGTGATCACCCAAGTGTCTCCATCATTATTTTTAGTCTTCATCTTCAGGCCAGTGGTTCCCAGTGTCGAATTCTGTTTTCTCACCTGTGTACTGATGTCCCAGATTCTTTGTACTGAGATCACTACATTTTTTTAAAACCCTACTCCTCTTCACAGTCCTTGAAGTCTCTCACGGTGTGATCATTCCTAATCCCCAAGACATAGTCTCTGTGCTGCTTCTGCTGAGTTCTGGGAGAGCTGGAGTACTGAGTTTGTAGCATTTTCTGAGAGAAAGAATCAGAAGGAAAAAAAGTCAGACAACCTTTCTAATAACATGTTAAACTCAGAAAATTATTAACATTTTTTAAAAAAATAAATTGCTACTTATTAAAATACTAATCAGAAAGGGTTATATTTTTTCAGATGTTTTTATAGGGATCAAGTAGAAGTGGTATGAAAATATGAATAGGTAATGAAATAAGTGCTGTGTTTTGTAAAGAAATATGAAGGCAAAAATAAAGTCAGACACTAAGTAAAGTGGTAAGGACAGATATTAATCAATAATATACTATTGCAGTAAGGAAAGAGGTGATTTGGTATCTTTAAAGGAAATTAGGAGGGAAGGGACTGAGCAGAGACTCAGTAGAGTCAGGGACGTGAAATATTAGACAATGTTGGAAAAGTATGATCCCGTGAGCCCTGTCAGGGTTTGTTAACTGGCTCATCAAAGTTAGGCTTCTGCCCTTCACAGAGCTTTATTTCTGTGGAATCAAACCCTTGGTTTCCAAGTTCCTATTTCCCTTCATCCCACCAAGGAAGAAGTCCAGCTGTGCCTTCAGTAGGGCTAAGATCAAAGCCATGGCCCAGAGTTTTTGTTCCGTGTTGGAGCACAGTCCAATCCAGCATCAGGCTAGCTTAGTTTGTGTCCCCAGCTGCAGTCCATCAGTCCATTGCGTGTGGTGACTGCATGGCCGTGTGCCATGCAGCTATTAGGAACACCAGCGAATGCAAGGAAGCAGGAGGAAAACCAGAGGGAAAGAGAGCCACAAGAGCCAAAAGTGCCAAGAGAGCCGAAACCGGTTTGGCTCAGTAGATAGAGCGTCGGCCTGCGGACTGAAAGGTCCCAGGTTCGATTCCGGTCAAGGGCATGTACCTTGGTTGTGGGCACAACCCCTGTAGGGGGTGTGCAGGAGGCAGCTGATCGATGTTTCTCTCTCATCAATGTTTCTAACTCTCTACCCCTCTCCCTCTCTGTAAAAAATCAATAAAATATATTTTTTAAAAAAAAAGCTTTCAGAAAAAAAAAAAGTGCCAAGAGAGATCGAACTCCTTTGTCTGAGGGATTATGTATTTCCAAATTTTCACAGGCTTGCATTGGCTCCACCCCCTCTACTCAGTGATCTCTGTTCTCAGGTTTGACTGGCAGCAAGCAATTTCCCTACGTCACCCCAACTCACTGCACTTGTACCCATTTTCCCCTTTGTTGGACCCCTTCCCCCAGTGGTCTGCAGGGAATGGACCAGTGGTCCCCTGGAGAGTGTAAAGTTGCAGCTCCCTGGTGAAGCTTCCCAGGTAGCCATATGTATAATGTCTGGCCTTCCTTTTCCTCTTTTCCTCCTTTCTTATTTTTAATAACTAACTAATTACAAGGGTAACATGTGTGTGTGTGTGTGTGTATACACACACACACACACACACACACACACACAAACATACTGGAGGCCCGGTGCACCCATCTCGCCCAGTCCCAATTGGCCAGACCCCAGCAGCAAACTAACGTACTGGTCGGAGTATCTGCCCCCTGGTGGTCAGTGTGCATCATAGCAACTGGTCAAGTGGTCGACTGAACAGTCAACCAATCGGTTGGACACTTAGCATATTACGCTTTTATTACATAGGATATATACTAGAGGCCTGGTGCATGAAATTCATGCACTGGGGATGGGAGGTCCCTCAGCCTGGCCTGTGCCCTCTCACAGTCCGGGAGCCCTGCGATCGATCACCCCAAAAAGGTAGGCTCGGCCCACCCAGCCGGGGCTCTGCAATGGATCGTCCCCGCAGAGGGAGACCCTGCCCACCCGCTGAAGCCCGCCAGTCGGTGTCCTGGGCCTCCCTCTTTGGGGCAATCATGGAGCCCCCTGATTGATTGATCACCCCACCAGCCATTGGCCTGGGCCTCCCTCTGCAGGGTGATCATGGGACGATGGCTGGGCCCCTGACCAATTGCATCACATCCCCCTTGGCTGGCCTGGCACCAGTGGGTTTCATAGCGGTGGTAGTCTGGAAGGTCGTCCAGAAGGACGTCTGGAAGGATGTCTGGAAGGTCGTTCGGCTGTCCAGTCTAATTAGCATATTATGCTTTTATTATTACAGATTATAATAAAAGCATAATATGCAAATCGACCGAATGACCGAATAGCAGAACGACAGGTTTGCTAATAGCAGACCAGACAACCTTCTGGAAGACCACACTATGACACACACTGGTGCCAGGCCAGCCAATGCGGGTGCGATGCGGGTGCCATCGCCCCATGATCGCCCCACAAAGGGAGGCCCAGACCACCATCCGGCAGGGCTATTGATGGGGTGGGGTGGGGGGGCTCCGCGATCACCCCAAAGAGGGAGGCTCAGGCTACCCGGCTGACGGCACTGCAGCAGGTGGGTGGGGCCTCCCTCTATGGGGCGATCGATCTGGGGGCCCCGTGATTGATCGCCCACAGGGGGAAGCCCAGACCACTCACTGGCTAGCAACACTGTGGTGGGTGTGCAGGGCCAGCCAGCGATTGCCCCACAGAGGGAGGCCCAGGCCAGTCAAGCGATTGCACCCCATGCCTGTTGCCACAGAAGGAGGTGACCGGTGGCGGAGGATGGGGGGCAGCACCGCACAGATGGCAAGCAGTGGCAGTGGCAGGGGCGGGGCCAACTGCCAGCAGCCAAGGGATGGAAAGCCCCAATAGGCTCTGATTGCCGGCCAGGCCTAGGGACCCTACCCAAGGGGTACCGGATTGTGAGAGGGCACAGGCCGGGCTAAGGGATACCCACCACCACCACCCCCCCGTGCATGAATTTTGTGCACCAGCCCTCTAATACATATATATGCATTTATTTCTTAGCTCTGCCTACTGAGAGGGCCAAAAACGCATAACCTGAATTTAATGATGATGAAACATCAGGCAATCCCAAAATAAAGAGTGTTTTACAAAATAGCAGGCCTGTACTCTTCAAAAATGTTAAGGCCATGAAAGATAAGGAAATACAAAAACATTTCCATATCAAAGAAAACACAGCAACTAAATGCAACCTATACTCCTGAAAGAATATTGGAACTATAGGCAAAACAAATGGGGTCCTGAATTAATTGGTGGTAATGCATCATTGTTAATTTTTCCGACTTTCATAGTTCTACTTTCATAGTTGAGAGAGAGTACTCTTACTAGGAGCTACACACTGAAATATTAAAGGGTACTAGGGCATATGTCTGTAATCCTCAAATAACTTAGAGGGGAAATATATGTAATATACATATGAGATAAGTGTGTGTGTGTGTGTGTGTGTATGTGGGTGTGTGCAGCCCAAGAGAGAGAGGGAGAAAGAGAGAGAGAGAGAACCAAGTTAACAACTGGGAATCTGCGTGAGAGTAGATGGGAGTTCTTTGTGCTGTTCCTGTAATTTTTTCTAGAATATGAAATTATCCTATATAATAAAGAGGTAATATGCAAATTGACCATTACTCCAACACACAAGATGGCCACCCCCATGTGGTCAAAGATGACCGCCACAAGATGGCCAGCAGGGGAGGGCAGTTGTGGGCAATCAGGCCAGCAGGGGAGGGCAGTTGGGGTAAACCAGGAAGGCAGGGGAGCAGTTAGGTGTCAATCAGGCTGGCAGGGGAGTGGGCCTAAACGGGCAGTTGGACATCCCTTGAGGGGTCCCAGATTGGAGAGGGTGCAGGCTGGGCTGAGGGACACCAAACCCCCCACCCCCCACCCCCCCCCCTCCCCGTGCACAAATTTCGAATTTATTCTAGTTACAAAATAAAAGCTAAAAAATATATGTACACAAGTTTGGAATACTCTCTATTTCTTCTGCCTGCCATTAGCACATAAAATATAATGACAATTTTGACCTGTTGAAGGATTCCTGCCACAGCTGTGCCATAAACAGACACTATAATCTCAAGCAAGTCATTCAGTAGCAATGGCTTCCATCTATTGAGGTCTTACTCTGTGTGGAGACAGTGCCAAACCACTTTATATACATTACACCATCCTCCCAGCAAAGCCACGAGCTCAGGGGGCTAAGCATCTGGCCCAGGAAGACACAGCTATTAAGAGACAGGAGCAGGCTGTGAATTCAAGCCTGCCTCATGCACGGCTCAGGCTAACTGCAGTGCGGCTGCATGGGTTTGTAAGACACAATTGCACTAGGTGACTGCTAAACCTCCTCTTAGCACTATGATTCTATTAGACACATTTCCAGGTTTCTTTGCTGAGGATTAGCATTCATTTGGTATGATTGTGAGGGTGTTCCCGGCAACTCTTACTGCCCAAACCCCTTTGTCAATTCTTCACCCAAGTAATTGTTTCTTTGTTTGAAAGGTATAAAAGCTGCCTGCCTTGGTCACTTCATTGAGCCTCATATTTCTATTAGCTCCCATTTGACGGGCAAAATTAAATTTATTTTTCTCCTGCTAATCTGTCTTATGTCAATTTAATTAGTAGGCCAGCCAAAGACGCTAGAAGGGAATAATGGGAAAAATCCCTCTCCTCTCCAGTATTTTCTATTGACCTGCATGTAGGTGGCCAGCACCTCCCTCCCAGGTGTCTTGCTGTGCGGCAGCACTTCTAATGCTAAAACATCAGAGCTGCTCTCTTAGGAGGAAACCAGGTTGTGGCCATGATGTATGTGCCCTGACCTGGTGTGCAGGGACAGTCCCCATTTATGTCGCTGTCCAGAGTAAATGCTAATAGCACCCCCTTTCACTCTTTAAAGGGTCCCTGTTTGGTCATAGAGTCTATCATCAGGAGGCCAGAGCCCTTCTTCCTGGTTGCAGCTGTCAGACCCCCCTGTGGGCTGTCTGTTTCCTATGCACCCCTCTCTCCCGCCCCCCCTCCCCAGTTTGTCCCTATCTCTAGGCAGCAGATCTCTGATCAGACCACATCACACTTTGTCTCCAAAACTTAAAAGAATCAACACCCGCTGACAATCGTTTATAGTTTCACTGAACACCAGCAGAGATCTACCTGCCAACTGAAGGAGCTTCATACATCCGGTCTTAAAATCACATACACACAGGTATCACTCTTAATGTCCAACCCAGTTCTTTCCTTGTCAAAGCATGAGGTTGTTTATATAAACCCTAAGTGCCTTGTGCTGATGGCTTCCCTTTGTATCATGATCGTCTGACTCCGAGATATAATTCTCTCTAATGCTACAGCTCAGACTGGGTTCTCAGCCTGCATCCCGGTCCTCTCTTGATAATGACATCATCATTCACGCTCCAGCTCGAAGTGACAAGGGTTGCCATGACAAAACAAATAGGCTTTGCTGGCAGAGGCTTTTGTAGGTGGGGTGTGTATCTTGTGTCTTGGGCTTTCAGGGCTGATGAAATCGGACTGGTCTGGCAGCCTGGAAATAACAGTAAAATAGAGAAGTCACGGGCAACTGACAAGATATTTTAAAAACATATATCAAGGCAATAAGACCTTGAAAACAAAGCCATTATTTATGCTTCTCCGGCCTGAAGAATCCCGATGTTTAATTAGAAAATGTTTTCTTCCTATTCTAGATACAAGCTCTAATGGGACAAGAACCATTTAAGCGAGCAGAGGGTCAACAATAACATGAACAATAGCAGCCATTTGTCAAGGGCCTGCTTGCACCAGACTCAGGGACTTTGCAGCATTTTGAATCCTCCCAGCAGCCAGTGGAGGTAAGTATCATTATTCCTCTAATAGAGATAAAGAAACCGGGCTCCAGAGCTGGGATTTGAACCCAGGTTACATTGGTTCCAAAGCCTGTGACCTGTCCACCAAACGCAGCCCAAGGAGAGGCCCACAGATAAACGCCACAGCTAGTAAGTACTCACTATCTGTGCTTGACAGTTCAGGGATGGGCTAGAAAGGGAATGAAAAAATAGATCTGAGAACTAAAGCACCCCTGAGATGTACCTTCCTGTACTCAACACAACCCTGAGATAATGAATAAAGCCAGCACATAAAATCAACAGCGGTGGGCTATAAATATTAACTTTATTCCCCATTTTGTTCTCTCCATGCTGTTCCCATGGAGACATGGCTCCTCAATTTGTGTGGAATTCACCTCGCCCAGGGGATAGGATTGTAAGAGCTGTGAGAGGGGCCCGGAGGAGACAGACACTGTGCAAAGCTTCAGCCCCTCTAAGCAGATTCATTCCTTTTCCTTCTCCCTCTCTCTTTCCCCTCTTCCCATTTTCATTAGAAACTGACTAGGTGGATTTTGTAATGAGATATGGACTCAGTAGAATGCTTCTCTATTGGCAAACATTCTCAGGGAGAAAAAGAAACCTCTATGGTGACCGGCCACTTGCAGTCTGGTGGGAGCAGCCACTGCTTTTGGAGAAGCTATTCTCTCAGGGCCGGGAGCCACCCCTGGATCGGGGAGACATCACTCATACCCCGTGCATTCCTCACCCATTCTGAGCACTAGTTTAATTAAAGCATGTATGCTGCCATTTTAACATTGAGATATATTCCATTCCCTGCAAACAACAGGGATTCTTGAAAACAGAAATCACCTTTAGATAAAACGTTGTGATCTAATGTGGAACCAAATGCTGCCTCATGTTTTATGTCAAATAGGTTTGTAATTTGGCCATTCTGACACTATTTTCTTTCTGTTTTTCAAGACAGGTAAGGTGGGAGAGGGGGGAGAAACTTAGGTCCAAAAATCAACTCTGCTCTCCCTCAAAGGGTCAATACTCACTATATGAACAAAATCTTGATACAAAAGTTAATGGCTAAAAACATAAGTATTCAAAGGCAAAACCTAATGACAATGATAAATGAAAGTCAAATTGAATTATCTTTAAAAAAAGAAATAGAACAAGAAAAAACTAAGTGAACTCCTTCTTGTCTTTATTTTTCTTTCTGGTTTATCTCTCTCTCTCTTCCTTGTTATCCTAAGCCTACAAAAAAGACTTTTATGAATCTTTGAGCTTCCTACCCCTTCTCTGCCTTACCAATAGGAAAAATGACCTTAAAATTGGAAAGGGAGTGGGAATCAAAGTTCAGTCCTGACCTATATATAAGTATCTCATTGAATAGGAAAATAAAAACAAGCATGGCTTCTACAGGATGAATGCTGTGCCTACCATAAGCCAGGCTCTTGAGCTCTTCATTTGCATTTCTCACAACATTTTTGCAGGACTTGCAATTATAAAACCATTTAACATTTTGCAGATGAACAAACAGGCTCAGAAAAAATTAAGGAGCCTACACACGTTTCACATTGGGTAAAAGCCTGAGGCAGGATTGGAACCTAGGTGTGTCTCACTCTAAATGTTCTTTTTCTACCACTTTGTGCTCTCACTCAACTACTTAAGCATCAGAAGTATAAGAAGCGTGATGATTCAAGTGTGAAAATGTTTCTTCTATACCCTGACACTCGGTATGTTATGCTAAAAGGAAACTGATTGAGAAGATTTTTTTTTCCTAATATAATAAAGTGCTTGGCACAGAATAGGAGTGAAGCAAATCTTAGCCCCCCTTCCATCAGGGAGGGTGACTTCACTTATGCTAGAAAGTTCCACCGACATAGTGATATTTTAATGCTGCAGCTCATAAGCTTGAAAGTGTCCCCACTAAAGGCTGACAGAGCAATTCTGGAAAGCATTGGCACACACTGTCCACCGCCCTGCTTCCCCCTCTATCTCATACCTCCTTCTATCCTTCCCCAAGCCCTAGAGCCCTAATCCTATTCAAGGCCACAGAAAATGGGATTAAAGGAAACAGAGCCAGCAAAGAAATCCTTTCTAACCTTCGTTTTGACACTGGGCACTTTCTGAACACAGCCTATAATCTTTATTAAGCATGCCGTATGCCCTTGTCCTGGCTCCTTCTACACTAGGGTTTTTCCTCTCGGGAAACGAATAACAAAAGGCAGAATGAGAAAGAATTAAAATAAATGGGCTCAATGTGTTATTCAAGCTTTCGGCCTAAATGAAAAACAATCAAGCCTCCACAATAATTTCAGGTAAAACTGGCTTTCTGAAATCCTGTGTTATGTAAATGCGTGTGTTTTTCAAGACTAGAGCTGTACTATTCAGAGCACCCACAAGCCTTGTAAATAAGCACAATTTTGTTGTAGTCATTAATAGAACCCCAGGGTACCAAAGCCAGTCTGATATGGGCTCTAATATTCCTCAGCAGTTCTGTGAGGTGGCTTGTCATTTGAAATACGTGTTGCTTTCCGAGGGTTGTTTCAAATGAAGAATCTGTGTCCTACAACCAAATCACCATCATCCTCTTTTTTTTTTTTCCCCGCTTTCTTCCCACCCTCCTTCTTCTTCTCCTTCTCCTTTATTCTCTTCTACCTCTAATTTTATTAAACTCTTTTATACCATGTAGTAGTCAATATTTATGGATTGTAGTCTGTGGCCTTGTACCATTTGCCTGCTATTTATTCCTCCATTTTTATACACTTGCACAAATGAATATCATGTTAAGACTTTCTTCAGAATAACTAAAAACATTGTTTTTAATTAACGTAAATATTAAATCTCATATCAGAGAGAAAAAGTTCTGCTTCATGGCATCTAGCAAGAAAGAGAAAAAAAATATGCTAAATATTTTCAGAATTCACTGCAAAGACAATTTTTTTAAATCCACATAGAAAATGAGCCTCACTATGGAGTGATTAAGATACAGCACATTTCACCTCAAGAGAAAATCCAAGCTGTTGAGCACTAAAGATTTATACTTCTTACAAATTTGAAACGGTTTGTTATGTGCTGCCCAGAGAATGGTTTTATGAGGACATGAAAAGCCTCTTGCTTTTAATTCTCACTAGCAGATATCACTCCATCTGGGACCAGTAACTCAGACCCAGATGAGGCCAAAGCGGCTCAGCAGCGTGACCTCAGAGCCTTCTTACCCTGATGCTGCAAATCTGAAAGATCTCTAAAGCTAGAATCAAACTGGCAGGGATACGCATCCTGTTGAAATTTGGGGCAATGGGAGTTCTAACCCTTGTTTCACTTCTGACTGTGGCATTTATGAGCTGCCTGGTAACTTCTCTGTTCCTGTTTTCCCATTGGTAAAATGGGTATAATAACAGTACCCACCTCCTAGGGTAAATAGTGACTAAATGAAATCAGATGAAGAAAGCATTTACAATAGTGCTTGACATAAATATTAGCTACTATAATTATTGCTGCTACTATTGCTATTATTATGACAACAGAAGGAAGCCCAAAGCTGGAGATACAATGTCTGAATTTGTAGGAGTATTTTGCAAAGATCATTAGCATGGACAAAGTGCACTTGACTAGGATTTAAAAAGAAAATATAGTTTTAACCTTTTTTTGTGTTGTGTGACATACAGAAACCCAGGTAAAATATAAATTACAGTTTAAGGAATTATTTTAAATCTAACACTCATATAAGTATCTCCCATATCATTGAGAACTTATCAGAACTCCAGAAAGACTTGGCAAGCCCTTCTAAAACACAAATCCTCCCTCCTCAAAAGGAACCATTTTTCTTATTTATAATCATCTTTTTTTTTTCCTCTCCTTATGCTTTTAACCTAAGCACACTTAAATACTGTATAGTGGTTTTGCTGTCTTTTTATAGCCCACTAGAGGCCCGGTGCACGAGATTCATGCACTGGGGGGGGGGGGGGTCCCTCAGCCTGGCTTGCTCCCTCTCTTAGTCTGGGACCCCTCGGGGGATGTTCACCTGCCAGCTTAGGCCCGATCCTGGGGGGATCGGGCCTAAGCCGCCAGTCAGACATTGCTCTCGCAGTCTGGAGCTTTCACAATCCGGTACCCCTCAATCCTTACCACCTGCCTGCAGCTGAGGCGGGAGAGGCTCCTGCCACTGCCACTGTGCTCACCAGCCATGAGCCCGGCTTCTGGCTGAGCAGTGCTCCCCTTGTGGGAACATACTGACCACCAGGGGGTAGCTCCTGTATTGAGCATCTGCCCCCCTGATGGTTAGTGTGCATCATAGCAACCGTCATTCCGAAGTTCAGTTGATTTGCATATTAGCCTTTTATTATATAGGATAACATTTCAACATTTCACACTTACGAATGGTGTTTGCTGTAGGTGTTTTGCAAATAGACTTTATCATCTAGGAAGTTCTCTCCTACTACTGGCCTGCTACAGTTTTTATCATAAATGGATGGTACATTATTTTAAAAGTATCTGGACAACGCAAGCCTTGTTCTCCAAAAGATCTATGAAAGTAAGAGTCTCCTGTACATATGAGAAAGAAGGTAACTTTTGACTTGGTATTTGGTTAAAAATGGAATGGACTATTGATCACAAAATACCTATTGTAATCTGGACAAGCAGTATGAGTGGGAAGAGACTCTAAGTGCAAGTTATCACTAGATATAAAAAAATAATATTAAAATAAATGTGAAATTTTTAAGCCTTCAAGTTACAAGACTTTGAAATGGTAGGATTTTGGTTTGGTTCCCTCCCCCAGTCCCACCCCCAATATTACTCTTTAGTAATAAGAGTAGTGATAAAAGAATTACAAAGCAAAAAAAAAAAAAAAAAAATATATATATATATATATATATATATATATATATATATATATATATATATATATATCTAATAGTCCTGTTATGTCTCCAGATGTCCAGGAGATGGAGGCATCGAACCACTAAGATTTCAGCCTAACAGGTTTCCAGCCTTCCAATGCCTATTACCAACTTGAATAGTGCAGAGAATTTGGGCTATCTAGCTATATTATCCTCATTCCTCTGTTTAACTTGAAGCACTCCCAGGTAGAAATCATCCTCACTATGGCAGAATTATGTAAGGGGTGCTGCTTCCCTGGTTTGATCTCACTGGGCTACAATACTCCGTATGTACTCAATCCATGTAAATATAAAAATACCTGGAGAGTCTCTTTAGCTATGGACTGATGATAATAGGATTCATTTGAAATGACTGAACTCACACCCTAAAATGAGTAAACAGATGTAAGTGTATTGCTATACACTGGGCTGCCATAGACAGAAAAACCAAGTCCTGTGGTACTAAATACATGATCTTGGAAATTCCCTTTCAGTCTTGTGAAATAACCAAGTGTTTTTCTCAGATATCTGAGTCAACAAATTATCCTTCTATGTAAGCTACGTAGTTTCAAATGTTTTCCTGTTGCCTGCAATAAAAGGTATCCTGATAGATATACTCTACATAAAACCTTTTGTACGGTGAGTAGGAATTTACATACTTAAAAATTACTATATATTTAGAATAGAAAGAATAGAACTGCTTATAAAATTCTATTTGTAAAATAACCCTTACAATTTAGTTTGAAAAATCTTGATAGAGCCCTAGCCAGTCTGGCTCAGTGAATAGAGCGCCGGCCTGCGGACTGAAGGGTCTCAGGTTCAATTCTTGGGTCAGGGGCCCATACTTCAGTTGCAGGCTCTTCCTAGCCCTCGGCCCTGGTCAGGGCTCGTGCAGAGGCAACCAATCGATGTGTTTCTCTCACATCAATATTTCTCTCTGTCTTTCCCTCTCTCTTCCACACTCCCTAATCAATCGAAAAATATCCTCAGGTGAGGATTTTAAAAAAAAATCTTGATCGATTTCTTTTGATTTTTTTTGGGAGAATCAATCATTTGTATAGCAGCTATAGTGTTATTGTTTTATTTAATTCTTGAAATAAGTTCTAAGTTACAGTAAAGTTGAAAGAATTGTACAAAGGACTTTTGTATATCTGTGTCCCAGATTCAGCAACTCAACATTTTATAATTGTTACATTTAGTTACCATTTTTTTCCCCTCTAACCTTGTGCTAAGCCACTTAAGGCTCCTGAGCACTTAAAATATGACCAGTGTGATTGAAGGAGTGAATTTCTAATTTAATTTAATTTAAATATAAACTTAAAAAGTGACAATCAATTCAGTTATTGGAAAAAATTTTTAAGTATGCTTGTAACAACTTCTTTTTGTAAATCTACTTTTTCAAGATGTTAATTTTATGACATCTAAATACAGACCAAGTATTTCTAGTAAAAACTGAGCATCCTAATTGAGATGTGCTATAAGTATAAAATATACATTGGATTTCAAAGACTTAGTATAAAAAAAGAAATGTAAAATATGTCAATGTTAATTTTTCAATATCAATTACATACTATAATTAAAATATTTTTAGTATCCTGGATTAAATAAGAATATTATTTAAATTAATTTTACCTGTTTGCTTTTTCTTTTAAAATGTGGCTATTAGTGTACTTAAAATCACATGCTTGCCTTGCATTATGTAGTTCTGCTCTGTCCACTTGAGAGTGAGCTGCAAATATCCTACTCCTTTGCTCCTAAATCTTTTTAGCATGCATTAATAAGCAAAGGACATTTTCTTATATAGTCAGTATGATATAGCTTTTCTTTTTGCGCTATAGATCTTGATGTAGAAAAGATGAATGAATCTGCCATTTCATAATGACTTTTTTTCATCAAGAATTTGACTAGAGGCAAAAATGGCCTCTGAAGAATCTATTTCATTAAATTTTAGCAAAGTTTAACGTATTTTCACAGATTCAGTGGAGGGCTGTAGGCTTATTGCAAAAACCAAAGAAAGTGAAGAAATAGTTTTCCTGGATCTAAAATCCTCTCGGGAGATAATGATCTGGAATTTTCCATATGAATGTTGTCAATATAAGAAATGTTCACACCTGCAGAGGATATTTATGAGTTTATTTGAGCCAAATTGATAATTGCTGGGAAACAAAATTTCAACGGATTGAGAAAATGTAATGGAAAATGGCAGTTTAACCACTTATTTTATACATCAGAATAAAAGGGGGTTGTATGAAATTCACTGGTGATAGATTAGGGAGGAGTGAGAAAGTAAAGCAGGGAAATCTCTGGGAGTGGTTAAAAAGTAAAACAAATACACACATACTTCTTTTGCCCAGATGGGTATAGGATAGTTAGCAGTCAACAATTAATCCCATATAATAAAACCCTAATATGCAAATCAACTGAACTGCAGAACGACCATACGAACGACCGGTCGCTATGACGTGCACTGACCACCAGGGGGAAGACACTCAACACAGGAGCTGCTCCCTGGTGGTCAGTGCGCTCCCATAGCTGGAGAACCTCTCAGCCAGAAGCCTGGCTCACAGCTGGCCAAGTGCAGCAGCAGTGGTGGGAGCCTCCCCCACCTCCACGGCAGTGCTAAGGAGTGTCGAGTCAAGAGATAAGGAGCGAGCAGATGGGCGGTTAGGGGTGAGGGGTCCCAGATTGGAGAGGGCACAGGCCAGGCTGAGGGACCTCCCCGCTCCCCCTGCACTAAGAATTTTGTGTATCAGGCCTCTAGCATGATAATAACAATGAGTGGATTTGTGGTCTCTGGTGCAGAGGTTGTACTCTGAGGGATCTGGGAAGGCAGAGGAGGAAATTACTTTGACATTCCAAAGGTATGTTATCATCAATGTAGAGTCAACAGACAGGGTTGGTGAAGGTAAAGTCTGACCTTTGTCATGGAAAATACCAGCCTCGGACCTGTCTACACTCCATGAACTGCTTTTAGCTAGAAAGTTTTAATTTCAGACCATCCTACGTGGTTGTTTACTTTTGGTCTCTGAATTTGTAAGGCCCCCATGCAGGCTCTCCTGAGCTTGCCAGGTTTAGTATGTGTCCCCCCTTTTTTTTGCCCACAACATCTTTCCATACTGCCTATAAAACTAGTCATTCTAAAAAGGCATGCATTCTTTTTTTTTTTCAATGACATTTTTTTATTGAGGTATTATATGTGTACATATCTTACCATTACCCCCCCCCACCCCACACCCATACATGCCCTCACCCCCCAGAGTTTTGTGTCCATTGTTTATGCTTATATGCAAGGCATGCATTCTTAAACATTATTTATCAAATATTTTGAATATCTAATACCTAGTTTGAACATCAAAATGTATCTGAAAAACACAGTACTACTTAACTGTACCCAGCTGGCTCACACATCCGTAATAAAGGAAACAAGTGGTTACAATACCGTATTTTCAGAATATACTGAATTTTTAGAGCCTCTAGCATTTTCCAGCTAGGAAGAATTCAAGTCCTAAAAATGTGGAGTAATGTTATCAGTGGGGTGTGCTCTGTGTCCCCACCTGTTACTGATGGAAGTGGAGTTCTTTGGGTGCTGTGGGGAAAGAATTTCCTGAGGCCCCCCATGGGAAGATTCCCTTCCAAGGTCCCATCTCCCTCTGTCCGCCATGGAAGAAGTTCAGCCTTGTCTTCAGCAGAGCTGGGATTAAGGCCACTGCCCAGAGTCTCTGCTCCCTATTAAAGTGCAGTCCAGTCTAGCAGCTGGCTAGCTCAGTTTGTGTTCCCAGCTGCAGTCCATTGTGTGTGGGGTCCACATGGCTCTGGGTCATGGGGCTGCTTAAGGCCACATGGCAGGCTAGCACATGGGTGAGTGAGGGTCATGGAGTAAGAGAGTGCAAGGGAGCAGGAGAACAAGAGAGCAAGAGATAATTGTTTGTCTGGAGTTTACAACTGGGAGCTTAACCAATCAACCCTTCAGGATGTTGTGTGTTCGCAGTGGCTCTGCCCTCTTATCCCATGATCTTTGTTCCCCAAACTAGATGGACAGGTAAACACTTTCCCTATGTCTCTCCAACTTCACTCTGCATCTGCCCACCTCCCCTTTTGCTTTCTTCCTATTATTAAGAACTAGCTAATTATGATGATATCAATGTTACAGACTCAAATTGACTGAAAAAGCTTGTTCTCAAAGGAAAAAGAACGCAGACTATGTGTGGATGTGTGTTTGTACAGGCATACCTGTATGAAGTTATGTGTATTGGTACGTGAAGTAGGCTGATCCATAAGACGATTTCAAAGGTGGGGATGGGGACAGTTGCAGATCTATATGGTGCTTAGTTGGCCCCACGAACCAATGCTTTTTAAAATATTGTGATTGTCAGTGGCTGGGGATGAGGAAAATGGGTGAGAACCTGGAGATGGACGCCACACTCTATTCACCTGCTCATCCATTCATGTACTGGAACATGGGGCTGCCACAGTCCGAGGAAAGAGTAAGTTTGCCTAATCTTCTCAAAGACAGCTGAGGAGTTATTGGCAGCCCAGCTTCCCTGTGCCCTGATTTTTCTCCAGAAGTCATCCATCATTGGTCAGCTTGTAAACATTGGAGGAAACATAGGATAACTAGTTTTTTTCACATGACACCGCATGGTGGACTTTCAATAATTCTTTCTTGTCATTTCCCCATCAGCAGAGACCTGGAATCTTTCTGAAAACTTTCTGTGAACACTGAGGGACAGCTTTATTTTATGGATTAAGGGATCCTGGGGAAGGTCTGATAAATTATCCCCATAGGAATCTTACCCTATTTAACAACTGGAGCCTGACGTTCCAATTTAATTTCAGCATTTTAGCCCAAGGCATATTGAAATAAAAAAAAGTAATTGTGATTTAAAATGTTGCTTTAGCACCCTGTGATTATGTATGTCACAGTGCTTAGCAGAGAACACTGCATAGCGTTACTTGGCTGAGCTGTTTCCCTCAGCATAACCTCTTTGAGAACACAAGTCTTGTCTTATTTTTGGCAATCTCATTTTCCCAATATTTAGCATAGACTCCGTTACACAGTAGGCATGCATCAAATGCTTATTGAATGAATAAATAAATAAACACCAATGATCCTATTCTATTCTTTGTTCAGTTACTCTAAAAAAATTTAAGATTCTGTGTTCATGATCTCACAAAATTTACTCTTAAGAGAGACCCCAAATTAGTTTCCACATCTTCAGATCTACAGATGTCTTATCACTTGGAATAAAAATCACATCACAGAAAATGTTTTATGTCATCACCATCTGCTTCTTTCATTTGACTCTGTGTTTATTTTCCAAATGAACTTTAAGGTTCTATTCTAGCAAATATTTTCATTGCATTTCTTAATACTTTGAACATTTGCTCTGGCACTGGCCATTAAAATATATCCTCCCCTTACATGGAGCAATGGCTAGCAATAGGCTGTTCACCAAGGAACGACATTTCCCAGGCCCCACTGCACTGAGTTGTGGCCATGTAACTACTTCACACAAGTAAAATGTGATCAGAAATAATGTTTGCTTTTTCTGGGCCAAGGATATAAATGGCAGGTATGCCTCTTACATGTTATTTTCTCCTTTTACCAGCTAGCACGAGGCAACAATGAAGTCATGCGTATGGCTTATCTATTTTGTACCATGGGTTGGCACACTGAAGAAACCTTTGGATCCCTTCTCAGAATGTTTTTAAATGTATACAATAAAGTGCTAGAATTATAAAGGAAGCCAATTATATTGAAAACAATTGTCAAAGTATTTGGACAATTAGTGACATAATATGTAAATGTATATTAATTATCTATTGCTATATACCAAATTACCCCAAAATTTAGCAGCTTAAAGCATTCATTATGGTTTCTGTGGGTCAGGAGAAGTTTAGCTGGGTGCTTCTGGCTCAGAGTCTTTCACAAGGCTAAAATCCAGGTGACATCTCGGGATATAATCATTTGAAACCTTGACGGGGGAAAGATCTGCTTCCAAGCTCAAAGGGCTGTTGGCAGGCTTGAGCTCTTTGTCACATGGACCTTTCCAAAACTCTGCCTAATGTCATGCAGCATCACTTCTCCCAGAGCCAGTGCTCCAAGAGAGGGCACCAAATTCACCAAATTTTACAACCTAATCTCATAAATGACAGCAAATCACTCCTGCCATATTCTACTCACTGGAAGAGGATTACTCAAAGGCATGAACACCAGGAATCTGGGATCATAGGGGGACATCCTAAAGGCTGCATATCACATTGTGTTTTTTTTGTTTGTTTGTTTTGATTGTTAGTATTAAAATACAAGATCAAGAGGCAGGTCTAATAACTACTGTAATCTTGAAAAAATGCTGAGAATAGATGATTCTTCAAGAGACCTGCAACAATAGCAATAAAAAAGTATTTGTGGTTTCTATTTGATACAATGTCTCAAGCCCTTTTAATACTTCCATATTTCTTGCCTATACGTATAATTAACGTAAAATGATAAATTTTGGTTCAAAGTTAACAATAATGTAATTTTTCTCATACACCTATACTGACAGCCCTTGAATTCTATCTGTGGATCCTCTGAGTGTTGGCAGAATTCTATCCATGGTTCCTATGAGATGGAGGATCCACAAGATAGCGTAGGACCCAGAATCACTGCTTGAGAACATATTTACCAACCTAATACAATTGCCTTCAACTGTTGAGGGAGAAAAAGCTTCTATTGCACATAAGCCACTATACATTTTAGAGTCTAATTTGTTACTACATACAGCCTAGCTAATACTACCTAATACATTGCCAGTTAATTACTGTAGTGACCACTTCATTTTGTCCTTCAACATACACATTGAGTAACATTTCGGCTTGCCTTTGTGTTGAATTCCATGTATGTACCTGATGTACAGCATCCATCTTATTCCACTAACAGCTAATTAACTGAACTTAATATGTATCAAAGCCATATGGAGACTAAAGTATATTTTTCCAGTGACTTTTATTTTATTTTTTCCCTTCAATTTTTAGTTTTATGCACCAGATGGTTGCCAGCTGGATCCCTATGAATAAATTGTAAATGACCAATAATGGTAAACATTTGTGTGGCTCCCACTCCTGAATGATGTTTAAGCATGTTAATGAATTTGCTTGCAGTGAGCATCCCATAGTGGGGGCAATAGATCATCTCACATGCCACTGCCAGAAATGTCTCCCTGGAATATGTGATGGAATGAATTTGTCTGGGCAAAGCTACTGGATGGATTTGTGTTGGCAGATATTAATCTAGTTATAGCACAATGTTAAGCTCTTTGTTGTCATGAATATAAAAAAATAATGGCATAAACACTAGAAAAACAAAGTCTGGTCCAGGATTCTACAATCCTTTCTAAAAATGGATTTTAAAGAATGAGCCAGTGATATTAACTTTTAACCTAACTAGCCAGATCCCGATATAACAAAGTGAATTTTGAAAATAACTGTCTTGCAAAAGGTCAAGCCATTTTTAGGCATACGTGTCATGGTTGGTTGGAATTCAGTATATAGGTCCCTTTTAAACTGAAGCAAACAATATAACACATTGTTTCCTCACTGAACTATGAACTATAGTAGTCTCTGTTATTGCTCAAGAGAAGATTCATGAAGCAAAAAGAAGACTATAGGGCACACCAAGGACACAGAAAAAAAAAAGAAGCAAAGATTGTGTCTGGAAGAAAATGTCCCCCTAGCAGTACTTTAGATTTAGGTTTATCAAGAATGTGATTTAGTAATGGATATTTTATTCTTCTTTGTTAAATTATATAGGGTGTCTCAAAAATATGTATACACACTTTAACAGCTGATGGCTCAATTTTGAAAATAAAATGTATTTTAATAAATACTGCCTTTATAATTATTCAAAGTGTGTGTATACATTTTGGGGGAATACCCTATAGTTTTGACACCTAGTTTTTAAGAACCACATACAACAAATATCTTTCCTTAGCTCTCAGCTCCTCATCATTTTATACAATTCAAATAAAATTAAATGGTCTAAGTTTTCAAAGTCCTTTTGTATTATAACAGTAACTAGAGGCCCAGTGCATGATATTCATGCACAGGGGGGGGGGGTGTCCCTCAGCCCAGCCTGCACCCTCTCCAATCTGGGACCCCTTGAGGGATGTCCAACTGCCAGTGGGATCCGGCCTAAACGGGCAGTCGGACATCCCTCTCACAATCCAGGACTGCTGGCTCCCAACCGCTCGCCTGCCTGCCTACCTGATTGCCCCTAACCGCTTCTGCCTGACAACCTGATCACTCCCTAACCACTCCCCTGCCAGCCTGATCGACACCTAACTGCTCCCCTGCCACCCCGATTGCCCCTAACTGCCCTCCCCTGCTGGTCTGGTGACCCCCCCAACTGCCCTCTCCTGCAGGCCTGGTCCCTCCCCAACTGCCCTCCACTGCAGGCCTGGTCGCCCCCAACTGCCCTCCTCTGCCAGCCATCCTGTGGCGGCCAACTTGTGTCCACATGGGGGCAGCCATCTTTGACCACATGGGGGCGGTCATCTTGTATGTTGGAGTGATGGTCAATTTGCACATTACCTCTTTATTATATAGGATGCTTATTATAAAAATTTTAGAAAATACATAAAAACAAAGGAATAAAATTATTTAAAAATTACCTATAATGTGGCCATCCAGATAAAAATATAGTATCATTTTGCAGTTTATTCTTATCTATCTATAATGATAAAAGCGTACTATGATAATTAGACCAGACGTCCTTCCATATGACCTCTGGACAAAGCCGGGGCTGCGAGGGAAGCCCGGGTCTGGGTGCCAGAGGGAAGCTGGTGCCCGCTGTTAGAGGAAGGAAGGCCTACTCTTGCATGAATTTCATGCATCGGGCCTCTAGTTATATATATATATATGTATATATATATAGTTATATATGTATAACTATATATATATACATATATATACATATATATAAAAACTATATATATATATAGTTTTATATATATATATATATATATATACACACACACACACACACACACACACACACATATAATTTCTTAAATGAGATTTTCTTTTAGGATTATTTTTAGCAATCCTCACTTGAGTTTACTAATAGATAAACTAAAAGAGACAACCTTGTTTTTATAGAGTTTTTCAAAGAAGCTTTGTTAATACTATATATATATTTTTAAATATATTTCATTGATTTTTTACAGAGAGGAAGGGAGAGGGATAGAGAGTTAGAAACATTGATGAGAGAGAAACATCAATCAGCTGCCTCCTGCACACCCCCCACTGGGGATGTGCCCACAACCAAGGTACATGCTCTTGACCGGAATCGAACCTGGGACCCTTCAGTCCGCAGGTCGACGCTCTATCCACTGAG
Source organism: Cnephaeus nilssonii (assembly GCF_951640355.1). Lineage (NCBI taxonomy): Eukaryota > Metazoa > Chordata > Mammalia > Chiroptera > Vespertilionidae > Cnephaeus > Cnephaeus nilssonii. The sequence goes on along the minus strand of NC_137080.1, from coordinate 24,232,089 downwards.
CCAAACCGGTTTTGGTGTTAATACTATATTTTATTTATTTGTAATTTCACTGGGACCAAGCCTATAAGCATTATTTTTGCTCTGAAGTTTAGTAATTGTGTTCTTGAAAAGCTAGCAGCTGAACAGCCATAAAACCTTTACCTTTTATTTTTTTAGTTAATTTTTAAAAACTGAGTTTATTGGGGTGACATTGGTTAATGTCAAGTGTACGACTCTATAATACATCATCTGTATCCTACATCATGTGCTCACCAGCCAAAGTAACATCTCTTTCCGTCATCCCCTCCCACCCAAAACTGTGGTCCTTTTAGAGCCAAGCTCACGCCATCGTTCCAGTATATTACGTCAGCATGTTGGATGTTGAAGAAGACTAGGAATTAAAAAAACAACAACATGATGAAAGCCCCTATCTAACAATACATAAATACTAACCTCAACTTCAGGGACAGGCCATTTTCAAGCAAACGGATAAGTAAACAAGTGATCTTCAGCCACAAGAGAAAATCCAGGCCTTTCGGGCTCAACTCATCTTTCCCTAAACTACTCAAACATAGGTACAATTGATGCTGTAGTTTCCAAGGGGTTAGAGTTGTATTAATTTGAAAGGCATGCATTCAGACTGCTTCCAAGCATAATTATTCACAAAATACTCCCCCAATGTGTTTCCTGACCTAATCTCAAACACATCTATAAGGACAGAATTTACACTCTCCCACTGTTGCAAATTCTCAACCAAAATGTAGGAGAGAAAACAGAACTCAACTTTGTTTGACTTTAGTTAATTTTTATAGTTCTCATGCCTCTCTCCTACATTAGTACTAGATGATAGTGCATTTTACAGTTGGTCTTTTAGATTTGGTGAAATATGTTATAAACAATTCTTTAATAACAAAGTATAACATTTTGTTTCTGTGGTAAATAAATATATGTTGAACACAAGATTTAAAATTATTAGAAATAAATAAGATAACGTAGTTAAGGAAAGGCCTTGTCCTTTACATGAAAAAAAAATTATGCTGCATTGAAATCAGTTACAGAATGATTATGTAATTTTTACTAGCTCATTATAGAAGAAAATTCTAATGCAGTTTTCTTTATGAATGGCCGCAGGATGGAGAATCAAACTATGGGTCTCTAATAATGCTTGTAGAACACCCAAAGTAACATTCAAGGTAAAATTATTATGATCCTGAATAAGATCATATAACTTATACTGGAAAGAATAAACCATTTACAAAGATGGCTAGAATTTTGCTCATGACCTGGATTTATCTCAAGACTCCCAGTAACTTTACAGCCCAGACTAAGACTTATTTCCTTCCCATACATTTGCTCTTTAAATCTTTTTAGTTTCATGAGGCAAGAGTTGGACATTTTAATAGAGCACGACCAAATGTCTGGAGGAGTACAATGAGTTCAGGTGTGGCACTGAAAACTTATTTTCTATCTTGATGAAAAATGTGCTGAATAACAGATTAAAATAGGCATCATCATTCATCTAGCTCATTTCTCTACTTTTCAAAATTTGAGCATCTTTTGATATTAACACAATTGTTTATCTCTGGAAAGTTGGAGGGCATATGCCATTCAAGAAGGTAATTCATTTGTTTATAACTGAGCCAGTCTCTCAGAGAAATTAGGCTATCTAATTCTGCTTTCTCTCCCACGCCTCTCATTCTATTGTATATACCCTTAGCACCTCATTTTTCTAAACCTTTAAACTTTCAATTTCTAATGTTCACTCTAAATTCATCCTTAGCTGTCTAGACTAGAACAGATATAGCATACTGAATAGTCCCCTTGGAGCAGTGAGTCAACAATATCTGCTCATTTTGCTACCCGCCCCTTGTATCTTTTGTTTTCTTACAGCACTAGTAAATATACTGGCCTGAATGCCCCCACACCCAGATTTTCATTTCACCTATATCCTTTTGCATACTTTTTTGCATCACACCATTGTGGCCCAGATCTGGAAACTCAGTGGTCGGCAAACTCATTAGTCAACAGAGCCAAATATCAACAGTACAACTATTGAAATTTCTTTTGAGAGCCAAATTTTTTAAACTTAAACTATATAGGTAGGTACATTGTTATTAACTTAATTAGGGTACTCCTTCAATTGCACTGTACGTGCATGCCCGCACGTGGTATTTTGTGGAAGAGCCACACTCAAGGGGCCAAAGAGCCACATGTGGCTCATGAGCCGCCGTTTGCCGACCACTGTGGAAACTGTTTAGTTTTCTCTAAGTAGTTTTGTGGTATATGCAATGAGTGGCCCAGGTAAGATCTGTTGGTGGATAATCCCCAACACTGTCATTGCTGAGAAAGTATGTTAGGGCAGGGAGAAATGGTCATATTATTACTTATCTTGTGCCTTCTGATCCCCAAGATTACTTGGGGACTAGATAAAAAATATCTGGTATTTGGTGTAAAAACCAATGAAATCTCTCGCTTAGCGAATCCCAGATAAAAAATGTGTAACAATCAAAGCCATGCTAATGATTCAATCCTGACTCAAATATATAGAAACCTCTGAGACTCTTTTAATCTCTCTTATGATATATTACAGATAGGACTTAATACTTCCCTCCAAGTCTGGGTTGAAGGACCTAATTATACACTCTTACTTGAAGGCACCAGTTGTTTCTTCTGAGGTAGGACCCAGATATATGTATGTCACCTTGCCAACCCCATGGCAAAGCAGATGTGGTATTGTTATGTTAGTGCCTAATGCTGTCACCAGAAAGACTTTCCTCTTTCTGCCATTACTTATCCCCAATCTAGGCTCCTTTGTCTACAAACTGTGACCAAAATGAACCCAACGGAATTGGAATTTGGGGCATGGTCTTTTTGGTCCTCTCTCCACCAGAAACCCTATAAATGAGGCTTTGGGCATCTCTTCGCTAGAGCTTTCTTTCCTTGATATGGAGTAGCTGAATTTATAATTATTTTAAAAATGATTTTATTGATTTCAGAGAGAGGAAGGGAGAGGGAGAGATAGAAACATCAATGATGAGGGAGAATCATTGATCAGCTGCCTCCTGCACGACCCCCACTGGAGATCGAGCTAAAAACCAGGGCATGTACCTTGACCTCATAGGTCGACGCTCAACCACTGAGCCACACAGGCTGGGCTGGAGTAGCTGAATGTAAATGAATCGTCTACCAGAAATTGTTCTAATTCTCATAGTACAAACATTGAACAGCACTGCAACTGCTCTTGAAGAACAAGGAATGCCTGACAGTCTGACTGAGGTCATACTACGAAACCATAGGGCTCCAGATGTGTTAGCACCCAGCAAGTGGGTACTTGTGCCCTATTGGAAAAGGAATGCTATTTCTATGTAAACACATCAGGTAAAGTGATATAATAACTAAAACAAAGTATTAAAATCCTTGAATTATACTGTATATTACCTTAATTAGGTGTCTTACCAGATGCACCGAACAACGACTAACAGGCACCACCAGAGTAATGGGAGGCCAAAGCCTACAATGAATAAATCCCACTGAGACCACATTTTACAAAAGAACCTTTGATCTGCAGCATATGTGACTTAGCTCTGCTTCTGACAAGCCTCCTTGTTACGCACACGTGGCCATAAGCTCTCCCATTGTACAATCAGGAAACTGCTTTCCCCCTACAGGAGGCATGACATACCAAGAATGAGTCTTCCTGGTGATGAGGCATCAATCTTGCTTTTTCAATGATGAACCAATGATACTTCCTAATGATTGATCATTGCTGCTTTCTAAGAAAAGATCTTGCCCAGAGGGGGAGGAAATGTGAAAGAAAAACAGAAAAATGGAGTTGGTATTGTTAATCTTAAATGAAGCTGGGAGGCCTTCCGGAAGTTCAGCTAATGCACGCCCTCCATGTGAAACTGAACTTTTGAATGGGGCTATAAACCAAATGGCCACATCCTGATACACTTTCTAGAACTAACTCTGCATCACTGAATTCTATTAAAAAATAAAATTTTCACCTAGCAATAGACATAAGCAATTAATCATGTATAGCATAGTGTGCTTGCCAGCACCAATCACAACTCTTTCAAAGCAACTTGTTTAATAATTTTGGATGCCACCCTTTTATCATCTTTTTAAACTATCCCTTTCTTTCCCCATCACAACACGGTTAGGTTTCTACCCAAATCTGTCTCCTGGATATGCAATTCCTAAAAATATCCCCAAATAAACTTTTTGTTTGCCTTATACTTCTTGGTTAAAATTGATGGACAACGTTCACTACTATCTTTTCTGTTTCAGAAACATAAGGAGGTCTTTTCTGCTCCAGGGATTTTCCTCAGTCTCTCTACCTGGAATATTCTTCCTGCTATTTTCCCTTCTCCTGATCTTTTAGATTTCCCCCTAAATCTTGTCTCACCGGTACTTTCCCTGATGATGCATCCTTTCTAAAGTAAGTTTCCTTTTTTATTCTCCATCACTTCCTTATCAGCGTCAGATTTTGTATAATGTCTGTTTACGTGTGTTCTGTTTCCCTCCCTACAGTGGCAGCCTCCTTGAGAGCAGTGTCAGTGTTAGCCTTATCACTGCCCCATTCCAAGCACCTAGCTCAGTACCTGTACATTGCACACACTTCATGTGTACTTGTTGACTGACTGAATGAATGAATAAGTAGTGAAATTCCACTACTTCTTTAAAAGCAGGCCTTCCCTCTTTCACCATTGGCACTCATTCCTATGAAGTCTCTTTGTTCTCTTGGTTATGGGAGTTACACCCTATCTCTGCTAAATTTTGAGTTCCAAAACAGAGGCAGCAAAAATTTCTTGTTCTGCTTTGTAGCCCCATAATATCTGGAGTTTTATAAGTACTCAATAAATCTCTGGTTCTCAAACTTTCATGGGTATGCCTACACCCATATGAGACTAAGTACCTATAGTGGTTTATTTTTCAAATAAGCAACCCACATTATAATCAGGAGGTGGATTTTATATATCACATTTCGAGAAAAACCAGTACTAGGGTTTGTCAATACCAATGTTGATCACTTCTTTATACCAGGCTTAATTTTAGTTCAAAATAAGCAATGCGGCTGAAATTTCATCACCCCAAGAAATCTGGAGAGCAAAGGGTTATTCTCCCCACAGGGTATTATTTCACCACTTTTGTTTGGATAATATTTTATTTTATCCCTTTGCCTATGTGGTTTTTAGCCCTCTGCTTGTGAGATAAATTATTTGTGTAATCAGAACGGAGCATTTAGACTTTTTGGGGGGCAGACAGAGATATGTCTGCAACTGGGTAACTGCTTTAAAAGAAGGAGGTATTCTGTTAACCTCATATAACCTCTCTTAAATAAAAAAACATTTTGATAACAATTCTAATCATAATCCCATTACCTCATTTTAGGTCCTTTAGTAGTTACATTAAATAGCAATCTGGCATAATTTTTAGTCAAAAACTTCTTATGAAAACTTTGTAAGTATTGCATGTTCCATTTGTTGCAATAAACTTCATGAAAAAGATGCACATTAATCTTGGTGAGATTTAGGAACAACAGTTAACAGTTACATTATGATTTATTAATTATTTTTCAAAATGGAGAGATGACTATTAGGGAATAATACTGTAATAAAGAATTATTGAATAAATAATTTTTGTAATTTTAAACCTTGAAAAAAATAAACACAAAACCCTTTGCCTTCTTAGTAGGCAAAAGAGAATAGAAAGATGGGGGAGGAAACCCAGTCAACTTGTGTTCACCAGTAGGAAATGAAATAGGTTAGTCCAGGGAACCATTGGTTTCATTGGTGCAAATATGGAAAAATGCCGGACCATTTGGAAAATGTCCTCATAAATAGAAACTACCTTTACTCAGTTCTTAGTTGGGAGCAACAGAAACAAACTCTGGTTAACTCACCCAGAAAAGGAATTTACTGAAAGTTATCAGCTAGCTGAAAGTGTCAATGCATATTTTACCAGAATTACAAAAAATAAAAAAAGGAATCAATGCAAAACCTGGGGAAGGATAGGAACAGAGGAGGCAGCAGCAATTATAGCCAACTCCCTCCCCACAACTGTCTCGTTTGGGAACCTCTGTTGGCCCCATCTCCTCAGTTTCCTGTTTGTCACTACTATTATTGGGTTCCCAATGTCACCATTCTCTGGGAGTGGGAACAGGGAGACTCCAAATCCCCTCTCCACTTCAACTTCCCCAAATAGGAAAACAGTTCAAACGTAGTTCAACCTAAAAAGACAAACAAAACAAAACAAACAAAACCAGTAGAAGGAGTTTGCCTTGATGATCTAGCCTTCCAACTCCATTTGCTTTCCTTTTTTAAAAAGTCTTTATTGTTGAAAGTATAACATATGTCTCCTTTTTTTCCTCCCTCATTCCTATCTTCTTTGTCCTTTCCAGTCTACTGGTTCGTTCGTTCTCTCTCTCTCTCTCTCTTTCAAAAATGTATTGAGCCCTAGCTGTTTTGGCTCAGTGGATAGAGCATCCACCTGCGGACTGAAGGGTCCTGGGTTCAAGGGCACATTCCCAGGTTGCAGGCTCAATCCCCAGTTGGGGGTATGCAGAAGGCAGCCAATCAATGATTCTCTCCCATCATTGATATTTCTTTCTCTCCCTCTCCCTTCTTCTCTGAAATCAATAAAATTATATTTAAAAAATGTATTGATTTTAGAGAGAGAGAGGAAGGGAAAGAGAAACATCGATTTGTTGTTCCACTTATTGATGCATTCATTGGTTGATTCTTGTATGTGTTCTGACCAGGGATGGGACCTGTAACTTGAGTGTATCTGGGGACAATGCTCTAACTGAGCTACCTGGCCAGGGCCTTCCTGATTCTCTCTTTCAATTATCATAAACACACCAAAATGAAACAAAGCAAATACTCCTAAGAAAATAGTTTTATAAACATATTTACAGTAAATTTATCAATGACCTATATATTAAAATTCGAATTAGTAATTTATTAAATGTAAAATATGATTTCAATATTCCATTTGTGTGTATTTATCTTACTAGTAATGCTGGTCATTTATTTACAATTTATACTTCTTGGGATAATTTTCTATCTTGTTAAATGGGCTCAATTTTTACTCAATGTTCTTTTTGACATTATTTGTATTTTCAACAGGAAACAAAAGTTTTATTACCAAGAAGTAGGTAAAATCAAGTATCATATATCAAATGGATTTAGTTCAAGAGAAATTTGTTCCAGTGTGTCTCCTTCTTTGTTACTTCCTCAGGTTATTTTAAAACCACAGTTAAACTGCCTCGGAAAGGTGGCTTTATTTTCAATACGTACGCAATAGAATTGCAGAAAAGGTTTTTAAGATAATGTCCTAGGCTGCAAAATCACTATGGTCAGATTTTGGTGTATTTGGAAAAGAGTGGGTAAGTGCTGTTAGCACTAAGGCCCCCTCCCCTCTCGCCCAAATGCGTGCAGAATAGTGGAGCTGTATTGCGCTATCAATGATTAGATTTTATTCTTTTAACGGAGTTCATCCGTTCAGTATTTACTGAGCACCTACTCAATGCTCGGGACTTATCAGGGCTCCACAGAGGCCCAAGAGGACTGCCTCCGGGTTCTGATGGTGGCGGTGGGGTGCGGGGCAGCCTGCACCAGCAGAGAAAACGGAGAATTCGTCCCATGAAAACTTTTAATAGCTGAACTGGCAAACTGGATTGTGAGGAGAGGGTGCCTCAAGCACCGTGTTCAGTTCGCAACGAGGGCCAAGACACTGGACTTCACTGACGGAAGACTGGCTGCTCGTTACAACTTTCAAGTCCCTGAAGGTAGTTTGCGCCCGTAAACATCCCAGTGATAACGGTTACAGGCCCCGGGGAGGAAAGTGCGGCTCACTGAAGTATGAATAGAAAATGCGCTATGGCTCTTATTTCATCCTCTATCCCTCTCCAACGTGGCTGGCCTATTTATACTCTTATAGTTTTGGCAGACCACGCTACGTCGGGGTGTTTTCCGGCGGGCGCACAGGATCGTGGTGCTTCGTGCTCTATTTTTGTGCCTGTGCCGACGTTCGGGCTGCCCAGGCGGTGAAGCTGCGGCCGCGTCGTGAGGCCAGAAGCAACCTGGGATGGAGCCCGCCAGACCGCCCGAGCCGCCCGGGAGTGCGGCGGCCGCGCTCCGTGAGGGGTAGCCGCGTTGCTCACACGCTACTCGGGAAAGAGACGTAGAGCGTGGCCATTTTTCGATCGAAGTGCGTTTGGCACAGGATCTATCAGAGCGAGGGCGACCTTCCTAGTTGACAGGGAGGCGCCCAGGAAGACACTCGGTGCTTTCCGGCGTAGGGAGACGACGTGTGCTGGCAGAGCTGCCTCGTCTCCCGTCTTTTCCTCGGTGTGAGGTTGTCTTTTTGTTTCTGGCTTGGTCTGAAAAGGAATGCACCAGACGGCAAAAAAAAGTGGGAGCAAAAGATAGGTTCGGAGCGTCCCCTCGAAGCGAGGAGAGACGTCTACTAACCCCACCGTGGGTCGAGGCGACCTCACGGCCTTAACAAATCACTCCGCCCACTCTCTACCTCCATCCGCGCAGAGGCGGCCGCTCAGGGCCCGAGGGCGGGGCCGCCAGAATTCGCGCGAGATCAGCCAAGAGACTTCCCAGAAAGCCTCAGGCAACGTCTTAACAGCGGCCTGGGAGCCGGTTTAAGGCGAGAGGGTGGGCGGGGCTTGCTCAGATATTTAGCGGCGCCAGAGGCCACGCCCCAAATCGGAAGTGACGGAGGCGAGCTAGCGCGTCGAAGGTAGCTCTATGGTTTTCCTCCCGTTCTTCAGTCGGGAAATGGCCGCTGTGTAGTTACAACGAAGATAAGTCCCGGGAACCTTGCTTCGGCGTGTCAGGTAGGCCTCATACTCCATTCAGGGTAGCGAATTCATTCAAGGGTAGTGAGTACCGAGTCTTTTGTGGGTGGTGGCGGGTTGGCGGCGACAGAAAAACCCAGGAGACGTTGTGCCGTTATTTATGTGTTTCTCCGCCAGATTCCCTCAGGTTTTCGAGGAACTACGAGCCAAAAGTAGGGGCGGGGGGGGGGGAATTAGCAACGAGAACAGTGCGCGCGCGCCTGACTAAAAACCTGGTCGAGACCCCGAGACCGCGCGCGGCCTTCCCGTGCGCGTGCGCACATCATCCTCTTCAACCCTTCCCCCATTTCCTCGGCCTGGACCCCGGCGCGCGCCCGGCTGAACGCTGGGCCCGCGCATGCGCGCTACCTTGCTCGGTTCCCCGCCTTCTGGCTCCCGAGGCCGCGAGTGGTGCAACTTGGGTTCTCCTCATTGGCTGGGATCGCCACCTTTCTTCTGGGCCTTTAGGATTTTGGTAAAGTAATTATGATCTGCAGCAAAGTGCACTGGGCGTTAGACACCCCGCATCGTCTTTAAACTCCTGTCCCTCGGCTTCACGCTACCCGTCGGTTTACGCCTCATTTTTGTTATCTTGCTATGTGTAGAAGAATGCTGTTCTGTTTCTCGTAAATGAATCCCGCTTCCACCTCGGGCCCTTGGTGTTTCGGGAAAAGTTCCTCCGTGGTTAATCTTCTCGGATCCCCTTGGCAACCCACTCTGTTTTGGAGGAACCGTGCACTGTTGACTGTAGGAGTTGGTGCCTAGTTACGGACTCCTAGCATGGGGAGCGGGCCTCCGTCGATCCGTCTCAGTGTGGTCATACGACTTCCGGGCCGAAAGGGCAGCTAGTTGTCCAGCAGTACAAGCGAAGCCATGTCCTTTCAGCAAATGATTCAGCCCATTATATTGTGTCAGAAATGTTGCAGCCACGATTGGTAGTTGGTGGGGTGAAGGGGTGGGAGTGGTGAGTGGAGGCTCGTGACTTTGCCCTCGTTTAAATTAAAGCCCATAAGTTGGCTTTATTTACTTTTAAGGTTTTTCTCGTCAGAACCAAGCAGCAGTACTGGCAAATCTCAGACATCTTGCAGCAGCGCCTTTTCAATTTTGTGGGGAATTATTCCTCATGTGAATTCTCTTTCCAATTGGAGTCTACTTGGAATGGTTGCGCTGCTGTTTAGATATGAACCTTTCCATAGGGAAAACAGCTACAAATTTATTTGCGTTTTTATGTAATCCTAGCCAATTGAGGATAAATAATTTGATGGGAAGGATTGTGTGTGTAAAATAACTCCTAGTGAATCAATTTAAAGTGTTTACTGATGGCTTCATCTTGTTTTAAGGATAACATGTGTTCCGTGTTACATATGGTAAACACTGGAATTCCCCTTAAGATAATTAAAATGGTGGCAAAGGAGATTTAACTAGAGCTGATTCTTCATGTAGAAGAATAGTATTTTAGGACTTGGGAGACAGAATTGTAAAAACTTATCAATTGATAGGCTCAATTCTAGTTTATTGACTGACATGTGGATAGCTAGTTGTACTAGATGTCTGAGGAGAAGACTTGTAGAAATAAATAGAGAAAGCTTTTCAGTTCTACATAGAGCTTTGGATTGGGAGTTTACAGAAACATCATTCAAAATTATTAGTTTAACACTAGTGAATTCTGTGTAGTTTACAGTGATTAACAAAGAAGTGGATAGGGAATCAAAAGGTCCAACATGTCTCACTTAACGTGTTCTATTTCTAACTCTAGAATAGTGCATGGCATAGGCACCTTATAAATTCAGAAATTATGAAAGCTTGGAGTTCTTTCCATTTGAAAGATGAGTTATATGTAGCTTATGAGATTATGAAGATTAAATGAGGTGATTTAAAAGTAAGCACAGTTCTTGGCACATGGTTGGTTTTTAGATACTTAGTTTGCAATGATTTATTTCTTTTCCTCGCTAGTTGGTTTTTGGAGGGCAGGGATCTCTTACATAGCCACATATCCATAATACTTAGCACAGTGCTTTGTATATAGATTTGCATTTAAAAAAATAGCTGAGTTGATTATAGTCTTTGTTCTGACTTTGTTAGATATGATTAATGTAAAATGTTAAATACTTATATTTTATACTAAAGATTAAACATTGTATGCCATGTTTTAAATATGATCACTGAATTCTTCGTATGGGTAGTTGAATATATTTATAGATTGTGCACAATAATATATATATGTACACACACACACACACACACACACACACACACACTAGTCTTAACAGCCTACAGCCTCTCTCCCCTTCATGTTGCTATTTCTAATACACATTTTCTTAGAACTTCAAAAATCATGACAGAGATTTGGCTGTTGGTTCTTGTCTGGATATATAGAAATTAAAATTAGCCTTTTAGATTTGTTAAGTAAAACGCACCTTGTGTCACTTCCAGCAGTAAATCTCAGTAGTATTGGACTTATAGGTCAGAATAAAGTTTCTTAACACACGAATTTAGATTAGTTTTTCTCTGCCCACTTGAGGGAGTTAATATTTTTAAAACTATTAAGTATGCATGCACTTTTGAAATCCTGTATTCCTTAGTTTGTCTTTTGCTCCCGTAGTGTTTTTTTACTATCCTTTGCACATAATTGACAATCCCTGAATATTACAAGGCAAACCTTTTCAGTATTGATAACTGCTAAATATTTTGTGCAAATTTTAAGTTTATTTGAATATTAGTAGTAAATTAATTTAGGAAGAATATTGATAACTGCTAAATATTTTGTGTAAAATTTAAATTTATTTGAATATTAGTAAATTAGGAAGATACTTGTTTAATTTACTGACTGTTTCTTTATTGGAATGTTTGCTATATATTTTTATCAAAATGCTTTTAGGCACATGTTTTAGAGTTAACTGTGATGGTTGTCATATAAATTGTAAAGAATCAGTTTCAGGTGAAACTAAACTATAAAAAGAATTGGCCAAGGGAGAATAAGTTAGCAGATCATTAAAATAAACTCATTTTAGATAAGTTTATAAACTATAGCATTAAGAATACTAACTACATATATATTTCAAGATGGCATTATGTTAGCTTCTTTGGAATTTTCTGGTAGGATGACAGCATAGCTTATGTTTTGTAAAAGCCATATTGCTGAAATTAGAATTCAAGTATTTAAATTAAAAGGTAAAGGTGCTCTCAGTTTCATGATATACTGTTGCATTCCGATTAAAACAAAAAAGTTCTTTAAGGTTTTATGGTTAAAACTTTTATTTTCTAAGTCTGTTTCCCCTTCCCTGAAATCATTAGTGCCTTTATTAAGAGTATTATAGTGCTGAGTATGATGCATTATAAATTGTGTATATTGAATTTACCATAAATCAAACTCATATTTTTTATTTTTTGCCAGGAATTTGAATTTAGAGTTTACTATCTGAGAACATTTTCTCCAGGAAGAATTTTACAGTATCTCAAAGACTTCACTTGATTGCTCTATCCTGCATAAAACCCAAGGTATATAACATTCGTTTTTCTAGTTTTCAGTTTAGCTTGAGAAAACGTGACTGCTACACTCATGATTCAGACTGAATGATTAAAAGTGATGTGGTCTGAAGCTCTTTCTGTTTTTGTTTTGGTGGCTTGTATGGAGTAAGCCAAATTTAAAAGTTAGTTTTAGGAAAAAGATTCTTTTTATCTCTCCTGCTTCTAAGTTGTGTGTCTGCTTCTATTTCTATAAACACATCTATTTAAAGACTCAGAACACACAAAGCTATTTAAAAGTAAAGCAAGACAAAATAAATCTTGCCTAATTACTCTTCTCTTACGTATACAAGAGAGTTCCATAAGTTAGTTTTTTCCCTTTTACATTGGTGCTAATGTAATGAAAGTTGATGACTGTGTGCCTAATCTTTTTTTTTAAATATATTTTTATTGATTTCAGAGAGAGGAAGGAGGAGAGAGAGAGAGAGAGAGAGAGAAACATCCATGATGAGAAAAAATCATGATCGGCTGCCTCCAGCACACCCCCTACTGGGGATCGAGCCCGCAACCAGACAATGTGCCCTTGAACCAGAATTGAACCTGGGACCCTCCATTCCGCAGATTGATGCTCTGCAGATTGATGCTCTATCCACTGAGTCAAACCAGCTAGGGCATGCATAATCTTTTAAGTTTGTTACATGTCCTCACTACATTTCTGAAGAGCATGCTGTCTTTATGTATTTCTTACTTACTTAGAATAAAGAGTGAGAAGACAAAGCTGATATTTGTCTATATAAGGATAGTTATGTTTTATTTTGAAATAAATATTTATGTTTTCTCATGAAGTATGCAGACATAATTCAACTTTTAAATACTATTTCGTAATATTGAGCAAAGTCAAGGTAGGTAAAATAAATGCCTTCAAAAACATTTGGTGGTAGGAGAAATGGTTTAAATATATGGCAATTACAGGTTATTAGAAGTTTAGTGAGTCACATAGGAATTATGAATTTTGAGTAATTTAGTGGAAATTTAGAAATTATAGCATAAGTAAACTTGGGAGATATAGACATAAATAAAATTTTGTGAAGAGTAGATCTTATACATCAATTAGTAGTGTTACTGATGTCTGAGGTCTAATTAGATACTAATTACATTAGATACTAAATAGTGTTTGGAAAAGTTAGAATACTGGTATCCATTTCTCTCTTTCTTGTAGCTCCAATCTCTTTCTTGCAGCACTCTCTCCAGTTTCTTTATCTTTTATTCTTTTTCATCTTCTTACCAGAAAGCTACAGTGTAGACTAGGCATTGTCCTATAAGTCCATTTTCTGCAGTTAGGAATATTGAGAGTAGAGTCATGACTCCAGAGATTTTTTTCTACTAGGAAACTATCCACCATTCCAGTCAGTATTGTGTACATGAAGTGGTCAGTTTAGTCCCATTTCAAGGCCATAAAGCATTGTGATGACAGTCTGGTAGGTTTATTTTTCTTCAGTATTATGCTACTTGTATTTTCTTTGTCTCAGGTTTCTTATCTGTAATACTCTGATATCTTTTTTTATGGGGGAGGTAGTCATTTGTATTGGACATGGATTAATATCTAACATACTGCTGCAGTCTGGTATTTTACTGCTCTTTCTGACTTCTACCTTTTTGGATTGAGGCACATAGGTGGGGAAGTCCATAGAAATTTTCTGTTGTGTCTTCAATATATACAACTAGAGGCCTGGTGCACAAAATTTGTGCACGGGGGAGGGGTGGGGTCCCTTAGCCTGTGCCCTTGGGGGATGTCTGACTGTGGGGATCGGGCCTAAATCAGCAGTTGGACATCTCTCTCACAATGCGGGATGCTGCATGCACCAGTGACCATACTTTTCATACAGGTGAAAGGCATCTTGCTGTTGTATGGGCAGCTACATTTTTTTGCCCTGATTATAAAAAGTAGTACATAACATGATCCTTCTGAGGCAGTAGTACCATTTTCCCCATCTTATGGGTGGAAAAACTGAAGCAGAGAGAAGTTAAGTAATTGGCTTTGTCACACAGTTATGTGTCAGAATCAGGGCTGACCACAAAATGTGCAAGCCAGAGTCCATGCGTGTCAATGCTGCTGCATCCTATTTTTTCAGTGTTAGAGTAGCCTTGCCAGGTTTTAATTTTTAACTCTAAGAGACTATTCCCAATATATAGGGTAGGGTCCCTAGGCCTGGCCGGTCATCAGGGCTGACTTGTGGGGCGGGCGGCCTGGTGCCATCCGCTACCCCCCCCCCCCCCCCCCCCCCATCACCGCTGCAGGTCGCCTCCTGCGTTGAGCATCTGTCCCCTGGTGCTTAGTGCACATCGTAACAACCAGTCATTCCGCTGGTCAATTCTCCCGTTTGGTTGATTTGCATATTAGGATTTTATTATAGGATACCTTTCATGCAAGTGAAAATACAGTTTTTAGTTAGGAATAATTGACTGGCTTTGTACTCATTTGAAAATGATGAATATAAGTTTCTCCTTGTAAAATTCAATTTGTGAAAATAACTTAAATAATGTAAAACTTCTATTGTGATTTTTAACCTATTTTGGTCTCTCATTTTACTAGGAGTAAAGAAATGGGTCGCTCCAATTCTAGATCACATTCTTCAAGATCAAAGTCTAGATCACAGTCTAGTTCTCGATCAAGATCAAGGTCACACTCTAGAAAGAAGAGATACAGGTGAATTACTGTCCTTTTTAAGTCTTTCAGTAATGATAGTGATACCATCTAATATTTATGGAGTGCCTATATAAAATAGTGCTAAATTTATTAATATATTCTCAAAGAATCTTGTCAAATTGATCTGTTGTTACCCTCACTTTATACTTAGAGAAATTGAAAATTGTCCAAGTTGTAAGCTAATAAATGGCAGAGGTTAGATTAGAATCCAGATAGTCTGACACTATATCTCAGATTCTTACTGTGCTGTGTGCACTCTATGGTGACTTATTGTTTTTATCTATGTGTTGAGATGAATTAGATAAAGTAAATGTGTTGAGATGAATTAGATAAAGTAACAAACAATTATTTGGCAGTAAATCTATATACAATTTCATAGTTGCTTACTATTTCTGACTCAAGGTATCCATAAGTTTATTCTTCTGATAAACATGATTAACTTCAGTTGTCTGTCTTTAAATAGTAATACATAGTTAGCATAGAAAATGGAAACCATAGGTTGAAAATAAATGACCATAATCTCATTAAGAATTAATACTAGTTTATGATTTTTTTGTATTATTTTTCTAAGCCTAACTTTATATTATGTATGCATTTGGCCAATGGTATTTCATTGATAAATATTTTTCTGTGCCGTTAAAAATTCTTTTACACTATTTCTTTAAGTGCTTGAATAAATGTACTATAATTTGTTAGTATATTCTGTTGAATATGTCTTTTTACCCCCATTTTCTGTGCCTTCATTTCTAAGGTCTTTAATTTAGTCTCTCAATATTTACCTTAGAAATGATACTTTTTCATTAAAAACAGTAAACTTTTACTTTTGTGTACTTGCGTTGTTTTTTAATGTACATTTTTAGCTTTGACAATTGATTTGCATGTTATATTCAACCTGGACTATTTAGAAGGGTAGGATGGAATAGTTTATTTTCATTGCATTGATATTTATTTCATTTTTAGTTCTAGGTCTCGTTCCAGGACGTATTCAAGATCTCGTAGTAGAGATCGTATTTATTCTAGAGATTATCGGCGAGATTACAGAAATAATAGAGGAATGAGACGACCTTATGGGTACAGAGGAAGGGGTAGAGGGTATTATCAAGGTGGAGGAGGTAGATATCATCGAGGTGGCTATAGACCTGTCTGGAACAGAAGACACTCTAGGAGTCCTAGACGAGGTCGTTCACGTTCCAGAAGTCCAAAAAGAAGATCCGTTTCTTCTCAAAGATCCCGAAGCAGATCTCGCCGGTCATATAGATCCTCTAGGTCTCCACGATCATCCTCTTCTCGTTCTTCATCCCCATATAGCAAATCTCCTGTCTCTAAAAGACGAGGGTCTCAGGAAAAACAAACCAAAAAATCTGAAGGGGAGCCCCAAGAAGAGAGCCCTTTGAAAAATAAATCACAGGAGGAACCGAAAGATACATTTGAACATGACCCATCTGAATCTATTGATGAGTTTAATAAATCATCAGCCACATCTGGTGATATTTGGCCTGGCCTTTCAGCTTATGATAATAGTCCTAGGTCACCTCATAGTCCTTCACCAATTGCTACGCCACCTAGTCAGAGTTCATCTTGCTCTGATGCGCCCATGCTCAGTACAGTCCACTCTGCAAAAAACACCCCCTCTCAGCATTCACATTCCATTCAGCATAGTCCTGAAAGATCTGGGTCTGGTTCTGTTGGAAATGGATCTAGTCGATATAGTCCTTCTCAGAATAGTCCAATTCATCACATCCCTTCGCGAAGAAGCCCTGCAAAGACAATCACACCACAGAATGCTCCAAGAGATGAGGCTAGGGGACGTTCTTCATTTTATCCTGATGGTGGAGATCAGGAAACTGCAAAGACAGGAAAATTCTTAAAAAGGTAAGAACTAAAAGAGAATTTAGATGAAAATAATAGTTTTTGAATTCTCTTTGGATTTAAGAGAATTAAAATTGCATTGCTATGTGTATTTAGCTATTTTTACTCATGAATTCCTTTATAAGTTAATTCCAGGTTGTTTTTACTTACATCTCTCTAACTTTGGAAGTTAAGTGTGTTTTAATAAAAACTATATTCTTCCTTTTTTATCCATTTTCAGTAAGTTCAGAATTAAGAATGTAAATGAAAAATGAGTAGTGTAAAGCATAACTGATAACTAACATGTAAAAACAAAATTTTTAGAGATTAATTTGTCATGTTAGAGCGTTGAAAGCTTATTTTGTTCTCTTCAGCATTATAATGTGACCTATATAAATAATGCAATTCTATTTCATGTTCTTAACTTATGTGGTATTATAAATAGTCCAGCTGCCAATTTTTAATAAATCTGCCTGACCATAGAAAAGATGATGGTATTGACTAGTGATATTTGAAACAGATACTTGGTTAGAATTCTAATTTCAAGTGTTGCTAAATGAAATAATCTGAAATTTTGTGTATAATCATACGTGGAATACTATTAAGTAAATAAATAGTTTACTACTGATTCTTAGCCTCAGAAGTTAAACTTAAGCTGTGATGTACTAGTATGTTATAGGATATCTGGAAATTTGGATTTTAGTGCAGATTTGTGGGTTGTGACTGAATAAGAACAGGTTTTTGAGAATGGCTTCTGCTTTTTAAAATTCAGGAAGTCTACATAAATTGATTTAAAAACTCAGTACCTAAGTGCTATATGGATGCCTTTACTGTTTTAGAAGTGGAATCTGAAAACACTTTCAGTAGGGTTTTTCCCTTATTACTGGTCCTGTGGTATTGGGCAGCGCATTTAAGTATGCAAGTTATCCACAGTGAATGCAATCCAGAGTTACCATCCTCTTCTTTGCTTATTCACAGGTTCACAGATGAAGAGTCTAGAGTATTCCTGCTTGATAGGGGTAATACCAGGGATAAAGAGGCTCCAAAGGAGAAAGGATCAGAGAAAGGGAGGGCAGAGGGAGAATGGGAAGATCAGGAAGCCCTAGATTACTTCAGTGATAAAGAGTCTGGAAAACAAAAGTTTAATGATTCAGAAGGGGATGACACAGAGGAGACGGAAGATTATAGACAGTTCAGGAAGTCAGTCCTTGCAGATCAGGGTAAAAATTTTGCTACTACATCTCACCGGAATACTGAGGAGGAAGGAAACAAGTACAAGTCCAAAGTTTCACTGAAAGGCAATAGAGAAAGTGATGGATTTAGAGAAGAAAAAAATTATAAACTTAAAGAGACTGGATATGTAGTGGAAAGGCCTAGCACTACAAAAGATAAGCACAAGGAAGACGACAAAAATTCTGAGAGAATAACAGTAAAGAAAGAAACTCAGTCACCTGAGCAGGTAAAGTCTGAAAAGCTCAAAGACCTCTTTGATTACAGTCCCCCTCTACACAAGAATCTGGATACACGAGAAAAGTCTACCTTCAGAGAGGAGAGCCCACTTAGGATTAAAATGATAGCCAGCGATTCTCATCGTCCTGAAGTCAAACTCAAAATGGCCCCTGTTCCTCTTGATGATTCTAACAGGTAATTTCACATTAAATGCCCAGTAAATAAAATGGCTTTTAAAATGTGGGTGGTTAGTTAATATTCCATTTATTTTTTTTATTTTCTGAATGTTTCCCATTTTCATATTCAAACCATTGGTATATTTTGTTTATATGTGTGTGTTTGTACCAATATGTTCCAGACCTGCTTCCTTGACTAAAGACAGGCTACTTGCTAGTACACTTGTCCACTCTGTCAAGAAGGAGCAAGAATTCCGATCCATCTTTGACCACATTAAGTTGCCTCAGGCCAGCAAGAGCACTTCAGAGTCATTTATTCAGCACATTGTGTCCTTGGTTCATCATGTTAAAGGTATGTTTAGTATGCTTAGTATTGTGAATTGAATTTCTCCTGCAAATAGAAGAAAATGAACAGCAATGCTTAATAATTAATGTAGCCCAGGGGCAGCAAGAATACAGACAGCATTAAAAATTTGGAAAAAGGAGTGTTTCATGAAGAGTGCTCAGTCTTGCCAGCATGAAAATATTAAATAAAAACCAATTGAAATGTTAAGAGCTAAAACATACCCTAAAAATTTATATCATGGTAAAACATGATGTAGATTTTGTTAATGCTGAAAGTTTTTTTGAAATGTGACATTATACTGTATTTGAAGTGCAGAATCCTTACTGATTACCTTCCTTTACCTGCATGTTTATGACATAATGTATTCGGCATAGATTTGTAACAAAAACAGCATTGTTACTGAATATTAAGAATTTTTTCAACTTTTAAAACCTGAAACTTGTGGGAAAACAGGATTGTTCTATCTTGTCTTAGTATTACTTTGTTATAATACTTAACTTTTCTACATGATAAATAAACCAGAAAAAATTATTAGGATTTTAAAAAAGATATTGTACTGATTTTAGAAAGAGAGGAAGGGAGGGGGATAGGAAGAAACATCAATGAGAAACATTGATCAGCTGCCTCCTACATGCCTCCCTACTGGGGATCAAGCCCACAACCTGGGCATGTGCCCTCACTGGGAATCTCTTTTCTGAGCCATGGGCATATTAATATTAGGGTTTTTTTACTTTATTTTTTAATCCTTACCCGAAGTTATTTTTTCCCCCCCTTGATTTTGAGAGCGAGTGGAAGGGATAGGGAGAGACAAAGAGAAACATTGATGTGAGAGAGAGATATCTATTGGTTGCTTTCCGCACATGTTCCGACTGGGCCCCGGGATCAAGCCTGCAACCAAGGTACGTGCTCTTGACCAGAATAGAACCTGTGCCCTTCAGTCCAAGGGCCAAATGCTCTAACCACTGAGCACCTGGCTAGGGCCATATTAGGATTTTTAAAAGGTAAACAAGTTCAAGAAATTTAAAAGTAGATTAGAAATGATTACATGAATAATAACTAATTAGGATAATGGTGAGATTTCTTTAGGTACTAAAGATGAGTAATCATTTCAACTAAAGTTCTGATGTGCTGTTTTCACCACTATGTAATTCTAGTTTCAAAATTATTTTCAGAGGTTTAGGGTATGAGTTTTTGGGCAGTTAGGTTCTAAGTTTTGTTTTGTTTTTGTCTTTAAAAAGGCAGCGTGCTGTGAAATAGGTTCTTATTCAGGAATCACCATGGCTGTTGGTCTTAAAAACCATTTTTTAAAAAAAGTTTGTCTTTTGACATGAGAACAACTCATTGTGATAGCTGAAACTTATCACTAGCAATTCTTTATGCACTTAATATTTCAAAACTGAATAATTAATGAATTTCTTTTTTTACTGTAATTACTTAAGCATGGTAACAAAATTCTTTTATTTGGCTATAACTGGGTTTGTGAAACAGTTTATGACCATATTACTGTGGTACATAAAATATGAAACATTAACTTTTTTTTTCCACATTTTTTGACCTGTCTCTACGTTTTACAATTTATTGCTGAATTTTGAGATCAGGTTTTGATAAAATTTTTTCTTTTTTCATTTTCTTTTTTTTAAAAGAACTGTAGTTATGTTTTATTATTGGTATTGTGCAACCGATCTAAACAGCTCTTACTTAATCTAGAGCTGAAAATGCCCAGTGATGTTTTCTTTTTCATTGTAACTAGGTCCTGGAATATGTTTTGAAATGGCAAAATCCATGTTTCAAAGTAAAATAGCTGTTGAAAGATACAGGCAAAGTTGAATCTTCTGTCTTCCTGGCAAAAATGGCATAAAAACTGAGTTGCTAGCTCAAATTCCTGGGTTTCATGGAATTAAGATTGAGGCACTACCCTTGTAGTGGCCGTTTCAAGTTTTAATTGGTTATGAGACATGTGCTGGATACTGGGCGGTAAGTTGACACAGATGTATGTTGACCTGTTAAGCAGATAGCTTGCTTCGTAATGTAACATTTCATGACTTACACGTCTTTCGTATTTTACATTTACAACATACCATGAACTAGTTTAAAAATTAGTATTGATATCACTAATTTAAAAATTGTTAAAAGAAAGACAAGGCATTAATATCAAATGTGCTGTCAGGTTTGCCAAGATGCCAGATTTTTGGAATAATTAATGAATGCTAATTGAAAAATATTTTCTAATTGAAATAGCAGTATTAAGTTTTTTCTTAAATCCAATTTTTGTCAGTATAGTTTTCGATGAAATAATTTTGTTTACTAAAACCAGCAATGTAGTTATGTCATTTTTATTTTCTACAAATGATTACTTGAAGTAACTTCCATTTGTTCATAATTGGCAGGGTGTAAGGATATTCACATTTTGTTTTTGTTCTGTTTGATGAAATAGTGCATTATTGAAATGGAATTAGAGACTCTCAATTTAATCTATTTATTGTTTTTGGATTATATGTAGTACTGACAGGGACCTGTGAGGAACTTTATATCAATTTCCTGTTGAGGTACAAGAGTTATAAAAGGGACAGGGTAGGAGGAACTCTTGTAACACTTGATTCCTTTCTGCTAGGTTTCTTGAATATTTTTATTTTCTTATCACTCGCTACATGCCCTTCTGTCACAAATGAATATCCCTCTTAAAGTAAAGATAACTAATTGGGCAGTATTTCTCCTAAATCAACAGAGCAATACTTCAAATCACCTGCGATGACCCTAAATGAGAGGTTCACTTCCTATCAGAAAGCCACTGAAGAACATAGTACCCGCCAAAAGAGCCCTGAGATACACAGGTATGTGTACTATTGAATAGGCATATAAAAATGCTATTTTGATAGGAAGACACTGTTTAAACAAGATTATATTGGAACTGTTATCATCATGATAGAGATGAACTTTGGTTTTATTCCTAATTTTTACCTTGAATATATTTCCAGTCTTGAAAAGTTTGTAATTTATCGTTTATTCTTAATTTTCAGTTTATTTGGTTTAAGCTGGTTGTTAGGATTTAAAATACTCTTTTATTACTCCCCAGTATGGAATTAAAATAGTTACAACATTTGCTTTTGGGGAGGGGGTTGGATGCCTAGAGTAACCCTTTAACCCTTTGCACTCGCTTGCTTTTTTCTCGATTGCTTTATTCTAATGCTAACCGTGTCGAGTCACACTTGACATCCGAGTGCAAAAGGTTAATTTAATTCCAATAAGTTTGTAAAATGCTTGGTGGAGAGGCAGAATTATTTTTCATGAAATGAGCATGAACATTGAAGTCAGGTAAATTAAGTGTTCAAATCCTGACTCTGACACTTCACTGAATTGGGTTGAACAAGTTATTTAATCTCTGAATATTAGTTTGTTTTTTTCCATCTACGAAATAAGGATAACAATGCCTATTTTGCAGGGTGGTGACAATTAGTTATTATTGGCTATAAAATATATAACTTAGTACTTATTACATAGTTAAGTGTGGTTTTTGGTGACTGCTGAGGAAGTGCTGAGAAGTTGCACCTGACAGACATAAGCTTAAAAAGGCAAGGAAAGGTGCAGAATAAAATTAGCGATCCACTGAATAAAAATATTGGGGACTCTTAGAAATACTAGTAAATGATCCTATTTCTGCTTTGATTGAGGATATTAATTGTATTTGTATTATAATTGTATGATGATGGACACTTAAAATAATAATACTTAAAACTTTTTTCTTTTTTGATTAAAATAAGTTTGATAAAGGTTAGGCTTCATTCATATAAAAATCTGGTTGAAAAAACATTTTAATACATATTTAAAGGAAATGGTTTTATTTCTTAATTGTCAGTAATTAGATTAATAATTTTACTATGCTAAAAATTTAGTCGATTGGGAGAGAAATACCTTTCCAGTATTTTCTTCACAAAAATGAAAAATTCTAAGGATTTTTTTGTACCATTAAGTTAATTTGACTACAAATAGACTTTATTTTATATTAAGGAGAATTGACATCTCTCCAAGTGCCCTGAGGAAGCATACCCGTTTAGCAGGGGAAGAGAGAGTTTTCAAAGAAGAAATTCAAAAGGTATGTTTTGAAGGGACAGTGTTTTAATGTTTAGCTTTGTTAATATTGTATGAAGCATAGTTTGTCTAGGCAAAATGTTTACACACACACGCACACACAATATTCCCTTCCTAGAAGAAATTAGGCTGACAGTATACCATTTATCTAAGAAACCAAGAGTAGATTTTTATTATTTTGGCGAATTTTTATAAGATTTTATGTGAGCCAAACTGTTGATAGATGCGGAGAGCAAGATCTCAAATGCTCCCTAAATCAAGAGTAATTTTAAAAAATCCTAATGAAGGGAAGAAGTTACTTCCAAGAAAAGAGTAAAGAATCAATGGGCAGTCAAAGGGACATTTTAAAAGCAATGATACAAATTATATTAGGGTTTCTATAAAGTTTTGTAGTAAAATGGATGAGCTGGAATAAATATTCCTTGATTTATGTGTGCCTAAATTAATACCTGTAGGTTCTTCACAGAAGTAATACCATGGCTGTTGAGCATTTTTGATCTGGACTAAGAAATAATCATCCTAATAACTGATTTACAAATGAATGTTTGGAACAAAAACTAGATGTCACTATTAGAATATTTGTGGGTTTTTTGAGGGGGTGAATGTTTTTAAACTTGAGAGAGGACTCTGAATAACTGGCTTGGTGGGGCTCTGTGAGAATGAAATTCATTTGTGGGGGTGGGGGTGCTCAGATTATTCTGGGGAAAAGTAGAAAGGGAGCAATTGTAATGAAAAGGTTAGGTGACTTGGAAGTACTGCTTTGTTGAAATTCTTGCTGTCACCAAATACTGTCTGATATTTGGAAAACATTTAGCTTCTTGGACATTGGTTTTCCATTCAGAAAAATGAGAATACATCTGTTTTGGAAAGTTGTTGAACAATGGGCCTATTATGGAAACATTGGCACTTTTATTACTAGAAAGCTTTTAATAGTTGTGTACAAATTTTTAAATATGACTTACTAGATATGGAATGTAGAGATTAGAAAGAAAAGGGTTTCTTTGCATGGGGTATATTGATCTTGGAAAAGCCAATTCTGAGAAGTGAATACCCATTTTGGCATTTACTTTCAATACCTTGGATTCAGTGTTGGTTTTGTTTTGCCAACAATTTAGTCTATCCTTGTGCTCCGACACTGAGTATTTTGCTTCTCTAGTTACTCCGACCGGTTTTTGAACTGGAGGGGAAAAAATAGTTATTACTGATGGATGG
Organism: Cnephaeus nilssonii; assembly: GCF_951640355.1. Taxonomy (NCBI): domain Eukaryota; kingdom Metazoa; phylum Chordata; class Mammalia; order Chiroptera; family Vespertilionidae; genus Cnephaeus; species Cnephaeus nilssonii. The sequence goes on along the minus strand of NC_137080.1, from coordinate 24,207,967 downwards.
ACAAGTGGATATGACATTGCCTTTTATCTTTCATCTTCCTGTCTGAATGAATTATATATATGTTAATGTGTAATATATATATATATATATAGATTAGAGTTTACAAACAATTTCCACTTTCCTTTAGGTTGGTACTTGTGGGCTTGGTAATACCTAGGTGAATAGGTATTGCTCTTGATTAGATCTTTTTGCTCTTGATTAGATTTTTTTCTTGGTTAGCCTGGGAGCAAATAGGTGAGTAGTTGATATTATTTGGAGATATACTTATATTTTCAGGTTTATGAATGCTTATGAATATTATAGCTAGACTTCCCAGTACTACTTATTGTTGAATACTAGCAAGGATGTCCACATTATTAGCATCTTACTGATGTGTAATTTTTCTTCATTCCTAGATTCCTCTTTCCATCTTCCTAAATTATATAGTATTTGAAAAAGCAATGGAACAAGAAGGAGGTGAATTGTGACCCAGTTAAACTAATGTCCGTTGCAATACCTGAATTGAGAAAGGGCAGTATATGGCCCAAGATACTGAGTACAGGATTGGGAATAATGTCTTTCTGGCTTTGTTTCTACCCTTGTTTAACTTGAATTGGTTTCATTAATCATATTCTAGTTGCATGTTATGGAAATTACAGAATCCTTTCTTTAAGTGATTTTTATTGGGTTGGTCATCTGTGGAAAGAGCTTGATGATAATGAGGTTTAAGTAATTAGAACCATTACTTTAGGGTATCTTAACTTTATAGGCAGATGGCTACATCACAACTAGATTATAACCTTTGTCAATGTTCAAGTACTTAAAAAAATGCCATTTGGAAAGATGAGGGATAATGAGGATTGCTGAGTGGAAAAATAATTATTTTATTGCACAAAAATTGATGGATTGTTTTGTACAAAAATTTAGGATATTTTTAAGATAATTAGATTTTAATAACGTTTCCAGTCTCACTGCACTTGTGTACATAATGATTTAGTAAAAAGAACCAACTACATTTTTTTAACAAAAACTAAGTACGGAAGTAGTTTATGATCCTTTTTTTTTTTTTTTCTGATCCTAAAATGTCACTTTAGAAACTGGCATAAAATTTGGCTATATATGTACATAAATATATTTTTTCTTCTTTCTCTCCCCTGAAAGTTATTTTGTATCTATCTTTTATAGGGAGATAAAAAATTAAGGTGTGACTCTGCTGATCTTCGGCATGACATTGATCGTCGGAGAAAAGAAAGAAGCAAAGAACGGGGGGATTCCAAGGGCTCCAGGGAATCCAGTGGGTCAAGAAAGCAGGAAAAGACTCCAAAAGATTACAAGGAATACAAATCTTACAAAGATGACAGGTAATTGTTAAAACTGTCTGAATTAGGTTTTAGCTTCTAATTAGCCTTTAATAATTGTCAGCTTAATTGCTTTCAATTTTGACTGTGTAATCGAATGTTTAAATTTAAACAATTAAAATTATTTGTTTTACAGCAAAAATGTATTTGTCTTTTACTCGGCTTATGGTGGATGAGGACAAAAACTTTGGAATAGCAAGCTAACACTGAAAAAAAAAATGACAAATTAATGTGTCCTATTATCCAGGCTACATCAGGAGGTTGGACTTCAATGCAGTGCATTTCTAGAAACAGTTTGTGTAAGAACTTTGGTTCGTTATGCTTGATTCCGCACTTTTTCAACTCATAACACCCAGAGTACAAGAATTTTAAACTGATATCTAGTGGTTTAACATGGGAGAGATGGGGGGAGGAAGGATTAGTTTTTATGAAATAGCAATGTGTATTAGTCTTTCAAAGTAATGTTTCCATGGATACTGTTAGCAGTGGTAAGAGTTATTGCAGGTATGACCTTTTCGGGTGTTGTATTAGAATCATGTAATATTGATCACCATAGTGTCAAATAAATAATAGGAATACTAAGTATCATAGATAATCGTTTTTATTTATTTTTTATTTTTGGTATTCATTAGGTAAATGGTGGATTTTACTTGTGTTTTTTATTGTATTGTCATGTGTTTTTTTATTTCTATAACGGAGTAATGGCCCAAACCATACCAACTATTCTCACGTGGTATACAAACTGCAGTCATTTTGAAACTTGCCTTTTCCTACTCTTCTTTTTCTTTCCTTAAAATAACAACAAAAACAAAAAGTTAAAAATATGGAAGAACTGAACCTCATACTTGAAGTTTCCAGACTGCTAGTATGATTTTCAGTAGTGATGTAAAACAAATATTGAAGGAGAATGGAAACAGACTGTCAAAGTTTAACACCCAATTACTTTAGTTACGTAATCATTGTAATAGGGGATAGTTTTTTGGCTTGAAAAATATCCCTCTTATTATAAGATTCAACAGGTTCTTCATCGTTTTTAAAGATAGCACATTTTTCTTGTTTTCTTTATTTTTCAGTAAACATAAAAGTAGAGAGCAAGATCATTCTCGATCTTCATCCTCTTCAGCATCACCTTCTTCTCCCAGTTCTAGAGAAGAAAAGGAGAGTAAGAAGGAAAGAGAAGAAGAATTTAAAACTCACCATGAACTGAAAGAATACTCGGGCTTTGCAGGAGTTAGTCGACCACGAGGAACCTTTGTAAGTGATAAAATTATCTTTGATCATTTGATAGGACTTTACCTTAGAATACTATACATAAGGAAAGTTAAATTATATGACTTGGACATTGTCTGTTATGTGAGTCATTACTCATACAGTTAGAATTAGTCTTGAAAAATGAAATTGTATTCTTCATTTAAGAAATGCCATTTAGGGGAAGGGAGGAGGGTCCGGAGTGGGATGATACTTCCTTTGTACACAGAGTAATAAATGTTTTTGCCTGATTAAAAGAAATGCCATTTTGAGATCTAGAAGCATCAATATAAACTAGATACATTTCTTAACTTAGGAATTAATAACTATACATAGTGCTTGTAGGTCCAAGAGTCAAGGAGATTAATGGATTGAGACCCATTTTAAAAAATCACTTAGTTTTGGAAAGATACCTAAAAACATTTTAAAAAATCCATGTTTTCTCATTTTAATTTTTCCCTGTTTTCTTCAAGTTCTTGTTTATATGTGTATCAACCATAGGAACCATAACTTTTTATTCTACATAGCATACATATTACCTTCATGTTTTAATTATTTTAATAACTTCTTAGTAGTGCATTTTCTTTTTGACTCTTCAATTTTTAGATTCAGATCCCTATCTTGATCGAGTTCCAGTTGGTTGTTTTAGAGTTCATTGAGTAGATCATTGAGAAAAAGAAGAGCATTGCTTAACTGGTGATAGGTATAGTTGAACACTTGGGGCTCCTGTGATAAAGCAAAGGAATTAGACAACTCTTTTGGCTAGTCAAAGGGAAAAGAACCAATTTGATTATTTTTATTTAAAAATACTAGGTCAGGCCATGGAGAGAGTACTATTCGAACATTTAGTTTTTGTGCATTTCTTCTTAACCTCACTTTCAGAGGGCAATGTGTTTTGCCTATGATATAAAATGGCCATCCTTTCCATCCTCAGTGGCTATGAGTTGGGATTTAGGAAGGAAATTAGGAAATACGTTTTTTGTTACTGCAGTAAAATTAAGAGTTTGCATGTAACTTAAATACCTTTAATTGCATTACTAAACAACTTTGTTAATGTTAATCAGTTTCGAATTAGAGGCAGAGGAAGAGCCAGAGGAGTTTTTGCTGGGACAAATACTGGTCCAAACAACTCAAATACTACTTTTCAAAAGAGACCGAAGGAAGAGGAATGGGATCCAGAATATACCCCAAAGAGCAAGAAGTACTTCTTGGTGGGTGTTAGATATGTCTTTATTTGGTTTGCATTAATTTTCAAAGCACACAGATATTCACTGCTATGAAAAGATTTCACCATAATGTGGGAACTCTTAAATAAAAGTTCATTCATTACCCAGATGGTTTGAAGTACTGAAAATGTGGGTTCCTTTAGTCCTGTCTGTTCTTTATTGACATCACCTATGGGCTGATCAGGGTATCTAAAATTTATACCTGATTTGATAGCCACATTCAGAGAACTTGAATATGGTTTATCTGTCTATAAGACAGTGAAACTTGTAGAAACTTCTCATTAAGATTTACTGTTTACTATCACAGCCAGTTGTTTCAATGAAAGACAAGGAGAAGAATTCTACACGAAATTAAGGATTTCAGGGAGGCTATTAACTGGAGTAAAAGGAGGATGAAAAATCTCATTACGGGAAGTTGCTAGATCCACTCATTTGATGCTTCCTTGTGATGCTTTACTTCCTTGAGGCAGTTTTCTAAGGAATGAAACTAGAGGAGGTGGGTCATGAAAGATTCCCTAGTTAGTGATGGAAATTTTCTGCAGTTTGACATGGAGGAGAAGGGTCTGTCCTGCATTACAGACACAGACTTAAGGAAACACCAAAACTATTACCCAGAAGCATTCATTTTTGTCATAGCTTCCCAGGGAAGTCATGTTCTAGAGATTAGTTATGCAGACCTAGTTATTTTGTTGAAGCAAGTAGGAAGGTAGTACTGGATTTACAGAATTGTGTCTTTCATTTGGCTTTTATGAATGTATTATTTGAATAAACCTGAATGAATTTCCGTGACACATCAGCTAAGCTAAAGGATAGAGCTATATTCTGAAGTAGGTTGATATTTTGTTTGGAGACTGGACAATATGATTGTTTCAGAAATTAGTTCCCAATTGCCTCTTTTTTGGGGTACTTGAATGACCAAGAGTCCAAAAGTGCTAAATTTTTACAGAGTACATTATGCATAATGTTTGTTAAGCATGTACTCCTATGAGGAGAAATTTATGCTTGAGTTGTTTGAATTGACAATCTGGAAAGTGTGAAAGGCATTTTATTGTTACAGTATAGAGCAGTTCAAAAGATCCATCTCTTTTTTGATTTAAGAATTTATGTATAACATTGTTATTTATGCTAGGTCTGAAGGGTGGGAAGAGAAATATGACATAATTCCATTTTTGGCTTAGAAATTAGTAAGGGAGAAGCAGGCATTCTAAGTATGTATTGTGGATTTTCTCCAAAGGAGGAAATGGTGGATTATTGCAAAGGAAAGAGTGATTCAGAAAAACTTGTAAAGGACCCTGGCTTGAATCTTGAGCTTAAAAAATGGTCAGGTGTACTGTAGATAACAGAAGTACTGAAATATCCTGATACAGGGAATTCCAGGACTTAGGTGGCTAGATGACTGGTATAAGTTCTGGAAAATAAAGCAAAAGCAGGAGCTAAGTTGTGGAAAGCCATAATACTTTTGTAAATTTGGATTTTAAACAGTTCTAGAAGAATCATGGTTGTGAACAGATACATCTGAGTGATTTTGAGTGAGCTAGGGCTAGATTTGAGAAAAGTTAAGCAAGTAACATTTATGGGGACTTACTCAGACCCACTAGTTGGGTATTGGTACTGAGATGAAATTCTCTTGAGATATAGGGGATACAAGGGAAAGAAACCCATTTGAGGAGATTAAGTTCTGTTCTTGAAATGCCCAAGATAAATCAAGTAGAGATGTGCAATGGATAGTTGCTTAAGGCATATCTAGAGAGAAAGAGAAATTTAGGAGCCATCATTTTACAGGTCACAACAAAAGCCATTATAAGATCTCTCAGGAGAGATTAAAAGGCCAACCTTTGAAAGATGGGATAAGGAGTTGGGTGATGGTAAAAATGCCAGAGAGTAGACCATATGTGAAAGGTCAAAAAGAGATAAATGAGAGTGTTAATATTAGTATATTTAAAAAAATACTTGTACTATTGTACAAATATTTAATTTAGGCCATAACCTTCATTTTTGTGTGGCATTATTTCATAACCTGATATCATATTTTTACCTTAAATTGGGACATAATCATTTTAGGATGGCCTGTAATTAGCAGTTTTACTAATAGGTGTGTTATTTTAAGAAGTAGTGGTAACATACATTTTATATGTTGCTGTTCTGGGTTATATTTAAAAATTCACATTTCTGTATTAAGCATACATGTGCATTTGGCACAAACTGATGATGTTTACTAGAAGTAAAATGAACACAATACATTTTTTTCTTATAAATCAAGTCCCAAAGTTAATTATTTTGGTTCTTTTTAAAAACAAACACGTTATTTTACTGATATTAGAGAGAGGGGGAGGGAGAGAGAGACAGAGAGAGAGACATGGATGTGTGAGAGAAAAATCCATTGGTGACCTTTTGGTGCATGGAAAGATGCTCAGCCTACTGAGTCACACCTGCCAGGGCTTACTTTGGTTCTTAATGAGCCATTGAAATGACAACTGGTTTTTACATGGATATTTAAATTTAAAAGGTTTTCTGTAAAGATAACTAGATTTTTCAGACAGCTAGTGTTGAGAATAGGAGTATAAACAAAAATATAATTCTGAGGAAATGAGATTGAAAACTACAGACATTCCCCTTTCAAAATAATTTACCAGCATGGAAGGTTTATATTAATGAAACATAATACTTAGTATTAATGATACTCTGGGCATAATTCTGTGTTTATTTCATGCTTATAAAATCCTTTTGAGGTGGGGCCATCATTTTACTTTTACATATGAAAAACACTGAGGCACAGAAATTGAGCAGCTTGACCAAAGTGGATATTACATGGCTAGTGGAAGTGGGGTCAGAATTTGCCATGCATTGGCTCCAAAGCCGGGGTTCTGCAAGCACGGAATTGTCCTTCCATTACTGAGTAATAGTAACATTTGTTGCATACTTTTCTGAAATTTCCTATCTTAAAACTTGGATTTATGCAGATATGGAGATATTTTCAATAATAAGTACTCCGGGAGATATAATAGTCTTAGAACCTGAAATTCTATGGAGGGCAAGTATATGAAGTTGGAGCAAGTGGAAAAGTGCTGCAGTGGGCAAGTTCTCGGTGGTGAGTTGATGCTGTATCCTGAGGAAGAGAAAACCCTTGGTGGGAAAGGGGGTTCGAGATTGGAGTTTTAATGAATTTTTCACCCTTTGATACTTAATCACTCTATGGAGAAGAGATAATGGGATTCAGAAGATCTTGGTTGTAATATGGCCTCCATGCATAACATTTTTAATTGCGTACTGCACATACCTGACTTCTCTGGCCCTTTATCATTTGTGAAATAATTTTTAAAAGTTGTAGTAAGATTAAACTTGAGGATTAAGAGTTAGTATGGGTGTTAGAACTTGCGGATTAGTATGCTTAGCATTAAAATGTCACTTCTGAAGTACAATATATAGTGTAATGTTCTAGCCATTGTTTGTTTTGTTTTTTTAACCCAATTTTAAATGATTGTAAATTTAAGAGCACTGATTAGTTTAACCTCATGTCTAGCTTTGCTGCTGCTTTTTCTGTTTTCTACTCTTAGCTGCCTTGTGTGGTAATCATTCACTGTTACCAAGATTACTGGGAAATGTATTCTGTAGGTGCTGTGGTACAAGGGTAGTGCAAGGGGCTACTGCTGTGGCCTTGGACAAGTTACTCAATTTCTCTATGCCTCAGTTTTTTCATATCTGAAGTGGTATTAGTAACAGTATTTGGTGGGGTGGTTGTGAGGATTAGATGAGTAAATACATAGAAAGTGATCAGAAACAGTGACTTCCCATAGTAAACACTATAAAACATTAGCACAGTAGATTGAGTCCTTTTTTTTTTTGTCACACACTGGGCTGGACACTTTACAGATCATCTGTGTCAAGGTTCTCCCTTTTAAAATGAAATAAAAGTCACAGTTTCTGTTAAGATATAAACTCATGCCTCTGGTGGCAAAACCTGTTTGCCTTTCCCACAAATTTATGGAATACTGTGTAAATACACAAACAATAAACAACAACAACTTTGGAGTTGGGTGTGCTGATACCAAAGGGAGTCTGAAATTATCTAATTGCATGAGCATTATTTTGAATGGCAGACTATTTTAAAATAGTTTATTTCCAGTTTCAAATTAAACTATGGCATTGAAATTTATACTTTTGATAGTTGCTAAATTTGTTTTTTATGGAGCCTTGCACACCTCTAGCTAGTAATGTTTCATTTGTTTGGTAAAGATAGATTATTAGGAATTGTACGTGTTCCTTTATATAGTCTGTTAATTGCATATGTAATTGAGCTTTTTAAGTCATGCAGAAGGGTGACCTGTATTTATTAATATGCACATATTTATTAATATGCACAAAGGCACATTCTGTTTTGAAAAACGTGCTCATATCATATAATTTGAAGAAAAGTTTTAGTGACTTGGGCAGTTGATCAATATCAGTAATCCATAGGTTATGCAACATTGCATTTATGCCTGTTGTCTCCTACAGGGGCATCATTTTGCCTTCTCATTTGTGTAGGGGGGTAGCAGTTAATTAAATTACATTACAGGAAAACTTTGGGATCTAATACTCATCGACTTATCCACAAAGTCAGGTACTTTTTAGTTTTGCAGATTGTTTTGATTAATGGAATAATTATTAATTTGTGAAACTATTTGGATGCAGTTAATGAAAAATTAAGATTGGAATATAATAGCTTCAAGTACTTCAGGTTGGTGAAGAAGAAATAAGTTGAGGTATTTCATCATGATTTGAGATGACCCTAGCCCTGAATATTGATGTGTAATATACATAGATTTAGATTTAAATCTCAGATTTAAAATCTGTTTCTATATGGAAGGTATAATTTCATACCACCTGTTTAATGTTGATATTATTGTACTGATATTTTTATAACTTTTTCACATCTTTATGACTAATGTAAAGTCTTTGGAAAAATATTGGTCTCATTTACATGCAATATAAATAGTAACAAGTGCACTTAGATTGAAATAATGGGAAAGAAAAATCTGAAATTTGGCAGTAATTTAGCAGTTGAGATTCTCAAAAAATTGGGCAGCTCTCAATGCTTGGGTTAACTAAGCAGTAAAATGTAATTATTTGCTTTGACAAAATTTTTGTTGAAAAGTTGAGTTTTATTGGTTTTCTTTTATTGTGTTTTAAAACATTACCAACCTCATAAACCAAATCAGGAGTTTATACCGTGACTTATGATTTCGGGATATAATAATTTCCCTTATAAGAAAGACATTTCAGTGATGATCGTTTTTACCTTTTCTGTAGCATGATGACAGAGATGATGGTGTGGATTATTGGGCCAAAAGAGGAAGAGGTCGTGGTACTTTTCAACGTGGCAGAGGGCGCTTTAACTTCAAAAAGTCAGGTAGCAGTCCAAAATGGACTCATGACAAATACCAAGGGGACGGGATTGTTGAAGATGAAGAAGAGACCATGGAAAATAATGAAGAAAAGAAGGACAGGCGTAAAGAAGAAAAGGTAGAAAATTTCAAGTTGTTAGTGACTCTAACAGATATTCTTGGGTTTGGTGGGCCAGTTAATTTTTAGGAACAATGACTTTTATAGATCATTTTCATACTCTATATCTTTGCTAATCTTTTTTTTCCTCTCTCTTTTTAGGAATAATAAACCTGACGTGAGATTGCAACAGAGAGCAGAACTTGCACCCACCATTTTTTTTTTACATGATTTTTGTTTTCAAATAAGAATGTAAGCATTTTACTTAAATTTTACTGTTTGCAAGTAGTCTATAGAAGTTTTGTTTTAAGTCTTCAAATATCTTGAAAAATAGTAGACTGTATGTTGAAAATTGTACTGAAATAAAGTAGAAAATTGTTAATGTACCCTATTTGTAACTATCAACTTTTAAAAATAATACTTTTACTGTTTTTGTTACATGCATTGTAATTCTGCTTTGTCTATAAGATATGGTCAAGTACAGCTCTGTGAAAGATCTGATTCTCTTCCCTCCCTGTTTGTTAATGTTTATGCTGAAGTAAACGTTAGCTCTACATACAGATTTCTGAACAGAAGTTGTTTATAGAGACCTCACCTAGTTATTTTAACTGTATACATCTGTTTTAACATTTTCCTTAATTCAAACACACTACATTGTAGGGTGACTAATTTTTGAAGTGTACCCCAGAAAAAAGTTGTTACTTTGGTAAACTTAAGCTAGTTTAACACTTCAGCAAATGTTTAAGAAGAAAAACAGTTTTGCCAAGAACTAAGAAATACAAGCTCATAAAAGTTAGATTACAAAGTATTAGTTTATTGGTGGTTTTTTTGTTTTGTTTATTTTTCTGAGAGCAAGCAGTGGCCTATAAAAACCACACTTAGGAGCCGTTTACTATTTAGATTCAAAATTCAGTATTCTATTTTTATTTGAAAGTATGAGTCATGGTCTTAGATAGCAGCTATTCTTTGAGAGAGGAAACTGTTTTGTAATAAACACAGCAAAGAAAAACCCCATTCCTACTAAACATTTTATTTTTAAGACAACAAAACCTGTAATTGTGATGTGGTGGTATGGAAGAGGATTATCCTGCAAAATAAAGATGTGTCTGATTTGATATCTTACATATTTATTTGAGCTTTTGGACAGTTGAAATATTAGCTTGTAGTCTAACCATAAGAAAAAATTGGCAAACAGCGTACTGTTCATTAGTTGTATTTTCAGTAACTTGTTTTTCAAATGTCAACAATAAAAGTTTTGACAGGAAGTTTGTTGCAGCATTGATCTAACTTGTTTTTACTTTTTTCCCCCCTATTTTCAGTTGCAGTTTGTAAAATGGCCTTTTCTTTTTCTTTCCTAGGGTTCTATTTTTTAGGTAGATAATCTTGAAAATGTGAATTACCTTTATGCTTATGCTGATTGCTCTTAAAGGAATGAAAATCCGAAATAGTAAATTTCAATGTTAAGTATGTCTGCTTTATGAGCATATATAAAAGTAGTCAAATTTCATTAATTCAGCAATTGAATTAGTTGTATATGTTTGCATTAAAAGGAGATGATACTTATTTTGCTAGTGTAATCTTTTAAAAGATCTTAAGTATATAGCCCTTTCATTCTCATTTGATGATTTGCAATTCTTCTAGCACCTTGATTGCAGCTAGGGCAATTTGAATTTACTAAGAGCTATTGGGTGGGTTGAGAGGGGGGTTGGGAACCAAACCTCAGTATGCGATTTTTATGTCCCTAAGATCTTTAATATTGCCTGATTTCTCCTGTTAGTTTTGTCTTCTGAAATTGTTAGAGCAGAGGAATACTGTCAAAGCAAGTATGTGTGTTGGATTGATCAGGTCATAACTAATACCCTTCCAGTTAGAATAATTACTTGCTAAGCAACGTGGGTTTGATCTCAAACACAGGAGGATGGTTTTCACAACCATTTTATTTTATACAAATAAATTTAGCTTTTATTTTAACAGTTATTTTGTTAAATACTAAATCTCTATGCATGGCCTTAAATATGCAGTTTTTCTTTTGCACTTAAGACAACAGGAAAAAGGGAATTGGGAATAAAGCTACTTAAGTCCTATCAAGTTATATTTTAAGCAGTGCAGGTGCATTGCTTTAACCCAGATATGTTTAGGATTCCATTACTGTATTCAATTAAAATTGAGGAAAGAGCATGCTACCAGAATATAGTAGGAAGGATGATTGTGAATGTTGTCTTTTTCAGAAAAAGTCAAGCATATAAAAAGTAGTCTGTGTGTTTTTATTTTAAATTGATTTAGAGAGGAAAGGGGTGGGGGCGGGGGTGGGAGGCGGGGGGAGAGAAACATTGATCAGTTACTTGCCTTCTGCTTGTACCCTGACCAGGGAATTGAACCTGCTGGGTATGTGCCCTGATAGGGAATTGAACCTGCCACCTTGTGGTGTACAGACAACACTCCAAACAACAGCCACATCAGCCAGGGCTGTGTGTATTTTAAAACCACAATTTAATTCCACATTTCCCGATGTTATAAAAGTTAAATGGTTTCTCTTGGTAAGGATATTTGTTTACAAGTGCCAGAAAAAGAATGACTCGGTATTTGCATTAACATTCCCTTTTGCCCAGAGAAGGAAAATAAAAACCAACCAAAGGGTATTTCCAGAACCGATAGCTGTTTAAGAAGGCCATGACTCAGTCTTTAGATGTGTATACCTTGCAATATCTTAGAATTTTAATATAAAAAGCAAAATAGGTTTTTCCAATTACGGCCTACTCTAAGGAATTACTATCGTTTCCTTTTGTCACCGTTAAAATCAAGTGTTGGGAATTATAATTTGAGACGAAAATATTACCTAATAAGAATGAATGTAGATGGCTCAACGATTCTTACTCAGTGTGATGTATAATGCAACAGGGACTCTTGTAAATTGTCATATGCCAATAAAAATGTCATAAGTGGTAATAGCTGTTTGTTTACCTGATTTTGAGATTATACCTGTGTCTGTCTTATGCAACTGATTTCTATGGCCAATTTCTAGATTTTAGAATACCAATTAATCTCTTAGGAAAATTATTGGTGTGGTGTGGTGTGGCTTTTTTGAGGGGGTTGATACTTTATAAAACTACTCAAACCTTTATATAGTGTTTTTTTTTTTTGTTTCCCTGGGAAAAATGGGAACTTTTACAGGGAATAGTTCCAGGTCATTATTAGAGAATGCAGGGATTCAGATTTCCAGGTTAGCCCTTCTATTCCTGTAATAATACAGGAACTCATCAGCCATCTACCTAATAAAAGAGTAACATGCTAATTGACTATACCTTTGTGATGTCCACCAGCCAATCAGGAGTGAGTATGCAAATTAACCCAACAAAGATGGAGGGTTAATTTGCATACGTGGGTGCCGAGTGGCCAGGGGCGGGGCAGGACGCTTGCGATGACGCAGGTGTTCCGCACCACCCCAGCCACTCTGGGCCTGTGGGAAGGCGGGAAGGCGGCTCTGGGCCGGGTGGGGGAAAGGGCTCCAGCCAGAGCGAAGGTGGTGCCAGCAGCCAGGGGAAGGAAGGCCCATTCTTTCATGAATCTTCATGCATCGGGCCTCTAGTAATATTATAATGGAGAATCAGCATTACTTTTCTTTCTAAAAACACAGCACTCAGTTAATAACTAAAAAGTTGTGTTGTTTTTTTTTTTAAGTTAGTCTTTGAGTAAGATCTGGTATTCTTACAGTGCCCCTTTTACAATTTATTTGAAAATTTTAAAATGGGCCATTCTGTCAACTTTAAACAAGCATTTTCACAGAAATGTGTATACTGAGACAAGTAGATTTTTGTCTAATACAAATGGCAGATTATCCTTTTAAAACTTTGTTAGGGAAATAACTCTTGTAAGTATGTTTAATATCACTAGGTAATTTTAATGTTATATACCAGTTCTCTAAAGTATGCTGTCTTATTTATTAGGGATATAATATTCAACTTTTAAAAAAAATTTACATAATTGCTCTTCTTTTTGGGCTTCAACTAGATTGGGATATACTTTTTGTTACCATACAAAACATATTCCTTTTATATTCATAAAGAGAAGTATAGACTTATCTCAATCCATGAAGACACTAGATAGGGAAGGCAAATGGAGAAATAAACTTCATTGTCATGGGATTGTATAGTCTCTTGAGTAGTAGACACTGATATCCCTTAACAAAATTTTTAAACCTGAATGTCAAGGGTCTAAATTAATTGGAGTAGATATTAAAAATTAGGAGTCTTACGTTAATGAAGTTTTAAGTAAACAAGGTTTGTTATTACTCATTTTCTTGGAATCTAGAAATATGTCAAAATTAGTTGTGTTCCATTGTCTGACTCTGGAGCCTTGGAGACTTGATTTATGAGCTGGACTCCTGGTTTTTCAGAAATGATTAGTAATGATTACTGATGATTAGTGTGCATCAGTTATGAGAATGAAGCCAAAGTTGCATATTTAATTTTCTCTACATTATTACCTCATTATACTTTAGCCTATAAAAATGGATCCCAGTGTTTAAAGAAAATGGGCATTAGGATGGCATTTCACCACCACTACTAGAAAAAAATACCCTCAAATATCTCAATTAAAAGAACAACATTTTTCCTACAGATATTTTAGGTGTTTTACAACAGTGAATTGATTTGTAGCACTCTTAAAATGCAGGAGATAATTTTGATTATTGTAAGTAGAAAAGGATTGGGCAAGTGGGTTTTAATGCTATTCCCATAAGAATTGGAATCAAATTTTTCTTAATCTTTTGGTTTTGCCCAACTTCCTGATTGAATAATAATGAGCCCTCCCTTTAATAAAAGCAACAATAGTAAATACACTGGACAGTTAGCTGAATTGCAAGGATTTAATATCCACAGCATGAACTATTTGGCAGTGATTTGGTGCTATCATAATGGTTGCAAATTTCATGGACTGTAAAGGGCCACAGAAAAGTGAAGAATATTCTCATCTACCAGGATAGTGGTTTACTTGCTATTATCTAGTCCTTGACTATGAAAGGCCCTAATTTTTCTGTCTTGTACTAGAAAGGGAAAACAGTAAACTTCATTAAGCTTCCAAGGTACTTCTAAGACTGCCATGAGGGGAATGTTAAATACACTTTGAACTTTTTGAAAGAAGTTGAATAGCATCACCAATATATGCATATACAGATGGTTATAATAAAACAATTTATCTGTTTAATGTCAGTGTACAATTATTTTTATGCATATATTTGATGATACTCAACTTCCAAAATAAAAGTGCTTCCTCCCTTCCACCCTCCATGATACTGTGATAAAAGATGCTCATCCCTGCCTCAGCTGGTATACAGGTTGCAGGTTCCATCCTTATATGCCAATTCTTGGATGACAATTTGCTGTTAGCTGTAAGGCAATCAGAATATGTTATCTGGCATTTTTATGAAGAATTTTTTCTTGTTAAAAGTATGAGTTATTGCTAAAAATGAAAAGGATTAAATGGAAACATTGGGAGTACTGATGTACTCTGGATGATCCAGAAGACTGGCAGGACATCCTTTTAACTATTTTTCCTGTGTTCTAGGTTTTACTTAAGTGATAAGAGTCAAAGCATTTCTACTTGTGAGCATATGATTGTATCAGAAAACAGATTACAGAATCTATCAAGTCACAAATCTAAAAAAATGGAATCAGGAAAATCAAACATCAGTTAACCTTTTTTTTTGCTTTTTGAGAGGTCTAGCTATAGTATAAATTTTGTTGAAAAATAGTAGTTAAAACAAGACTTGGATTCAAACGCTAAACATAATCTATGCTTGCTTTTATATAAATTAAAGTTTCAAATAAAATCTTTTATACTATAAACATTTAACTTAGATTTTGTAATTTTCATATTACATCATAAGTAAATAGCAATTTAGATATAATAGGCCTCTGTTTTTCATTACTTGATCATTTTAATTGTCAATAGAAAAAAAGGAAATTTTCAGATTTTAATTTGAAACATTTTAATATCAAGGAAAATCTTGGTCTTCGTCTCTTAAAATTTTTGAATAAATATAGAGTTTAAATGACCCTTTAAGAGGTGTGTAAACTTAAATAGCACTGGTCTGTTTAAATTTACTGTGTCACTACTACCCTGAGAGGCTTCAAGCATAGACACAACAGGGAAAAAGGCCCTAAGTATTTTTCTTTTTGAAGTTATAAAACTTAATTTTATGGGCATGTACATCCCAATATGGAGATCACCCTTTCATGAGACTTAGTTAAGGTCGGAGAGGCTATTGCATACTTTGGTTGTATTCTGCCCCATTATTTAAGACGAGGTCTGATGCATGAAATTCGTGCATGGTGGGGGGTTGTCCCTCAGCCCAGCCTGCACACTCGAGGGATGTCCGACTGCCTGTTTAGGCTCGATCCCAGTCGGACATCCCTCTCATAATCGAGGACTGCTGGCTCCCAACTGCTTGCCTGCCTGATTGCCCCTAACTGCTTCTGCCTGCCAGCCTGATCACCCCCTAACCACTCTCCTGCCAGCCTTATTGACGCCTAACTGCTCCCCTGCTGGCCTGATTGCCCCTAACTGCCCTCCCCTGCAGGCCGGGTCACCCCCATCTGCCCTTCCCTGCTGGCCATCTTGTGGCAGTTTGTGTGTTGGAGTGATGATCAATTTGCATATTACCTCTATTATATAGGATAATTACAGTAATTTGAGGTTATCTAAAAGTTAGGTGTAGGTCACAAGGCTAATGGAGTTCTGGGCAGTTTGTAAGACTACACATCTTCCTAGTCTTAGTCCAATCTAGCCCTCAGCTTCTCTCCATTAATTCACTGAAAAAGTATACCTGGCAATGAGTGCATAGGTTAATTAATTCTTGGTCTTGGGGATTCAGACCATATATTAGTGGTTCTAAAAAAACACACCTACTTACCAAACCGAATAACTATGGATGGCATTTGCAATTAAACTAGGTGAGAAGCTTTTCTCATGAACCCCCAAATATCAGCAAATGGGGGCAAACCACCAACCTGCTTGTTATTGATTTCTATGCTAGTAGAGGAATTGGGATAGCATCTGATAGATGAGAAAAGGGGAATCCCACATCAGCCAGCTGAAATGAGGTTTTCCCCCTCTCTAATAGTGCAAGGTACCCACATAAGGAATGGAGTAGTGTAACCCAGTGAAATCTCAAAACGGACCTGCCAAGACAAAACTGCATTTTAGAGACCAGACTCATACTGAGGAGAAAGTACTGAAAATGGAATAAAATTAAGCAGGAGAGAGACAATAGATGAAGAGGACTAGATTAAACTTGAGGGGAATATAGCTAGGAAAGTCTTAGAAAGCAAGCCACCAACCATATTTCTGAACATTAGTCGAAATCAGTATAAAGGTAGCTCCATTAAAGTCAGAAGCTTTTCTGAATCCTGCATTCTCAAAGTTGAGAAAAATAATTTCACATAAAAATGAACAATTGAAAAAGTCAAATCTCAAGATTATCAAGATGTATGTAGATGTAGTATGAATGAATGCTTTAGTAAACAAAATGGAGAAAGGGTCTGAAAAATTAATTTTGGGGGGAAGTCAGCAAAGCGTTCATGGGGGCTGTAGCATTTGACCTGGGCCCACCTTTTATCTAATTCAGAGCTGAATGTTGAATTCTATTAATAGTACAGCCTGAAGGAGGCGTTAGTGCTGGTTCCTGTTATGTTTTCAAGGGATGCTTTTGTTCTGGCCAATATTATGTGCTGTTTGATATCACACTGGAATGCGATAAGGTGTTAAGATCATTACTTCTGAGGGCAAAAGAGAAGGGCAAGAGATATTGAGAATATTGTAATTTACTAATTTCACGTAGGACTGCTTATCCATTAGCCTTATATATTGCTCGACACTCTTCTGCCCCTACTTTCATCTTAATATAGACAAATTTTTTTCTGCGAAGATCTGGGCCTGTCATTTACAATCACTAGTGTTCTGCCAGTTGCTTAATTGCAAACCATACTTGGTGATTGTTTTCTCTCATTCCATATCCAATTATTTTATTCAACAAATTGGTTAAATGCTTATTATATACTAGAGGCCCAGTGCATGGGGCGGGGGGCGGGGGGGGGGGGCGGCGGTGTCCCTCAGCCCGGCCTGCACCCTCTCCAATCCGGGACTGCTCCTAACCGGTCACCTGCCTGCCTGCCTGATTGCCCCTAACCCCTCTGCCTGCCGGCCTGATTGCCCCTATCTGCTCTCCCCTGCTGGCCTGATTGCCCCTAATCACCACGTCTGGAAGACTGGTCTATCTGGCCTAATTAGCATATTACCCTTTTATTAGCATAGATATAGTACCAGGCTTCTAAAGCACTGAAGATACAGCAGGGGTCAAAACAAAGCTCCTGTTCTGGAGTTCACAGTTTAGTTTGGCTGCAGGGGGAGCATAAATACAGGGCCAGGCAAAAAGTAGGTTTACAGTTGTTTGGATGGAAAATAATACAAGAATAAACTGTTTCAAGTATAACTGTAAACCTACTTTTGCCCCACCGTGCACTATACACAGTGACAAGTGCTATAAAGAAAAGTAGGAAGGAGAGGGGAGAGAAGCTATTTACATATGTGCTCAGAGAAAGCCTCTTTCCGGTCTCCACTAGAAGGTAAGGACCTTACCTGTCTTGCCCATCATTGCAATTCCCCATGCACAGTTGATCTTAGGTTGTCATATAAGTAATTCATCCCTCGCTAAAGTACGAGAAGAGAAAGCTCTTGTCTCTTAGGAAGCCAGTAACCTCAGATGAGAATTGAAAATTGGAATATCACCTGTCATGACTTAGTGATCACTTTGCCATCCCGGGCGAGGCCAGGTGAGTGTCCAGCCCGTATTTGGCAGCGTGGATAACCAGGAGCGTTTCGTGAACGGACATAAAGCTGCAGATCCCTCGAGGACAGTGCTGAGCTCCTGCTAATCCCATAAGCCTATGTTCACTCATTGAACGAATAAATGACCAAACAATAAAAGGCCAGCGACTTTGCAGAGTGGCCCCATTTCCGGCCTGGGGGAAGGGGTGACAAAGACTTTTCTGCGCAGATCTGTGTGGAGCAGGAACTTCGGATCGCGGGCCTGGCTCAAGGGCCGATAATGATTCCATAACGCCCGGCTGTAGACACTCCGTATTGGACTGCACCGGGAGCCAAAACCGCGTCGCGCGCCTCCCTTTGCAGCCTGCCCCGCCCACCGGCTGACTATAGTTTCTATTGGTTGTCTCGCGGAAAGCCCGCCCTCTTAAGGAAAAATCCTAGCAGTCTGTCCAAATAACAGTAACCTGATTGGTTATCGTACAACCAATCACGAGCAGCAATCTTCAGCCTTGCCCAATCATATCGGGCGCACGTCACGGCCCGCGGAGTTTGATTTTGGTCCAGGGACGCGGAAGTAGCGGGGCCGGGGAGCAGGTGGGGTGACCCGGGCTGAGGGAGGACTCCGGAGTCCAGACCCGGGTCGCTGCGGGCGTTGTTACCGCCGGTGGCCCTCAGGCCGAGGCGCGCGGGCGGACAGGCGTCTGAGCGTTCCTGAACCAGCTCGAGCGCTCGTCGGGCTTAGTCGACTGGGGATTCCGAGCCCGTGTTCCTTAACGACCGCCCCTCGGTGTTCCCGAGCTGGCGGGGGGCTCGGCTTGGGAGGAAGGTGAGCGGGGCGACTCTGCAGGTTCGGAGAGCCCCCAAGGACTCACGCGGCCAGAGCGTGGGAGCAACCGCGCGCTAGTCTCGGCCAGTTACGTACTAGTTGGGTGACCTAGGGAAGTCACCGGCTTGGGGTTCACGTTCCTTTTCTTTAAAACGAGCGAGGGGGTGCATTTCTTTAAAATGCACCTCTGTCGGCTCCCTGCCTGCTTTCAAGGGGGGGCTGAACACATCCTTCTCCCGAACCCGTCCGCCGCTGTCCGATCCGAGGGAGCTTCTCTGCCCCAACCAACTCGAAGGCTTCTCTGCTGAGTGTCCAGTCTGTTGCCGATGGATATTTATTGGGCTCAAACACCCTATGAACTTGTAATGATATTTAACTGACCAGTTGAAGTTTCCTTTACCAAGCCTTCCCCAGTCCCCATTCCCTCTCTCTTTGACGTCCTTCAAAATAATGCTGGCCTCAAGAGATTAGTTGGTGGTGTAATGTGTAATGATAGGACTTCCAGTTTATTTCATACAATTTATACGGCAACTATTTATTTGTCAAGAGTAACATTCTCTAATTTTTTTTTTTTTGGCTGAAGGTATCAAGAAACTGATAATGTTCCCTTGAATTTGCTTCTCTGTTTGCTTCATCAATGTCTTTCATATTGAATATCTTAAGAGAGATACTGGCATATTTCGGTGTTCCCATGGACCAGGTAAATGTTTTTTAATGGATTTGAATGAACCTGTTGTATTTGTTCTTGGGTCTCATTTTGAAAATGACTTATATGTAAACATTTAAGGTGAAATAGGTGCAACTACGGTGAGTTTGCAATAGTTTACCTTTGATAGTTTGATTTTAAAAAGGGATAAGATTATTAGGAACCTATTTACCTGATGGGTCAAATGCAAACAAACAAAATATAGACATGACCTTCATGGAATTCCTTTTATTGAATAGGTAAATTACATTTTTAATAATTTAATCATTTTGTTAAGGTAAATGGCAAGTTATAGCTCAAAATATTCAGAATAAGTCAGAAGGAGAGAGGATGACTTAAGTCTGAGAATGAAAAGCAAATCCAATTTTGTCTACTTACTGAGCATCTACTACATCTAAGACAATATACTTGGTTCGGTAGTTGATACAGAATAGCAATACATGGTTCTTGTATTTATGGTATTTAAAAATATGAGGACTAGCCAACATTGCAGATAAGTATAATACAAGACTGAATATAAGACACAAATAGTAGGGGGGTTTATAGAATAGACTATTTGGTATATGAATTAGAAGAGCGTAGTCAAGGATAATTTCAAGATTTTAAGTAAAAGAAAGTTGAAGAATGATGGTTTCATTCTTATAAATAGGCAACTCAGTATGAGGAACTAGTTTGAGTAGGGAGATAAGGTCAGCCAGATGTGCTGTTAGAATAGACAAGTACAGATATCCTGCAGATAATGGGATAAATGGTCCTAGAATGTAGGAAAGAAAAGACTTGATTCAGATTTGGAGTTATCTATGTTATTTTGAGATTTGACCTGATGGACTTTAATGACATAATGGACGATGTCATTGAAGCATTCTGAATTTCAGAAATAGTGATGTTGAAGATAACGAGGACTGAGTAATAGTTGAAGATTTATCATTCTATTATTGGTGCCTTTAGGGATTTCAGTAGTTGGATATTCAACTGAGGAAGGGCGGTGGGCACCAGCAATCTTCTTTCGAAAAATTTGTGAAAAGAAATCAAGAGAGGCCATCAACTTGAAGGGGCAGCAGGAATGAATAGTTTTCTTTTCAGTGTTAGAAGTAACTTCATCATGTTTGCACGCACTGGGGAAGACCCTTATAGACAGGAAAATATTTAAGATACAAATGAGAGTGATTGAGCAATGCCCTGAAAAAGGTACTTGGGCAGAGCCTATAAATAAATAAGCCTTGGACAGAAGCTGGACAGTCAAGAATAGAATAAAAGTGAGTGACGGTGGGGAGATTTTGAATGGAGAGGAGTGAAAATTGAACTATATCAAATCATAGTCCTCGATTTCCTCAGTAATAGGAGAGGTGAGACCACTTGTAGGTGATGAAAGTGTGGTGTTGGGGATTTCCGAGCTTGGCAATGACTTTGGGCGACACAGAGAACATAACATGCTATGAAGGGGTTGCAGAATACCTGTGCAGAGTAATCTTTGTAAATATTGTTGTAGTGGGGGTAGTTTATCCATTAGTAACATGAGAACACATATCAAAAGGATGAGCCATTTTTGAGAGCATATCACTGAAACAACTTGAAAATCCCTGCTTCATATGAAAGTCAGTCAAGTCAAAATGAGGGGCCTGGCCAGATGGCTGTTGGTTGGAGCATCTTCTCAATATGCCAAGGCTGTAGGTTTGATCCCCAGTCAGGGCACATACAAGAATCAACCAAAGAATGAATAAATAAGTGAAACAACAAATCTCTCTCTCTCTCTCTCTCTCTCTCTCTCTCTCTCTCTCTCTCTCTCTCATCAATCAGTTAAAAAAAAAAAAGGAGATCATCTTGTACACCAAAAAGTTACAGGTTCCATCCCCTTTCCGGGCACATATAGGAGCAACCCATTGATGATGTTTCTCTCTCTCTCTCTCTTTTTCTCCCTCCCTTCCTACCTCTCTGAAATCAGTAAACATATCCTCAGGTGAGGATTAAAAAAAAATGAGGGTCCTAGATCAGGAATGGAAGAAGGAGGTGAAATCATAAAAATGATGAAGATGGTCATGGCAATGAAGGAATGAGAGTTAGGAGGGTAGAAGTTTGTCAGGATGGAAATTGCAGAGCAAGATATGAACGTACCATTCAAGTGAATCAAGAATAAGGTGACTATGTGTAGTACGTAGCTCTCACTGTAGTGAAGCCTCTATGCCTGTGGTTCTTAGCGAGGGCACACATGAGTGGTAGCAGGACACTTTAAATATAATTGCTCAGGCTGGCAGAGATCCTAGTGTTAATAGCTCTGGTATCTATATCCTCTAGGCCACACTGTTCACTGTGGACGCCACTGGCCAGGTATCACCTTTAATTGCTTGAAATGTCTGAATTGAGATCTGGTTTGGTGTAATTCTTGGAAGACAAGACTTTGAGAACACCATTCTGTATTTTCTTTTATTTATTTTATTCTATTTTATTTTTTAAAAATTTATTGATTTTTCAACAGAGAGGAAGGGAGAGGGATAGAGAGTTCGAAACATCGATGAGAGAGAAACATCGATCAGCTTCCTCCTGCACAACCCCACTGGGGATGTGCCTGCAACCGAGGTACATGCCCTTGACCGGAATCGAACCTGGGACCCTTCAGTCCGCAGCCGATGCTCTATCCACTGAGCCAAACCAGTTAGGGCTGTATTTTCTTTTAAAAAAATAAATGTGATTGCATCTTTTACATTAGATATATAAACATACTTAAAATAGAGTACTTTTTAAAACAACGCTTTATGTTTCAATAGGTTTTGCAGATTTGGGGAAACAAAGGTTATGGATCAGCTCGGAGTATTGTTCGTATTATTGGGAAAATTCTTCCTTTAGAAGCCTGTCGCAGGCCTGATTTTGAGGTATGTCAGTCAACACGCAGTGTTTAATCACTATGTATAAAATAATCCTGGTAACCCAAGGGATACAGGATAGAACAAAAGAATAAATATTTCCTGAAAAAAAACCTTTATTCCTGGAAACAAGTCATTTCACGTATGTTTTTGTGTTTATTTCTTTAAATAATTACATTCAAAGATGGGCAGGTGCAAAGCAATACCAAGTATTTTATTCTTCTAGTTTGTGACTTATGATAGATGACATTAACCAGGGGAGAGAATATTGCTACACGTATGGACTTTGGAATAATATTTTCCTCAGTATTTTTTCTTACTAATAGGTGCATGGTTTTCTATTGAATGTCCCTTTTCCCTCTTGGATTTTTTAACTTATTTAATTTCCATGGCATGTGTCTCCGTCCCACTCTCTACAGAGCTCTGACTTTGTTTTCCTTTTTCCTTTTAGCTGATCCCACTCTTGAACTCTGTAGACTCTGGTAACTGTGGCTCTGTAGTTCCATCCTTTGCTGATATTTTGTGTGTGGCAAATGATGAAGAATCCATTTATCTCAGATTTCGGTAAATTTATATACTTACCTTGGAAGTTGGGGTATGGGCTGTAATCTGAATTTTTGGACGTGTTCAAGTTCAGACTCAGTGGGCCTTCTTGTTTTGTCTGTCTCTCTGCTGCGTTGTGTCCGACTAATATTTTCCTAATAAGGATGACTGCTTGTTCCTCATGTTTAGCCAGTTTTTCTTACTGAACCTTTAAACCTAACACCAGGCCTAGGATGGAATGATATTAAAACAGAATCACAGTCACTATGTTTATATTTATGAGAAAGCTATTTCCTGCACTTGATAACTAGGTTTATTTTATTTCATATATTCATTCAAAACTTACCTAGTTCTTACAGGCAATAATGTTAAACATTATTTCAACATTTGTGTGTGTTTTCTCCTAGGGAATATTAGCATGGGTTAGTATATTCAGATGCAGGCTATAAGCACAACCAGGGTCAATTATTGAAATACTATGACTAAATATTTGACATGTCAAACTGGTTTATAAATTTTCAAAAAATTAGAATACCATAAATTTACTCTTAACATTGTACTGAATATAAGGCCTTTAAGTACTGGGTATTCAGAACACAGAATTTCTAAATAAAACAACTTGTCGTGTGTTTAAAGTGAATAGGCAGAACAGTTACAGAATAATTATTTTTGTTTTACAGTCTAAAAGCAGGGCTTGTTCCTTCGTTCACTGACCACTTATTGGTCACCTATTAAAGGTTAATTTCTGTTCTACATACTGAGAATACACAGTTACATAAGATGTTGTGTTTGTCCCCAGTGAGTCTAGAGATAAGTCATGGGATAAAGAGAGCTACTCTGATTTTGTCTTGGTGTCTGTATTCCTCTTGTACTGAAATAATTTATTCCTTTTGGAAAATTTCCCTTCCCTCCCCCCCCCTCTCCCCCTCTTCATCCCCATTTCTTCCTTCTTTCCACCCACAGAAATGGTATATGGAAAAATGAGGAAGAGGAGGCTGAGGTTTTCCATCCTTTGCAACTAGTTCGGGATCCACTCTCACCTTGTCTAAGACATAACAAACCAATGAAAAGTTCTCAGCCTGTAAATGAAGCTGCAATTAAAAAAATAGCGGCCCTTGAAGACGAGCTAGCTTCTCTTCGTTCTCAGATTGCTGCAATTGTGCAAATGCAGGAACTGAAAAGCAGTACTAATTCTGGTAAGTAACATTGGATTTTTGTTTCAGGTAGAAGATACTCGCCTAGTATTTAAGTCAGTACAGTTCTGAATAAGAATGCTTGATGTTTATGTATTTCATGAATGTCATCTTATCTAATAAAGAGGGAATATGCTAATTGACTGCCACGCCCTCAAAGATGGTGGCACCCACAGCCACAAGATGGTGGTGCCCAGTCCCCTCAGCCCCCGCTGGGGCAGCAGGCACGCGGCATGGCCGGGCCTTCCCCCAGGAGGGTCCAGCCGCTCCGCGCGTCTGCTTCCGGAGTCCCCCAGTCCCCTCAGCCCCACAGCTCCCCAGGGCTGGCCCAAGGCGCAGGCAAGCCTTGGATGGCGGCTCCCCAGCTGCCCAGGGCCGGCCCCAAGGCACAGGTAACCAGGGCCAGCCGAGGCTTGTGCTGCCAGCAGTGGCAGCAGCAGAGGTGTGATGGAGGCGTCGCCTCCCGCCCCTGAGGGCTCCCGGACTATGAGAGCAGGCAGGCCGTGCTGAGGGGACCACCCCCCCGCCCTCCAGTGCATGAATTTTCATGCACCGGGCCTCTAGTTAAATATAAAAAGATGTTGGCTATATAAAAATGTTTTGTTTGATGTTTATTTAGAATAAATTAAGACACATTTGGCCCTGGCTGGGTGCCTCAGTGGGTTGGAGGGTCATCCTGTACACCAAAAGGTTGTTCACAATCAGGACATATACGTAGGTTGCAGGTTTGATCCCTAGTTGGGGCGCATCTGTGAGGCAACTGATCAATGTTTCTTCTCTCTCTGCCCCAGATTTCTTGCTCTCAAATCAGTAAAAACATGTCCTCAGGTGAGGATTAAAGAAAAAAAAGACATTCATATTGAGGGAGATAGTTTTGGTTTAAAGAAGAGCTAACTATACTGCAGTAGATAGTAGTTTTGTACTGAAAGCCTGTTTTCTAAGTAAAATTCTAAATCTTCAGAAAAGCATTGGAAATTTAAGAGGAAGAATGTATTAATTTGAAAGATTTGAGGTTTCATAGATTTGTAGTTTGAAGTTACTGCTGCTATTTCACCTAGTTAGGGGAATAATGTTCTCTAGATGATCCTTTTCTAAACTTTTAGAGACAAAA
Source organism: Cnephaeus nilssonii (assembly GCF_951640355.1). Taxonomy (NCBI): domain Eukaryota; kingdom Metazoa; phylum Chordata; class Mammalia; order Chiroptera; family Vespertilionidae; genus Cnephaeus; species Cnephaeus nilssonii. The sequence continues at coordinate 24,182,615 of NC_137080.1, read as the reverse complement.
CTTGCATTAACCTATAGACATACACACATAGTATATAAAGGTGTACATATATGTACACACACACACACATATAATTTATATTAATATAATGTGTGTACATTATACTATAAATACACATATATAAATATATAAATAATATATAGATGTTACATAATGTGTAATAATAAAAATGAGATGTAAATACACGTTTTTTAGCAATCATGTGATACAGCCTTTTAGGAGCAAATCTCTTGTGAAAAAGTTAAGTACAACAGTCCCCCCTTTTCCAAGGGGAGTACATTCCAAGACTCCCAGTGGATGCCTGAAACCACGGTTAGTACTGAACCCTATATATACTATGCTTTTTCCGATAAATACATACCTTTTCACTTAACCTTTTGCACTCGGATGTCGAGTGTGACTCGACACGGTTAGCATTAGAATAAAGGAATCGAGAAAAAAGCAAGCGAGTGCAAAGGGTTAAAGGAAGCACTTCCGGGCTTCCCTTTGGCATATCCAAATTGCCAGCATCATTACTGTTTTGCTTTGGGGCCAATATAAAGTAAATTAAGGGGTACTTGAACACAAGCATTGTGACACCTCGGCAGTCGATCTGATAACCCAGACAGCTGCTGAGTGAGTGATGGGTGGGGAGTGTGTACGGTGGGGAGATGCTGGATGAAGGGATGATGATTCATGCATGACCTGGGGGAGCCAGAGTGGGACAACACGAGGTTTCATCATGCTGCTTAGAATGGCACTCAATTTAAAACTTATGCGTCGTTTATTTCTGGAATTTCCATTTGATGTTTTTGGACCAACGTTGACTTTGGGTAACAAACCATGGAAAGTGAAAATGGATAAGGAAGACCACTGTACTCTAATCGTCCTTAAGCTCTTGCCTAAAATATATGCTTGGGTGTTTATCATAGAGATATCATTCTGAGTGTTTCTACTGTAAGTTCTTGATCATGTTTTAGCTTTTTAAAATAGAGGATGAAATTTAGATTGTATGTGAGTTATTGAAAAAGCACTTATTATTTTCTCTTTGAAGTCTTTCTTCCTATTCCCACTTTTAAGGGCCAGCACAGAGAATCTCAACTGGATTAAAAGTAAATTTCCTGTTTGGTTTGACTCTTACAGAAATGCCTAAGCAGATGGGATTGCTTCTCCTTTCTGGCCACATCATTATTTTAGCAGCATTACAGAAATTGTTTCTGTTTTGGTTTTGGTTACTGTTACGTTAAAGAGAATTTTCCATGATTTTTCAACAGACTGCTTTGTTTTCTAGGCTCCTTTGACTCGACTGATGGGGCTGATGGTTTGGGACAAGTGCCATCATCAGGAACTGCTCAACTGAGTGTCAGACCAGATCCATTTTCAAGTTCAGTGCTTCCCGCTCCTCCTCCTCCACCCCCTCTGCCTCCTCAGTTTTCTTCTCTGCAGCCTCCATGTTCTCTTGTGCAGCCAGAATATACTCATATTTGTGACTCAGATAATACAGCAACTGAAATGAAAAAACAGCACCCAGGTGCTAGTAAGACCAATTATAATCGTCATTCAAGAAACCAGAAACACGAAGATGTTCCAAACATGTTGGATGTTCTAAAGGATCTGAATAAGATTAAACTTCGTGCTATTGAACGGTATGTTGTCATAATTTGAGAAATGAACCAAAATTTTATCAAGAATGTTTTAAAAATTTATATTTATCAAGCTAAACCTATATACATCTTTTATTTCCTTTCACCCCACATACCCCTCCCAGAGAATCATTTTTTGACTCTTCCAGTATATTAGCTCCATATTTTTGAAACAACATACTTTATTTGCTGTTTCTTAATATTTTATTTATATTTGCTTTCCACTGTTAAAGATTAGGAATATATTCTCATAGACATTCTACCCTCTCACACACAGGCACACATACACTTATTACATCTTCCCAGTATTGTTAAATCACAGTCTTTAGTTCAGTCGGTATGTAGAATGTTGTTGATTTTGGTTGCTAGCTGTAGTTCTGAAACCTTAATTATCTGGTGATGTGGGACCCAAATAATGTATTACATAAACATTCATGTTTAAAAGTGAGACATCGAAAAGCTGATTGAAGGTGCTTTGAGGTGGAGTGTCAACGGGCGGGCTTTACAGTTTGGTGAATGAGGAGAGAACCTGGTCACGTTGTTCGCCAGACCCCAGGCTTCGGTAGTTGTTTGTCTTTTCTTTGGGGCTTGAGTTTTCCTAGGAAGTTCTTCAGTCTCCTTCTTGGTCAGGAGAAATGGGAGTCACATGGGGCATGCAAGCCAGGTAGGAGCTTATCATTCTGTTTGTAGACTTTTTCTTAATACCTCTTTTCAGGACAGCAGCTCACTCCCCTACTCCATTTTCATCAGCTTTCCAGCTTTCAACATTTTATTGCAATTCTTACCTACTCTCATCTTGTAATCTCTTTGTCTTTTTGGTTCTACATCTTTTTTGTTTCTTTGCTCTCATTTTAGTAGGATTTCACAGAGATCAGGCATGCTCACCTGGAAATCCTTCAGTGAGGTTTCTGAGGAGAAAATAAATTTATTTTCTATATCATAGTGTTTGGACAGATAAGGCATTTTATGCTTTTAAAAAAAATCCTCACCAGAGTACATGCTGGGGGTGGGCGGGGAGGGGAGGGGGAGAGAGAGAGAGAGAGAGAGAGAGAGAGAGAGAGAGAGGAAGGAAGGAAGGAAGGAAGGAAGGAAGGAAGGAAGGAAGGAAGGAAGGAAGGAAGGAAGGAAGGAAGGAAGGGAGGGAAAGAAAGAAAGAAAGAAAGAAAGAAAGAAAGAAAGAAAGAAAGAAAGAAAGAAAGAAAGAAAGAAAGGAAGATGTGAGAGAAACTTCAATTGGTTGTCCTCCACCCGCTCCCCAACCTGGAATCAATCAAACTGGCAACCCTTCGGTGCACAGAATGACACTCAACCACCCGAGCCCGTACACACTTGATCTAACTAGATTACTAACTGGTATCGTTGGGCCCAGTCAGTGTAAAATGGTGACTGCTCCCATCACTGGAGGAATGACTAAGGGGCCAGTACACTGCCTTCCACCCCCCTCTGCTCTCATGTTTCTACAGCTGACTCGTATTGTGCATTACTTCCAAGTCAGAGGAAACTGCCATGTCTTCACAGATGGGCCGCCATGCTCTCTGCCTTCCATGCTGTTGCTGTGAGTGAAGTGTCCTTGTTCATGTCCAGGTGCTCCTTGTGGTCGCTGGTTTCCCTTCTCTCTTATCTTCTCAAGGATTTTACTTAAAGTGTTCACGTCTGTCTTCTGCATAATCATTTTTCCTTCTTTAATTTATTCCTCTCCTCATGCCTATTTCCCATTTTCAAACATGTATGCCCGCAGTTGTTATTGTTCTTCCCTTTCTGATCTAAATTCTCGATGTCATCGATAGTCTCTTTCCCTTTGTCACTGCCTTCTACCCACTGTCACGTGGCGTCTGTTTCCATCACTGCAGGGAGACAGCTCTTGTCAAGGTCACCGGTGATTCTGTTACTAAATCCAGTGGTCAGATCTTACTGCTCCTCTGTCCACTTGACAGCGTTTGATAGAGTCGGCGGTTCCCTCCTCCTCGAACACTTTCTTTACGTGGCTTCAAGGAAATCTGACTTGATTTTCCTCTTCTTGTTGTTCACTCCTTGCCCCCTTGCTTACTCTGCCTCTGAGCCTGGTCTCTAAATGTTGGCATGCCCAAGCCTCAGCCCTCAGCCCCCTTCTCTTCTCCATCCACACTGTTTGCTTGGGGGTCTCATCTAGTCCTCTGGCTTTCCATACCAGCTGTGTGCTAATGGCTCTCATACTGACCTTTCCATCCCTGACCCCTCCTCTGAGCCCCGCGCCTTCGTGAAAGAATGCCTACTCGACATCTTCATTTGCCTGTCTTGCAGGTACCTCAAGCTCCACGTGTCCAGAACAGAGCTCTTCCCTTCTACCTGCTCCCTTCCCTCATCTTGAAAACCTGTTCTCACTCAAATCTTTTGTATATCAGTAAATGGCAACACCATCACCCAGTCGCTCAGTCCAAACATCTAGGAATCATTCTTGTTTTATTCTTTTCCTTTCTGTCCCATATAGCTCAAATTCCATCAGTATATAGCTCACATTTTCTTTTCCATCAGTATATAGATCGACTTTCTGTACCCTCATGATCCAGCTGCCACCCCCACCTCAGCCACCATCTCCTTCAGCTTGGAGCCCTGCAGTAGCCTCCTTACTGGTCTCTTGGCTTTCATTCTTGCCTCCTTAGCTCTTCTCCATATAGTAACCAGAGTGTTCCTTTAACAATTGAAGTCAATCATGCCATTCCCTGTTTCAAACCTCTGGTGATTTTCCATGTGCTTAGAATAAAGCACAGACACTTTGCTGGGGCCTGTAAGTCCCGCCAGGATCCAGCTGTGGCTTCTCTCCAACATCAGGTCCTACTTCTTGTGGTACTCGCGGCACGGCAGCTAGTCCTGGTTCCTTTCTTCTTTCTCCCACGCACCAAGCTCCGTCCTGATGAATCCACCAGCATTGACTCTTAAGCCGACTGCTGGTCGTTTCCCTAAAGAGGCTTTTCCTGACCATCTCATCTGAAGTGCTTTCGTCCAGTCACTGTCACGTTGACCCGTGTATTTTATTCGTAGCACTTACTGCTGTACCCGGTAATCTTGCTTCCATGTTCCTTGATCATCTGCCCCCAGAATGTTCCATGGGAGCAGGATACTGCTCTGCCCTCAAAGTGTCACAAGGAGCCTGGTCTAATGGCTGAGAGTGGAATTTCATAATCTCATTAAGTGAAGATGGAGTGAACAGTTAGCCGAACGCTTTTCTTTTCATGAACTCTTTTTCAAAAGTTCTTAAATATTTTTTTAATATTTCACCCTGAAACATTCGGTGATTTAAAATAAAGATCTTCAGCACAGAGATTTTTGCTAAGTCCTAGGTCATAACAAGGTTGTGGTAGAGCCCCACTTGGTTTTCTGATTCGTGGTAAAAATTTCACTCTCTTGACCTATTGGATTGTAATACATTATGCTTACCAGTATATTTCTGCTGTGCTTGTTAACAAGGACCTTAAATTACACAAATTTTAATTAATTAACTTTTTTAAAAATAGGTCACCTGGAGGCAGACCCATTCACAAGAGGAAAAGACACAGTTCGCAGTGGGACCCGGTGTCTTTAATTTCCCAGGCACTGAAGCAGAAATTTGCGTTCCAAGAAGATGATTCCTTTGAGAAAGAAAATAGGTCTTGGGAGTCTTCTCCATTTTCTAGTCCAGAAACTTCAAGGCTGAGCTCTAATAATGTAAAGTTAATTTTTCAGTTTTTCTAAAGTGTATTATTGATGACATATCTTTGCCTTCAAGTTCTCGTAAAGTAATTATGCAGCATGGGCTACCTAAGCATGTCACACTTGCGGCCGGCGGGCTGCATGTTGGCCGCGGGTTTGACGTGCTTGGGACACAATTATTTGTTGGTGCTGCTAATGTTTCTGTCTTTGTTAGCTTTTACATGCTCATTTTAGCTTTTAGCCTTCTATGAAGTTTTTGAAATAAAACATTTGATTTGAAAAATACGCGCACAAGCTTGTAACGGTTCATCCCGGACAGCTGCTTGCTGATGTTGCTGTCTGCGGTGTGGACTGGGTGCCTGAAACGCTGGGAGGACCACGGAAAAGCAGTGCAATAGGTTCACACGAACCATAGTCACACGAGAATACTCCATTGTTTTAGGTCAAATGTAGACTTTGCATTATTTAGTCAAATAGAATGTTAACGGTGCTTTTAAAACAAATGGGATCATTATTATCTTTAGTGACAGTGCTTCTTGGTTGCTTAAAAGGGCCACACTGTATTTCACACGCTTGACCCTTAAGCTTGTTCCTTACTTGAAGTATCTTTTTAAAATTTAGGTTTAATTCTAATTTTGAGGGTCCTTCCCCCCCCCCCCCCCATCTCATAACAGCCATATCCTAAACATACAAATAAAAAATCTCCAGGCTAATATTACCTACTTTACACATGAGGGAAATGAACCTCCTGGTATTTAAGTAATCTGCCCGTAACCCCACATCTGATTGTCAGAGCAGTGACTAGAACTTGCTGTATTAAAATTCTAGAATGTTCAAAATCTTCAGTTACCTAAGAAATTCGTGTGGGTAACTGAATATACTGAATAGAACGTACTGTTTCCCAGCGACAGTGGATGAATGCGGTATTACAGAGTTGTCTTGTACTGTTCACTGTTCTTAGCATTTTCTCTCCAGTCAACCAGAGCATCTTAGAGAAAGAGCATATCTTTTTGTGTAGTTTCAGGTGCTGTGTCTGACATGTAGCCCATTCTCAATAACTTCATTGTTGAGTGAATTACACCTCAAGGGGTCATTTGGTGCTAGTATTGACATTTTTAAAAACATTGGAATAATTTCCGTGCTAAACATTTGCTTTATTTCAGTTTGGACATCACGTTTCACAGTCAAAAGGACAGTGACCTAAAGCAAGAACCGACAAACACAAAAGGCGTCATGACCAAGGCATGAGCGACGTAAGCTGTGTCTCTGCTGACAGGGGAGATGCAGAGATACGCCAGCACGTCTCTCACTGCACGTTAATCTCTGTTAATGGAATTAAAGGAAGGCTGTGTGCCAGGGTATGTTAGTGCAGAGGTCTGAAAAGTCTTGACTTTTAAGAATACCCGTCTCTGGTTTTGGAAGATCCAGCAGTTAACTGGTCACCGATGATCATTAGGTATAATGTTGATTTTTTTTTTTCATGTATGTTAATGTTATTAAAGGCTGAATACACACTTGGAATGGTTTTTCTAAGAGCAAAGTAGTAACTGGCTTAATGTTTCTCATTAGAGAACAGTACGGTCTCATTGTAAGGTAATAGCAACCATTTCAATGGATTAAGAAATTAATATAAGCTAAGTCTATATTGTATCACTCAGCAAATGATAGTATGTTTGAGTTTTTAAAAAACAATTTCTTAAAGCAATTATGACATCCTAATTTAAGAGCCTTTGAATCTTTTAAAAACTGGTAGTGATTTGGTTTATTTGACCTCCAGAAATTTGGGAGATTTTTAAAGAATGTAATGGTTTCACTCAGATAGTCATAACTTGAGTCATATAGGTTGAGCCTCTTAAAAATTCTTCCTGAAGGTGATAATTATTTTTTAGAAACTCACTTGATAAATGCTAGTATTTAAAGAATCTTCGTAAGTTTTGCCTATACTCACTATGTAAATATGTATGCCTATCTTTTTGTTTTGTTCCACATTACAGTTATACTCTGTTCCTTTGTAAATAAAATAAATGTACGTTTGTAACGTGGTTGTGTTTTGTAGCAATTCAAATTCATTTTTTTCTTACTACTTCGTTTGGAAATCTGAACTTATTTTTTGAATGAGTTCTGTAGGTAATTAGAGCATCCCTCCCACCCCCCGCAACGAAATAACTGCTTTTTATTTCCCAAGGTAGCTTGCATTTTTAGTTTTGTAGTTTTCTTATTTAAAAATGTATAAAGAACAACCCCTCCCCAACAACCAGCAGATACCCTTGGGAAATACCCCTCTCAGCCAAGAGAAGTATATTTCTTGAGATAGCTCAAGTTGATTTAAAAATAAATTTTTTTTTAATCTTCACTCAACATGCTTATTGACTTGTGAGAGAGAAACATTGATGTGAGAGAGAAACATTGATTGGCTGCCTCCCGTACTCGCACTGACCAGGGATTAAACCTGCAACCTAGATGTGTGCTCTGACCAGGAGTTGAACCCACAACCTTTAGGTGTACAGGATGATGAAGTTCTGACCAACAGCCACACTGACCAAGGTGCTCAAGTTGATTTGTTTTGGGCGGGGGGGAGGGGGGGGGGGGCGGCGGTGAGAGAGGGCAGGGTGGCTTCTCTGTCTATTTCAGAATGAATTTCCTGCAAAAGCACATTTTAGCACCACAATGCCAGCAGGATTGAATTGATCATGGGGCCACCTCTGTTGAGAAGTATGACTTCTGGTGTCCTGGGACATGTGAGCTCAGGCCTTGAAATTCCGGATTGGCCTAAATTTGTGCTCTTGGTTTGCCATAGAGTTCCTCAGGGTTAGGGATTCTGTAGGGATTCATCATGAACCTGTCCATAATAGCGAATACCTCATTTATAAAACCATATTTGATTGCATTTTAAACGTATCTAAATATACTATGAATGCTAAAATGGGTCTGTTCTTGCAAGTTACATAAATGCTGGCTTCTCTTCCTGACATTAAAACAATCTCTCACTTGCCTAGAAGTGTTCCTCTCTCCACCCTCTTCCTCAGATGCCTTAGACTCCAGTACATTCTCCTTCCCCGTTGGCTGTCAATCCTGATAAGCTAAGGTGTTTGAGCAAGGGTATTTGACAAAGCATTCTAATACTGGTTTATATTTGGAAAATGAAAAACAAAACAAAACAGTTTATGAGATAGACCAGAGGAAGTGAATGCTGTGCAGAATCTTGACTGGTTGGGATACGCAGAGAATGACAGCAGTGGTTGTCAAGGCAGCGAGGGAGGGGAGTCTTCTGAGGAGCGTGAAGCAGAATCTGGGGGCCTGGTGCTGTTATGAAGAGGGGGAATCAAAGTCTTGCCTTTACAGTGCAAACATCTGTGTTTTATTTATAAAATTTAAGTAGAAATTAAGTCGGGGGAGAAGCAGCCATTGATATGCTAACAGTGAGGAAAGAATTTGAAATAGGTTTTGCTGGATATTAAGCACAGACTCACCTTAGGTTGGAGAGGTTAAGTATGCAATTGGATTGGTTTTAAATTGAAAATAAAACACACACCAAAAACAGGTCGGGAAGAGTGAAGTGATTGTCAGAAAAGGGCTACATTGCAGGTGCGTTCTCCGGGAGCAGACACCGAGAGAGGGACGGATGTGCAGGAAGTCTGTTGGGTTTGCCCTTAAGCTACTTCCCTGCCAGGGAAGGGAGCAGGACCTCGTGAGGGAGAAGCTGGGCTGTGATGCAGTCTCCTCAGTCTCACAGGGAGCTCCGAGCTGGGCTTGGCCCTGCAGGGTGGCCTCCCACTGCTCTGAGGGTGCGGGGTCTTTATACCTTCACACTTACCCAACCCTGGGGAGGCGGGCAGGGCCTGTAGCAGGGCAGCCTTCTCCAGAACAGGGCAATGTCCACGGAGCTTAGTCCGCTCTGAAGACGGATCGTGGTGGTGCGTCACAGTCCGTTACAAGGGACGTGGGTACAAAACGGTGGCAGGGCCCAGCCCGCCTTCCATTGTAGTTAGCTGGAGTGCTATGTCCTGTCACTGCCCAGGCTAGTTCTTATATTTATTTTCTTAAAAATATTTGAATTTTATTTTATTTTTTAAAAATATATTTTATTGATTTTTTATAGAGAAGGGAGAGAGATAGAGAGCTAGAAACATCGATCAGCTGCCTCCTGCACACCCCCTTCCGGGGATGTTCCCACAACCAAGGTACATGCCCTTGACAGGAATCGAACCTGGGACCCTTCAGTCCGAAGGCTGACGCTCTATCCACTGAGCCAAACTGGTCAGGGCAAAATATTTGAATTTTAACAATTGGGGGTGGGGAAGGGTAGGAAAGCCTTTTTGTCTCCAAAGCTCTGTCCCGCTCCAGCCAGGCCCCTCAGGTTTCCAGGTGGGTAACCTATGGGTGTCCTGTTCTCCTCATGGAAATTCCTTACGTTTACAAGGACGCAGAAGCACGAAGCAGTCATCCCCCTGTGTGGCTCTGGGGACCGGCGGGAAAAGGGCTGGACATGTGCCAGGAGAGGGAGTTTCTCTTGGGCCCAAGCCCCCCAACGGTGAGATAAAGAGGCAAATGGCGTGGCCTGAGGCCCCAGGCACAGCATTCACAGTCTATGACTTACCTGCTCGGTGGAAAGACACATAATCGTAGCTCAACTTGGTTGCCGTTTCAGTTTCTGTGTTTTGTGCCAAATATCCTCACCAAGGAGCTGCGGTCTTGGGCATGGTCTGAGGGGATCTGAGAATTTCTGTCCCTCTGCCTTGAGAATGGTCTGTAACTTAACTTGGAGCCCTCACTTTTAATGGCGCTTATCATGTGTAAGCTCCTGTTCTTAGTCCTCCCCATATGTTGACTCACCAACTCCCATAATAACACCAGGGTCTATAGTTACCTTCATTTTATAGATGAGGAGGAACAGGGTGCAGGAAGCCGAAGTTGCTTTCCTAGTTTTCACAGCTGGTAACTGGAACCCAGGCAGACTGGTTTTCAAACACTTATCTTTAACCTTAGGCAACACTGCTCATAACGTTTTACTTGCTTAGATGTTGCTTTATTTCATAAAGTTTTTAAGGCAGCATACAAGGATATGTAAAGCACGGCAAAATAAGAAAGGGGCAGAGGAAAAAAATAAAACTGAAAGCAACTCTTCAGACTGCAGTTCTCCATATTGGCCACAAGAGAGCAGTAGAGCATCGGAGAGCGCCTCGGCTGCTGTTAAAATGGCCAATCTGTTAGCGATCACATTCGAATTTCAAATTTTTAGAAGTTACAGAGTGGGGTTAGATTTAGTATTGCTCGCAAAAGCAGCCTGTTTTTAATGACATTCATGGATTACAAATGGCCCTGTCCTTGACAGATCTCAGATTACTCATGTCAGACTAATTCAACTTTTTCCCCAACAAATACTAAATCTTTTATAATATTCAATGATACAGGTAAAGAATAGTAATGCTTAATTGCCAAACTTAAAGATTGCACTAAGGTTCTTCAGTTTGAGTACAGCTATATTTATTTCACTAGGGAAAAGGACAGGGTTATTATGAATAATAGGTTTACGGTTTTTGCTTCGATCCCAGTAAAGATTGGTATATTAAAATGGGGAATTTTTATTAGGGATTCCATAACATATACATGCAAATATCTGTTTTCAAAACTATTGCAATTATTTTGCTACAATAATAGGTTAAGTGATAAGGCCTATAAAAATATACATTTCAGCCTCTAAATATTTAGTCATTTTTTTCCCCTCTTAGTCATCATTTTATAGAGAAGGAAATTGAGGCTCAAAGATGTTAAATGTACTATCTAATATTAAGCAATAAATTAGATCACATCAGTGACTAGCTCTCCAGTTTCCTAATGCCTGGCCTATGCTCTTTCTATTCACCACAACTTCTCCCTGTCACTCTGGACAGAGGAAAAAGGAGATGAACAATTATAGTAGATTGCACAGGAGCCCATTTTAATATGCTTTCCTAAAACTCCTGGTCTGAAATCAGATTGAAGGAGGCGAATGCTGGAATTCTCACAAAATAAAGCTTGCACTCGAACTTATGAAACTAATACTCAACGCAGCATATACTAGGTGAAATGCTCAAGGAGTAGTAGACTTTAGCAAAATAATGTTTCATACAATGTGCTCTTTGGGGAAACCAGCCTCAAGACTGTGTAGTTATATACTCTATGGAACAGTTATAATTGGGACATCCTGTTGTTCTCTCTCTCTCTCTCTCTCTCCTCTCTCTCTCTCTCTCTCTCTCTCTCTCTCTCTCTCTCTCTCTCTCCACTAGAAACTGTGGTGTCTGCCTTCTGAGCTCTAACCCCAGAGGCCTCAACCCTGGCTTCTGCTCACACTGCTCCAGTCCATTCTGCCTTCCCTCTGCTGCAGCACAAGGTGAGGGCCTGCACATTGCACATGAAATTTTGTGTGTTGGCCCTTTAAGAGGGTGTCTGCACTTCCAGCCGTCTCTCCTGACAGCAGCAACCCTGCTGCTTTTCACAGGCAGATGGTACATGGGCACCTTTCTCAGTTCTGGTGCTCTCTGCTGGGGTGCCCAGCTGGGGGATTATGCCCAGAGTTCTCAGGGGGAACCCTCCACAGCTGAGAAATCTCTCTGAAACTTCAGCTGCTGGGCCAGCCCTTTCGCAATTCCGTCCTTCCTCCCAGTCTCTACGCGGTCTGCATATTCTGTCCTTGGTTATCAGTGTGAGCTCCAGCTAGTCTTCAGTGGGTTAGTCAGGATGTCTTTTGTATTTTAGTTGTACTTCCAGTTTGGTCCAGGAAGTATGTCTGTGTACCCTCCAGTTACACTGTGGCCATTTTTAATCTGCTGTCTTTTGGACATTCTGACAACAGAACCCTAGTGAGGGGTTATGCTCAATAGCGCCCTCTTGTGGACACTCTGAGAACAACACCTCAATAAAGGATTAGGCTCACTACCACCCTCTTCTGGGCATTTAGAGAACAGCACCCTAGCAAGGGATTAGTCTCGATAGCGCCGTCTGGTAGGCATTGTGAGAACAGCACCCTACTAAGGGATTAGGCTCAATGGCACCCTCATGTGGGCATTGTCAGAACAGCATCCTGGTAAGGGATTAGGCTCAATAGTGTGTGTGTGTGATATGCTGTTGAGTTGGCTCTGACTCCTGGTGACCCTCTGAATGAGTCCCCCATGTTCTATCCTCGGCAGCCCTATTCAGCTCCTGTAGCCTCATGACTGTGGCTTCTTTTATGAAGTCAATCCATCTCATGTTTGCTCTTCCTCTTTTCTTGCTGCCTTCTATTTTCCCAGCATTATTACCTTTCCCAAAGAGCCCTGCCTTCTCATGATGAGCCTGAAGTAGGACAGCTCCAGTTTTGTCATTTTTACCCCCAGTCATGTTTCAGGCTTCATTTGCTCCAGGAGCCACTTGTCTGTCCGACAGTTTTCCCTGTAATGAACCTTATTTTCTCTATCAGCATCGGTTATCTGAGATGCATTCCCAGGGTAAGGTGTTTTTAAAAACGTAGAGAAAATACCAATTGTTTCTGACTCTAAGGTGCTCCTTCCTCCTCCTGCTCCCCAACCCTCCCTTTACCCCCTCAGCTCAGACTCCCTTCTGAACACTAGGGCAGAAAGAACCTAAAACCCTGAAGATCTGAGAAAGATGGAGGTTTCGTTACTAAGCCTTCCATTAATCTTTCTGTGAGACTTCCACCTGTTGTTTACAGCTGAGCTTCATCTCATTGCTCTTCTTAAAGACACCTACACGTTAGTTTCTAAAAGTTTAGAGGTAATAAAATCACATTACCTAAATTAGAAAAAAAATTGGGGGAATCCTTTACTAACAGGAATGCTCAGCAATTTATCATAGTTTATTTCAGCCCTTCTTTCCTTTTCTGTACTTTGTCGGACAATCTAGGGTTGGCTGTCTTCTGTCTTTCCATGTGGTCTTTGCAGAAAGAATCCATTCAATTTACAGTGTCATCGGGGTGCAAAGGAGAAATTACTGACACTCTCCCTAGGGATCTGGAGGAGAAGCTCTAAGGCCTCAGGTTCTGCACCAAAGGGCTTGTTGCACCATCTTCCCAACAAAGGAAGCCGCCCACCCTCCCTTTAGGAGAAAGGGTGAGAGAAGACATTTCTCTTCATGTTGTGATCGCCGTCACACTGCACCTACAGAACGGCATTTTGCTCTTTCATCAACATCATCTAAACATTTTCCTCTTTGCTCCACGACTTCCACATCCTCAACTTTTAATAATGGTACAATATTTCACTGAAGTTGTATCCTCTTATGTACTTATACATCCCCCCAAGTTTTGGATATTTAGATTGTTTTTCTTAATTGTTTGTGATTGATCAATAATGAATATTCTATTTTCATTGGTTTATTTATTTAAAAAGTTTTTAATTTTAAATTTTGTTATTTTGTAAGGTATCCTTGGTTCATGCATACATGCAAAAATGCAAACATAACCCCAAAACTTACAAGTACAAGACACAGCTCCCCATGCCCCCTTCAGATCAACGATGGTCACCAGGCATGCTCTCCGTGGGTCTATGTATGCCTCTCTTTCCACTGCTGTGTGGCAACTCGTCGGGAGGCTGTAGGGCTGTGCACGCAGTGCCTGGTTTGTGCACCTGCCTTGCCCTGCGGCTGCTTCCACTTTAGAGGAATGAGTCTGGTTTACTTCCCACCAAGGCGCCATCCACTTGCTGAGCCACGTGTCTGCAGGACTAAAGCGGGGACAGCAGAGGAGCCAGCTTTACAGACTAGAGCCCTGGGTGGCTATACCGGATGTACGCATATGACTAGTTATCTCTTGATGGAAATTTGGGCTGTTCCTGTAGCATGCACCAATAATTATCTGCATGTGCATTTGTGTAGTAAATTCCTGAAGGGCAATTGCTGATAAGGTCGTGTGCAACGGGACACAGTCACACCGATGACTTTAATGACCAGGGCTGGCTGGTGCTGTGGGGTTGCCCGCTTTGGTGGCACTCAGGCAGAGGGGACCCCTCAGAGAGCATGTGGAGGGCTGTCCAACGAACTGGTCAGGATCAGGAGCCAGCTGGCCTGGACGATGATTTAACTCGTTGGTCCTCGGTTTTCTCACCCAGAAACTGAAATAAATCATAGGTCTCACTTCCTAGAGCTGTTGTGTGTCAATTCATACAAAGCTCTTAAAACCATGCCTGCATAAGTGCTTGATAAATGTGAGCTGTTATCACCATCCTCTTCATCATCACCATATCACTGGACTTCTGGGTGGGCTCTCCGGCCTGGGGTGTGCCTTTTGGTTCAGGGAGCAGCTCAGGCCACTGGAGTTCAGTTAGGACTGGCATCTGTGATGAGTTCTCACATTGTTTCCCCCAAAGTTGCCACTGATTAGCTGCCAACATTTGAGACTTCCTTGGGCTTACGCTGTTTCTTCTCTCCGAGTTAGAGTTTTTCTCTGCCTCTTAGTAAGACCCCGGCAGTGCGGTAGTTCCAGAGGTGTGTGTGCACGCATGCAGTCAGGCCTGGTCGATGGCAGTTGTCTGCCTTGTCCCCTACACTGTCCGTCGCTAGGGTCCAGTGTACTGCCACCGGCAAGCACGCGGTGGGAAGGGAGGAGCAGGTGTCCCCACTAACTGACTAATTGGCCTGGCTCTAGACCTCATTTTCCATGTTCTTGAAATGGCTTTGGCAGCAGCAATAACTCCCAAAGTTGGTTGAATGCTGCCTGTGTATAAAACTGTTGCTCTGTCAGGGCCTGAGGAAAAATTACTTTTCCTCAAGGGGATAACAACTTTCAGCATTACAAAGGAAACAAAAGCTTTATTTGCAAATTAACACATAATCCGAGTCCTATAAACGCAATGCAAATAGCAGGAACAGGCCACGGGAGCAGGGTCGGCCCTCTTTCCACTTGGAGACGGAGGCTGGGCTCCTTGCGTTCACGTTACGGTGTGGCTGGCAATGCTACCCGCTCAGAGCCCTGGGCTTCGGTTGCTAATTTTTGTTAATGTCGTTTTTGCAAAGCCAGCGCGGGTGCCTGAAGCAGACAGACTTTCTAGAAGCTGTGCACTTGTTACAGATACCCTGTGAGTGCTCCGTGAAGTCAGAGAAGGCGCACGGGGCTGCCGTTAGCCAGAGGGGCCTGTTTCAATGCCTCTAAATCACTCTCCCTGTCTGAGCTCATGTCTGGCCCAGGAGACAGACCGGCCCTTTCTGTAGAACCTTCGTTTCTTACACCTTCCTTTCCCTTTTTCTTTTAAGGAATGGAGCTTGATCTCCTTTGTTTCTGCACGTCTCTGAGTGGTGTCTGAGATGGAAACACCACCTTTCCAACTCAATGAATCACCCAGGTATTTCTGGGTGGCACAACGTTAACACGGGCTCCAGCAAGCAGGGGCCTCACTTCTTCATATTCCCAGGGAGCTAAGTAGGGTCATTTCTGTGGTTTGCTTCTGGTTTCACGAGTCTTGGTGACGGCATTTATTTGTGTTCACTGTGATACATACCTAAATTGCAATTTTAGAAATGTGTTGTTGTTTTAAGAGCAAACTAGATGTCAAAACCCTTTGGTTTCGTTGGTTTGCTCTCCGATTGTTTGGTAAACATCAGAATGACCATGAATCTTGGGCAGGAAAAAGTTTTACATGAGAACATTTTATATGGTAGTAATTTTCTAGGAAGTTTAAAAAAATATTACAGAACTAGGGGTTCCTCACTGAGTGAGCACTTTTGTCACTCCAGGCCTGTGTCCACTTTGCTATTGACAGTAAAGGGCCATTTCATCATCATCATCATCATCATCATCATCATCATCATCATAATTTATACTTAATAAGCTCTCTACCGTTTGCCCAGTATTCTCATATCTCCTTTATCCTACTAATTCCCACATCTCCTTTATCCTACTAATTGCACTATGAATTATTAGGTGGAACCATAATAATATGTGGCCCTTTTTGACCAAAAAAAAAAAAAAAAAAAAGGAAGGAAGAAAAAGAAAAGAAAAGAAAAAGGACAATTTCAAAGGCCCCTGGAACAGAAAAGGCAGGTGCTAATGACCAACTTCATCTCCAAACTGCAACTCAGAAAGTTAAATGATGCACCGAGGTCACATGGGCTGTTGCGTGACCGAGCCCAGTCTGAACCCAGGCCTTCTTCTGATGCCCGAGTTTCTGCTCTCACCAGGGTACCAACATCTGGGTCTGCCCGAGAACGAGCAGGTTCCCAGGACCAGGGACTGTACATTGTAATATGAGGACAGATCTGGGCCAATCAGGATGAGGTGGTCACCTTGCCATTCCCTGTCACGCCAAGGGACACCTGGTGACCAAGGTTCCAAGGCTCTCTTTGGTCACAGTGCCTTCCTGACCCAGCTTCTCACTCGGGGCACCGAGTTCCAGCCTTGCAAGGCCTCCCATGCCCTCCCCAGTCCTTGTTTTCTCTCTTTCTGGGGTGAGGCTTAAGCCAGAGAGGCCCCTGTGATAGGAGCAAGAGCACTGACCTCGAAGTCAGAAGTCCAGAGCAGCTCCATATTTCACTCTCTGTGGGACCTCGGGCAAGTAATTTATTAATGTCGAGTCCCAGTGTCCTTGGTCATAAAATAGGGACAATAATTCTTACCCCATCTACGTGACAGGGTCATGTTGAGACTCCAATGAAATAATGGATGTGAGAGCAAACTTACAAAGAAATATGAACTTACTCATATTTTGGAATAAGCTTTGTGCATGACTGAACTTAGGGCACGTGCCTGAGCTTTCCAGTCCCATCTCTGTCTCTGTGGCTTTGCCTTCGTGCCCCTCAGGTCTTTCTGATTTGCCAGACGCCCTGTGAGCCTGTCCTGCCCCGGGGATTAGCCGACTGCTAGCCCCTCAGCCATGGCAGCGAAGCCGTCATTTGTTCTATCCAGCGGGCTCAGCTCAATATCCATCCTGGTGCAGTACCTACACTCTCATTACCAACTGGGTCTAATTTTCTTGATTATATGTTAATGCATAATCTCTTTTACAGGAAAGTGTTCCTTAACATAGACCTCCTCACAGAGAATTTGGATTTCCTTTACTTGGATTTTCCCCTGCCCTGCCATCCCATCCTCTGGCATGCTGGTCTCTGTTCTGGACTCAGATTCGTAACAGGCCATATCATTTCCTACGTCTGAGACTTCCCGGTAAATGAGGACTTCTGGAAAACCAGCATTCCAATTTCCCTGCCAGTTCTTGGATTACCATGAAAGGGAAAATACCTGGATTTCTCTGTTTTCATTATCTTTCAGCAGGTTTGGCAACCAGTTGCTAAATCCACACCGTTTCCCTCATAACCTGACCACGCCAAAGAGGTATTTGTCTTTTGACCATCCTTAGACATTCGAGGTGCTGCACAGGTGGGCCATGTGGCTTGTTGGCTCACTCTACAGTCCTGCTCATTCTTACATTCAGCTTTATCTGGCGGATGGCCTCATCCCCAGGTGTACAGGGTGGCAAATTTTTCCACACTGTGGTGTATGTTTCTAATTCTTTCTCACTGTCACTCTCATTTAGATTCTCCCTCAAAGTCAATTCCAAGGTCCTCATCCTCTTTGAAGTCTTTTCTGTCCCAGGCCAAGGCAAGAAGTCTCTCATTGGTGGGGTCTCTATTGAGGCCACCTTGCATGTCTTAAGCTCCCGAAAGGCGAGGATTATGTCTTAGTCTTCTTTGTCCACAGAACATTTCTTAGTGTTTGCCGACTTCTTCAGAAAACAAGGCTCACATACGGTCTTACAATGATTGCTTTATTGCTTCACTTATTTATTGAACAATTGTTCGTAAAAATTCTTCTCATAACACATTAATAAATTCATAGCTATTTTAAAGGAAGGAACCTCACATACCTTTTATCATGGGAATCTTGCTTTCATTCTCATTACTCTGCCAAGTTCTCTAGCTTCTAAAATGTGGGAAAATGTAGAAACATCAACTTTAAGAAATAAAGCTCATGAAACCATTTACAGCCATCCTATCTGGTTTTCAGGTATTATTGATTTTTTTTTTTTTTTTTTTACAGAGAGGAAGAGAGAGGGATAGAGAGTTAGAAACATCCATGAGAGAGAAACATCGATCAGCTGCCTCTTGCACACCCCCTACTGGGGATGTGCCCGCAACCAAGATACATGCCCTTGACCGGAATCAAACCTGGGACCCTTGAGTCCGCAGGCCGATGCTCTATCCACTGAGCCAAACCGATTTTGGCCTGGTTTTCAGGTATTAAATCATTTGCCCATTTATTCACTTTTTTATTCAAGAAACTCTCAGTGAGCGCTGTTGTTTAAGTGTTGGGTTTCCAACAACAAATAACCCATGGATCATATTCTCCAGTTGCTCAAAGCCCACGCAGAAGATATATACATATAACCAATGATGAGAACACTGAGTAACATGTGCTGTAACAGAGGGTCCAATGGAGTGCAGCCAAGGCATAGAGAAGGCATCATTATCTGAGTTGGAAAGGTTCAGAAAGGGTGAATTGGGGATGGGAATTCCTGATGAGGGAATCTTCAGGGGGGAAGGCTCATAGGTGGGAAATAGCATGTGGGCTATAGAGACCTTAGGTGTCTCTAAACCCAAGTGGCAAGAGGGAGGGTGGGATAGTGAATGAGAGAAGGTCACAGAGATTGGCAGGGTTCAGAAAATTCAACACCTTCATTTAGTGTTCTAAATGAAGGTGTTGAATTTTCCTCTGAAAAGCCACAGGGGGGACCATTAAATGATGCACAAAGGTTAATTAGGTTAACATTTTAGCAAGACTACTAGGTTGGCAGGGTTAGTTGTAATAGTTCAAATGGGGAATTATGAAGTCTGAACAAAAGCTGTATGTGAGAAATGGAGATGGGGGTGTGTGTGAATATCTAGAAGGTAGAATGAACAGGGGTGAGAGAGAAGGAGGAATTAGGGAAGATTTCCAGATTTATTTTAGTTTGACTGGCAAGGTCAGGGGTGGGAAGCTTTTTCTGCCAAGGGCCATTTGGATATTTATAACATCATTAGTGGGCCATACAAAATTATCAGCTTAAAAATCAGCCTGATATATTTGGTCAGACATTTAATTAACTCACCCCTAACGCCTTGGCAGGGCCAGACCAAATGATTTCATGGGCCTTATATGGCCTGTGGGCCGCACGGTCCCCATCCCTGGAGGAGGTGGGTGGACATTGTTGGTTATTTACTAAGATAAGAAGTAAATTTTGTGGAAAAAATGTGTTCTGCTTTGATACATTAAGTTATTTCTGCAGTTTGGGTTTTAAGAAGACATGGATTTGATAACCATCATACAAATATATCCACAGTTTTTAAAGTCTTGTATTGAATGAGGTCAACAAAGAGACTTTAATGGTGAAAGGGTCAGAGGGCCAAGGATGGAGCCTTTGGGACACTGACATTTAGTAATGAGTAGGAGACACAAAAACTTCAAAGGAGACTTAAGGTTTGGGAGACCATCTATCCCAGCTTGCTTGGAAGTGAGGGGTTTCTCAGGATGTGGCACTTTCGGTGCTAAAACTGGGACAGTCCCAGACAAACTGGATGGTCACCTACAAAAGAATGGCTCGAAGGTAGAGGGAGAAAAACCAGGAGACTGTGATGTGAATAAGAATGTTCAAAGGAAGAAACTGGCCCAAAATGACAAAAGTTGCAGATAAGCATAGAAATGTCATCTGAATATGCGAAGATGAGAAGTTTCAGGGACCTTTTAAGATGAAAGTCAGATTACAGTCAGGAGTTCATGAGAAGTGCAGACAGCAATACAAGATCTTTTAGGGGGAGGTTTTTATATAATGAGATTCTAGGTGTTTTTTTATCCAGCCTTAATTAAACTGTGCCAACTATTCTAAAATGTACACAAAAAGAGAAAATATCTCAGTTTCCTGTGTGAGGGAAAGGCAAATTTTCTGCTGTTTTCTATGCCCAAATTATTTCTGTTTATGTTTTGGTAAGATATTATGATTCCCTAAGTGAACATTTTAAAATTAATTGACCTAAGACTGTAGATGATTTGGGCCTTGAATCCCATTGAATCTAGCTCAGGAAGTGATGTTTTCTCATTCTTCCTTCTATAATGTGCAAGCCTCTGGTGATTAGTATTCCTCCACATGCTTTTCACATGATTGGAACATAAATTATTGCAGTGTTGAGATGTCAGAGTTCTTTAGATGAAAAAACCGGCATTTAAATAACTTAGGAAATGGAGGACACATCAGAGAAGAGAATGAGGTGAGGACTGGAGCAGAGCAGAGGGAACTTGATTGGAACTGCAGACAGAGTAAGGGAGCCCCTGGAAACAGAGTAATCATTAAGACAGCAACTGCTCAGGAATTAAAAGGGTTATATGGCAATTCTACTACCAAATGACAAGCCCCAAGTTCAAGCAGAACATAATTTTCACATTGAGACCCAGGATGGCAATCCTACATAATAAAAGGCTAATATGCAAATCGACTGAACAGCGGATGATTGGTTGCTATAACACTCACTGACCACCAGGGGTAGATGCTCAATGCAGGAGCTGGCTCCTGGTGGTCAGTGCATTCCCACAGGGGGAGTGCCGCTCAGTCAGAAGCCAGCGCTAAGGATGTCCTACTGGGAGCGGGCCTAAGCCATCAGTTGGACATTCCCTGAGGGCTCCTGGACTGTGAGAGGGTGCAGGCTGGGCTGAGGGACCCCCCCACCCCCGCCCGAGTGCACGAATTTGGTGCACTGGGCCTCTAGAAGTTATACTAGTCCACACAACGTATAGAAGTTATACTAGTCCATTGGGTTAGTCCAAGAAAAATTTGGAAGGAAAATAGAGCTCAGTTTGGTTTAGATGGTTACAAAACTTCTCCAGGCCTTTTAACCAAAAGAATTCAACATTTGAGATATTACTCCCTTCCCCACCAGCTCACCCACAACTCTAATATGACAGTTGCTGTCTGTGTCTTGTTTGGAACTCTTCCAACTGTTGTGCTTTTGCTCATATCTCATCAAGGTATGGGAAGTTTGCCTTCTTTATTCCTAGTACTTTTATGGCTCTGTTCTAAGCAGCTTGGTGATGGGCATGCTTCACCAGTGTGGACAAGTTAGGATGGAGAGAGCATGATCGAGTAGAAGATACTGGAAAGAGGTGCTGGAGTTACACTTCTACTCCCAGGCCTTGGTTTCCAGGCCACTCTGACCATCCCTTGGTTTGTCACTCTTAGATGGTCCCATTCTTTGCCCTCTGTGCCCTTTTGATAGCTGTAACTTCAGGCTTCTATAACTATTTTCTCTGAGGTTCCTTTTAGTTGAACCATCATTTTTGGAAGACGTGCTAGACTGTGATATATTCCGGGCTGGAGGAGATGAATCAGACGGTCCCAGAGAAGACCATGTGTTGGGAGCATTGACTCCAAAGATATGACAGTCGTCTCTCAACACCTGCCATGGAAACAAAGCATTTCTGAACGCCCAAGGGCCCATACTGAAACACACACTGAGAATGTGCGTATGGTGACCCTCCTTCCTTGAGCTCAAGCAAGGTCTGGAGAGCATGTTCTCTATTCCTAGGACCATTTAAAAATGTAAGAACTAATCAACCTGTTAATATGTGACCGGAATTATTCCAATTCATTTGATCCTCATAACAACCCCATGAGAGGTACTATTATTACTTCATTGATGTAACAGAGGCATAAAGAGATTAAGAAACCAGCCAAGGGATAAACAGCTAGTAAGTGGCTGAGCCAGAATTCCAGTTCAGGCAATCTGCCTGTAACCACTCCTCTATGCGGCCTTTCCATGGATTCCCACTGGAAATCACTGGCTTGGTAGACAGCTGCTGGTTAATTGTATTAGAGTTGTGGGTGGGTTGGTGGGGAGTGAGTAACATCTCAAATGTTGAAGTCTTTTGGTTAAAAGTCCTTGAGAAGTTTTGTAACCATCTAAACCAAGCTGAGCTCCAGTTTCCTTCTAAAATTTTCTTGAACTGACCCAATGGACTAGTATAACTTCAATACATTGTGTGTCTATATAATGAATGCCTACTTGGGTCTTAATTTACAATTTATGCTCTGGTTAAAATTAGGGTTTGTCATTTGGTAGTAGAATTACCATATAACCCTTTTATTTTAAGAGAATATTGGATTATATATCCTGTGATTCTAGGAGGAGAAAGGCCCCTGAGTATAATGTTAGAGAAGATGTAGTTGCATTTGAAAATCTTGACTGAACTCTCTGGAATTCTAAATAAAAATTCCAGGAGACGTGGAGGCTTCTGGACAGCAAGGTCACATTCAGGGGAAAACAGATATTTTCTAGCAAATTCTAAGGTCTCTTTCTCAGATTGTGTTAATAAGAAATAGCTGTAC
Source organism: Cnephaeus nilssonii (assembly GCF_951640355.1). Classification (NCBI taxonomy): domain Eukaryota; kingdom Metazoa; phylum Chordata; class Mammalia; order Chiroptera; family Vespertilionidae; genus Cnephaeus; species Cnephaeus nilssonii. Next base: position 24,160,015 of record NC_137080.1, on the reverse strand, counting down.
AGTGGGGATGCTATTCTAAGTGATCTATTTTTCTTCATGTCCTCTGGCTTTTTGAGAGCCAACTCTGATCTAATGTAGAGGGCTCAAGTGGAGACTCTTTCTTTTTCTCCTTGAACTGAGTGTAACCGGGTACAGGACTCTGAATTTAGATTACAATCCGGATGTTGCTTGATTTATACCTTATTAAGTGATTACATTCATTTCCAATGTGTAATTGAAAGTATTTATCAAAAATCATTTACTTTTTGGTCTTTGCTGCTACATGAAGTTTTCCATCATTAAAGAGTGGCCCCTTTGGTTGGTCAAGGGTAGACTCCTTTCCACTTTTCAAATTTATTCTGCCTCTCCGTTTCATCCAGAAAACTGGTGGTCTGATGGCTCTCCCTCCCAAGCTTGCTTCCTGGGCTCTCAGTTGACCTCTGGGGACACAATACAAAGGAGATTTGAAAAGTGTTAGCTACAGGCCTATCATTGCCTCCAGACTGCACACAGAACCTATAACAGAGCTACTGCTGGGCTTAGAGTCCCAAAAGGAAAAGCAGAGCTGGTGGTATACCAAGCTCTCCTGGTCATTACTGCTCCCTTAAAGAGCCTGTTCCCACCACCACCTTCCAGCCCAGGCTTTCTGGGTTCGAACCACTCTCTGGTACCTGCCTATAAGTTGCACATGACCCGAGTATCCCTGGGACCACCACAATCAACTAGACTATAGGTCACATCTTCCAAGAGCTCATAATTTTCCCCATTTCCCCTATGGCTTAGAAGTAGATCTAGGAAGGTTCTGTAAATCCCCAAGTCTCCTCCCAGCCATGGAGGGAATGTTGGGACTAATTCCCTGGGCAATCTAATTGCCAGCTTAATCACTCACCCCGCCCCCTCTACTCCCCCCCCCACCCCCCGCCCCCTGGTTCAACACCTAAGAATAAAGCTTCATTCATTTATCTTCTCTCATGTTACTCTGATCCAACCTTCTCTGGGCACAGTCCTCCTTTCTGACCTTTTTATTACGTTCTCTGAAGCTTCCAGTCCAGGATAAACACATTCTTATTTCTCTCCTCTCTGCACCAGGCATTTATTTATCTTGCATACTTCAATCAAAAACTGTCCCTTAAGGACACAGCTTTCTGGAAGCCTCTCAAGTGGAGGCCATTTGTTACCACTGTCCTTCATGTCAGTGTTAAGGATGGGGTTAGTATCACCTGAGGTCTTGCTGTCACTTCACCATTAGTCCTCCACCCTCACTGAGGGATCTAAACCCCTATAACTATTCTTCTTGGGGTTCTTGCCATGAGCACCACTGCCTCCCGTCACTATCATCATTTGACATTCCATATTTTCTATATCAGTTCCTGGATATCCAGGTTTCTCACCCCAAGTCCTGACATCATCTTGCATGATGTGACTTTAGCAATGAAGTAGATAATTCATCTCGCCAGGGCCTTTTTGCTCCTTATCTGCAATAACTTTGTCCTCTACACTTCTGAAGCTCCCATGGCCAAACTGCCTGGACCTGTCCTCACATCAAATACTTTCCTTCTAAAATAATGAATGAGTGGATGGAACCATCTGGAACAATAATAATGATGAGATAATGAAAATGTTGAAATGTGGAATGAGATCACATCATCTCCATATGGCTGATACCAGGGGGATTTTTGAAGACTTTCTTCCCCCCCAGGCAGATGTGAATTAGCAAAGAAAGAATATAGAAGAAAAAAGATGTGCTTTTAATCCTCCTTCCTGTGCGATTTCTCCAGGCATTTCCTCCAAATATGCAAAATCAACCATATCTCAAACATGAAGCAATCTGTTCCAATAGCCTCATACAGGGGAGATCTGGAAGATGTGACTGTAGCGTGTGTGGCTGTGTGTGTGGTAGGGATGATGGAAGGTAAAGCATGGGGTCGGTAAGTGAGGGGTGTCAGGTGTACTGGGCTGATAGTGCCTCCCTCCCCAGCATTCTTGCCCACCCAGAACTTCAGCATGTGACGTCTTTCGGAAATAAGGCCTTTGTAGATGTAGTTAGTTAAAATGAGATCAAACTGGATTAGGTTGGGTCCTTATCCCATGACTGGTTTCTTTATAAGAAGAGAGTACAGAGACATAGACACAGGGGGAAAGGCCATGTGACGACACAGGTAGAGACTGGAGCTATGCTGTCACTACCCACGGAGCACCAAAGATTACTGGCAGCCACTAGAAGCCAGAAGTGGCAAGAAAGGACTCTTCCTGCAAAGCGGGGGGAATGGGAACATCTAGAATAGTGTCAGCAATAAAAATAAAGTTAAAAAAAAAAGAAAGACAGGGTTCTCCCCTGGAGCCTTCAGAGGGAGCATGGCGCTGCTGACACCTGGGTTTCTGACTTCTGACCTCCAGAACTGGGAGAGAAGACATTTGTGCTGTAAGCCACCCAGTGTGCGGTACTTGGTTACAGCAGCCCTAGGAAACTAATACACAGGGGAGCAGTGAGGTTGTTTCATCTTGGTTATTCTCCCTTAAGTGTTTATTTTCCCTGCATGTTAATGAAACTCATTACTCTATCCCGCCCCCCTCATCTCTCCTCCTAGCCTCCTATCTCCATTGACAGTCTCATTTGAGTTAGAAAAAGAATGGAATAATCTCTTGCAAAAAAATAGAACATAGGCAGCATCACCATTGCTTTTGCTGGATTAAAACAAGTATTATTTGCAATAATATGCAAAACACGGCAAAGCACTCCACATACATTATTAGCTCTAATCCTCACTACAGCTCTGCAAAATAGGCTATATTATTACTACTTCTGAAATGAAATGAAGCCTCAGAGAAAACTTCTTACAAGTAATTTGATTTATATGGACAGTTTGATGACATACTTGACATCCGGTCAGAGTCTTTACCAACGGAGCATAAAAAAAAATTTGTGTCCCTAAAACACTTAGTTCTGAATATGACGAAGAAGAAAGAATCATGCCCAGTAACTGCTTGCTCCCCGGTTTGTTTGCTAGCCCAAATAAAACTTTATTAACATGCAGTAGACATTTAATCCAGGTTTCCTCTTCTTCCCCCTCAATCCCACAGCACTTTCCATGACACTCGTACAAACCCAAACTCTCTGAGTGAGGCCCTGCCCTGGCACAAAGCTGTTGTTTGGTGGTCCACCTGCCCCTTGGAATCCTTCTCACCTCATCCGGCTCAGAGGTGGGCACGAATGCCCCAGACTTCACTGTCTGTGCAGTGATTGACTGAACAAGTCAGACAGGTTAACACTTAAAAATGTGTCTGTAATTAGAAAATATACTTCTCACTTTTGCTAGTATATGACACTATCAATATTTTGTTTTCATTTATAATTTATTTTTCTTCAGAGAAACCAAGATGGTGGCATAAGGTATACACCTGTACATACTGCCTCTCACAACCCCACCAAAACTACAACTAAAAGACAAAACAACTATCATCCAGAACCATGGGAAAGCTGGCTGAGTAGAAGTTCTACAACTAGAAGGAAAGAAAACACACACATTGAGACTGGGTAGGAAGAGCAGAGGTACGGAGGTGCGTGAATAGGGCTGGCAACTGGGTGCACTGTTTTTTTCAATCAGGAGGGAGATACAAGCTCCCAACTGCTCTGAATTCCAGTTTCCAGCGAGACTCTGGGGACCCAGACTCCTACGGGGAGAAATGACTGTCTGGCATTGGGTTGGAAAGCGAGGGTGGCTTTCTCGCAGAGGTGCTCGCAGGAATCATTGTTACTGTGTGGGGGCGTGGGACACGGGGATGCGGAGACACGGAGACATGGAGACATGGAGACGTGGAGACGTAGAGATGGCTGACTAGCAGCCATCGCTGTTTGCTCTACCCTGGTGATTCCCTGAGACCCCACCCCACCCAATTTACAACCCCACCCAAGCTGTGCACAACGGCTTTTGCATATGAATGGCCTGTCTTTTTGCAGCCTAACTTAACAAACTGCAGCTGGGTCAGAGAGCTCCAAAACTTCCAACCCCCAAACAAAGAGGAGAAATCTGCAGATCTTGCTGTAGCTCCTGCTGGGTGGCCTCAGGCAGTAGCTGACTTTGCACCTCTTTGGAGATCCAGGAGCCAATGTACCTAGTGGTCAGTGTGAGATGATACCAGATTTCAACTCCTCACATCCATAAGTGACACACTCAAGAGGCAGACTCAGTGAGCACCAAAGCCCCACTGAAACAAGTCCTGCCCATAAGGGTGTCTCCAGCACAGCAGTTCTTCCATTATAGACACAGCAGGTCCTCACAGCCAATTGGCCTGTAGTTCAATTCCTCCCAGTGATACCAACAGCAATCAAGGCTTAATTACAACAAGACTGTGCACACAGCCCACAAAGGGGTGCACCAAGAGTGTCCACCTCAGGTGATTGGGGAGGCTGAGCCACTGTGCCCTAGAGGACACCTACCACACAAAGGGAAGCAGGCAAAATGCGGAGACAAAGAAACATGTCACGAATGAAAGAAATGGAGGAAAGCAAACTATTGGATATAGAGTTCAAAACCACAGTTATAAGGTTACTCAAGAATCTTCTAGAAACCTCCAAGAAACTTAGTGAGACATCCAAGGAACTTAGTGAGATCTTCAAGGATCTTAATGAGAATGCCAAAAAAATGGAAAAGGACCAGTCAGAAATTAAGCATACACTGTCTGAAATAAAGAATAATATACAGAAATTCAACAGTAGACAAGAGGATCCCAAGAATCAAATAAAAGATTTGAAATACGAGGAAGCAAAAAACACCCAACCAGAAAAGCAAAAAGAAAAAAGAATCCAAAAATATGAAGATAGTGTAAGGAGCCTCTGGGACAACTTCAAGCATACCAACATCCGAATTATGGGGGTGCCAGAAGAAGAGAGAGAACAAGATATTGAAAACCTATTAGAAGAAATAATGACAGAAAACTTCCCCCACCTGGTGAAAGAAATAGACTTACAAGTCCAGGAAGTGCAGAGAACCCCAAACAAGAGGAATCCAAAGAGGACCAGACCAAGACACATCATAATTAAAATGCCAAGGGCAAAAGACAAAGAGAGAATCTTGAAAGCAGCAAGAGAAAAACAGTTAGTTACCTACAAGGGAGTACCCATACAACTGTCAGCTGATTTCTCAACAGAAACTATGCAGGCCAGAAGGGAGTGGCAAGAAATATTCAAAGTGATGAATAGCAAGAACCTACAAGCAAGATTACTCTACCCAGCAAAACTATCATTTAGAATTGAAGGGCAGATAAAGCGCTTCACAGACAAGAAAAAGCTAAAGGAGTTCATCACCACCAAACCAGGATTATATGAAATGCTGAAGAGTATTCTTTAAGAAGAGGAAGAATAAGAAAAAGGTAAAGATAAAAATTATGAACAACAAAGTGACAACAAATACATATCTATCAACAAGTGAATCTAAAAATCAAGGCAATAAAAAAATCTGATGAACAGAATAAACTGGTGAATATAATAGCATCAGGGGCATAGAAAGGGAGTGGACTGACAATTCTTGGGGGGAAGAGGGCGTGAGGGATACGGGAAGAGATTGGACAAAAATCTTACACCTATGGATGAGGACAGGGGCGGGGGGGGGGTAAGGAAATGGGGTGGGGGTGGGGGGGAACCGGGTGGAGGGGAGCTATGGGGGAAAAAAAGATGAACATCTATAATAATCTGAACAATAAAGATTTATTTAAAAAAGTTATTTTTCTTCAAATGGGGATGAAAGTCCATTGACATGTAAAGTCTGACTCCCCAGTTGCAAAGGTCCAAACAAAAATACAACAGTGGGGAGTAGGAAGAAATAAATAAACCCCCACTGACCCTGCATTTTGGTCCATTAGGCTTCCTTTGCCAACACCTTTACAAATGCAAATGTAATTGCCTCCTGGGAAGAAAGCAGGAGTCCTGACAGGTAATCTCAGGTGCCAGTAAATAAGGACGGAACAGGAGACTCATCTGCTAGGACCGTTTCTTTTAAAGATGAGGATTGGAATTTGTTGCTGTCTTCTCTTGGATTGTGTATTAAAATGGGGCTTTTATTTGCTCTGTCACAGAAAGCACTTTGTGGTCCTTCTGTCGGCTTCCTTTCCAGTTGGAAGGGAGAAAAACTAGCGGCCTTTGGACATCAAGTCTTTCGGGGGCATTATCTTAGTTCTCATCACTCAGAAGAGTAGGCTTATAAACTGACAGGAGAAAACCTATTATCTTTCTAAACCATGTTCCTAGAAACAAATAAGACCATCAGAGAGAAAACATCTGCATTCAAATTCTTGGGACATTTATTGTTACAATCAGAACTTATTTGCTTGTATTTAAATATTGACATATTATTCTGATGTGATTTTCAATTTATTAATCAAAAATATATTTTTTCACTTAAGAATTTACTTAGTATCTTCTGTGCTACACCATGGACTATATTTACAAAGGTAGTTATTCCTGTTACCAAGGAGCTTACAGATCAGGTCTATGAGAGCTGTGCACAGGTGAAGGAGAAGGAGATGGCTTTTGCCAACACTTACTGAGTGATTTCTATGTGTCAGGCACCATTCAAAGTGCTTTACAAGCACAAACTCTTTTAATCTTTAGCTACTCTATGAAATAAGTGATATTTTTATCTTCATTTTACCAATGAAGAAACTGAGGCACAAAATGTTTGGAAACTTGCCCAAGGTCAGACACCTGGTAAGTGGTAAAATCAAGCCACAAACTCAGGTGAATTAACCACAATTGTTATATTACATCTCACATTGGGTAGAACACACAATATATATCAATAATAATAAATTAAATGCCCATCAGCAGATGAGTAGATTAGAAAACTGTGGTACATCTACACAATGGAATACTATGCTGCTATAAAAAAGGAATTCTTACCATTTGCAACAGCATGGATGGAACTGTAAAGCATTATGCTAAGTGAAATAAACGAGTCAGTGAAAGATAAATACCACATGATCTCACTCATTTGTGGAATATAAAGAACATTATAAACTGTTGAACAAAAATAGAAGCAAAGAAGCATCAGACTGTCAAATTACAGCGGGAAAGCAGGGGAGGGTTGGGGGGATAAGAGGTCAACTGAAGTACTTGTATGCATGCATATAAGCATAACCAATGGTCGTAAGACACTTGGGCGGGGGAGTGAGGGCAAGTGTGGGGGGGGGGGGTAGGGGAGGCCAGGGGGAGGTCAATGGGGGGAAAAAAAAGGAGACATATGTACTACTATTTGTAATACCTTAAACAATAAAATAATAAAAAAATAATAAATTACTAGTAGTCACTAGCAATATTAAGACAAATGATAAGTGGGGAGATAATGTGATAAATGATGAATGGGGAAATCATCCTGGGGTGTGGTCAAGGAGGCCTTTGTGATGTGAAACCACAATTAGAACCAAACAAAGAGATCACTCACGTCCTCCCCATTAGCACACAGAGGCTGGAGGCTCTGAGAAGCAGCAGGAGAGAACCTGTGTCTTTAACCCTTTGTTTCTCAAACTCTTTGGGTTTGAAGCCATTTTTCTTCGGGGAATACTTAAAGAGTATCTTTGGCACACTTTAAAGCAATATTGCAAATGTTAGCTTAGAAGAGTGAACTAGATGGTAGGGTCATCTATTTACAGAGACTACCCTGCATTTCTCTGCCTCTGCTGTCAGTATCCAGAAAGGATCTGAAGTTACGAGAGGAAGGGCCATTGGAAACATCAGAGGACTGTAGGATGTGAGTGGAATTCACCACCATCAAGTTTTATTTATTAGGTAAACCTTCTCTCTAGCCGGGGTTGTATTGTCATGGGCTCTAGGGAAGGAAAATGAAAGATATTTAAAAAAATATATTTTTATTTAAATACTGGCGGACTGCGGAGTATTTACTTTAACATAAAAAAAGACAGTTCCTGCCCGGCCCATGTGCTCAGTGGTTGAGCACCAACCCATGAACCAGGAGGTTATGTTCAAGTCAGGGCACATGCCTGGGTTGTGGGCTCGATCCCCATCACTTAGAAGAGTAGGGCACTTCTTAACATCCCATCAGAGAAGAGAGGAGACTCAGTCCTGCCTCCATGAGAATGTAACAGACAAGTAAACAAGGAACTGTTTGCTATGAAACAGTCCATGAGGGGCTGTTACAGTCCAGTAGGGGATGTGCAGGAGGCGGCCTATTGATGTTGATGTTTCTCTCTTTCCCTCTTCCTTCCTCGCTAAAATCAATTAAAACATATTAAAAAAAAAAGATAGCTCCTTATTTTCTCTGGTCTTAGGTATTTAGTTCCATAGGAACACTGTCATCTTCTATAATACATTTTTATAACATTTTATCCGTATTGTCAGGATTATTTTATAGTCAAGTTGGTCACCTGTAGCTATAATCATGTTCAGTATCTATTAATGGGTCTTGTGTTTCCTTTTGCACAAAAATTGTACAACCTAGAGAAAGCAAAAGCTGTATCCCAACTCTTACTTTGTAGATTTTTTTCTTTAAAATATATAGACATTTACATTTGTTGAGTACACTCCTTCTGCTAGAAACTATATGTTATGTAAGTCTCAAATGTTGACCTCACTCTGGGAGGCAGTTGTCACTCTCATTTTATACAGGAGGAAACGGAGGCTCAGGAAGATTAAATCAACTACTTAGGGTTCAATAGCAAGAGATAACCGTGATTTGAATTATTCTCAGTCTGACTCCAAAGCCACACTTTTAAACCTCTACCATATTGCTCCCTTAAATGGGAAAAATTACTGAAGAATAAATCAGCCCTTGAAATACTAGAATTTAAAGCATTTCAGGCAACTGAATAAAAAAATGGTCGTTGCTTGGATGACCAAGACAGGCAATTTCAAACCATATTAGCTAAAACTGAAAATTGTTCCAATAATCTCTCTGGCGTAAGTGGAAAAAAAAGAAAAGCCCATCACGGACAGTTTTATAGTGAAAAGCTCCTTGTTTGGTTGTCTATTACATTCCCATGGAGGCAGGACTGAGTCTCCTCTCTTCTATGATGGGATGGTAAGAAGCCCCTGGCTCTCTGTTCCGCCCTAGGACAGACAGGAAGCAGTGGCTGAGAACATGTGTGAAAATGTGTGTGTGTGAGCCATGTGCACCCCAGAGGCACCAATCCACCTGTTCCCTCGGAGCCTGTGCAAGCCCAGAAAAGGTTCAGGGTCTGTCCCAGAGGACCAGGGTCGTTATCCCCAGCCAGAATGAGGGCTTGGGTGGCATAGATACAAGGGAGAGAAATGATTCTCTCTCTTTTTTGCCCACTGTTTCCTTCCCAGAAATTTCTGACAGAACTGCAAGCAAGATGCACTATGTATCTTCTACTCTTGAATATAGAGGACCAAACAGAAAAGTGGGCTGTAGCTGAGGAAGAGCTTTCTTTTGAGCAACGACATGAAGGGCTAATTCTTCTACCCAATCTTACCTAATAATAGGCAAACATGTAAATTGACCGTACCTTCGCTACACCCATAGCCAATCAGAGTGACCATGCAAATTAACCAAAAAAAAGATGGCGGTTAATTTGCATACATAGGCACCCAACGCCTGTGTCCCAGGAACATCCTGGCACCCAGGTCACTGTGAGGTAAGGCCTGATGCAGGAGCAGACCCCCTGCAATCAATCGCAGGGAGCTGGGGCTCCACTCCTGCACAAGGCCAAAAGCAGACCCTCTGCGATCGATCGCAGGGAGCTGGGGGACCTCTCCTTCTCCAGGCGAAATCTGGAGGCTTTCGGCCTGGGGCAGGAGCGGACCCTCTGCGATTGATCGCCTGGGCACAAGCAGACCCCCTGTGATTGATGGCAGGGAGCTGGGGCTCCGCTCCTGCCCTAGAGGCTTTTGGCCTGGGCAGGGGCGGAGCCCACAATTGGTGTGAACTATAGAGGAAACACCTTTTCTGACTGCACATTGGCTAAGCTTCCTGTATGCCACTGGTAATATTCTTAGTAACTTGGGTAATAAGAATCCAAAAAGGTGATCTAGGGTTTTTCCACCACACTTCTGGAGAAAAAAACGAAGGTCCGCTGCTGGAGGGCTAAGAAATGTCATATCCTGCCCTAGCCAGTTTGACTCAGTGGATAATGCCTCGGCCTGCTGACAGCAGAGTCTGGGTTCATTCTGATCAAGGGCATGTACCTAGGTTGCAGGTTCCTCCCTGGCTGGGGCCTAGATCAGGGCTCATGCAGGAGGCAACCAATCAAAGTGTTCCTCTCACTTTGATGTTTCTCTCCGTCTTTCCCTTTCTCTTCCACATTCTCTAAAAGCCAATGGAAACATATCCTCAGGTGAGAATAAAAAAAAAATAAAGAAAGAAATGCATATCCTATGAAAGACACATCTTGAAAATGCCTAAAGAAAGTTGTCATTTTTTCTTGGTGAAGGAACTGGAGTCTGTGTTGATGAAAACACCTTGGTGGCTGCGGTGACTGACAGTGGCTGCAGCAGCGGGGTGATGGGGCTGGTGCTTTCCCCTGATCAGCCCGGTTGCCTCCCACAAAGGGAGGCCAGACTGTGGCTTAGGCCGTCAGTAGGACAGCCCCTGAAGGCTCCCAGTATGTGAGAGGGGGCAGGATGGGCTGAGGGACTCCCCACCCCCAGTGCATGAATTTCATGTACCGGGCCCCTAGTCTTGCAATAAATAATAAATTAACCAATCTGTTGAAAAACTGTAAACATGAGTTTGATTTCCTAATGTAAAGTCACCAGCATTTCTTGACCACATTTCCCCCATATACTAGTATTCTCCACATTCTCAACCAGGTGTGAATAGCTATTTGCCAACCTTCTTGAAACTCTGGAAAGCCTACCATGTCCCAGGCAGTGCTTGGCGCTTTTTGTACCCAATCTCTTTTCTTTGTCACAACAATATGATAAAGATATTATTGTCTAGAGATAATTTTATAGAGGTTCAGTAACTTTCCTGAAGTCACAGAGTAAGCTTGTGACAGAACCAAGATGGGGACCCACTTTAGTCTCCAAAGCTTACCTGTGCTCCATGATGTTGTACTGCAGGGGCGAGCTTTAGATGCGGTTGAGCCCTCACAGACGGTCTATGAATCCCGTAGGAAGCGTTTACTGGCAATGCCAGTCTCTCAGTAAGTCTGCATGTTCCTGGAGGGGCGGGGTCTTTTTAGATGACAAGTGTCTGGCACAGTCTCTGGCACATAGTAGATCCTCAATCAATATCTGTTGCATTGAAATCCAACTGCTCACATAGATGTGACCTATTTGACAACGTTTCAGCTAAGTTTCCAGGTACATTTAAGTCATGTCTGACCTTTACTTGGGATCTTTACACTGGGGTCTTATTTTGATTTTGTGACATAGAATGTGCATAAAGGATAAGGGGTGTTGCCTTCAGACATGGGAGGCATTAATAAATCAATGAGATTCTGCATGCCAATCTTAATATAATGGACATGGGTTATAAGGAGACAAGGGTGTTTCTGGGAAACAAGCGTTGTGTTTTGTTCTTCTCTATTTCTAAATAAATTTAGGACACTCAGTTATCACGCCTGAACTCTTCTATTTACTCGGTGGCTTCCAATCCTGATATGCAAGACCATATTGTAAACATGTAATTTTTAATTTGAGGCTGTTACATTTTCACAATGTAAAACATTGGATTTCATTCTCTCTCATATATGAGTTTTACAAATGTGGATTACAAAATACCAGGATTCAAGGGAAAGGTAGAGCTGAATGGTGGCCCTGTTTCCCTACCTTGGGATGAACTGGCTGGTGATGCCTTTAAGGACATGGCTATTTCTGCAGCCCCCTGTGGAAGGAGTCTCCTGGTCCATATCTGCAGCTGTGCTCTTTTCTGGAACATTTCCTCTACTGAGCAGGGGGTCCTTTTTGTTGAATCCAATTGGATAGCTGGTAACATGTTACTTGGTGAGAATCAGGATATTAGCATGTTGTTATATTTTTAAGAAATTATCTTTATTTTGATTGTTTATCTAGACATGCCAATGGATATTTAGGCCACATTTTGAGCAAAAACTCACAAGGTGTTTTTTGTTTTTCCCCCCAAAACTTACTTGTGTACACAAAACAACACAATTTTAAGGGTTTGCTTAAAAGAACAAAGCGTAAGAAATACAGTGAGATACAAGCTCATAACCAATTTTCAAATCAATGAGCATATCTGATTCTACATGAGAAAAGGTTACAAAACAGGTCTGTATTTTGTAGGAAGCGCTATAGAAGGACAGTGTTGCAGGATGCGCTCCGAGTCCCCTTGTGGGAAGCCTTAAGCACTAGGAACAGTGGGGTCTTGACGCAGCCTAGCAGGGGCTATAGGTGGGTCAGGGTTTCATGAACAAGGTTCTGACTATTCACAGAGGCTGTTGTTACAAGGAAAAGCAGGATTTGCCTATCAGGCCTGGCAGTGTTATATAGTCTCTTTCTCTCTTTTAATTTGATTTCATTTACCTTGCTTACTAAAAATAGCCCTTTGACCCCTTTCTTCTCAAGCAATGAAAGAATTAAACTCAAGTCAGCTGTCGGTGGCCCATGGACCAGAAGAAGAATGTGAAGACAAGGTCCATGGATGATCCGCAGCTGTGTCTTGACTAGTAACTGGACTCCTTCCACTGAAATATTGCAAGAGAGCTACTGGTAGGCAAGAAAGAAATGTTTTCACATTCTCTTGCTTTGCCTAAAAATAAAGAACTCAAGAAATCTCCAGTTGACTGAACGGAGGCCACAAATGCATCATGTCTCATTTTACTTCCGATTTTTATTGTACCAGTAGCTGCTTCATAGGCTTAACCCCTGGATATTTGGTAGTTTTCTCTGTGAGTTTTTCTTTAAGACCTAATTGTAGCATAAATACTTTGGCCCTATAAATCTGGAACTACTAAAAACGCCCCCAATATTATTTATTTAAGTTACAATATAAATATAATTTAAACAAAGTCCATTTCCTAAAGTCAAGGTAGAGCTAAAATAGCCTTTTCTTTCTAATCTCTACTGTATTGCCCCCAGGAACTGCTGTCCTTGATTTGATCTCATGTACATTAAAAATAGGTGACTCAAAAGCCCTTTCTGCATCATCAAACCAAAATAAGTGAGGTTTGGAAGCAGGGATACATTCAACATCTTCCCTTTTGGGCCCTACCAAGCTGAGAGCTTCCGAGTATTACAGCAATAAAGAATCATCTGTCAGTTCATAGTTATTACAGAAAAAAATAAAGTTAGTGTTTAGTTTTCACAACTTCCCTTCTTACCCCTACCAACTATTTCAACTTATCAAATCCATCCATTTCATGAGGTTTTCACTCTTTCTTTACTACCATCTGACAATCTCTCCATATTCAATAAAACTATAACCAACATTCCAAAATTTCCCTAAACCTTAACTCCGCAAGCCTTAGTCTCTCTGCAGGAACTTCTTACAGTCCAGTCAAGTTTCCAACATTTCATCTGTACGTTAGGAGAAATAAAAGCGGCACGTAGAAAATGAGAGTTAACTGGCGTTCTATTGTGAAACAGCTTGATAGTGGCAGGAACGATCATGAAGTCACCTTCCACCACCACACCATTTCAGTAAAGAGAAAGGGGCAGTGCCGATTTTCACCTAACATTAGTGATGCTGGGACTTCTAAACAGAAGGTTCAATGCACAGAGGTTAGCTGACTAGAGAAGACTGTCACAGACTGATTTACAGCCACGTGTTTGCAGAAAAAAAATGGCCACAAAATTCCCAGGTGATTCTACGAGTGACAGGCATGATTAAGCATAATGATCTGCCAGGAAGGTAAATTCTGTGAGAAAATGGAAATATGTTCTTTACTTAAATAATATCACCCATCTTCAGCTAAACAGGTGGGTAGCGGTTCACATGAAATTACGGAAAAAGAAAAATCCAGTCACGATGAACACCAAAGAAATGCATGCCAACCATTAACCAAAGGTGCTTTGGTGCTGCAGCCATAGGCGGAAGGGTGGGAGGGGAGCAGGGAATTCCCTGACGCTTAGATGACAGGGCCATAGAGGCTCCTGAGACCTGCTATGTCTCCTGCAAGGCCGACACACTGCCATGTTCCATGACAAGAGTCACATAAACACAAGCTCATCAGCGGGCTCGGGGGACAGAATGTGCAACATCGCTGCGTTGAAAAGTGACTTCAGGTTTGCCAAAGGGTCTCGTTAATCTGAGGAAATGATGCTCGGTGCCACAGGTCAAATGCTATGGTCTCAAGCGGAATGCACGTGAAGTTTCCAGAATCTTTCCTCAAAGACTTGATTGGGTTTGGTTTGTGACCTTGGTTGGGATGCAGAAAGGTGGATATGGGAAGGCAGTTCAGAAGGACATCTGTGAGGACTGGAGTTGGGCAGCTTTCAGAAGATGAAAGATGTTTAAAGTTAAGGCCTTTATCTGCAAACAATAGTATATTAATAAACTCTATACCATATTTACAAATGCATTCTCTTGTATTAAAACTAACAGGATTCTGTTCACAGTGCCATTGTTTATACAGGTAGCAATCCCATAATACTCATGTATTTTGGCATGGGAATCAGTAGCGCTTGGTATTTACAGAAAATGTACATGTGGTGAATATAAACATGTCACTGAAACTGAGTTATTGATAAAAGACAGATTGGCTAATGGTGCAAAGGAATGAACTGTACAGCACCTTCCCCTCGGATCGGATAGGAAACGTGGATTCTTAAATTGAGAAGATGCCAAATCTCTGACCCAAAGTGGCATAAAGTCAGTAACAAAACAATGAACCCCCTGTTCAAGTTTGGGTACACTGAGGAATCTTAGTCCAAAGTTTTAGATCCATTGTCTAGTGCATAAAATATAAAAGTTAAAAAGATTTATTATTATTTGATAATAATAATAATTATTATTAAAATAGAAGGTCCTTTCTCTCATGCTCTCATCTGTGCTCTTGCACGTAAGACCAATATCCTTGGAGTTCCAAATATGCTGGTGTTTTTGTCATGCAGATCAGCAGTCAGATGGCAAATGCTAAAATGCTCTGGACTTAGGAACTGCTGCCTGTCACAATGTGACCCAGGGCCGTGGGGACATGGCAGTAGCACCTCTTTCTTTCTCCCAGTCTTCTCCGTGAGGGGCAGGCCTGCCCCTGGACTCGGCTCCCATGTGACTGAATGGAGTTGCTCATTTCGGCAGCTAATGCTGAGGTGATGAATGGCTTCTGTACACTGGGAAGAAGGAGGGGAGGCAGGTGAGTGGGAGCAAGGTGGCATTCCAAAGAGCCCCAGGATGAAACCCAGAGAGCGGCTGGGTTGATGGTCAAGAACCCCTAGAACTCCCCTCTCAGGAGGTCTCTGCTCAAGGCGGTTCTCATTCTCTGTGTGCAGAGCAGGGGGCAGGCCTGGCTGGCACTAGGGGGCGATGCCTTCAGTCACAGTCTGCTCCTCATTCTCAGTCCCGTGGTCTGTGTGGTCTGGGCTGCCACCACCACTGCTTCTGTGTTGCTTGGGCAGCAGGCTCTTCCACTGGGCTTTGTTGTGTGCAAGATGGCTTAGCATGTTCTCAGACAGGGCACTGTTTCCGGTGAAACGGGCCCATTCCTGGAAGAGTGGCTCCACGATGTAGGTCATGAAACCTGAAACAGGCAAGGCCAAACGCATCACCACAAGGGCAGTAACACCTACTCCTTCCTCCCTCGCAGACAGGACCGGGCCGCTATGTATTTGGCCCAGGGATATGGAGGCAAAGTAAATGTGGTTCCTACCCTCAGCCAAGGAGCATGAGGTATGTCTTCTTCAGCTTGGCATTTCACCTCTCCGTGCCTCAGTTTCCTCATTTGTAAAAAGGAGTTAAGAAGGGTACCAAACCCACAGGGTTGTTATGACAACGAAATGGCTTAACACATGTAAAATGCTTAGAAAGCTCCTGGCACACAGTAAACACTCAGTAAATATTGGTTATTATTCCTCGCAGAGGGAGAAAGACATAAACAAGTGGAAGGAAGTTTGTGCTAGAACTAAGGAGGATGGGTGGGGAGGCAGGAAAGGGAAAATGAAATCAGCAAGGGGCACATCACTGATTTAGACCATCTGAGGAATTCATACCTTTAGCCTGTAGAATCTTTTTTAAGGATTATCTTTTCATAGTTTTGTCTTACTTTCAATTGTGTTAACCAACTAACAGCAGGTAAATAAAAGTTCATCTTCAATACAGATTTTTACGTACATAAAAGTCTTGGTTTAATTAAATAAGACTGTTGATATCAGACTTCTTTTTTTTTTTGCATGCCTGTTCTCTTAATTATTTTAGACTTGTTGCTTTCTAATTATATTTCATGCTTAATGTGTGTTTCGTATTAAACACGATTTATGAAAGTAAAGATAACTTTCAGTCTAGGCAGGAATTAATAGAATGATCACAAACATATACATATTTAGGTTTTATTGTTATTTCCTTGAAATGTAGGTGTGGGGAGAAAAGGCAAGTGTTTTTCAGCAAAATAAATCTCCCACCAACTCACCCTGTATGTGAACAAGCATGTGAATTATGAGGCTTGATTTGATTATCTTTTCATTGGACAAACAGTAGGTCCTTGGCCTTTGAGGATGCTATAGAGATGGGAAGAGGATGTAGCAATGCAGAATGTTACTGTACATTTCTGCATTATCTCATCTTAGGTGAAATATAATTTAAATATTATAAGATCATCTTAGATAACCCAAACCGAGGAGGAAAGTTAAGTCAGCAACTTTATGTCTGTATTTTAATAAGGTTATGTAGGGAGTGAGCAAGTACGAATTTCATTCTTGAATTTTCTTGCTTCCTATTCTTGGATTTTCTTCACCTCCTTCACAATCTCCATATCTAGTTTCTAATATCTTTCATCTTAACAAAGATTAGATATCTAAAAAGATAGTTTGCAAAACTATAACGTTTTAGATGTAAATATTTATCAAGTTTACCTTAAATAGAAAAACATTACGAATCCAACATTTTAGAATCCAATACTTAAAAATCAACTCATTTTCTTCCTGAAGGTACTCTGGAATTACATCTCTGTGTTTCCACTTGTCCTGTATAAACCTCTTACAGTAGATAGGAAAGCCATTTTAAAGTCTGGACGACAGACTTTAAAACACAATTTTTCAAACCAGGGCAGGCTTTCATTTCAAACTCATGACCAGATTTGGGAACCTCCCTCTGCTACGCAAATGGTGGAGGGACTTTGCCAGGATATTGTCCTCTTGAAGGGGAGGGAATGGGGGAAAGGAGAGATGGTGGCCTCTGAGTAAACAAGGATTGAAGGAGAGCCTCTTCCCCTCATCTTTCTACAGATTTCACCAGTCAGAGGGTCTTTGAATTCCATATCTTCTTTTCAAAATGTAGAGTTTGATGGCAAGAGGAGAGCAGGGGTGGGTGGGGTGGGGAGATAGGAAGTCCCAGTTCCACTTGGGTGAATATGAATTACTTAAACAGAAAATCAGATCTAAACCTGGGATGGCACTCAGGAAATTCCCACGTGGATTGGGACCGGGAAAAGAGAGCGGACATTTTCAGTCCCAGGGGAACCAAGACAGAGGAAATTGCTGCTTTACTTAGGACCCACTGGGAAATCCTTTGTCTGGGACGCTGAGGCCCAGCCCCCATTGGACTCTATTTATTTGTTTGGATTTTTCCAGTTCAGTCTGATCTAGCTCTACACACCACACTTCTCAACCCTGAACCTACATAGCTGGGAGATGTGGAACAGAGACAGAGAAAAATATATGTACTAAGGATTGTTTTATAATCACCTTCTTTTTCTCTTTATTATTGGTGTGCTGGTGTAGCATCCAGGGGATTTTCCTAGTCACTTAGTCCCCATCCCATTTTAAAAACAGGTATCTATGGTAACCACATTTTCCTGAGCTGAAAATCAGGACATATGATCTGACAAAATAAATGTGTTCTCATGACAACAGGATAGAATCTCTGAAATCAGCTTCGTCGTGAAAATCCAGGTTGTATGCTTAACAATGTGAATGTTTTTCTTTGGTGGTTCCAAGTGTCTTTAACAGGTGCCTGGCAGGTTTTTTTCTATCCAGAGCTTAACGAAGTGGGTCAGTGGATTAGGAGTTTGGTCAGGGTGAATCCCTTTTGAATCACATTTAGGGAACCTCGACAGGAGGGAGCTGGATCCGGGGAGGCCAAAGCTGCATTTCTGTTAACGTTGCTCCTCCTCCCCTTTCCCAGCAATTCTGTGGCTTCACCTGCCTTGGATTCTTCCTGGGTTCAATTTTTTATAACACCCCCTTTCCCTTTTTTGGGTAGGAATCACTTTAATTGTAAAAACAACAGAACAATATTAAGGAAAAAAAGGATAACCAATAATCTCATAATTCCAACATATCCATTTTAATGTTTGTAGATTCCATTCGATTCTTTGTAACTAGATTAATGTTGTCCCTATTTCCCTAGGATTACTTCATCATATTTTGTGAGACTGAGGATTTGATTTGACCTTCAGTGATTGTAAGCGTATCATTTAAGAAATATTTTTATTGTTGACAGTATTACAGATGTCCCCTATTTCCCCCCCTTTACTCTCCTCTGCCCAGCCCCTCTCCCCGCTCCCTCCCACCCAGGCTTTCGCCACACTATTATTGTCTGTGTCCATGAGCTATACATATAAGTATGTAAGTTCTTTGGTTTATCTCTTTTCGACTGTAAGCATATCATTTTAACTTGCTCTGGTTTTCTCAATTTTAAGCTTATCCTTTTCTGGTGCCCCTTTCCCTCCCAGTGTCATGGCATTAAGCTTTGAGGCTTTGAGGTCTGCAACATTGTGAATGCACTAAGCTGTCTGAGGCCTGTGGACTCTGGTGAAAAACATGAACTGGTACATGTCAGGGCCATTGCTTATAAGTAAAACTAGAGGCCCGATGCACGAAATTCATGCAGGGAGTTTGGCCCTCACAGCTGCAGTGGCTGCTTCGGCCCTTGCAGCCCCAGCTTCGTCCTGAAGGATGGCCGGAAGGTCGTTCAGCTGTTTGGTCTAATTAGCATATTATGCTTTTATTATTATAGATGTTAAAGTTCTGAGTGTTTTTTTTTTTTCCCTGAGTGGTTTTAATTGGAGGGAACTGTAAGGAAAAGAAAGACGTGCTTTATACGTAGATGAAATTAGTAGAGTGTTTAAGGAGTGATGGAAATTCTTACTGGGTCAAAAATATTTGCCCCCTAAGGTGCCTAAAATTTCCAGTTTGCTTTGCTTAACAATCTTATGTATAACTTTTTAAAGTAACAATTATTTTAGATTCATTAACATCACAGTTTAACAGTTCAGTGCAATGGACACTTGAGAGTGTGGTCTTAAGAGAGTGAGACTGAAGGTAAGTTTTGAAGGAGAGCAGAGAAGGAGGCATAGCATGGCTGGCACGGCCCGGCTGGGTCTGGGCCTGGGCTCTGGAGATTGAATGCTGGGGATGAGTTACATTTATCCAAATTGGAAGGATCCTAAAGGCGGATTTTGCTGACTTCCCACCCTGTAAGTCCTAAAGAGAATGTGAACTAATCCGATGTTCAGCAGCAAATAGTTGATTCTTATTACGTTTCTTCTACTCTATTTGGTTTTGATTTAATTCAGAAATATGAAGTTAATAAAAAGTTAGTTAATGAAGTTAATAAAGGTTAGTTAAGGGTTTATAATAAAGCCTTCACCCAATTTTTCATTACTTCTCAATTGGTAATTACCCAGTACATTAGTCATGATTATGGTGTTTATTTGGACTCAGTCATTCACAGGGGCATTGATTAAAGCTCTAGTTTGGGTATTTCACACACTGTGTGTAGATCGTCTTTTCTTTGTGATTCTTGGCAGAGGTACCGAAAATGTTCCTTTAAAATTAAAATTGAATTCAACTCACCAATTTGTATACTAGGGATTGAATCTTTCTGTTGGTTACAGAGAGGACTGATTTCCAGTTCAAATTTCTGTTCAAGGTCACCTAAGAAGAAAGAAGAAACACATTGGTAATCTAGAACTTATGCAAATGAGTGTTGATAGTTTTATCAACCTATTTGGAAAAAGTGGTCCTGTGAATTAATGTTCTCTGCCTTGTTATCGTTAGGAAGCCTTTTGCTTCCATTTGCTCTGTCTTGCTCTGGTAGCTTCTGTGAAAATTTAAAATATCAGAGTGTCAATGACCATTTATAATAGGCTTGTTGTAAATAGCTGTGCTCTGGGACTAAAATAAACTTTTGAACAAGCTCTATAAAAACAAGAACATGACTAATGGGCATTCCTAACCTGAAATGCAAGTTCTGGCTTTAAGTTACAGGTTAAGAAAACAGATTTTATGCTTCTACCCCACCTTTCACTCTTCCAGACCCTCGTCTGGTTTCACCTGAAAAACCAGAAACGATAAGTAGGTAGGAAATGGAGGCCAGGAACCAGGAGGTCTCATTTGAAGAGCATCTCAGTGTGCAGCAACAAAATTTATCAGAAATAAGGGTCTGATATCTTTCATTCTCATTCCTTAGACTTTTACCTAATATAACTGAAAGTTAAAAAAAAAAGTATAAAGGTCAGAATGATAGTTCTTTTTAATCCCTATGTCAGCTAGAAAACCAAAGGAGAAATGCATCATGCAAAGCTTTATCAAAATACTTTTATTGGTTCTTCCTGAGGGTAAAAAATTGTGGGTAATTGCTGCATTGGGAAAAACAATCTGGTTAATTAGTAGATAAGCTGGTCCTCAGAGAGTAGCTGGGTTTACAGATATGAATGTGCCTCTCCAAACTAGAGGAGCTAAAAATACAACATTTATACATGCTCACTCAGTGTGCCAGGCACTGCCCTAAACATTTTACCTATGTAATTAACTTAATTATTTTACCTATGTAATTAATTAATTACTTAGAATTAACTAATTATTTAAATCCTCATAACCACCTCATTATAATCCCCATTTGACAGATAAAGAAATTGAGATGCAGGGAAAGGAGGTATGTTGACCGAGGTCACACTGTTAGTAAAGAGGGGAGCCTGGGTCCCAACCTAGGAAGTCAGGCTCCAGAGTGTCTGCACTTAACCACTGAGGTAGAACCTCAGAGATGCCACATTTCCATCATTTTCTCTAAGAGTGCAGCTGTGCCTCCCCTGGTGTCTGTGTCCTGGCGATTCTCAAGAATGATGTGAGGCACTCACTCTGGCTTAACCTGAGGAGCTCAGGGAAGCCCGATGATGATAGCCTTCTGAGGACAGGGCATGCCACTGTTTAATATTGAATTGAATTCCCCTAAAGCCAATTCTACTCTTTAACTTCCTATTTCTGTTAATAGTGGTTTCTCAACCCATCTTGACACTTTGGACGAATTTGATTTTTCCCTTTCCTTCACCCTCCACATTGAGGCATCAAATCCTATTTATTCTTCTCTTGCCTTTCCCCCACTACTTTCACTCTGCCTAACTCTAATCTGGTTGATTGAGAAGATACTAATCTGTACTTCCAACAGGACAGAGATTCTACTTCCTGAAGGCATCAAGAGGAGGGGTAGAATCCTAACCCCCGTTCTCAGAATGTAACACTGTTTTCCTAATTTCATCTTTCTCTCTGTCCGCCGCCTTGATTTCAGGGGATTTCCTTTGCTCAACATCACGAGTTATTAAAGATACTTTGGATGGGACTATTAGCAGTCTGTGGAAGCCCAAATCCTAAACTGAAAGCCGTGTAGTTTGGATGACAAGAGTCTGCTTTCTCCTCTTAAACTGGCTGAACTTCTGCTAGACCAACAAGCAATCTTATATAATAAAAGGGTAATATGCAAATTGACCCTAATGGCAGAACGATCAGGAATGACTGGTTGCTATGATGCGCACTGACTACCAGGGGGCAGATGCTCAATACAGGAACTGCCCCCTGGTGGTCAGTGCGCTCCCACAGGGGGAGCTCTGCTCAGCCACAAGCTGGGCTGACTCAGGCTGCCAGTGCAGCTGCAGTGGCGGGAGCCTCTCCCACCTCCTCAGCAGCGCTAAGGATGTCTGACTGCCAGCATAGGCCCTATCCCCCAGGGAGTGGGCCTAAGCTGGCAGGTGGACATCCCCTAAGGGCTCCCAGGCTGCCAGAGGGATGTCTGACTGCCAGCTTAGTCCTGATCCCCCGGGGAGCAGGCCTAAGCTGGCAGGTGGACATCCCCTGAGGGGTCCCAGACTGTGAGAGGGTGCAGGCTGGGCTGAGGGAACCACCCCACTCCGCCCCCCCCCTTCCGTGCATGAATTTTTGTGCATGGGGCCTCTAGTTAAATAACAAGGACCCAATATGCCCTCTCTATTCTTCTCTCTCTTCCAGGGGTCATGCCAGAGCAAAGGGCATGGAAGCTCACCTTTAGTGATCAGAGTTACAGATGTTCTAGGTTGTTCCTCTTATGAGGCTGCACGTGCATATACTCTGAGAACAACAACCGGTTTTTGGCAGAGATTTTACAGATTATTCTTCTTGGTTGATCCCATTTACTCTGCACTTGGACAACAACTTTGATTCACCAACTGTGTGGACCTTACAATCTGTCCAGGTGACATGGTCCCCGAGTTGCTCATAGTCCAAATAAGGGTGCAGGCTAAGCAAAGGAAGGGCAGTCAATGCCAACGGGAGCACATGATTGAGTCAAAACCAAGAGGGGCAGAGGGGAATCTCTTCTCTTTCCCATTGCTTGATTTCCAAGAACGAAGAACCGAGCCCTCCTCTCACTATGCTATTCCAATATGTTCCATATCACACGGTAAAGGAAGTATTTATCTTATAAAACCTGAAACCTCTCTGCTCCAATTTCATCCTATTTTCCTTTGTTTTTCCCCTCAGTGGAGATTTTATATCACGGGCAACTAGAACTGACCTTTTGATTTGTAACCACTTACACCCAACTGCAGTGAAATGACACAGATTGTGGGAGCCACGTGAGTACTTTTCCTCTGAGCGAAAGAGGCGGTGAGCAGAGCCTTTTGGCCCCACACAACCTAATCCATTCTGCTTTGTCTTCTGGCTTTGGGACCATTACAATGTCACTGACACATCTTTAGATGGAGGCTTCTCCAAAAGGCTCACTGTTGCTACTTGACCTCCCCACAGAGCTGGTATGTGGGACACTTCAGGCTTTATTTGTTCTCAACCTCTCACACCTGTTCCCGGCACTAACATCACATCAGGGCACTGTTGTGCCTGAACAAACATCCTGAGCACTGAAACCGGGCCTGGAGAAACAGACTGTGTTTAACGGCTGATATCCCACCCAACGGCAAGGTCCTGCTCAAATTCAGTGCCTTATTTCCGAATGAGTTTGATCTCTTAAAAATTATACCCTAACTTGGGGCCATTTGACTTTTCATGTATCTCTGTGAGAGGATGAAATTAATTCTTGGTCAGCGATGCTCTAGTTCATTATTAGCTTTATTTGAGAAAGTGAGGGGAAGGAACACAAAAGGAGTTAAAGCCTCTGTCAGAGTGGAAAACATTGACCGCAAACGGCATTTAGGTTTTAGGCTGTGTCAGCTCATTAAAATGAAGGTCAGGGTAAAAATCAAACTGCCCCTCACATTTTTATATCCACAGAGGGAAACCATTAAAAAATATATATATATTCCATTCTCACTCACTTTTATTGCACCTCATTACTACCTGTTTCTGTAATAAGTCAATGCTATTTATTTTGAAATTATTTCCAAAAAAGGAATGGATGGTTTGCAAGAGTTAGAGAAAAGTTAGGATAATAAGAGTTGATGAAAGAACAAATGTCACGATAGATTAGCCACTTCCTGTTTTATTAGGACAAATGCCTGAAAGGAGGAGGGGCTGTGAAAACGCAGCTGAAGGCTTGCAACTAACCTTGCCTGTAGAACTCTTCACAGACCCTTTCACTCCACTGCTTGCTCATCTCCCAGATTCTGCAGGGGTTGCAAATGTCAGCACACTTCAAGGCAATCTGAGAAGTGACAGGGCAGGCAGAGACTGTCAGAGAGTGATCTTTCAGCAGCAAATGCACCCCAAGCCCAGGGGGCTGTGCAACCCGCCAGAGTGCCTCGTGGTGCCAGGCCCATGTCTACTCAGGGCCTCCCTCATGTGTCTCTTCAGGAAACAACACTTCTTCACCACACACAAACCCTTCATTCAGAATTCCCACTTTATAGCAGTGAGAAGGAGAGAAGAGCCACCGTCCAAGGACACGGAGCTTTCTGGAGGAGACTTGGGGTGTGCTGGCCAAGGAAAGCCAGCGCCTGGTTCCTTCTGCTGCCCCACCTCTCACAGTGAGGGAGGCCGCCGGGGCCCCAGCCAGGCTCAAGTGAGATCATTTGGACCTCACTCTCACAGTGGCCAAAATGGCCAACCACATACATCACTTAAATGATGTGTGTTTGCATTTATGTTCCCGTGTCTGTGTGTGAGCAAGCTCAGACTGCCAGCCAGGGAGCTAGGTCATATCAAGCTAGGAGTGTTTTATTTGCAGAACTAAATCAAGGCCTCTTGGCTTGCCTCACACTGGCCTGGATCTGGGAGGTCACTTTCTCAGTGATGTTAATCCTAGGAGGATTACCTTGAATTCCCAGAGAAGTAGATTCTGCCCCTTACCACCAGCTGCAGAGAGACCACAGCCCAGATGGGCTCCTGTGGTCTGTCTTGCCCACCAGCAAGGTCTGTTTGTTTTGACCCAGTTCCCTGGGATTATAGAGCTGCTAACAGTGCTGGGGTCTGGGAGAGCCTGGGTTATATAAAATTGCAAATTTGGTTGCTTCTCTATTTCCTGGTTAACGGGGGCACCAGTACATGTTGGAGTAGGTAAGGGGCAGAAGTCCCCTCCAAATTCTGCCCTTTAGGGATTATTTTTTGTGTTAGCTACCTTTCCCTTTGAAATGCAAGTGCTCGGGCCAAATCTTTCAGCTACTCACAACTTGGCTCGAGTCTCTAAAATCAGACCCTGGTTGATCTCTGTGGCACTCAGGGAAGAGAAGACTAATTTGGGAAGAAGGAAGAAGATACAGGCCTGCAGCTGGGAGGAGAGCATTTTCTGGGAAGGATGGGGCACTTTGGACCGCTAGGGGGCAGCATGGAGGCCTGGAGCAGAAAAGACTGCACAGTTCAGTCTGCCGCCTTCAGCTCCATCTCCCTGGTTAAAGTTAGTTTATTTAGATGAGTCCAGGGTCCATCCATTCAGTCTTTTGTGCCAAAAGGAAGACAAAAGAAAATGGAAGATCAAGAAGAAGGCCCTGGTTTGATACCAACTCAGAGTTCTACTTCTGGCGTCCACTCCTCCTCTTTTTCTCATGTGGCAAGTGGCTTCTTGCCATAGAATGACATAGAAAGGGTTGGGTTTGATCTGATTTAATCTATTCAGTTGAAACAATTTAATTATTGGAGCCTAAAAATGCTAAGACTAGGTAAACATATTTGAGCCTCAGATGAAAATATGACTTTAGGCAGTAATGGCTTTAAGTAAAGCAGGGCTTGATTAAATAGGTTTTAGATAAAGGAAGGTTACTTGCTTCTTAATTTTTTATTGGTACCATAGTTAACATAATATACCTTTGTGTTATAGAAACAGCCTTTTAAAACTGCACAGGTATCACAGTGCTCAATTTTACATCAAGCAACAAAATGTGGTAGATTCTTACTGGGTGCAATTGCCCAGAGGGGTGGCTACTTTGTGGTGAAGCAGTTACCAAACAAGGAAGAGTGAGATATTATCAGCTTACTGACACGGAACCCAGATTTTGCTTGCTTGGAAACCACTTAAAAATTTTATATGTCTCAAAGCTTTTAACCAAGTGGGTCACTGCTCTAACTTACACCATGGGAGATATTCCTTCTCAAATGTGCTAACATGATTGATCGTGTCCCTATGTATTGTTACCCAGCAGGAATACTGGCTTTGTTGTTGTTGTTTACCTGAAGCAAGAAGTGCCTGTCGTGTACATCCTCCAGTCTTAAGTCTTTATTTTGGAGGTGAGCTTTCAATCTGGTCAAAAATTCATTCTGCCTGTTGATGTCTGTTGCCAAGATCAAGGAGCCCAGTTGCTGTTCAATATCCTGTCTGCATCCACAAGAATGAAAGAGAAAACACACACAGAGAGAAAATCCTTTTGAGGAGGGTGATTGATTCTGTCATCAACAGGTGGCTTGCAATCTCATTCCTGCCTTTGATATTGCTTATTACACAAAGTTCCAGTCCCTCACAGAGCAAGAGTGAATTTCTCACCCACCATCGCTTCTGCCCTCAGACCAAGAACTGTAGAGAGTGATCAAAACCTCGGGTGAACAAAGTTGTGGTAGTTGATACATTCCCACAGTTCCCATGGGTGGACAAACTGAAAGCCACGTAGAAATGTATGTTTTAAGGAGGACGCAAAAAGACTCACAGAATCACAGGCGTTTGGGTTATGCTTTTATAGAGTTGAAACAAGCTCAAACATTAAGATTTTCATGGGGGGGAAAAAAAGAGCATAATAACAGTAATAATAATGAAGACTGATACTGTGGGATGGAAAGATTGATAAATGGAAAAAAACCCAGGTAGGCTGGAAAGAGATACTGGAACTTAAAAATGATAGTGGTTAAGGCACCATTAAAAATCGGTGGGCAAACAATATATTAGTAAAAAATGGTATAGAGAAAATGGGATATTTTGGGAAAAATAAAACGAAAGTGTCAATCTGAGGGTTGTCTTGCAACTCCTTATAGTTTTAATATGAATTTCCTTGATTACTAATGAGGTAGGACATGTTTTCATGTCTTTATTTGCCATTGATATTTCTTCTTTTGTGAAATTTCTATTATTCTATAGTGTTGTCTCCCTTTTGCTTACTGATTCTGAGAGTTTTAAAATATTTTTTCAATAGCAGTCATTTGGCAATTATGTGTTGCAAGTATCTTCTTCCATAATATGGCTTGGCTTTCTACTTTTTAAAAATGATGTGTTTTGGTAAAATAAAGTCTTAATTTTTAGTGTAGCTTAATCTATAAGTTTTTAAATTTATGGGTAAGCTAATTCTTTTCTGAACTTTCCTTAGTTTGTACAGCTAACCTTTACTTTTAAAA
Organism: Cnephaeus nilssonii; assembly: GCF_951640355.1. Classification (NCBI taxonomy): domain Eukaryota; kingdom Metazoa; phylum Chordata; class Mammalia; order Chiroptera; family Vespertilionidae; genus Cnephaeus; species Cnephaeus nilssonii. The sequence continues at coordinate 24,132,996 of NC_137080.1, read as the reverse complement.
TCAGAACAATTATCTTAAAGCATTTACACAAGGATAGAAGGAATAATCATGATTATGATGATTATAAATTTCATTATAAAGCCCTTTCACATATATTATTGCATACCAATTATTCTTTTAGCAAAAGAAAAGATTCCACAAATAAATAAAAAATGTGGTACTTTTATTTGGAATCCATAGGGATGAGTAGGAGTATCTTAGGAAAGAAATATATCTAAGAAACACAGAGAATTAATGTGGGCATTATCGGGACAAGCCCTCTGTTTTTCCTTTTGTTTTGTTTTTTCCTGTCCTCATTCTCCTTCCCTCCCTTCTCCTTTCTTTCTTTAGCTGACCCTGCCACTAACCTCTCATTTCATCTCCTTCTTACTTGATTTCTTGTTCTAGTTTGTAGTTCTTTTTGCATTTCCCTGATCTTGGCAATGTATTATTTTAGTGAAAGGCACAAGTTTTGATCCCATGCATGAGGATTGCTTTTTAGTTTCTGGGAGTAAAAAGTTATCAGGACTGAAGTTCTTCCTGCAAATTCAACATTCCTCCGGGTGCTAGGAAACAACATGAGATGATATCAGATGGCCAGGAATAAACCAAGGAGTCCAGAGCATAGTGCCTGTTCTGTGGGGAGACATAAACTGACCTTAAGCTGTGTGCCCTTCAGAAAGAAGGGTACGGAGGTCTATTTATTTACTTCTCTCTTAGCTACCTCGGGTTCTGTGCATTTTAATTACACAGATCAGAATTTGTGCTGTCCTAGGTAGACAGTACAGCAGCTACCTTGGGGCCATGCATGCAGTGAGGCAAGGGCCTTGGCCTTGGATTTAGTAGGACTAGGCCTAAGTAGTCGGGCTAACAGAGCAGACCAGGAAATTAGTATTTCCCATTCTGTTTAAAATACGTAAATTGATGGAGAAAAAATTGCTTAACAAAAGACATTTTAGAAAAAAAAATTCTGACTTTTATTTTCACTGAGACTGGCCATTATGAAACAAACTTCATTGAACTAGTCTTAAAGCTAGCTTGAGAACTCCTGTGTTCTTTTTTGATAAACATTTATTATTTGGGTCTACACAGGAGGACAATTTTGTTAACATAAAAGACAGGAATTTGGCAAAGCAGAGTGTTGATGCTGAAGAGTGTGAAAGGGGAGAGCTGTTTATTCTCCTTTTCCTGACGTTAGGTCACAGACGATCCAAGGCCCTTTCAAAGCTCACAGAGAGATTCTGGTTTCTGGGTTGCCGTAACTGACATGAATCTCCTCTGATAGACAATGCAGAGTGCAGGCAGGAAGCACAGCTAGCTGGCTCCCTACCATTAACCCAGGGGGTCTCAAGTGTGCCCTAGCGAAGGCGGCTTATCTCTAATGCGTGGACATCAGTGTGTTTCATCTCTGCACTACTTACGTCATTTCCTTTGGCAAGTGAGCAAGAAGCCTGGATTCTCGGAGCATGCCAATTGTAGATCGCCAGTGGTGATTCTCCAGCACAGACATATTCTAGAGAGAAAATTAAAGCTATAAACGAGAGAGAAGCTACATACTGATCTTTCATGCTGAACACAGCTTCCCTGAGGCCAGCATTTTCCCTCTTTGATTACAAAGAGGCAGACTGAAAAAGCAACACAAAATAAAACAATCACAGGGCCTATTCTTAAGGCTACATTGATGACAGGATAGTGGCCCTTGCTGGCCCTACAGTGGAAGACTGAATGAAGCTCTATTTCTAGTGTCATTCACTCCTGCTTCAGCCACTGTTTTTGCTAGCTTGGTCAGGCAACACTCAATGTAGAAGAAAGAAAGTGAAGCAGATACAAATAGGTAGTAATGGATACCATAGGGCTATGTGCATAAGATACACCAAGATTATACTACTCAACCAAATAGAGGCAGGCCTCACAGTCTCTCTGATCTAATGCATTCACCATTGTTTCTCAACACGCATAAGAAACCTTCTCCGTAAACCACCTGGGAAGCTGATGACATACTCAGACGCCTGAGTCCCAGTCCATACAGTGTTGGGTAGGTGGGTTTGTACTGATTAATTTCCATGTACACTAAGTTTGGAAACCACTGCGATAGGAACAGCTCTGTCAGTAATCTTTATGACCTAGTATTTTGGCACTTAGCCCATTAGTTCTCAGTTTGAATCTACAATTGCTTCCTTGTTCAATTATCTTGATATTTCTTTCCTTGTGGAACCTTTACTATGTTCAGTCTCTCCTTTGACCCTACTGTTATCTTAAATATGCTGCTTGTCTGAACATTAACTATTTAAATAATGAATATTTCTTACAATCCAGTGTTTTATTCCAGTTAGCAAACATTATGGCCTTACCACTGACTTGATGTGTATATGTGTAGAATGGGACTCATCTAGCCCCTTGGGAATCATTGTGCTCTATTTCCTTATTTGTTCATTTATTCATTCTCCATTTTGTTTCTAGTGGGGGTTATAAAACTTAGAAAAAAATACAGGAAGATAGCACTTGTTAAAAGTGAGGAGAAATTACATGATTCTGCTTATATGAGGTATCTAGAGTAGTTAAATTCATGAAGATAGAAAGAATGGTGGTTTGAGGAGCTGGGGGAATAGGGAGTTATTATTTAATAGGTGCACAGCTTCAGTTTTGCAAGATATAAAGAGTTCTAGAGAGGGATGATGGTGGTGACTGCACAGCAATGTAAATGCACACTTAAGACGGTTAACTTGGTAAATTTTATATTGTGTTATTGTGCCACAGTGAAATGAAAAGGTGAGGGGAAAGAAGCAAAGAAAACAACATGGAGACTAAATGGAGAGAGAGAGAGAAAAATATTCCATCATTATGCCCCCGCTGCTATAACGGAGCCACCCATATAATGTTCAACTTTTTTAGGAAGTGAGAAAAGAGAACCTCTGTGCATAACACAATCAAGGATCTATTAGGAAAAAGCAAGTTCAAGAAAACTGCCACTATATTTGGTTCTGAACCCAGACAGCAATTTCTCTCCAGGACTTTGTAGAATTTAGTTCCATGAGGCAGAGTCTGATACTGACCTTCTGTATGGGCTGTTTTATTGCTATTCATTCCTCTCCTTGCCAAAGAGTCATTATTTGTTATTTATCACTTGACTATGTTGGAACCGGTGATGAGATTTTGTTACTTTTATCAACTGGTCTATTATCTCCTTTTGGGCATGAGCCACACACAACAAAAGAGACTGTTTATTAGAAATAACATGCTAGACTAATTTGTTTTGACTGTCAAGATTTATGAGGGAAGAGAGTGATAGGTTAGTGTGATGTAACAGATGTTCTATCTTGTGGTGACATATAATTCCGTAACTCATGAGCGGTCACTTGCAAGACTAATTCAAGTGAAATGAGTGTCTTCATGTGAGTTTTTCAAGGGGCTGGAAAACTATAACAAGACCTAATGATAAATGACATCATATCTCTGATGAGTAGAACAAAAGTGTCTGGAGGATTGCTTTAAGCATTGTTATTTATGTCAGCCCGATTTAACGTCTTCATTAATAATCTTCCCAAAGACAGAATAAAAGGGTACTTGGAAATTTGCTGGCGAAACCATATTTGGAGATGAGCACCAGGGAGATGGAAAGAAATTGCGTGGGCCTGGAAGCTGGCACAGAATAAAAGACAATGGAGCACTCGATTATAAACAGAACCTTTCTGGGGGCAGTCACTATAAATAAACGTATGTTTTGGCTAGAACTGTGTTGGAAGTAGGGGTACTTCAGTGGATCCCAGAGAATAAGAAAAGAAGGGAAGCGGAACCAACAATTATGAAGCACCCAGTTTACATGATCTCATTTAATCTTTACATAACTCTACTATTTTCATCATTAACTCATAGGTAATGCAGTTTCAGGTTTCTCTGAGAGTTTGCATAGCTAGTGAGTGGCTGAGGAAGGCCTTAAACCCAGGCCTGCCAGTTGTCAAGACCTAAGCTTTGCACACACCTCTTGCTGCCTCCCAAGTATTTCCTCTGTGGGGCCACATCCAAACATTCCGAAGCCTGAAATTTACAAACTGAAGAATGCCTGTAGCGATGCTTACTTCTCCAAAAATAATGGATAGTCGCTGCTTTAAAAGTCAATGGTTGCTTGTTTTAATTAGATGTTAGTTTGTAAACCCAACTTGGAATCTTTCCCTCCAAATTTGGTTTCATTGTGAAAAACTCTGCAGTTTGAATATTATGAGTTGAGTAGATTTAGGTTGTATTGGGGGAGAACTCATCTTCCAGCCACGCTCAGTCCTCACGCCCAATCAGTCTCTGAGACCTGAGTAGGAGGTAGTTGGTTCTTCCAACATGACATCACTTATGTCTGTCTACCCCTTTCTTTCATTGCAGGGCTTCCTTCAGTCCACACTCCTAAGCTGCCAGAATGTGACTTGTTTATTTGACAGAATTTCCTACTGTGTCCCTAATCAATGGTTAAAACATAAACTAATATGTATCAAGTGCTACTATTATGCCAGGTGCTATGGCAGGCACAGGGGATCCAATGATTAATGACAAAATTGCCGCCCTCAGGAGCTCACTAACTTCAGTAGGTTCCTGGGCTGATGCTCACCCACTGAGCCACATCAGCCGGGCCACACATTTCTATTTTTTGGAGCTAAACCATTACCATTTTTTAGGAAAGACCTTCCTGGTTCTCCAAAGAGAACTGACAGCTCCCTCTTCTAGCTGCACACCCCAATTCAAGCTTCTTTCTATCCCAGTGCCTAAAAGACCTTGTAACAACTTTGTTCACTGCCCTTGCTCTCATGTGTCAGTGATCTTCACAGGTTTGTTCATTTACTCTTGAAAATAATTTTTAAAAACTATGCTTTCCTTATACTTTTTTATTTATTTTATTTTATTATTTATTATTATTTTTAGTTGTTTTTCTATACTTTATTATATAAAATATTTTCTTTTATTTATTTAAAAAAACCTTTATTGTTGAAAGTATTGATACCTAAAATCACAAATTTCCATGGTAACAAAAGATGTAATGTTCTGCATATTTGTAAATATCGAATTTTAATGTAAAGTCATAACATTCTTTTATATATTAAATATATCTAAGGGAATCTAAAAACCAATGGCATTTAATGCCCATGCATCACTCATAGAAAAAAACACATGAATAATTTATTCTTTAAGTCGAAAATTATAAATTGATTCTTTTCCCTCTAGAATTTATATTTTCACTCTATTTCCCCATAGAATTTTATTTTATGTAGTAATATAACACATTTTATGTGTGAAATTCTTTTAGTGTCACCCTATCACATTTCTCTGCAACAAAAATAAGTATATGCATTGAAATTTTAACTGAACAAATTTTCCTAACCTCAGTCTCTAAGTAGTAAATGTTTTTCCAGCTTGCATTTTATAATACAATAATTATTTGTAACTAACTGATCAAAATACACTTGTATTACAAATGTGAAAAACATAATTTGCTTAAGAATAAAAATGTATTAGAGATGCCTCTATTTATGAGAAGTCTGGGAGAGTTATAGTGCCTCAGTCATAGGAGACTTCCTTTAATATTTTCATTGTTCCTTTGTTTTTTTTTCACACGGAGGTAGTATGTGATATTGGCACAACTGGAGCAATATGCAACATGCATCATGGGTAAGAGCTTTGTCTCATAAAGTGGGGACAGGGTGATTGGGAAAGGAGTGGAAAAGTAGGACTGGCTTGACTGCTCTGCAAGCACATTCCTGGCAGGTCAGTTTAAGGACCTGAAAATGGGTTCTGTTAGCACTATTCATGCCCATGGCCCCCTTAGGAAGTTTTCGAGTATCCCCATGGGCACACATGCCTTGTCGAGACCGGCTGCCATACATAATTGCCATTGAGAGCAGGGAGCAGATCTTATTCATCTTTGTGCCAGCATGTGGCACAGTGCCATTTAAAAAGTAAATATTTGTTGAGTGGATACTGAATAAATAATTTCCGAAACCTGGAAGTCCAGTAGCTACAAAAGTTTAAGTAACTGCTAAAAGAAAAAGAGTCCTGTTAAAATTTTGGTCAATAGCTGATAGAAGCCAGACTTGGGATCTTTTGTTATGAAATCCTTAGACTTAAGTAAAAGCCTAAGAGATTTTAAAATTATAGCAATAAGGACTCTCCTACTACTCATTCATAGACAATTAGGAACAGGTAAATGACTCCAGAAATAACATTTATCAGATAGATTTGTCAATTATCTATAATAATAAAAGGGTAATATGCTAATTAGACCAGATGTCTTTCCGGATGAAGCTGGGGCTGGAGGGAAGCCCGGGTCCCGGGTGCCAGAGGGGAGCCGATGCTGGCAGCCGGGGGAAGGAAGGCCTACTCTTGTACGGATTTCGTGCATGGGGCCTCTAATAAGATATAAAGTAAGAAAATAATTATAAAATATTTTTTCAATCAATGCTTCTCATTCTTTGTTGGACCCTGCTGTGGGTAGCAAGAATGTTACAAGCAGCAGGAGCAGCTACTAAGTGGACAGTGGGGACCACCGAGCATGCCTTGGCTCGGTGGTCTCCCTGGTCTGCGTGCTAGTACCTTTGCCTGTCAGGTTTTCACCCTGGTCTCTGTGTGCACTCGCTGTGGCCAATAGTCCTGATCTCTCAGTGTTACTCAGGTTCTGTCTTTCTTGCTGCATGTGTCCAGTGTGTTCATGGGTCCATCCATCTACCCATCTACTTACTCATCCAACAAACCTCCCACCACCCAACAGTGTTCACTGGACACCAGAAACCTGCTGGATGCCGAGGATACAACAGGGATAAGTGGGTGTCCAGGAGCTTACAGACTATGGGCATGTGGACATCGAATCAGGCAGTGGCAGGTTTGAGAGAAAACACTGTGATAGAGGAAGAAATCGAGGGCTGTGAAATTGTATAGGAGGGACATGGAAGATGGACGCTGAAAGAAATATCTTTCAGGAGGAAGATATGTCCAAGTTGAGATAGAAGGAATAAGTGAGTTAGAGAGCAGTCAAAGAGTTCAGGCCATGGAGAGGGAATATATTTCATTAAAATAGGCAGAAGGAAGAGCACATGTTGAAGAGCTATAAGAGGAACCTTATCTAATATACTACATATTTTACTTAGCTATTTTCTGTTTCCCCTAGTAGGAAGCAGGGATTTTTATTTGTTCTGTTCATCTCCTGTATACCCAGCACCTGGCATGTGTTAAGCACTCAATGAACACTTGTTGAATGAAAAAGGAATGGGTGATATGTTCGGAACTCGGAGAGAAGTTCAGATGGAATGATGCACAGAGGCATAGTTGAGTAATGATGGCAAGTGAAGCTGGAAAGTATAACAGGGTCAGATCAAAACAGGATTTGTAAATTGTGCTGATATTTAGACTTAATCCTGAGGGCAGTGGGATTTTAAGTAGGCATCTATGGGTCAGATTTGAGCTTCAGCCAAGGAAAAGTTGGAGCCAGGCCAGCCTGAATGTGGACAAGACAATGATGCTGGTGTCCTGCACTAGGGGAGAGGTTGGGGTGAGCAGGTTGGATCGTACAGGTGTCTCATAGGGAACAGCCAGAGTTACCTGTCTCCCACTCACAGGGAGACGGCTCTGCCCCCTTAGGCTCACCTGCTTTCACAGTGGCTCAGAGAACAATATCAGTAAAAGGTAGGTTTGAATAAAAGAAGAAAATTATCAGAAATGCTCATGGATACCTGAGCATAGGATGTGATGATACAGTTCTGTTGAAATCTGGAACTGTTTTGGACTCCCACCTTGGGTACCACATCTGTCTACCTGTAAGAGCATCCCTTCAGCAATTTCACATTATCCCAGGGACGGTTTGTTCTAGTGTTGCAAACTCTTCATATTTGTAGTTTTAAGAATAATCTTGACTTTAAAGCTGAAACAGTAAATAACCACCCTTGTGTCACAAAACCTATTAGAATTTTAATTTGGAATAAATAAAACCCTTAAATCCCCTACAGCAAAACCTTTATTTTTCTTTGTGTCTGAATTTTTAAGTACTATCTACTCTAAGAACAAAACAACCCTTTTGTTTCCCAATAATAACACATCTGGCGTTTAGTAAACCACCAATAGAGGTTTTAAAATTAAATCAAGAGTCTATTTGTCAAAGGAAATCTGGCAGAGCAGGTTTGCTATCATACAAGGCGGCTTGAAACTGTTGGTCCCCTCCCTGCCCACCCCCTATCTCCTCCCCCGCCCCCTTATCTCCACCTGACTCCCAGGCTATTTATTGGACACTTTCTTTGATTAAAATACTCAGGATGATGTTGCTAAACTGAGTCTGGTGTTCAGCAGGAGTCAGAGTTAATTACTCTTTTAAACCAGAGGATACAGGAAGAAAAACAACATGAACATAGTCTGTTTTCATTTTTAATTGCTCATGAAACAGAAGCAAGACTCTAGGAGATAATGAAGTGGCTGAGCTCTTCCTTAACAAGCCAAGTGGTCTCCTTGGTAATGCTGCGTGAGTCCCAGCGCAGGAGGTCTCAGAGGAACAAGACCTTCGCCTTTGGAGAAACTACAGCACTGCTACATTTACTGCCTGTTTGAAGGTATTGCTCTTTTGTCTGACCTACACCCGCCCAAGTCGCTGCTCTGGGAGCAAGGAGCCTGGACATTCATTGTTGTCCAAGGGGCAGGCCCGTGTTTGGATCAGGGCCACGGACATGCCACATACCAGCCACCTCACCATGAACAGCAGAAACTTCATCAAGCGGAAATCAAATTTGAGCCTCCTTCTTAATATTTTCACAACACTTGCCCAAACACCTTTGCTATTGCAGGAATCGTGAGGTTCCGTATCACCTTTGCAGTGACTTGTTTGAGAAGAGGCCATAGGACCAGGTGGAAGGAACACTTCTGGTTTTGTCAGCTCCATATTTACGGTTTCAGAGTCATTAAAATAATAAAAAGTGGTTAAAAATGCTGACCTCCTCCAAGTGTTTGTGATAAGTGACTAAGGAAATGATTATAAATTTCTGCAAGACAGTATAAAATGTAATAAATATGAATTTTATGGAGCAATTAATTATTATTTTATTCATTAGGTTGCTCTGTCTCTAGTTCATACATAGTTGGACTCCATCAAAGGGAATTCAATTTTAAATGAAACTAAAAGTGATTTCTTTTGCAATTGTAATAATACCATATCTGATTTAATGCTTACTTTGCCCAAGGGCTAAGCCCACGTGTGTGGGGTTGCAGGGTAGAGGGACAGAAGATAAATTATGGGTTCTAGCTTTCACATGCTCTTTCCCTCTCAGTCCACCATGGACACCTGGACTGTTTCCACTCTGATGAGAGAGGTGCCAGGTAGAAGTGCCTTGATGGCCTTCATGTTGAACTTGGGTTGGAAGTTCAGCTAGTGAGTGCAGCCCAGACACAGACAATGGGAGAGAGCCCCTTGACCCAGCCTTCATCCAGCTGCCCTGGCTCTCTCTTTGTCTCAGGGCAGAAGCACAGGCTAGGCATTATGTAACAATCTTATGTAGCCGAACTAAAAGAACATAGCCAACAAAAGGAGGGAGAGGAAGTCCTTTCATTTTATCTCATTTATAGTAAATCTGGATTGTAGTAATCACGCACAGAGTGTTCTCAAAGCCACATAATTCCCAGCACATCCTTTCTATTGTATTTTTGTTAACCAAATGTGAGTGCATGTTCCTGTATAATTTCACAATATATTGTATAATATATGTAGTGTGTGTACATAAATATATTTTCCCTCATTACCATGGTTCTTAATATTTTCTGAATCTATAATTCATTTTAAAATACGAGTCTAAGTGATGGGTCCTCTCTCTAGAAAAATATGCAGAGATACATACTCAAAATCTGCATGTAATTTTCTAAAAGTTCATTCATGTTTCAACCAACGGACCCTTGGTAGGTTAAAAGGCTACAGTTCTAACATTTTTTAAAATATCATGTGTTGTTAATGGTCTCACTCAGCTTATATGTTATGTACCATGATTTTTCCTCTTGAAATTGAAAACCTGGAGACTTATGCCAGTTCCTCATCTACAGCCTGCGCAGTGTGGGGATTTTCTGACCCAGGTTCTTTTCGGTACAGCTAATCTACAGGGAATTTATCAGACACTGATCTGAGAGTAGGGTGTGTTCATGGCAGGACTATGCTTGGTTAAAGGCCATAGGGACAGTCCATTTTCAGTTATTATGGAGTTGTGGGTTTTAATCACAAAAGTACACCAGACTGTGCTGTCTCTCGTGACCTCCAAAATGTTACACATGCTTCAAGGCCCAGTTTACACCATGCTTCCTCCATGAGTTTTTTTTTGTTGTTCAGAAACTATCTGCAGAATCAATTACTATCTTCCCACCATACTTTCTCACTGTCTACTATAGAGTACTTAGCAAAGTCTCCTGCTTTAAGCCACTGATCTCTAATCCTCTTGTCTCCCTCACTGCAATAGGATGACCTGGGGGAGAGCTCTTAGTTTCCTGCACATAGTAGATAATTTATATGAGTTTTAGAGGCTGTATGTATAGTGCTTAGGCACTTCAGCTCTGGAGACAAAAGACTTGAGTTCCAATCCTAGCTTTGTCATTAATTAGCTGTTTATTTTTAGGAAAAATACTTGATCTGTCCTAAGTATCAATTTTCACCTTTCTGTAAAATCTTACCTAATAAAAGAGAAAAATGCTAATTGACCGTACCTTCGCTACGACCACAGCCAATCAGAGCGAGTATGCAAATTAAGCAAACAAAGATGGCGGTTAATTTGCATACACAGGCGCAGAGTGGAGTGAAGCCTGCTATGAGGGGAAGGAGTGGGGACTTGCTGGCTCTGGATGGCCGGGGTGCGGGGACATGTGGCTCCCAGGTGGCCAGGGAGCGGGGACTTGCTGACTCTGGGCGGCCGGGAAGCAGGGACTTGCCGGCTCTGGGCGGCCGGGGAGTGGGGACGTGCCGGCTCCCAGACGCTGGGGAGTGGGGACGTGCCGGCTCCCAGGTGCAGGGGAGCGGGGACTTGCTGGCTCCCGAGCGGCTGGGAGTGAAGCCAGGGGCCTATTTTTGCACGAATATTGTGCAATGGGCCTCTAGTAGGTATGATAATAGTACTCACCTAACTGGGCTACTGTGAAGATTAAATATTATAATACATAAGAACCATTTCGCACAGCATTGGAATTATAGTGAGTGTTGAATAAAGGTCAGTTACATACTTTTTAAAACTGAATTCAACAGGGAATTTATCTTTTGGGAGTTCCATCAGATAGTCAACAATGGTATATAGCCAAATATTAAAGGCAGCATCAATTTTTGAGGCAGAATTGAAATTTCATTGGGCTGATAAAAGTTTCATATTGGAAGTAATTTTATTATACTGTGTGATACTGGTTTGCCTTCAGCATTGCTTCTATAATATAAAGACATAGATCTCTAGCCTCCAAGAGATCCTAAGACCAATCGAACAGGATACTGATGAAGACAGTATCTTGAATGTGGTTTTTGAGTCCTGTATCCCAATTTCTCTCTAGTCATTGTCAAAAGCACCCTTTTCTTTTCTATCAAAGATTAGATGCTGATAAATTCACTGCTAGAAAAAAGTAATAGCTCACTTTATTGTAGTAATATCTTTGGATGCAAAGAACAACACAGGCATTTACTTTTCAAAGACTTTTAAAAAAAGTTGTATCTAAATGCATACCTTTAGCTAATTCCTCAAACCTTTTTCAAAGTATGATTAAGTTTTCTTAGATTTTGCATATCTGAGTTTGAACAAATGTTTGAGGGCAGAGATTATATGTTATTCATGTTTGTACGTCTAGATCCTAGTATATCATCCAATATAGGCAATAGTTGCTAATGAAAAATATACAAAACTATATGTTGTATTGAAAAGGCTGAAAAATTTGCTTGTATTGGAATGTTAATAAAAATTACTTAAACTATATGCACTTCAAAGGTTTGAGTAAGGAATCCATTTTTGAGAACATTTTTTAGTATCTAAAGAAGATAGATTGGAGTATCTTGCTTTTGAGAATCAATTTTTGTTCATTAGCAGTGGGTACTTAATTCTTCATTATTGATGAAATTCTACACTTTCTTGTTTTTATGTCTTTAATGTCTGGTATATTTCTGACTTCTATCTAAATGTGAATTCATTATGTGTTTTATATATAGTTACTACATGCCAAAGTACAGTATGATGAACCTAATTTTTATGTATAAATTACCCAATAGCAGTAATACTCTCAAACTCCCATTGATATAATTTACTTGATGATGAGAAATTGGAATTATATAAGATTTTAGATTATTTGGGAATGGATTAAGTAGCCAATTGCATTGATTGATTTCTCTTGCTCTCTCTTCCCTTTCTCTCTCTCTCTCTCTCTCTCTCTCTCTCTCTCTCTGTCCCTCTCTCTCTTTCTTCCTTCCTTCCTGTCTTTCTCCCTTTCTTTTTTTTTTTTTTTTTTTTTTTTAGTTTTTAGTTTATCATCAAAAGACTTTCTCAGTTCTGTCATCCTGTCCCCTCTATATGGCCATATCTATCCCAGCTCCGGGTGCTGGCTGACAGCCCAGGGAAGCCCAGTGCTGAAATATATACCAGGTGGATCCATAAACCTTGGAATACCAGTTTCTGCCTATGCCCAAAGCAAATCATCTGGATGGAGAAAGGCTTTTGAAAATGTCCCAATTGTGCTTTGTTGGAAATAAATGCATTCTTAAGCTGCAACATCTTGTAGAAGGAAGCTGTTTTATGAGAGGGATCTGCCAGGAATTCTTTCAGCACTAAATTTTTTTTTTTTCAAAAGCTCTACTAGAATTGAGATCAATAATTTTCTTGTATGTAATAATTTTGTGAATGACAACCAAAGGTCTCCAAAGAATCCTGTTGAAAATTCTGGGGATAATTCATTTATGACATATGGCTTAATATCTGAAACAATATCATGGGTGAAAATTCTCCTGGCCAACCTTCTCATGCTGCTGAACTACTTTTTTTAAACAATGTCTACTGTCTTTGATAAAATACTTCTAACTCAGAGGCCTATAAAATACAGAAATGGCCCTAGAGACATAAGTCTGAATTAGGGTTGCACCTGAGCAGTATCATTTATAGAAGTCCTACAAGCATTAGCTTCAACTGGCCATGATATATGAGATAATTTCCAGGGGCACAGATACTCTCAGACCATCAGAGAGTAGGGATCCTGCTTGACTTCTAATAATTTCACATCTGCTTCAGAGCAAATTGAATTCATTATGTATTCTTATAAGCCAATTTAATCCTTTGGGGGGGATATACTGGATCTATTTAAAACCCATGCTCTTTGGCTGTGGTCATCATTGTGGCTGACCCTGAATGAAGCCATCTCCAAGGGTGAGATTCAGGCTCCAGGACTGGGTCTAAGGCAGTTGGCTATACTGTGCCTGGTCCAGTGTTGAGCTCTCTTACCTGATATAGGTTGGCGAGGTGGTGGTTAGTTTTGATCAAAAATGGCTGGTTCACCCCTGGGTGGTCAACATCGTGGGCTGCTGCAGCCAACAGTCCAAGCATGATGTCCAGAGGTGTGAGGAAGCTGGCGAGCTGTTAAAAAAGTCAAATTGGGAGGTCAAAGGGTATGTTTTCACAAACAGGTTACCATTTGTTTTGGCTAAATCATATTGAATGAAGCATCACAAAATTGTCCAGGCCTTTCATCCTCCAGGCTTTTACCCTTTGAAGCAGTTGGTGAGGTGAGAGTCACATGGAATTGCAAGAAAAAAGAAAGGACTGTGAGGAAAGTAACTGAGCAAGTCAAATTGTGTAGACCATTAGGTACCCTCCATTTCCTACTGCCACTCTGTTTCCTTTTGTTGTTGCAGTGTTGTTGCCTGTCTGTGGGCAGGGAGAAGTCAGAGCCTGAAAGCAGCCTTGCTCCAGAGAAAACTACAAATGAAGTAAAACGTTAAAACCAAAATGGTGGACACATAAAAACATAAGTTGTATATTTCAACCATCCACTATATCATTGCCATCCTTTGAATATGAAATTCAGAGTGGGATGAATGCCCAGCCCATGTGGCTCAGTTGGTTGGACATTGTTCCATGCACCAGGAGGTTGGTTGCCTTGTTTGATTCCTGGTTAGGGCACATGCCTGGGTTGTGGGCTCGATCCCCAGTAGGGAATGTGCAGGAGGCAGTCCATCGATGTTTCTCTCTCATCAATGTTTCTCTCTCTCCTCCTCCATTCCTCTTTCTGAAATCAATAAAAACATATTAAAGAATGAATTGCAAAATTTGCATATTTATTCAATGTGTAATAGTGGAGTGTGGGTGTGTGAGAATCTCTCTCTCTCTCTCTCTCTCTTTCTCTCTCTCTCTCTCTCTCTTAGCTAGAAAAACAAGCAGGGGAAGGGGAATCTAACACTAACTTTAAATATATAACTTTCAGGCTACCTAGAGATTAAAAAAGAAAGCCTTTAATGTCTTCAGGCTATTTTATACCGATAAGGCATCTACCCAGTTTTGTCTTGGGAATGTTTGTCTGGCGTCTGCATAGTCTGTGGTTGATGTTAAAACTGATTGAACTGAACAGAGTTTTGGACTGAGATTTTATTTTCAAAAACCTTAAGAAAATTCATCCTCTATGTTATACCAACTTTATACAACTAAGAAATGACTCGGTTTTTAGTAACAAGCACTATTATCATGTTTTAAATTTTGGATTGGTTGATCACATCAGAGCATGCTTGCTAAGAGGTCTGTGACATTCACTCATTTTCTTGGGCCTGAATCAGGATATTCAGTTGCCTTAGTAGGAAGTGGAGTTTGAGCCTTGGGGAGTTTTGATTCTATTTGTCCATCAATAACCATGAGGTGGGAGACCTTGCCCAGAAAATGTCAGTGCTGGTACCATTTGTAGCAAAGATTCAAGGCAACACAGCTATTTCCTGGGACTGTTGAAGATATATAAGATGCAGACTATCACGGGGAGGATTTTTTTGGTCCTAACGCAGCCTTTCATACAAGTTATGAAAGGAAACCTGAGAAAATTTACATCCTCTTTCATGAGTATTGCGTGATTTTCAGAGCTGGTATTGGAACTGGAATATAAATAATTTGTATTTGTGTTATAAATGGTCCATAACAGTTATTCTGATATGTTGGGTGATTCAGAACCCAGCAAGTAGTTTACTTGGCATTTCCAGATGGCTGAGGAGGCAGCTGGGTCTGGCCTTACCTTTGGCTCCTTCAGGTAGCAGTGCATGGCCTGGGTGACATCGGCTGCATGGACAGCATTGTGATATGGGTTTTGACTGTGGTAATCTTCTTGAACCATGACTAGGAGGTAAACAGATAACTCAGTCATTGAAAACCAAAACAGGAAGACCTCAGATTTATTGAGGGTCCCTTTTGCTTAAAAATATTAGCGTCTCCAAAATGTGCACCCGAGGGATTCTTTAAAAATGAACACGGCTTGAGAGTTTCGCAGTTCTACTGAGCTGCTTTTAGTGGCGAGAAGGGGGAAGGCAGATGGGGAAAAGGTTAAAAGGATTTGTGAGGCCCTTGGGAATCCTCACCACCTTCATTAATCACCCCTCCCTGGCATTCATGAAGGCTTTCATTCATAGGAAAAATAAATATGTAGGAAACGGACAACTTTACTTCACACTATAGTTTAATTATTTAATTTTGCTGCCATTTATGAATAATATGCCATAAAAGAGGTTTCCTTTCAAACAGCCCTAGTAGGTAGCATCAGACTCCTGAGATCCAAAGATAGATCGGTAGAGTAACAAATATTGACCACAGCAAATCTGGGGCTTCTTTAGGCAGATTTTCAATTTACTGTGTTGATCCTACTGAGGAGTCCTTGGCTTTATTTCTGTCTCATTCAGAGTAGTTATCATCTTTCATGCCCTTCCAATCTAAGGACCAGAGTGCTCTTGGAATCAAGTAGAGACATAAGCAAGGCAATTTAAATTTGCTATTTAGAGAAGCCACTAGCCTGCTTCAGCTAATGACCAAGGCAATGCTTAGGATGCAATATAACCAGTGTGTATAGAATATCCAGGTTTGCAAGTGTGGTCATATTTTGTCAGCCCATGCTGTGAGTTTGGCTCTGGATTCTGGTGTTATTTTTGTCATCAAATCTTTGCATTCTTTACATGTACTCTGGGTGCATACCCATGTCCAAAATATCTGCATTCTCCTTCTCTAGACAGATCAAAAATATTTGGCCTTATTCATGGCCATTACTTTGCTCAAGCAATCTAATTTCAATTGCCTGAGTTTATTTGTATTTCTGAAACTGATTCATGTTGTTGCTGCTTTCAAAAATTTCTGTTGTGCCACGTATACCTTTTATTCAGCAGGTTTATTTTACACTTATATTTGAATTCTGCCCCTATCATTATTATTTGTATCAGGCAAGTTACTTAACCACAAGGATCCTCAGTTTCCTTCTCTATCAAATGGGGATAACAATAGCTCCAATCTCAAAGGGCTATGGTAAGGATTTAAAGTGTTAATACATGCAAGTCCTTAGACGAGTTCCCAGCATATGTAAGCGCCAGATAAGCCTGGTTGCTGCTACTGTTGCTATCATTTTCACTGTTATTTTACTCTTGATGGCATCAAGTCAGCTTTCAAATTCAAAGCACAGAAGCCAGAAACATGCTAAGTGACAGCAGAAAGTTATGTGGTGATTAAAAATGTGCCCTAGATAATTCACTGGCTGATAAATAAGGATGCACGTAAAGTCAAATAAGAACTGGGGCTGTTTTGGACAGAGAGTGGAGTTAAGGGGAAAGATGGTGGTCTTTCAAGTCAGAGAGCCTGGATTTAGATTGAGGCTCTGCCAATTATAAGTTGTTGACCTTGAGCAAGGTACAAGACCACTTTGTACTTCTCTTTAACTGTGGGCCAAGTGGTGGTGATAATGCCAAACTTGCAGGGTTGTTGAAATGATTAGAAATAAAATACCACTACATAAATGGTAGTTCTTATTACTAAAAAAAAATGTCTATTGAAGATATTCAACAACTCGTGTCCAGATTGGGATTCTTTGAGGCATGCCTTACTGGAATTTTGTTGATATGGAAACAGATCAGTAACTTCTCTGACAGGTACCTGCTCTTGTTGGTTTTCTCTGTATAGCCTTTATCTACTGTAAACATAACTAACCAAATAAACATTTTTTCCCCAGTGATTTAAATGGGTAAACCATATTTTAAAATTAAGATGAGATAATTTGAGATCTTCATCTACCATGCTAGGATTCCTGCTAGTTTATTGTGGACTGCCATTATTCATGGGAAAGGAGGTAGGAATATGAAAGAAAAAAGAGACTTACCTAAAAACCTGTGTAAGGTCACCATATCTAACTTGAAATGATGAATGAGTCCATGGGTGTTGAAGAGGTGGCACAGCAGTGTTACCAGGCTGTTTCCTGGAGGAAAACAGTCACCAGTTTTAACTCGTTTTCATTACCATTAAATTATCCAGATTGACAATAGCATCCACAGTTTCTGTGATGAAAGGTCTCTAATAGGATCATTTATTTTCCCTTTTAAATTTAAAATTATTCAAGTATAAAGGATATTATTACTATGATCTGGTCTTGGGTTTTCTCTTATTGTACAAAGAAAATTAGTTCAGATTGTCTCCCTATACCAAAGGCAATGAATTATTAGCAATATTAAGAGTTATAAGGAGTTATATAAGGAATCAGCCTACTTAGGTATCAATCAAGATTATACTTAACCTTGAGACATTTTATAACTCAAGCTGGCAAAGATGCAAATTTGAAGCTACAATAACATGTAAATATTCAAGGAATATTATTTATTAAAGAATCATGATTTTGAATTTTAAAAGTATCCTAGAGTTTATGAAAGACTGTGAAATGGGCCAAGAAGATGACTGGATGTCTTAAATAAAAACTATGTGTTGCCTAAGAATACTCTTCCAGGGTACCTCATTCTAAGTGTTTCTGCAACTTTCATTGTTTTTGGGCTATTTCACAACTATCAAGTTGTAGATAACTGATAGTATTTCAAGCGACTCTTGTCCATATATATGCAAACGAAATCATTCAGACAGAAATATAATTGATTTCCTCCTCCCAGTTTTACAGCTATTTATAAATTCATGTGTTTCTTACTGCTTATATATGTGTGGTCCTTTGACTCCTCCTTTAAAAGAGCTGTAGCATCTTACCAAATTGCTAATTGAGTTAAACAAATCTTTGACATGTGCTCATTTCATATGTCTATGAGTCATGAGTATAATCTCTTTTGAATAAGTACCATTGAACATGTTCTTTGGTTCATAGTTAATTTCATTAACTGGTACCAATTTCTCAGATGATTTGAGCAAAGGGAGATAAAAATATTATGGAATCCATCCCTATGTGGCCTAGTTAGCTTTCCATAATGTAAAGCTCAGTTTTATGGTCTTAGGCTGTACTCTTTCCACTATATGTTGTTTGCCAAGTAATAGAATGATGAGAAAACAAGTTGCCATGACAAATCACAAGCTTGGTAGATGGTGGGACATAGGAAAGTTAGCATTAAATATGATGTCTTTCATTGGCTCCTTAAGCTTATCAGCATTTGTTGAATAGGCAGATGAAAATATAATAGGATTTCATTATTTTCTTAAAGGAAGCCTTTGTAGGCACAAACATTTTAAAAGTGAAACCAATGAGAATATTTACTTTCCTTTCAGCTGCAGCCTAAGCTTTTCCACTCTATCCTCAGCAATTGTTTCCTTCTGAAGATGTCAAACATATCTGGACAATACCGGGCTATAGGACAGGTTTGACTCACTTATTGAAAGTGCATAAATACCTGCCTTGCAGGACTGATCAGATGAGCAGTTTCTAATATTCATTCATTGGCTAACAATGAACTTCCTCCCTTTGGATATATCCAAAATATTCTGCAAGGACAGAATCTCATCTGTGGTTTCCTAATTCCTTTGGGATCATCAAGGCCAGAAGGAAACTCTTTTAAGATTCTAAGGCCGAATTTATTCCTTATTCTTTTTCGGCCGTAATTTTCCCTGTCCTGGTCCTCCTTGAGTGGCTGGAGACTTATGAAAGTGGAGAAAGAGGGAAAAAGGATTACCAATATTTAAAAATAAGTATTGTTTTCATGAAATTAATCCCATTTATGGTGTATATTTTAGTGTGAATTCTTTCGGGTGACTTACCATTTGTCAAGCGATCAAACAAGAAAATGTCAAAATCCCACATTCCCACTTTGGAGAGCATATGCTGAAAGGCAAACAAAAAACCACTCAAATGAATCACATTGGAGACTCAAATATTCACTTTGAGACACAGTGGATTAAACTATTAAGACTGAAAATATAGTAGCATTCTACTACCAATGTACAACTGGTTTGTGGTAAAATAAATCTTACTCTACTGGCTAATCACGATACTGTTAAAGGGACAGGCTCAGGGATCAGTCTGCCTGATCTGATGTCAACCACGTCTCTTACTGGCTGTGGAACTGTGGGCAGGTTCCTTAACTGCTCTGTACTTGAGTTTCTGAATTTGAAAAATGTGGCTGATATTACTTCAGAGGGTTGTTGTAAGGATTAAATAAGGTAACATATGTAAACATAAATGCCTGTAATTTAAGGGCTTAGAACAGTGCTTGTACATAGCAAGCACACCCATGTTGGATGTCTGTTAAAACTATAGTTCAGTGACGTCTCCACATGGTAAACTATTATTCACTTAAGGCAGGTTTACAACTAATTTTAATAAAATGGAGTCAAAATGATGGCTGAGCACATTACTCTGCTCAATGTGGGACTAAATGTGAAACGAACCACTGTTAACAGAAAACTGAAGAATGAGCAATTGAAAATATTGGGGTAATCTAAAGACCTACTTTCAATAGGCTTATTATCCTATTTTTCTTTTTAAAATACCCCAGTGCTTAGAAACTCTCAGTTAGACACAAAGTTCCAGATGCTGATTCTCTCCTCACTGTAGCTTCTGCGACAGTGCCTTCCTTCCTCTCCTCTCACGGCCATGGCTCCTGGTCAGGATCAGCTCGTGCTCCCCTAGCTGCCCCTGAGTGGCTTCTTTGTACCTTGGGAAAAATCCGAAGGCCTCATCATGGCCCACAAAGACTTTCACAACAACATTAGGAAAATGAAGGGTTAAGAGGTTGTTTGTGAGATCTAGATGGAGTGAGCATTTTACCCAAGTCATACAAATCTAAGGGCCAAGCCAGGACTTGGTGCTGATACCCTGAATTCTGGCCCGCTGTTCTTTCTGTATCTCAATGTTGCCTTTCTTGAGAGGTGGCCGCCTAGAGGGGAGGTACCACTGAGTGTGTTTGTCACTGAGGCTCCGGTGCTGACAGCTTAGTCTTATTCTCCTTTTACCAAACAAATGAACAACAAACAAACAAATTCGCTCAATTCAGGCCTTGGGTTGTTAGAGGGAGTGATCCCCCACCCCTCCTCTTTTGTAGACCTAATATTGGGAATTAGTTCTTCTGATATTACTTGCTACTTATTTCTTAATAGTATATATATAGCATAATATTACTTAGCATGTAAACTATAAGATACTACCTTTGACTTCTGTTTAAACTGAGGCAGTTTATTTCTAAACTCTAAATTCCTTTGGCAGTTTGGGTTAGAGAGAGCCTGCAAGCTTTTGTTTAGATTGTCACACATTAGTTTCTACCCTCAGTTGGACCAATGAATGGCAAAAATAATTGTAAAATTAGTAACAATTATTTGAATGAATTAAAAATTATGAAAAAAATAATGCACCATATTGCTAGTTTAAAATGGAATTAAGAGTTGGTAATTATTGGGTTAATTTCACGGAGGCTATTACAATGAGATAACTCAATGGGTTAAATATGTTTTGCACATTTATAAAATAAAAATAACTAGGTATGAATATACTTAGCATGTAAACATGAGGTGTGTATTTCTATTAACTTCATTTTATATTAGAGGAAAAAGTCCAGACATGTTGAGTAACCAGCCAAAGCCACAGAGCATCTCAGTGTCCGAAGCAGGACTCAACCCTACTACCAGTGGTGGCACATGCTCTCGGCCCCTGGCTGTGGTGAGGTGGCACAGGGGTAGCTAGCTCACCCTTGCTTGTCCAAGGTAGTCTTCATCCAGCAGGTGGAGAGGGGCCTGTGGGATAATTCCACGAAGCAGCCTCGATGCATGGAAGTATCTTTGAAAGCTTAACAGTCTTTTCACCTTTTTCTTTGTGCCAATTTCCCCTGAGTGTGTTGTATCTGTGGAAAGTAGTCAAATTCAGAAATTATATATTTATAAGGCCCATTTTCCCCACTATGTAAAAATACAATGTATTATAAAGGAGAGATGTATTAAAGATGATCTCAAGCATAGGTGGTGTAGCTCAACGGTTGAGCAGTGACCCCTGAACCAGGAAGTCACGGTTTGATTCCCGATCAGGGCACATGGATGGGTTGTGGGCTCGATCCCCAGTAGGGGACCCACATAAAAATAAAAAACATAAATATATATATATATATATATATATATATATTTTTAAATATATTTTTTATTGATTTTTTGCAGAGAGGAAGAGAGAGGAATAGTTAGAAACATCGATGAGAGAGAAACACCGATCAGCTGCCTCTTGCACACCCCCTACTGGGGATGTGCCCGCAACCAAGGTACATGCCCTTGACCGGAATCGAACCTGGGACCCTTGAGTCCGAAGGCCGACACTCTATCCACTGAGCCAAACCGGTTTTGGCCATATTTTTTTTTATAAAGATGCTCTCAATGCTTTCTTAAATATAGTCTATTTAATTCTATATTTGAAAATTTTCTAGAACAAAAATAACATTTCTTATATATTACATTTATTAAAATACTGAAATATTTTTAGCCCTGGCCAGTTGATTAAAGCATCATCTCCATACACCAAGATTGCAGGTTGGATACCCGGTCAGGGCACACATCAACCAGTGAATGCATACACAAGTGGACCAACCAATCAATCTTTCTCTCTCTGTCTCTCTCTCTTTCTCCTCCTCCTCTCACTTCCCCTCTCTCACTAAAAACCAATACATTTAAAAAAAAATTTAAAAGTTGAGATATTTTAAAATGTAATTTTGGAAGACAAAGTGTATGAATTAAAAGCTGCATTTTCTTATTAATGATGCCGATATGCTTAGTAAGAAAAATTCACATACTTCTGCATGCATTTAAAGAAACAGTTAAGCCTTTTTTTCTGCTGCATTAGAACCAATGTTCTAAAATTTAGATTAGGTTCTCATTCTATACTCATCCTAATCTGATCAAATCCTGTACCTGAAGTAGAATGATTGAGAATACACTAACTTAGACAAGAGGAAATGTTTTCTAATGTTCCAAGAACATCAATGGCAAAGGCATGAACAATCTCAGCCTAAAAGCCACCTACATTCTCCTGACATGAAGTGTTTGCTTTCTAATGGAGCATATTCTCTTGTGCTGGTGGCCGTGAGAGTCTGATCCTGTCAGTAGAGATATTTTAATACTCATTCACATGTACCTTTCAAAACTTGACTGTTGACATGGTGGTGATTGTCCAGAAATACCCCAAAGCACATTATTTGAATGCCTGTCAAGGTAAGTCTTGTCTCAGCTGAAATGCTGTGAGTCACTCTAGGGCCACGTAAGAGACATCTGCTGCCAATTTTGGATCTGGAGTCAATTGAACAGTTTAGTAGGAAAATGTACTGTTCATATATAAAGAACTTTGGTTTCTCTCATGCCTCCTCCCATCTGCCCTTTCCCTCTGTGAAGCTCAAAACCACAGTGGATGCCAGAGGCAGCAGAAACAGTGGTCAGGGGCTCCTTAGCAACGCAGCACTCCCCACTGACAGTGAGTGAGTGACTGACATCCGTTTGTTACTTAGGTTGTATTATACATGCTAAGGCACAATTCAAGGCAGACAAAACCTATTGTTCTCTGGAAATGCTGCCTAATTAATTTTTTATTTTATTTTAAAATGAATCTAGATTTCATGTATGGAAAGAGGCAAACAAGTACGTATAGAGATAAGAGGAATATAATAAAAGTTGGGTGTTTAGGCACATATCAATATTAAAAATGGATTATATGGATTCAATTCTACTAGTGAGTTCTTACTCATTTGTATCAGTTTATCAAGTCAAAGTACAAGATAAAGTAGGTGATTCACTTATTTAAAAAATATTTTGAGCCTGGCCGGCATGGCTCCAAGGGGTTGAGGGTCAACCTATGAATCAGGAGGTCATGGTTCGATTCCTGGTCAGGGCACATGCCTGGGTTGTGGGTTTGATCCCCAGTCAGGGGTGTGCAGGAGGAAGCTGATCAATGATTCTCTCTCATCATTGATATTTCTATCTCTCTCTCCTTTCTTCCTCTCTGAAATAAATAAAAAATTCTATCTAATAAAGAGGGAATATGCAAATTGACCATCACACCATCACAAAGATGGCGGCACCCATAGCCAAAAGATGGTGGTGCCCAGTCCCCTCAGCCCCACCAGAGTCCCCCAGTCCCCCAGTCCCCTAGTCCCCGCTGGGGGGTGGCAGGCACACAGTGCAGCCAGACCTGCCCTCAGCAACCCAGCCACCCAGGGCTGTCCCCAGGTGCAGGCAAGCCTCAAATGGCGGCTGCCCAGCCGCCCAGGGCTGCCTGAGGCTCAGGTAACCAGGGCTGGCCGAGGCTTGCGCTGCTGGCAGTGGCAGCAGCAGAGGTATGATGGGGGCATTGCCTTTCCCTGATCACCGGGTCGCCTCCCGCCCCTGAGGGCTCCCAGACTGTGAAAGGGGGCAGGCCGGGCTGAGGGATGCCCCCTCCAGTGCATGGATTTTCATGCACTGGGCCTCTAGTACCTATATAAAAATATTTTGAATGTTACCAAGGGACAGGCACTGTTCTAGAAACCTGATGAGATCCTTCAGTTCTAGATGCCCCAGTGAGAAAAACAAAGATCCCTGTCCTCAACTAGGACAGAGAGACAGACAATAAGCAATAAACATAAAGAAGAAGTAATTTATAACAATGTGTTAGAAGGTCTTAAGTGCAATGGGTAAAAAAAAAAAAAAAAAAAAAAAAAAAGGCAAGCAGGGAATGAGGGTTCAGAAGTCCTGTGTTGGGGGAGGGGAGTTATGGTTGCTGTCATTAGAGTCTGCAATTAAAAAAAAAATTGAAGTAGGTGAGGGAGCTGGCCAAGCAGATAGCTAGGGAAGTGCATTCTATACAGAGGGATCAGCACCAATAACCTCAGAGTGGGAAGGATCCCTAGCGTGCTGGTGTGCAGGAGGGAGGAGCAGCACCTGTCCCATGGGGATGGAGATGGGAGAAAAAGGGGGGAGTAAGAGGGCAGGGCTTAGAGCAAAGTGGGTATGAGAATCATTCAGGACCCTGTTGGCCATTGCAACATTTGGGCTCTACTCCGAGTGAAACATGGAACCACATCAAAAATTTTGAGTAAAAGGGTGGTATAATCATGCTTACATTTAAAATAGGTCATCCTGGCTTCTGTGCTGAGAGCAGATTATAGGAGTGAGCTTTGATGTAGTGAGACCTGCTGAGGCCATTGAAATACTCTAGGCACAAGGTTGTGGCTGCTCACACCATGTGAGAGCAGTGCTGAGGTAGGGAAGAGATCCTGACTATATTTTAGGTACCTCCAAGTTTTTGGCCTGAATAACCAGGATATTGGAGCTGCCATCACCAGAGATGGGAAAGGTGTGGGGGTGGATTTCAGTTTTGCATATGTTGAATTTGGAAGTCTATTAGAAAATCAGGTGAAGATGTCAAGTAGAAATAAGTGGCTATAGCCCGGCTAGTGTGGCTCAGTGGTTGAGGGTCCAGCCATGAACCAGGAGATCATGATTTGAATTCAGGTCAGGGCACATGCCCGGGTTGTGGGTTCAATTCCCAGTAGGGGGCATACAGGAGGCAGCCGATCGATGATTCTCTCTCATCATTGATGTTTCTATCTCTCCCTCTCCCTTCCTCTCCCTGAAATCAATAAGAAACACACACATATGAAATAATAGAAATAAGCGGATATAAAATCCAGAGCTTAGGGGAGAAGACTGGGTTAGAAACACAAATTTAGGAATTGTCAGATGAGATTACCTAGGGAATGAGTGTAGATACAGATGAGAAAAGCATCCAAGTCTGAGTTCTGCAGTACGTCAACTTTAACGGGTCTGAGAAGAGTAGAAAGATCAAAAGAGACAGAAGGAGTACCCAGGGGGTTGGAGGACAACCAGGAGAGTATCACTGTTTGGGAGGCTAGTGAAGACATATTGTGAGGAGAAAGTTATGACCCTCAGTCTCAAATGCTGCTAATAGATCAAATACAATGAAGACTGAGCACTGACCATGGGCATATAAATCTGTCAGAATTCACTGAACTATGTACTTGAAAGAGCACATTTTATTGTATGCCCAGAAGCAACAACTTCCTAGTAGACAAGCATATTTAGCACTCAGATTTTGTTTTTTCAAATATAAATTTTCAGTAAAGGGAACCAG
Organism: Cnephaeus nilssonii; assembly: GCF_951640355.1. NCBI lineage: Eukaryota > Metazoa > Chordata > Mammalia > Chiroptera > Vespertilionidae > Cnephaeus > Cnephaeus nilssonii. Next base: position 24,107,493 of record NC_137080.1, on the reverse strand, counting down.
ACCACCTTGGTGAAATGGGTGAAAACTAGGGCAGGCAAAGAACAAGATGAACTATAACTTCTTGTTCTGCCAAAAAATAAGGGAGCGCTCAAATAGTGAAGGGATTACTTAAAAATGACAGAGGAGACAACTGGAAGGGATCCCTCTGAGCAAAAATGGGAAAACTGGAGCATCAAAATGGAAGATGGAAGAATGTATCATAAACCATAGACTGACAGAAGAATACACAGTCCATACTGGTAGTAAGCAAGTAAATAGTAAATAAATAAGGAGAAGAGAAAGTTCTTTCTTGCAGAGAGTGACAACCAATAATGTAGATGAAATTAAGAGTGAGAAAATTACCACTTTGCAACCTTCATAATAATAATTGATTCAAATAAAATCATTAATGGATACTAAAATTATTAAGTGAAAGTTCAAAAAGCAACAAGATAATTACATTGTATCAAAGTATCTTCCCTACAAATACTCATTAGAAAAAAAAAAGAGTAGTGTTTTAGTGAACAAATGTTCTACTTTTTAAATAAAGTTATCATCACCAGTGATGGGGGAAACTGACATCATATTCTTCCTGATGTAAAGTGATATTGCCTCTGTAGTGTTCCTGACCCCAATAAAAAGGAGATATCAGAAAAACCCAGTTGAAGGATAATCTACAAAATGATTGGCCTATACTCTGAAAAAATATCAACGATATAAAAGACAAACTTGGGTATTGTTTCATAATAGTAGATGCCAGATATAGTGCACTAAATGCATAGCATGACCCTGAATTGGAACCTGGATTAGAAAAAAAAAATCCATAAATGAAACTATTAGGGAAATTTGTGAAATGAGGATATGGACTTAAATATGAGTTACATGTTATATATACCCATACATGAGTTACATACAGTAAATGTAGATGATCAGAAAGTAATAGTTTCTATTCACTAACATTGTCATTTTGATTAAAATACTATTAATCTAATGATCTTGTGAAATGGAGATATTAAGCTTAGATCCATTTTATCCTTAAACCAAAGAAGAAAACAAGATTCTCTCCTTTCCTACTTGTTTGTTTCACCCTGTAATCAAACAGATAATAGTCCACAAACATGACAGAACACAGATCTCTTGATCTTGATTTAGATTTATGATATTTCTTGAAATCAAATATATTTTTATTGATTTCAGAGAGGAAGGGAGAGGGAGAGAGAGATAGAAACATCAACGATGAGGGAGAATCATTGATCAGCTGCCTCCTGCACTCCCCCTACTGGGGATCCAGCCTGGAACCCGGGCATATGCCCTTGACCGGAATCAAATCTGGGACCCTTCAATCCGCAGGCTGACGCTCTATCCACTGAGCAAAAACAGCTAGAGCTCTTGGCCTTAATTTTTATTTTAAAAATATCTTGTTAAAATATGATATATGTTGATTACTGAGTTATTTGGTACCCTCTTGAATTTTGAGCCTGCGGTAAATGCCTCAGTCCCTCACCCTAGTTCCAGTCCTGTCACATCTTTGGAGCATAAGCTCAGATAATGTAAAAATAATTCAATAATAAAATAAACCTAGACAATAAAATCATCTCATAGTTATTTTTTATGGTAGCCTGTAGGTTAAAAAATGTAGCATATACTACATATAGCAATATTTTCTAAACTCCAAGGCAAACCATGACAATGATTTTTAGCATTTCCATCTGGGTATTCTTTAATCAACAAGAAAATAATTCAGAATTGATGCTAGATAGCTATTTATAAAAGCAAGAGGGCTTAATTTTCTTATTTGAGAACATACATAAAGCTAAATAAAAAAAAATCCTCAAGGTAGCTCTCTAAAGAGGAAGAACATTCAATGATGCAAAAATAAATTTATTTAAAACAATATTAATAACTTATTTATCAACTTTCATTTAGGGAGTACTTTGTACTATGTGAAATAATGAAAAGCTAGCATATAAGAAGATGAAGATACAGTTGAGAGAAAAAAATCCATATAAAGAACAATCTGTAAATAATAGTCATAAATACTGCTTTGTGAAGTATTGAAATGTGTTATACAAATAAGATCTGACACATTTGTTTCCAGAGGACTTTCAGTGAATAGCTATTATATTAGATATATCATAATATGTACTTCTGAATAGACATTTAAATGATTAGCAAAGCTAAGTTTTACAGATAACTAAATTCAGCTTGCAAAAATTTAGTCTTAGCAATGTTCCTAATAATAAAACACTGGGTTTATTTAATGCCTTTATGTAATTAAAAAGATCATTATTTAAAGGCATTCAAAATTATTCTAATGGTGCTTTTTATTTGGATTTTATTGTTTTATGGGCTATGGGTCCCCAAATCCCATTTGGAATAGTTATAAAATGCTGCTCCAGAATATTTCATTGCCTAACCTATGTGCACATTGACCTTCACTGTAAAATCCATTTTCTGCTTACTTGTTCTTTATGAATTTCACAAATATGTGCATATTAACACATTTCTGTGCTATTTAGACACTAATTTTAGGGTTATAAAGTTTAAATTGGCATGGCCAGTATGGTAATTAAAAATTCACAAGTTGGGGTTGGCTTAAATGCAAAAATGTTAATAAAATTATTTTCATTTTGAGTACCTTCTCTATGACATATTCTCTTCATAAGGGCTAATAAATTTTGGCACCAGGAGAAACCTTAAACCTAGAATAAATACCTGGGATAAAAACAACTAGAAGCACACCTACATGATGAGGCTCTTTTTGTCAGCTGTTATGCCAGTTTCCTTCAGCAAGGTCTGCCTGCATTGTTTCCAGAGTATGCATAGCTAGTAGCTGGTGATCCCAGGAACAAAGAAAACCTTTATATTTAAGTGAGCAGAACTCGCCTCAAACAAACATGAAGACCCAACTCCATAAATCTAATATCAATACTTTCAGAACATTAATCCAACTAAATCTTTAAAATAATATTAATAACAAATGCCCTACTTTTGTAACTGCTCTAATAATTATTATAATACTTATATGTTATATAATTATTGTTATATGTTATAATAATTATATGATAATTATAATACAATTCCTTGCTGGGTTAGTGGTTATTCATATGCTTTGTTTATTCTTCTCATAAAAATTTTAATATGTCTTGTTCTACAGAGTTATTGGTATAAATAACTTATTACTCCCCAAGGTCAGAAACCATCTTATCTAATTTTGTAATCCCTTATATCTAGTGCATAATCTTACACATAATGAAAACTTCATATAAAATTCATTGATTTAATTTGAATAAATCCTCTCAGTTTACAGAAATGTCATAATCAAATGCTATTTAAAAATAATATTCCAATTTAAAAAGTACAAGATGCTAAAATGTATATGTTAGTTTTTGGAATAATTTTCTCAAAGCCCTAAATAGAGTTCTGGGCCCAGGTCCTCCTCCATCACCATTTGCTGTGATTGACCTCTGTAACACTCAGCTGGGCCTATATGATTGAAAATTCACTCTTATCTACACATCTGACTTTCTCATTAGGCCGTAAGGTCTAGGAGGCCAGATTCCTGCTAGTTTTCTTTGCATTTGCACAATATGCTGCAAGTTATAGGTGTTAAATGCATGATGACAGAATTAAATAACTTTCCTACGTGTGTGCTCCAGTTCTAATTTCAAGAACGATGAGCTTTGGAGAAATCATGATGAAATTCCAGTTTTAAAGATGCAATTTTAAAAATGTTGAGAATAATTAATTAGTTTGATTTTAGGTGTAATGACTTTACCACTCAACTCTCACCTTTCACAGTTTAACCTCTCTAGACATTACTAGTACAGTCTCCATTTATTCATAAAAAGAACAAGCTGCCAAAAAGCCTTTTAAAATATAGAAATAATCTTGATATTATATATAGAAAATTCTATTGACTCTATTAAAAACCTGTTAGAACTAATAAACAAATTAAGTAAAATTGCAGGATACAAAATCAATACACAAAAACCTGTTGCATTTTTATATGCTAATAATGAACTATCAGAAAGATAAATTAAGACAACAAATCTCATTTACAATTGCATCCAAAAGAATAAAATACCTAGGAATCAATTTAGCCATGGAGGTGAAAAACATGTATGCTGAAAACTATAAGACAGCAATTGAAAGAAATTAAAGAACACACAAATAAATGGGAAAATAGTCTGTGCTCATGGATTGGAAAAATAATATTGTTAAAATATCCATACTACCACAAGCAATCTACAAATCCAATGTAATCCCTATCAAAATTCTAATGGCATTTTTCATAGAAATAGAAAAAAATGCTAAAGTTTGTATGGAACCACAAAAAATCTCAAATAGCCAAAGTGACCTTGAGAAATAAGAACAAAGATCAAGTCATCACGTTCCCTGATTGCAAACTATATTTCAAAGCTATAGTAATTAAAATAGTATAGTACCAGTATTGGCATAAAAACAGATACATAGAATAAAGAGCCCAGAAATAAACCCACACATATACGTGCAATTAATTTATGACAAAAAGTCAAGAATATACAATGGGGAAAAGACAACCCGTTCAATAAATAGTGTTGAGAAAACTGGTCAGACACATGAAAAAGAATAAAATTGGACCACTATATTAACTCATACACAAAATTTAACTCAAAATGGATTAAAGACTTGAATATAAGACCTGAAACAATGAAACTCTTAGGAGAAAACATAGATGGTAATCTCCTTGATATAAGCCTTAGTGATGATTTTCTGAATCTGACACCAAAAGCAAAGGCAACAAAAACATAAGTGAGACTACATCAAACTAAAAAGCTTCAACAAAGGAAACTATCAACAAAATGAAAAGACAACCTACTGAATGGGAGAAAATATTTGCAAATGATATATCTGAGTTAAAAGGAGCTAAGAAGTAAGTTCTCTAAATTGAGGTCTTGAATGGAGATGGATTAAATCCCCATGTCATCAGCTCTTCTATGTACAGCACTCACGACTACTTGATGGCTGTCACTAAAAGAAGAGTTTTGCTTTGACACTGCCACGGAGTGGGAGGAGGAGGAGGAGGAAAAAGAAAGTCTTGAAGGCAGGGTAAATTGTTTCTCTAGTTCCACTTTTTAACATGTTTACTTTTCAATTGTCATTTCTCTTTTATGTTCTTGACAGTGAAGAGAAAACCAACATGGCTGATATGAGTCATAGAATAGAATGAACTCCTTCCTCAGTTCACTGTACTCACACCTGCTACATCAGCGCTAGGAAGATGTGCTCAAAAAGTGTTCAAGAGGGTCAAAACCCTTGTCCTCCTCAACTACCCAATGCACTGCTTTTTTGACAAAATATGCTGTTTTTAGCCTATTGTTTTACCTACTATACACCCCATTCCAACCCATGGATTATGAAACTATAAATTCTGGGGTTCAGGGATGGTTGAAAAACTATTTCCTTTGTGTAAGGAGGGAAAAGGGCTTTAAAAAATAAGCTCTTAAGACTTCTCTGGGCAATAGAGAGACTTTTCAAAATCCCAGTTTGAATGAAATTTAAATGAATTAGTGAGAAGCAGCTCAAATTTCCTCAGTCCTAAAGAAGAAATATATGCCAGGCACAATGTGGTTTTATTGAACCCTCTGCTTCTCAGAGTTTGAAATGTTTAGCAAATCCCAGGTTTTGAGGGCAATGGTTTGTGGTGAGCAAATTGAGATGACCAAACTTTCAGTTGATTCTAAGTCTCCAGAGGTTAAAAACTGCTGCATTAACTCCCTAGTTCTCAGCATATATTTTAAATAAGTTTGTTCTTATATTTGGAGATATGTGTTTGGATTGTTATAGTTCACTATAAAAATTCCAGATGTGTGTTGTAATATACATGATCCCCTTTCAATCTGTCTGCTTATCCTCTACCCCAGGATCATGAACTAACCCTTTGATTGCCTCCAGTTGTCCCCTCCAATCTATCTCACCTCCCACTGACAGATTTATTCCTCAAACACAATTTCCATCATGTCAGCTCTCTACTCCAAATTCTTCAATGGCTCCCCAATGTCTACTTAGTTACATTTATATTATTAATTCTGGTATTCATGGCTCTCCACAATGTAATGCCAACTTATTTTTCCATTTTTATCTCCCACCATTTCCCTTACAGATAAATAGGTGTCTGTTCTTCCTCTCCTCCCCCTCCCCCTCCCTCCTCCTCATCCTCCTCCTCCTCCTTCTCTTCCTCCTCCTCCTCCTCCTCCTCCTCCTCCTCCTCCTCCTCCTCCTCCTCCTTTTTCTTCTAATCCTTACCCGAGGATATTTATTCCATTGATTTTTAGAGAGAGTGGAAGGGAGAGGGAGAGACAGAAACACTGACACGAGACACATCGATTGTTTGCCTCCCACATGCCCCTGACCAGGGCCAGGAGCTTGCAACTGAGGCACATGCCCTTGACCAGAATCAAACCATGGACCCTTCAGTCCACAGGTGGACGCTCTATCCACTGAGCCAAACCGGCTAGATCTAGGTGTCTGTTCTTGCTGTTTTTTTCCTCCCCATATCCCCATGTTTTTCTGTTTCTGTACTGATTCCCACATTCCTTTACAATTGGATATTGTCTTTACATGTTAAAATGCCATCCACCCTTCAATTTCCCATCTGAAGTATTTCCTCCTCACCTCCCAATCAGATCCTTCTGTGAGTCCTCTTAACACTCTGTGGTTGGTATCATAGTAGCAGATCTTCTCAGCTCTCCTACCAGATTGAACACTATTGTATACCATGTTGGGATAGGGCCATTTTTATATAGTATGGTGCCCTTTTATATAGTATTTTATTAAAAAAGGCATTTATTGAATAAAAAATGAAGGTATGAGGTGATTACCAAATGAAGTATAAACTTTCTATTTTTAATATCTACTGTAGCACATTTATCTTCCTCCTTGTAGGAACTACTATGGAATTATTGACTTGAATGAATTGTCCAGAACAGGGAAGATTCATTCATTTAACACAATATTTCTATTTCTTTTCTGAATTTGATGAATTTACTGAAATGATTATAACTGCATCTTTAGCATAGGCATAGACTAGTACAAACTTTATCCATTGGTAGAGGTATGGGTAGGAACATGTGTCTCCAAAACCTTTCATAAAGCATCCTTTATGTTTTATTCTTTGGAAAGAAAGTATATTGTAAGTGAATTCCTTTCTCTTTGTAGGTTACAAAGGCTTCTCTGATTTGATGGATTGAAAGAAATGGGTATTATATGTGGTTGGAGTATAACATTTAAAATGTAAATATTCATACAAGTTCATCAGAGAGCTTGAGATGTTTAATTGTGCATTGAGGCTTGTCTCTTATAGCCTATGGTTCTTTATGGGTTATAGTGGCACCTTAGGTGTAATCACACCTACAACTCTTGGTATAGGACACTTGTGAGGAACAAACTTCCAATAAGACTCATACCATTGACAGGCATGGAAAGCTATATATTTTCACATTAGCTAGATCATGAGGAAAGAATTGTTTCCATGACTACTGCAGTGTCCACCTGATTGGGTACCTGAACTGTCCCCAAAAGATAGAACTGATATACTTAATCTAGAAAAAATTAAGTGGCCGCTCTTTCCACTTGTTTCACCTATAGCAAGAACAGCGCTTGGAAGTAGGGGAATGGAACTAAGAAATACTGAGGACCTACTAGGTACATTTACATTTGTCATCCCATTTATTTTTCATAAAGGTGGGCATTAGGAAGTTGCTATTAATAGGTGCATTGTACAGATGAACTAATGGATTTGAAAGGTTTAGTAATTTATCCAAAATTACACAATTGATAAGTAGCAGTGCTGAGACTGGATCCCAGGTCTATTTGATTTTGAAGATGATTCTGTGCTCATTATATCCTTCTCTTCACAGGAAAGGACAAAGAGCAGGGGACATGTGAAAGCCTAACACGAAACCCTATTTTCCCTAGGACACAGGGATACATCAATACTCAAGAAATCTCAGCTTTTCTTCCTTTAAAAAGCATGGTAAAATTAAAACAATAAAAGGAAATTTATTATAATTCATAAATACAAGTGTTTTAAAATCAATAAAGATTTAACTAGAAAAAAAAACCAGAGAAATAACTTCATAGTAAAAATTGGAAGTGATTCTATGTATGTAACTTTCCCGTTTCTTTCACTAAATGTGCAAATGGAATATTCAAAGGTGAATAATAAATCATGTGTAGACTTTAAAATAGAAAATACATGTATTACTGACACTGACTTAATGTGATTTGATTATTATGTTATTATACAAAGACATTCGCAGGCATTGGTTAGTACCTCAAGCTCTGGAAAAGACAAATGTTTTTGTGTACATAGAGCAGAGCCGCAGTTTCTGGGGAAGGGAAAGAGTGGGAGGTATTTGGGCAAACAGGCTGCTCAAAATAAAACTGTGAAGGATCCACACAGGCCTAGTGTTTAACCATGTTGGAGCCAAGACTTCAAGTCACATAAGATTTTTAGCCGAAGGGCAACTGCTGATTGAGAGGTGGTCTGAGAGCGTAATATTACCTAACATAGGCATTCTTTTCTTTCTTCTTTTCTCCCTCTTTCTTAAAGATAACATTAATTATCTATATAATGCTAAATAACACCCTAATCAGGAATAGTTATCTAAATATGAACTATTATTTGGTAACTGTCTATGAAACTGAAGCCCTTTTGGCATGACTTGGCCACTTGTTCTTTCTGAGCCTCTCTTGGTGCCTAGATCTAAGCTGTGTGGTAAACACCGGGAAGGCTCCACCTTTAAATATCCATTAAGTACCTTCTCTGTACAAGGTACGGGGGCACTTGAGTATACAGGATTTTAAAGACAGTGTTTTTTGCCCTCAGCTATTTAGAGAAAGGTGGTGGAATGGGCTCTTCATTGTCTTTACTGCTTTTGGTTCCACTTAGGCTGTGATGGGTAAGCAATATTTTAGTATATAAATGCCTAGAAATTGTCATGCAAAGTGGAAAATGTGGGCAAGAGGAAGATCATTTGTCTAGTGGGTTCTACTCTCACAAATGTGATGACTCACTTTGCCTCTTGCCCTTGATGGTGCCTGGTATGTCTGTAGGGGATGTGGCAGAATGGAGAGGGTAAAAGAAAAGGGTAGAGAAAGGCATGAAGAAGGGAAATCAGAAGAGAAGGGGCATACAAGCATCCACCAGAGGCGGTCTCTGTACCAGTGAAAGGCAATCTGAAAAGAAATTTTTTGCACCACCCTGAATCCCACCTGGGTTTTAGATTTGCTATCCGTGAGGTTGTGTTCTTTCTGGTAATGGGCTGGGTTCTACATACCCTTCCAGGTAAGGTGAAGCCTAACTACGGCAGGGGTAGAGTGGTCAGTTGGAAATATGTTCCTGTTCTTAGGCCAATGGAGACCACAAATGACTAAAACCAAGCTTATAGAAGCCCATATTGGGAAAAATATGAATATACACATAACCTGCTAATACTAGAGAGGCCTGCTCAAGTAGGAGTTGTGGGGTTGCAAATGGAAAGGAGAAAGGAGTGTAGCATAGAAATGCACTAAGGAGTATGCAAAGTGTTTGTGTTGAGCTTTCTCTTACCTTCTTTATATCTTAGCTCCTTAGCACTGGATTTTTCAGAATGAAGAGTTTAATTGCTGTGTCTGAAGTGAAGCAGGTGGAAGAGCAGAAGGGAAGGCAGGGACTTGGTAGCCATAGAATCAGTTCAGCTAAGCACTTGTGGAACAAGCAAGGACAGTAGTCTTTGATTATTTTAAAAACTCATCTTTACTTTCCTTTTCCCGTTCCCTTCCCTTCTCTTCCCTTTACTCCCGCTTTAATACTCTTCCTTTCTTTTCCCCCTGCTTTCCTGCCTGTGCATTCCTTTTCTTCTTGAAATATTAACTAAGGGTTTACTTTGGTTCAGGCACTGGGCAGTACTGGGAATACAAAGATGATGAAGACACAGCCTCTTCCCTCAGAGAGTTCTCTGTCAAGAAGGGAACTCACTCATCTTCCTCCATGGCAGTAATAGCTGAAAACAGTGGTCCTGGGTTGGGGGGATGGGATACCTGAACTGTCTTGGGACCTCCAGTTGCTCTTCCAGCAGGCAGCTAGTGTGCTGGATAACTAGGCAGTGCCCTCATGGGAGCTGGATCTTTAGGAGCAGCTATGGCACTATGGTAATGCTACCATTCTCCCTGATGTTTCACACATCTCCACCTAGGTGCACCATGTTTAGCATCATCCTACTGTTTTACGTGGAATCTCAGCCAATGGGGCTGTATATGTAGGCTACATATGGTATTATAAAATGGATTAAAATGTGTAATTCCAAGGGAGGAGCCCTTAGTCCAAAATGAGATCACCAGGCTCAAGTCTTGACTCTTCTACTCATTATTAGTCTTTTGGGTAAAAGAATTGAAATTAACCCACCCAGTATATACATGCTCAATAATATTTAGTAGAATGTGTAAAGGCAGACCTAGTCAGAATACAACTATCATCTGGAAAGAATTGCTTGACCCATCAATGAATACCTTAGCTTGAATTAGTCTGCAGGCAGGCAGGCAGTATTTGATAGATTCTGATGGAAGGGGGCAAAGGGAACAGTCTAAAGCTTGAAGTTCTATCTCAGAATGGCGGAGGCTCTGTTTGGGGAGAACTGGAAGTTGGAGTGGAGGGGTGGAGAGAGCAAAAAGAAGGTGGTTGTACGTAAGGTATTCCTTGTCCTTTCTAGTGGTTGCTGGGATTCTGTGCTGGGCTCCTATAGCAACGCAACCCCAACTTATATTCAGTAAAGCAGTTATTTATGCATATCAGAATTGTCATATTCACTTGTCTTTCTTACCCACTAAACTGTTTACCTTATTTACCACTTAATCTCTAAGTTGTTGCACATAGAATTGCTAATTTAAAAAAAGCAGGTTCTATCTTGAGCTGAGGCAAGTGTTTTCAACTTTCTATTTTTGAAAATAAAGCTCTGTTAGTTATTTTCAATAGTCAGCTTCGTGATAATAATTAAGGGAACAGATGTCAAACCATCGCTTTGGTAACTTGTGTAGGGCATATTTGATTCAAGCATACATGCTAAGCCAGCTTTCCAAATGAAGGGAAATTAGACTCTCAAAATGCCAGGCTCTAGCTCTTGGGAGAAAGCAAAATCTGCCCAGCATCTTCGGTGTGCTAGAGAACATCCCTATCTGTAATGACAAATCTCAGTCTGCCCCCTTGATGACCTGGTTGGGTTGACAGATTTCACACTGTTTAAGAATGAACAGTGAGGAGTGTTCTATTTGGAGAGTCTCCAGAACTATTCTTCAAAGTGTCAGAAAGATTACAACAGGGCGTTAAATTAAGTTCAGAAGTTCAGTTAAGTTGAAGGTCCTTTACCCTGGAAAGTTTCATTAATTCTTTTTCTTTTTCTTGAATACCCCAATAAATGCTGCAGTTGCAAATTTCTCAGCATGACTTGGTCAAAATCCACTCAAATTTATGCCAAGAATCTGCTTTTAAAGCTATGCTGTCAAAATTTGCAGCCCTGGGTGGCTTAGATAATTCAAAAAGTATCTGATTTTTAGTAACCAGATTTCTAGTTATATTGAATTTCAGATTCTTTCAGGAGTCTCAACTCTGAAATATTTTTCTTAAAAACAACCAGATTTTCTGAAATTTACTTTAAGTATTTATTATTATTATTATTACCAATTTTGAGCCAACAGAGAAACTTTATAGTTAACAAGCTATAAACAATAAAACTTCAGTAATAATAATAAACTAGAATATCATGGCTTTAGGAGCCATAGAGCTAATAAGCTTCTTTGTTTAAGATGCTTTAGAACCCGAAGCTGACACTAATAAATAAAAAGGCCACAGTGGATTAATAACTACACATTAGTAGTAATGAGGAACTTAAGAAACAAACAAGGCTGAGAGTGCTATTGGATTTATGAGATCAAATGTTGAGGGGCGTTTATGGTCGTCACAATGATGGACAGGGTCCGAGTGGAATGTAGAGGAAGAGTCAGAGATGCGAGATGCCCCAGAGTGTTTGGGACAGTTCTACATGTCCAACAGTTGTCTATTATCTCGTTCAACATTTCAGTGGCTGTTCAGGTATTCATGTAGGTGAAAATCCTGTTTGTGATTATAGAAGCCTGAAACCTAGCCCTGTTTCCTGGTTTTACATATAAGCACAAAGTATTCTTTTGCACAGTTTTAATACTCCTTTTTCAGGAATGCAACTTTGGCAGGGAGGGGCGTGGAGCAGACCTTATCAGGAGTTGTTCTCCATTTTAGGAAATCTCCAGGGGCGAGACATCAGATTATGTTACTAACATTGCAGACGTGTCCGTCTGCATTAGTTGCTGTAATGTTCACAGTGATTCTGCATGTACCTGCAATATAAACTACATCATTATGCCTTCTCGGGTGGTTATACCCAAACATTTATATATTTAAGCTACATATAGCCTTTCTTTAATTTCTACTTTATAATATGGCTCAAAACTTACAATAATTTTTTGAGCTTATGTGAATAAATAGGCTATGGATTTCCTTTCAAGATAGTAAAGGAGGACATTCAAAATACGTGCTGTAAAAAGGAGGCATTGGGTCTGAGAGGGTTAAAAGCCATTCTACTAGGTAAAAGTGTAGCTGGTAAAGATGGTGCAGCAACAGAAGAGCCTTACTCCTTAGGAACACAGCTTTTGCTCCAAGCAGAAACCAAGTTCAGACTTTTCCCAATTTCAGTCATTCACATGCAGTTATTATGGTGTTTAGCGTATCTGCTTATACCACTAGTTACTTAGTGTCTTGATTTAAATTAAATAAATCAATTTTTACTTAAATATATCGGATATAAATTTTATATGAATAAAAATAGATTTGATGTTAGTTATATTTACTAGTATTTCAGTGTGTTGGTTAGTACACACTGAAATAAATATGCAATACTTAAAGTAAAAGTAAAAGGTTGTTCCTATAATAATAAAATCATCTTGTATACCCTTTGGTAGGCAGACCACACTTTGGGGAATGGCGCTATGTACTAACAAAGATTACAGACTTGGAAAATACAATTTAAGGGCAAAGAATAATCCAGTCTCATGCTTTAATTTTCTTTGCTCCTTATAACTTATTCTCCTATTCCTAAATTAGGTCCTAAATATTGATTTTAATTATTAATTCTTTATAAAACATACAAATAATTTAAAAGTAGGATGGAATATATGTAATACTGTACCTATACCATATAATATTGATAATCTCTTCATGAAGATACCCTTTAACTGAACTCTGATGTGAAAAACTCTTGTAACAGGGCAAACTCTCCAGCCACTTGTCAGCATGTTATGCACTGTTTAACTTTACAAAAAATAAAATTGGCCATCCACAACAAGAAGTCTTGGATAAACAGCTTCACCCACTCATTTAACAAGTATTGTCAAGCCCCTACTATGTGGGCACTAGGATACAGCAATGAATAAAAAAAGTTCCTCCCCTGTGGAGCTTATATTTCATTAATGTAAAGATGAGAATAAAAGCAAATTTAATTTCCACTAGTCCCAAGAAGGAAATAGACAGGGACATGGCACACTCCATACCAATCAGATGACCTAAGCTTGGCCTCAGGGCTGTACACACGATACTGTCATTTAGCAATTAATGTTATATAGCAAAGCAATTTCAACATTCTTTTGTTTGTATAGATTTTCTCACAGCATAATATTTTGTTGATGCTTTGCACATATTTCTCAGTCTCATTTAAAATTCCACTCCACAATTTAAGGAGTGGAATTTAAGAATTTTCTAATACTTCTGCCCAAGTTTTCATTTCTTATATGTAATTTAAATTGTCCTTAAATCACCTTAAGTCACGCTTTCCCACTATTCATGCCATTAATGTTGGTAAATGGTTGCAGAGCTCTGAATGATCATTTAAAGTAGTGTACGTGTTTCTTCTCTTAATCTTCTTTATTAAAGACAGTTAAAAATATTACCAGAGAATAGAGCTGTTAAATAGCGAGTTCAAAAATACTCCAAGAGAGAAAAACCAAGATGGCAGCAAAGGTAAACACCTAAACTGTTGCCTCGCAAAACAATTTCAAAATAACAACTAAAAGACAAAATGGACATCATCCAGAACCACAGGAAGGCTGGCTGAGTGGAAATTCTATAACTAGAAGAAAAGAGAAAAGCACACTGAGACTCAGAGGAGCTGCAGAAGGCAGAGGTACAGAGGCGCGCGCCTGGAGCGGACTGGCAACTGAGTTATGCAGATGGCTTTCTCAAGCGGGAGGGAGACAAAGGCTCCTGATGGCTCTGAACTCCAGTTTCGGGTGAGACTCTGGGGACCCAGACTCATTCGGGGAGAAACTGGACTGTCTGGCAGCGGGCGAAACTCGAGGGCGACTTTCTCTCAGAAGTGCTTGCAGTGATTACTGTGAGACACTGAGATCCAGGGGCCTCTTAGGGCAGGGCTGACGGGAAGCCAAGGCTGTTTGCTCTGCCCTAAGACTCCGCCCCATCCAAGCTGAGCACAGAGGCTTTTGCAAGTCTTGTCTCACAAGGGTGTCTCCAGCACAGAAGTTCTCCCAGTGTAGACACAGCTGATCCTCACAGCCAATTGGCCTGGAGGTCAATTCCTCCCAGTGATACCAACAACAATCAAGGCTTAACTACAGCAAGACTGTGCACATAGCCCACAAAGGGGTGCACCAAGAGTGTCCACCTCATGTAACTGGGGAGGCTGAGCCACTGGGCACTATAGGACACCTAGCACACGAAGCCACTCTATCAACTCAGGGAAGCAGCCAAAATGCAGAGACAAAGAAACAAGGCACAAATGAAAGAAATGGAGGAAAGCAAATGACTGGATATAGAGTTCAAAACCATGGTTATAAGGTTTTTCAAGAATTTTCTAGAAAAGGCCGATAAATTTAGCAAGACCCTCGAGGATATGAAAAAGGACCAAATAGAAATTAAGCATACACTGACTGAAATAAAAAATAATATACAGAGATTCAACAGCAGACTAGAGGATCACAAGAATCAAGTCAAAGATTTGAAATACAAAGAAGCAAAAAACATCCAACCAGAAAAGCAAAAAGAAAAAAGAATCCAAAAATATGAAGATAGTGTAAGGAGCCTCTGGGACAACTTCAAGCATACCAACATCTGAATTATGGGGGTGCCAGAAGAAGAGAGAGAGCAAGATACTGAAAACCTATTTGAAGAAATAATGACAGAAAACTTCCCCCACCTGGTGAAAGAAATAGACTTACAAGACCAGGAAGCGCAGAGAACCCCAAACAAAAGGAATCCAAAGAGGACCACACCAAGACACATCATAATTAAAATGCCAAGTGCAAAAGACAAAGAGAGAATCTTGAAAGCATCAAGAGAAAAACAGTTAGTTACCTACAAGGGAGCACCCATACGACTGTCAGCTGATTTCTCAACAGAAACTATGCAGGCCAGAAGGGAGTGGCAAGAAATATTCAAAGTGATGAATAGCAAGAACCTACAACCAAGATTACTCTACCCAGCAAAGCTATCATTCAGAATTGAAGGGCAGATAAAGAGCTTCACAGATAAGAAAAAGCTAAAGGAGTTCATCACCACCAAACCAGTATTATATGAAATGCTGAAAGGTATTCTTTAAGAAAAGGAAGAAGAAGAAAAAGGTAAATATAAAAATTATGAACAACAAATACATATCTATCAACAAGTGAATCTAAAAATCAAGTGAATAAAAATCTGATGAACAGAATAAACTGGTGAATATAATAGAAGCAGGGGCATAGAAAGGGAGTGGACTGACAATTCTTGCGGGGGAAGGGGTGTGGGGGATTTGGGAAGAGACTGAACAAAAATCGTACACCTATGGATGAGGACAGTGGCGGGGGGCGGGGGTAAGGGAAGAAGGTGGTGTGGGAACTGGGTGGAGGGGAGCTATGGGGGGGGGGGGGGAAAGAAGAACAATAGTAATAATCTGAACAATAAAGATTTATTAGAAAAAAACAAAACAAAAATACTCCAAGAGAACATTCCTGTCATAAGACTATGGTGACATGACTTATTATTAATTTCCATGTAGTAGGTGTTTCTTACTTATCTAGCTATTAATGTTAGATAAAATTCATCAATCGTATTACTCTATTTTCAAACAACTAAAATGAAAAAGACATTGCTTTAGACTATTTTCAAAGGATCAGGTGGCATCACTGGCCTTTATAGGTTTAGCAAATGGAAATTTTAAAAATAAGAAAGCTAAACTCTTCACCAAGATTGTTTAGAAGTGCCAGTTAATAATTGCTATTTAAAACAAGTGACTCTGAAGCATTATAAGATTCTGAGAAGTCATGAGCCATGGAAGAAAAACTAAATTATGCCCCAAATAGCTTTTGTGTCAGGAGTTTTTTTTATTATAATGTTGGTTATAATCACCTGTTGTTTACCTCAGTTGTAGAACAGATTTTCTAGAAATGTTTTGTTCATTCTTTATCTTCTATAGCTGCTAGCCTGGCACAAGAAATCATTTAATCTAGCTTACTTTTTCTTATTTAAAAAAGGGGGATTTATTCCAGGTCTTCCAGGGAGATATTTTTGGATAGATTTTTAGCTGTATGGTCTTTATCAAGAATTGTCTCCAAAACAGAAAATAAATGGAATGTGGTAAGGTATACAATAAAAGATTGAGAAAAGAAGAGAGGAGATAGGGGATTTTCCTTCCTCACATGGCAAGGACTGTCAAAAAGTGGTGGATGGGAGAGGGAGGGGGATAGCAGGACTTAATTTATACTAAGGTGAGTACATTGTGCTTGACTCAATTCTTGGCAACTCTTAGGATAAAAGGTGCTAGAAATCTTCACATGCCATAGGATCCAGAGCCACTGGGGGCAGGAGAGCAAGGAGGGAACATCTCTCAGCCCCAGCCTGGAAATAGCCCAGCTGCAGTAAGCTGTCGTCATGTGATGGATTGCCCTTGTGGGTGGTAGTAGGGTGAGTGTGCAGAAGTAAAACTCGTGTTTATGGCTGGACATTCCTCATAGATTACATTACCCAGAGAGCACAAATAAGCACGAGAGAGGAGTCTTTGACATGAGGTTATCACTCTCTTTGTTTTCCAGTTTAGTGTTGCCGGAAGATGTGGGACTGTGGGGCAAGGGCAGGCATAGTGACAGGCTTATCGACAATGGCCCACACTGGGAAAGAAAGAGAAAGCAAAGATGTAGACTTAGCTGACAACGGTGAGGCCAGGCCACCATGCCCTTGCTGGGGGTTCCCTTTCCGTGGGGCCACAGCTGTGATCCTTCTGATGCTGAGTGCTGGTGGCCAGGCCGAGCACAGAACTGCCTCGCTGGGTCAGAGGAGGGTCCTCCAGTGCCTGGTCCTCACTACTCCCCACCTAGCTTCCTATTGCACAGAGAAACTGGAAGTCATTAGATGGGAAATGCCTTCCTTTTCTGTTACAAAACCTCCCAAACTTTCTACTCTGCAGCCATTCCTTCCTTCTTTCTACATGTCCTAACAGAAGAGCTGCCTCCATTGCTACGGCCAGTCTCCCTCCCACCTTCTCAGGACACTCTGCCTCAGTTATGACTTTTCTCTCCCATGTAGTCCACGGTTCTTTCTCAATTAGATAATTCTCAGCACGTTCGCCTGTCTCCCAGAAACACTTTCTTCTAATCCCATGTTTCCAGCTATTGTTTTTCTCTCTCATTTTATTTGCAATCATATCTCAGAAAGAGATGTGCCTGGCATTGTAGGCGGAGATCAATAAATATTTGTTGAAAGAATGAATAAGTGAAAGAGACGGAAAACTGATAAGGGATAATGAAACACTCTTCTTCAATATAAGTCAAGTTGTACTGTTATGTGTTAGACACTCTTCTCACAAGTGCTTCTACATATGGTCATAAGGAAGTAGGAATACGAATAACAGTAATAATAAAAGTCCATATTTTTGAGATTTTTCTACTGCGATAGACACCATGCTAGCACCTCAGACACACTTACTCACTACCTTTCACGGTAACCCTGTGGGATACATCTTCGTCCTCTTCAATCCCTTGCCAGCCCAGGAACCTAAAGGAAGCCACTGCTGCTGGAATCCAAATGCAGGCAGTGGGCTCCAGAGCCAAGGCCAACCCTGGCCCAGCAGGGGAAGCAGGGGAAGCCTTGTCTTAGCTTTTCTCTCGTTGCAAGGGGTACATTTATTTTACATCAGTAAGGTAGAGTTTAAATAAGGAAGGCCATGTGGTGAGTGGAAAACAATGTCAAAAGATCTGATTCCTGGATCTCAACTCTTTCCTTACCTGGCAGTGAGGCACTTGGCCGCTCTGGCTTTTTGTTTGTTTGTTGTTTCTTGTGTTGTTGTTTTGCTTGTTAAACTGAGAAACTGGGCTGAAAGATCTCTTGGAGTGCCTTCATTTCAAAGCTTTGTCATGTAAAGTGCTGTGTCACCATAGATTACAACTTTGACTTCATGCTCCTTGAATAAATTTCATCTTCAAATGAGGAGCCATCATTGTGAAGTCCCATATGTAGCTTTGATAAATACTCGGCCTCACAATTTCCAATCACTTTTCCAAGTTGGCCTAAAAATGTTTTTTTGACTCATGACTGCAACTTCATTTTCTGCATCTTGATATTACTTTATTTAGGAAAAAATAGATTCTATTTCTGGTCAACACTGAGGTGTGTTTTTGTTCTTTTAAAAAAAATCTTACTTTTGGGGATTATAACAGGAATATATGCCTATGGTAGAAAAAATAGAAAAATAGGAAGAAGGAAATCATAATCATCTAGAAATAATCCCTGATTAAATTTAGGTATATTTTAAAAACATAACCGAGATCTCCTTTTAAAATATACAATTTTGTATCCTACTTATTTTTACTTAATATACAGGGTGGGGGAAAAGTAGGTTTATAATTGTTCATATGAAAAATGATACAGTGATTAACAAATAATAGTACAAGAATAAACTCTGTTTTGCATATTCACAACTATAAACCTACTGTTGCCCCACCCTGTGTTATAAACATTTTGAGAAACTGTCTTTCATCGAAGCACAGTTTGCATGACAGGAAATAACCAACTCCCCTTGAGAAAAATTAAAGCAACCGGTGGCAGCCCCAAATCTGATTTTAATTTGTCACAATAGTGATTCCATTTCCTCCTTATTTGGAGACAGCTGACAAGAGTCCTGCGCTGTCACCACCACACCCTTCTCTTTCTTATCAAAGACCACAGGGTTGGTGATGAAGTGAGCAATTCCTCATTTGGCACCTTCTGGAATATTATAAAATACATTTGAAAATTTGCAAAATCTAATATTTACATAGATATATAATTACCTATTTTCTAATTAATTATATAACAATTTGTTCAATATTGAAGCAGTTTCACACCAAAAAGTAAATAGTCTCAATGTACTATAAAAGGAAAATGACTATTATAATGTAAAAAAATATTTAATGTTTGTAATTGTCATGTATATGTCTTATAAAAGGAATATACTGCATACATCTATTGACTTTGAACATTAAAATTCATATATAAGGAAGAATTATATTCTATTATGGTTAAGAGCTTGTGCTTTGGCCTTGTAGTTTTGGGGTTTGAATTCTGGGTAACAAGTTTTTTTTGGGGTGAGTTATTTTTACTCTTCAGGCCTCAGTTTAAATAGTAGTGTCTGCTTCATAGGGATCTTGTGGGGATTAAATGAGTTGATCTGTGCAAAGCACATAAAGCTGTGTCTAGAAGCCAAGAGCTCCATACATTTAGCTATTAATATTACTATTGTTTGTTATGATATCTGTATGGCATAACTGACCTATCAGTGATTTCCAAGTGCTACTCATGGTTCCTAAATACTCATGGAAGGCCCAGAGCTAGACTTGCTGTGTTACCTCAAGACACTATCCAGAAGCTCAGGTTCAGTGAGTTTGCAGTTACAATGTAATAGATGCTTTGGAAATGGGGTGGGAGCACAGAGGAAGGGAATGACTATCACGAGGTACACCCCTGAGAGGGTTGAAGAAGGCTAGGCCAGGGCTTCCTAAGAGAAGAGGTGGCTGGGGAGGGGGTACTCAGCCGAGGAAGAAGGTACATCTAAAGTTCAACTACATTTATTGAAGATCTATTGTGAGCAAGACAGGTTGCTGGATACATTGATCTCATTCACTTCTCGCCTCTACCCAGTGAGGCTGGTGTTACATTCTCCTTCCACATGTGTGGATATTCAGTAGTTTGAATGTCTTTCCCAAACTCACAAAAGAAGCAGGATTCAAACCCAGTCTCACTTCAAAGCTCATTATCTTTCTGCCAGCTTCCTCTGTTGACCATGCTTTAGAGAGTGCACTGGGCAGCGGGAGTTCACTGTGTGGAACTCTCGGGGGCCAACCACGGGAGTCAGACAAGCAGCAAGTGGTTGGGTGTTAATGGCCTCTGTTACTTCCAGTGTTCAAGCAGCCCTACTGTGCCTCTCGACCTTAGGGAAATAACAGCCTCGGGGAGCCTTGACCAGGAGGGATCCACACTTGGCTCCTGCATCCTGTACCTGGGATTAAACACCTCCCATTTCAAGGCTGTTGTGGTGGCTGTTGTCAGGGGCAGTGACATGGGCCACCTGCCCCTTGGGACTTTCTCCCTAATTGCTGCCACTTTCTTCAGGCATAGGTTCCACTGTTCTTCCTCCTAAGGTTGCTTATAAGTAATAAACCACCCAGGAGCCCTAAGGCAATTTGGTTTGCTAGCTAGAGAGAAAACAAGATCTTAATCTTCCGTGTTAACTCCGAGATCTCAGTTTGGAAACACACAAAAGATTCTATTTTTTTCATATATCTAGTCAAATGGGGACCACGGCGAGTCTTTTAGATCTTCTAAAACTTTTAAGGTAGGGTGACATAACCCTCATTTTGTTTATTAATGAAGTCATAAGAGATAGGCTGTGCCTGCTTCTGGGTATGAGGTTACTTTAATTTTATTTAACAAACAAGTCATTCTAGCTCTGCTACTCAAAGGGTAACTATAATCAAAATAAAATTTACTCCTGCTTCTCTCTACATTTTATGGTCTCCAGAAATCCAGAGAAGCCACTATGAAAAAAAAGTCACTAGAAATACTCCTATTGGGGTTAGGATTTTACTAAAGCAAGTGCTGCAATAGAAAATTGCCGTTTATCTTGCTGTATTCAGGTGAGTTAGCAAACCCATTGGGCCAGGACACAAGCAGCCATGTTTGTGCCAACAGAACCCACAGTGGTGCTGGTGGTGGTGGGGAGCAAGGGTAGAGTCTAAACAGTTTCTCACAGAGGAAAATAAATTGCTGGCGAAACTTATTTCTTTGTGGGCTTTATTGTCAACAGTCTTGAGCTTTGCTAAATTAAGCTTATTATAAACTAAAATTATAGGGGCCCTTAAACAATGAAGTTGTTGATTTTGTGATACCTGTTCTAGCCATGGATCATGGATGATTGTCATTCCCAAGCGAAACTTCCAAATCAGGCCTCTCCCAGCTGCACTGCAGTACCTTATTTCCAGCTCTCTCTTGGATATTTCTACTTGACTCTACTGCAAACAAATGTCCCCAATGAGTTTACCATCTTTTCCCCATTCACCCTTCAACTTTCTTCACCATTGACCTCATCTTTAATTTTTCAGATGGCCAGGCCAATCCTTGGAGCTTTCAGTATCACTGAGTTTTATTTCCTCTTCTCCACATCATCTCTGGATTTATACCTTTATTTCTATTGCCACCGTAATCTTACATTGCTCTTGATTCCTTGAGTCTGTCCCTCCTACATATGGGTGTCAGTTAATGTTCTTAAACACTATTTTATCCTGGCCATTTTTTTCTCAGAATTCTCTAGTGATCTTCTTTGTGTAATGAATCAAGTTCAAATTCTTTATCTTGGCATTCCAAGACTTTCATTTTCTCTCTAGCCAACATACTTCACTACTTTCTGGACCTTCTTCCTACTTAGTGACTTAATGTCTCCCATTTGTCAGCTCAGTCTCACTCTAGACAATTTGTTAACCAGTCAAAACTGGTTAACCTTATCTTTCAGAGTTCAGCACCAGACCACAAAGCTCTCTTCTGCTCATGGCACCTCAGTAATCTCTGCCTTCTCTTGTCTCTGATTTACTGTTGGTGTGAATTATTTTAGAACTAGATAATTTATGCTCTTGGTTTAGAGTGTGTTTGTCTTGTCCATGTAATGAGGTTGTTAGGTCTTTGAGACTAGAGGAATATCTGAAAGTTTCCTTTTGAGCACTCAGAATCCTCAGCCTAGGGATAGGATGTGGTAGGTGCTACCCGGCTACCCCCTAATCCTTGTTGACTTAAAAATAAATGTTCAAATGTTTGCATTTGGTATTTCCGGAAAACTGTAATCAAGAGCAGTTTGAGACAAGAGCTAGTCATCATATAAAAGGTTATTTCAGCCCTGGCCAGGTGGCTCAATTGGTTGGAGGATCATCTTGTATACCAAGAGACTGCAGGTTCATTTCTGGTCAGGCTACATACCTAGGTTGTGTGTGTGTGTGTTTTTTAAAGCTTTATTGTAAGTATTACAATGTCCCCCTGTCTCCCCTTTTGATCCTTTCTACCCTGCCTCTGCTCCCTGCCCCAGGCCTTCACCACCCTATTGTCTAGGTCCATGGGTTATACATTTATGCAGACAAGTTCTTTGGTTGATCTCTTCCCACCCACCCTCCCACCCCTGCCTTTCCTCTGAGATCCGACAGTCTGTTCCATGCCTCTATTTCTCTGGATCTACTTTGTTCATCAGTTTATTTTGTTCATTAGATTCCACATATGAGTGAGATCATGTGATACTTGTCTTTCTCTGACTGGCTTATTTTTCTTAGCATTATACTCTACAGGTTCCTCCATGCTATGTCAAAGGGTAAGAGATCCTTATTTTTTACGGCTGAATAGTATTCCATGTGGGTGTGATATCCAGTTGGGGCACCTACGGGAGGCAACCAATCGATGTTTCTTTCACACATCAATGTTTCTCTCACTCCCTCTCTCTTACTTCCTCTCTCTCTAGAAAGCAATAAAAACATACCCTCAGGTGAGGATTAAAAAAAGTTATCTTAGTCCTATGCTTATTGATGTGGCTCAGGACACTTTGGCCTCATGGCCTGCTTGGCATAGAGTAGGTGTCTATTTGTTGAATGAATGAAAGAATATATAATAACCCAAAGGAAATACTGGACTCCCTGATTAAATTTTCTGTTTTTCATCACTCAGATAAAAAATAAATCTGTTAAATGACATCAGCCAGGTTAACAGAAAGCAATGGTTGTTTTAGGTTCTAGCATTAGAAGATTAGAACTCTGTGTGTATGTGTGTGTGTGTGTGTGTGTGTGTGTGTGTGTGACTATGGTCTTTCCCAGGCAGTTGGGTATGTTGCATGATCTCTCCTGACTTCTCTGGTTCTTACTTGAAAACCTCATTTTCCAGTAGAATTTATACCCAATTGAATAGAATTGTTAACAACTCTTTCCTGATTCCTTAGATCTTGAAGCCCTAAAAGTTGGTTTTAGCATGCAGCTGTCCTTCACTTTGTTGTTGCTTCAGAAATTTATCATGTTATAATGCCTCCAGAAAGGCTTCTCCAATTTTCCAAGACAAAATTAATTATTCCCTTCCTCAACATTCCCAATGTTAATGAATCTCTCCTCTGAATCCTGTACACAGATACATGCCTCTCATATTAAGGATATTACCATTATACATGCATGTATTATAGATGTATTGCATCCCTTAAAATATAGCTGCTCATGTCTCTAAATATTCCTCAAAGGCAGTGGCTATGCCTCATTCATCTTTGTATCTCCCGGAACACTGCCAACCCCAGGTCACTGATGAGTAGTGACAAGGAATGAGTGAAACAGTGAGGACACCATCAGCCCTGTCTTCTGCAATGTAGTGGCATTTCAGTGGCTAACCATCCTACTGGTCTGGCATTTCCGCATCTGAAGTACTGGGGAACTTGAAGCCAGAAACCCTGAGTACACGTCATGCAACATGGTCCAGGTGAGTCAGAAGGCACCACAACCACAACCAGTGCTTGGCCTTTCTTCTAGAGGAAGGAAAATATTGAACTTTGAAATTGTGGGAGACTACATGAGAAGTCTCAGTCCCAGCTGGCACCACCCTTGCCTGCTTGAGGAGCTCAGGGCTGGGGGTCAGGGCTTTGAGGAAGGTGGGATATCATCCCTTCAGTGCACTTCTTTCAAATCACCCTATCATATTTTTTTAAAGGATGTGTTTATCTTATTTTGTTTTCTATTTTTCTCTTTACTTTTTTTTATTGAGATATAGTTTGACTTACAACATTGTGTAAGTTTATAATACAGCACTGTTGACTATAATCACTACCCTGTGCATTAGATCTTTAGGACTTACTTTCCTACTAGCTACAAGTTTATACCTTTAAACAACATCTCATCCCATAACGTTTTATTAATTTAGGGTCTTTGAATTTTGTGTGGGTCTCATTCTCATAGGTAACATGAAAAGTTATCTTTAAGAAGATTGCTGAAAAGCTGTCATCACCTCCTAGTACATGGAACTCACTCTTAGAAAATGAAGTTTTTTAAGCTAATCGCCCCTCTTTCTTTAAGCTGGGCTATCACTTTGCACCAGGTGGTAACATACTGAGTGGTAACATACTGGTTGGTTGACAATCCTTCATGGATATATTTTATATTTTGTGTTTCTAAGGGTGTAATATGTTTTAGATGGCAGCTTTTAAAAGAGCATTTGAGTCTCTGGGTCACTTATACCTTTACATATGTGTGTGCATGTGTGTGTGTGTAAATATTAGTTCTTTTTCAGAAATAATAAGGAAAGGAAAATATTTTGTAGCTATACTAAAATTATCGCATGCCTGTGTAGCTAAAATGGCCCTGCCTAGGAAGGCAGCTATAGAGGAATAGAGATTTAAAGATCAATATTAGCAAATGAAGCCACAGGAAAACCAAATAGCCAATTAACCCACTACTGCAGAGCCCAGGGCTGGTCTGGAACCCAGGCTCTCTGTGGCAGCTGATATGGATGCTCTGACACCTCCAGTGGAAGTGGCTTCTTTCCCTCAGGCTCCACAGTCCCTGGGAATTTTGGCTTTGTGTGTCCCTCCTTATGCTGAGCAAGTGTGGAAATCGCATTGTTGGTCTGAAATGGTTGCCACGGGAACATCTCCACCTAGTCATTATCTATTCAGGCTACTGATTATATTAAACCAGGAGAGAAAGATGAAGGAGCCGCTGTAGCCACCTGTTCTGCAGAGAATTGTGATTGCTTTTGCCACATTCACCTCTGTGGCCACATGCCTCTCTGAAAACTCTTCTCTACATGTTCTCCTCTCTTGTTGCTCTTCCCCCCTCAACAGAGTTAGTGAATGAAATAAATCTATAGAAAGTTGCTATTGGTATAACAGAGCCATTATATTTCTATCCTCCTCCAGTTCTCTCATGTGGAATAAAAATAATTGTTACCTCTTTTCTCCCTCTGCTCTGCCCGTCCATACTCAGGTGTAGCAATAACTGTCCTCTTTAAAGGCCTATCATTCCTGTGTTCCACACAATGGTGCTGAAGGCACCGTTTCCTGCTACTTATCCTGAGAAGCCTCTGAAAATTCATATAGATGTCCCTTTTTTAAATTGCTTGAAATATTAACAGGAAATGCAACTGGCTGTTAACAAGTAACTTTATCTTACATATATGTTAATGGACAAATGGATGGATCTGGATAGATATCATTAGGAAGATTTTCTCATCTTCATTTCTAGAATGCAGGTGACATGTGAAAGGTGTTGTCTCCAAGTGGTCTTTTGGGGGAAAAACTACATTATCCATTGGCCTTGTAATTTATTGCTCAAGCCAGGATTTGGGAGTGAAAGGTGGCATTATTAATAAATATGCCTGGACAACAGGTGCAAACTAGAACTATGCCAGGCAACCAGGTATATATTGTCACCTATTATGTGGACAATAAGTACATGGGCATTGTAGTACTGTGCCCTCAAAAATATGGGGAAAGGGATATCTCTTCCAGAAAAAATTGTGAAATTAGAAATTATAATTGTGGAATCTAAAATCTGGATCAGGCCCAGCTGGCATGGCTCAGTGGTTGAGCATCGACCTATGAACCAGGAGGTCATGGTTCAATTCCTTCTCAGGGCTCATGCCTGGGTTGTGGGCTTGATCCCCAGTTGGGGGTAAGCAGAAGGCAGCCTATCAATGATTCCTTCTCATCATTGATGTTTCTATCTCTCTTCACCTCTCCCTTCCTCTCTGAAATCAATTATATATATATAAAATCTGGATCAGTAAGAGAGGTGCCCTTTTTGTTTATACGTCTGTCCCATTTAATTTAGTCAATGTGAGTCCATTTTTAAAAGTAAAATAATGGCACTGAAATTGAAAAGAAAAAAAGTGATATTAACAAAGAAAAATAGACTGGACTGAATGTGCCTATGTAAGATGTCATAAAATCTTTTAAGTTCTGTTTAAAAATCTAAGTTAGGGGTTGGTAACTTTTGTGTATAGGCCATATAGTAAGTATTTTTGGCTTTATGGGCCATATGGTCTCTGTTGTTACTACTCTGCCATCATAGAGTGAAAGAAGCTGCAGATAATAGGTAAACAAATAGGCATGGCTGTGTTCCAATAGATGCTTTTTTCCCCAGGTTATTTAAAAACTTTTTATTGAATTTATTGGGGTGACATTGGTTAATAAAATTATACAGTTTTCAAGTGTACAACTCTATAATACATCATCTGTATATTGTACTGTGCATTCACCACCCCAAGTCAAGTCTGCTTCCATCACCATTTATCTCCCCTTTACCTTCTTTTACCTCCCTCCCTCCTTTCCCTCTGGCAATCACCTTACTGTTCTCTGTGTCTATTGTTTTTTTTCTTTCTTAATCTCTTCACCTTTGTCACCCAGCCCCCCAACCCCCTCCTCTCTGAGAGCTGCCAGTCTGTTCTCTGTATCTATGAGTCTGTTTATATTTTGTTTGTTAGTTTATTTTGTTCATTAGATTCTACATAGAAGTGAGATCATATGGTATTTGTCTTTCTCTAACTGGCTTATTTCACTTAGTCTAATACTCTCTGGGTCCATCCATGCTGTCACAAAGGTAAGATTTCCTTTTTTAAAAAAAAACACTTTTATTGATTTCAGAGAGGAAGGAAGAGGGAGAGAGAGAAACATCAACGATGAGAATCATTGAGTGGCTGTCTCCTGCATGCCCCCAACTGGGGATCAAGCCCGCAACCTGGGCATTTGCCCTTGACTGGAATCGAACCTGGGACCCTTCAGTTCAAAGGCCAACGCTCTATCCATTGAGCCAAACTGGCCATGGCAGAGTCCCTTCTTTTTTTATGGCTGAGTAGTATTCCATTGTGTGAATGAGCCACAGCTTTTTTATCTACTCATCTACTGATAGGTACTTGGGCTGCTTCCAAATCTTGGCTATTATAAATAACACTGCAATGAGAAATCTTATTTACAAAACAGGCAGGGATGGGGGCACAGATTTGGTGCATTAGCTGCTGTTTGCCCACCCCTGATCTAATATTTAGAAACTTTGTTCTGATAGAAGGAAAGTTATTTTAGATATTAATTCTGACATTTCTTGATCTGCTGTGACAAGTAGGGGCCATGGCTATAGGGACCAATGGAAATGTTCAATGGGCCTTACTATTCAATGTACATTTTTGTTGTGCATGTTCCAACCATTCAAGGCATATATTGAGGTGGATGACAGAGGGAAAACACCCAGGAACATTCTGGACAGGGAATAGCAGCTATGTGGGTTTCATGAAGCATATTAGAAGGAAGGTTTCAGGGATGCAGGACACAGGGAATAGAGGCCATGGTAATTCAGATTTTCTTACAAATGGTTTAAAAAATAAGTCCAACAAATGCTAGCAAAACTGAAAGCACCTGAGGAAAATGAAGTCTTGTATTTCTGCCTATACTTGGGAAAAAAATGACTCAGAATTATGGAAAATGATATTTAAAAACTCACTTTAAACTAGTGAGGTACTTTCTGTGTAGAATTGCATTCACGCTTTGTTAGTAAAAGGAAAGTTTTAGGAGAAAATGTTCCTTAGGCATTTATTCTAAAATCTTTATAAAGTTATGTTTAAAATGTTTCCCTTTAGGCAGAAAGCACACTAACAACTCAGGCAAACTGCAACAAAAACATGACTAAGAATTAAAGAGAGTGCACATTAAGAAGCAGGAGATATGACCTATATTATATCTCATTATGTGACTGTACATAACACAGATATCCATACACCTTCTGTTACCTACTAACAAGCTGTTTAATTGAAGGCTAAGTTAGGAAATTGTGGAGAGTGACCACAGTAACGTTACTGGTTCTAATCACTCTAACAAGGTATTTGGGGCATTAGACAATGAAATGGATAATGCCCCAGAAAGGAAGAATCTCAGAGGCTTCAGTACTATCTGAGCTGTTCAGCTAAATGTAAGGAAGGAGCTAATGACATTTATAGTCATCTATCTATATAATAGAGGAACATGCAAATTAGCTGGGACGCTGTAACATCACAACTGAACAGCAGGGACTGAGGCTGCATGGCACCTGGCCGGGGTGAGGGACCCCAGGCATGCCCCCACCCTGCAGAGCTTGACGGGAGACCTCAGGCCGCGCCCCCTGCTCGAGCGCTGGGCTGGGGGACCTGAGGCTGCACCCCCCCTACCCAGAGGGGCTTGACAGAGGTGGGGCCGGCCCAATGGGTATGGGTCTCACCCAATGGGGGTGGGGCCAGCCGGGTCTGTGTCTCCTGCGTTTTTGAAGCACATGTGGGTAATGGGCGGGGACTTGACTCTAGGTCCCTCGGCATGCCCCAGACTCTGACAGGAGGGAGATTTTCATATACATTTTACTAATTTTCTTTCATCTCTGACACTTCTATTATAGAGAAAGGGCAAATAGCAATATTAAAATATCTCCTCTAATTAATTCCCTTCTAATGTGCATGAATTTCGTGCACTGGGTCACTAATTTAATATAATCTTTTTGAGGGGATACTTTAATCTATTTGGTAAGTTAACAATAGATATTGGGAGCTCATTAACTATAAAGAGAAAATCCTTTAAGATCCTGAATTAGATTGAAATAGATTAGGGATGTGTTTTATACACGGAGGGAGAAAAAATGGAGACCATTTATAAAGCACAATACAATAAAGGCTAATGAGTATTCCTTTGCATGTGTTCCTGGGAAAGAGAGTGAAAGAGTTCTTCAGAGTGGAGTGCTGAGCAGAGGAGAAAGAGGATTTCAAGATGGATAGACAACAGTGTCACTCATCGGGTAGAGGGCATGAGCAACAGGTGGGGTGAACTGGGAGTGGAGGGGCAGAGAGTACCTTGGGCCAGGGGAAGGAGGCGGGGTTGGGTCCAGGCACTAATTAGGCACTTCCCGAAGGATCTACAGTAGAGAGGTGACCAGATGGTACCTGCTTGTACATGATGTGGTATATGGTGAATAACAGTGAAATATTACCTGCATTGAGGTTCTGTTTATATTTATCTATATTGTTCCGGTTTTTTTCAGCTTAGAAAAGTAAAACAAGCTAATTGTAAAAAAAACATATTCTAGGTTACAGAATTTGATGTCGAAGCAAAATATTCCATAATCCCATTGGCAAATGTGACCACCATTAGCAGTTGTTATTAATGTTAAAATACATACATAAATAAATATTTTTTAAATAATTTGGAACCTTGGAATTGTAAAAAGAAGTATTACCAATTTTCTAAATTTGTTTACACTTTATATTACAAAACCTGATACAATATCATATCTACTATTGAAAAGAGGCATTTTGGTTATTTTCTCTCTCTGACATTCAGTATGTGATGCCATTGAGAGTTCTGATCTATATGAGAAAGTGAACTGGGCCCCAGGCTCATACCCACCCTGCGTGATGGAACATATGCCTGGGACCTGCAAACTCATACAAACTAGAGACTATCAACGGGGTAACTTCGATGGGACACAGCCCACTCAGCGTCATAGGAGAGGTAAGAGGAACTGTCAGAGCTCCCACAAGCTGTATTCAATATCGAATTGGTCAGGGACTCAGTTCTTCTAAAATGTGGGGTGTGGGTTGGGGAGGTTGTCTCTAGTATAGAAAGGATTACTCCAAGTCTCTGTGTCCCTGAAACACTGAGAAAACAGATATTGCACATGGATACGGCAGGTTAACAAGACAGAAATAAAAACAAATTCATCTCCTGTTGGCCTTTTGAGGATCTAAGGATCAGAAATAGCCAGTTCTAATTTCTCCTAGTAATTTCCAAGGGTCGAGGTAAATCAAATTACCTCTTTAGCTGAACTTGTTTATGCCAAAGGAAAGTAATACTCTGTGGGTACAACCCAGAACTTTGAAATTTATAGATTGGAAGTGATATGAGAACCAAACACTGAAAACCTTGGAGCAAACTGTGAGATTTATCCACTTTCTACCCCACCTCCAAGTCCAAAGTGAAGAAGGATTATGATAGGAGACAGGAAATCTGGAGGAGTGACTGGTCACTGGTTTGGATTGCCAAAGGAATTTGAGATTAAGAGAATTATGAACCAAAGGTGGAGCAAAACTCCAAATGAGGACTGATATATGTAGGGGAAAGGTAGAAATAAATGAACTTTTGAGGTAGTCATAGTGGAGGAAAAGGACCTCACTGTGGTGAAGGATTTTTGTCAGAAACTGAAGAATGAACCACAGGGATTTAGATTAGACAAAGAAGGAAGAATCAATATTGGATAGATTACTAAGGGAAGCTCTAGAATAGGTTTCCTTATTTTACATATATTTTTATATAAATTATAGAATTTATCTTTTTTAGATAAATTATAAAATTATAGAATTTTGTGTAGTCTAATGGCTGAAGGTAGAGAGAATATGGTGGATAATGAAAACAAGAGTTTCCTTGTGTAGGACTTCACTTTTAAGAGTTACATATATATTTTAAAAAATGACATGATCTCATTTGATCCCCCCCTCCCCCCCAATCTCTGTGAGGGCAGAGCCAGAATTACTTCACTAGTGAGAAAATCTAAAGACAAAGGGTTAATTTCCACTTGGGAGGGAAGAGATGGAGGAAGGAAAGCAGACCTCAGAGGGTTTTGAAGTCCAGAGGGAAGTTAGATTTTTTTTTTTCCAAAAAAGAAAACATTTGTTCCTTTCCAGGTACACTTGATTACTCACTGTTAAGTAGGCGGAAGTCAATGAATGGGTAGGAGCCGCGGCGCTCAGCAGGAACCCCCGTCTGACCCCTTAGTCGTACATCTCCTAGAAAACATAAGGTCCAAACAAATGTTTGCAAACATTGCCAAGTGTATTTATTCACTTTTCCTCTGTAAATCCTCTTACCCACTTATGTCACTGGAACCAACACAAAATATCAGGAGAAACATGATTTCCATTCATCGTGCTTCAGAGAGTGCCATGTACGAAGGGATAGTTAATGAATGCTGAGCCTAATGAACTTGGCAAAACTAAGAAAGGAAGCAGAGGGTTTTGAAGTTCTCTTTTATAATTTGCCTGGAAGATGGGACTGTGAAAATTATAGTAATTTACAAAGTTTTCATAGCTTTTTTTATCCTTCCAAGGGTCATTAAGATGAAGCATCCTAATTTGGAAGGACAAATGGTGTGCTGGGATTAGAGCTTTTATTCTTATTAGACATTGGATCACCCAGGGTCATCCTCTTGGACCTAGCACAACTGTTTTCTGACTGGCGTCCACTTGCCTGGTTCCCCAGGTTGTATCATTGACCTGTTTCAGAATCTGCTCAGAGGAAGGCTAGCCTAGCTCCAGGCACTTCAGACACACCCCCCCTTGGACATAGAATAGTCTATAGAGTTTCTACTACTTATTTGTAGGTTTATTTTAATGCCTGTGTTCACTTTCCTTTTCGGTGTGTCCTGCTTTCCAGATGAAGGGCGGTACTGAGGTAGAGTGGAGGGAGCCTGAACTTTAGAATAATGTAGACCTTGGATTAAGCAGGCTCTGAGCCTCCATTGCCTCACTTCAAGGTGTCATTGGCTGGAGAGTATAAAATAACACTTGCTGCCTGGCAATAAATGCTGCATTTACTTTCTTACACAGTCCTGCAAAGTAGGGATTACTCGTATTACATGTTCTGCTTTTCTCCATCGTTCTTTGTGTATTGTCTAGTACTTAGCAGATTCTAAGTGACAAAAATAAATAGAAAGACCAAATTCCCAATTAGTACATACAACATGAAATCAGAAGAGAGGTACAAGTACGTAAGACCTAATATATTTCTGAACATCGGAACCAGGAAAGTTTTCTTCCATGAGTAATGGGTCCTCTCCCATGACCCACTCTTTCCCTGACATGAGGTGATACTGTGGCCTCAGCCTATGAGTGAAGAGGAAGAACAAGTCTTTCTAACTCTTGGGGTTAACTAGTAATTGGGTGAGATCCTCATAGGCCATAACCCATGCAATTGACAATGTTTAAAATAGCCCTCACAGATGGGCCTTGTGTGTACCTGGGCTTATAAACTGCAAGCTCTGAGGCCTTGGGCTATTCTCTACTTTGAATTCTATATTGGTGCCTTATTTAGTGATAATCTGATACTGTAGTGACATATTGATGTTAAAGAATATTATAATTTATGGAGTATAGTGAAGAGGGAGAAGGGAAGATATGGAAAATAATATTTGAAGTATAAATATAAGATGATATCAAATTAGGGAATGCTGTCAGCATTTGATAAGTTCATGGGGGTGGATGGTCAATAGAGTTGAAGGGTTTACTTCTCAGCAGTTGTCTTGAGCCCCCTCTGTTTATAAATCTCTAAAGAGTTTACAAAGCATATTCACAAACCTCACAGTATATTCTTTTTCTGGTTTAATCTCATTAGACCCTCACATTAGCTTTGTGAAGAGAGTCACTATTATTCTACTTACTTTATAGGTGAGAAAAATAGAGGCTCAGAGAAGAAAGTGAAGGACTGTTACTCACTCTCCTAACTCCGGCTCAAAGCTCAGGTCCCTTAAAGGCACTCAGTAGATGTCTATTGACTTTAATTGACTGCCTGAGTTTATAGTGCTTTAAACTTATAATTAGTAGAGATAGTCCTTAAATCTAAGTTGTTAAAGTTCATAGGCAGAGAGCTCTCTCCTCAATACCATTGGTTTCTAACCTTATAGAGTGGGCACAGCTGGTTTTTAAAATGAAAACAAAAAATCACAGACTGCTCATGCTAGAAGCTGTATTTTTAATAGCCAACAGGATAGCATGTTAAAATTATGTAACATCCCAGCCGGCTTGGCTCAGTGGTTGAGCATCGACCTATATCCCACGAGGTCATGGTTAGATTCCCGGTCAGGACATATGCTTGGGTTGCAGGCTCCACTCCCAGTGAGGGGCGTGCAGGAGGCAGCTGATCAATGATTCTCTCTCATAATTTGATATTTTGTCTCTCTCTCCCTGTCCCTTCTTCTCTAAAATCAATAAAAATTATTTTTAAAAATGATATAACAAATTCAGCACTGCCTGTAAATGAATTTATATTTTATGAAGGATAGTGAGCTAGACATATACTTGAAAAACTGTGCATAGATGAGACCATGTTAATTTGGTTTACAAAGCCTGGCTGGCTTATGGATTTACTGACCTGTTGTGTCATCCTTTTGGGCTTCTCCTACGCGTTTCAGGCTCACCAACTGGAAATCATTTCTCCACTAGTATTTTTTTCTCATTATTACCAAAGAGTTCTCCTGGTTTTGCTGTCCTGAGAACACTATGTTCCCAGAAAACTTCTGTATAATATTAATGTACATTTTAAGGCCTCTGCCAGAATTTATTCCATTTGTCCATCTGAGAGTATAAGGCAGAGGAGGCCCATTACCATGTAAGACTTTAGAGAAACTGACAGGCGACAGAACCATGAGGCAGAATTGATAAAAAGAGAGTGAGTGACATGCTAGGAAGCAGGGAACTCCTGTTACTGAGAGGATCAGCATTTCACCATATTGGGTGACCTAGGGAAAATTAAGAACCATTCTGAGGTCCAGTTTTCTAATATTCAAATTAGAATAATTATAGCAGTTTTGCCTGTTCTAAGGGGTTGTTGTGAAGAAATTATAAGGTGCATGAAAATAAGATGATAGTTAATATGTACGAATACTTACACTGTGCTCAGTAATTTACATATGTTTTCTCATATCATTTACCCAACAACCCAATGAGGTAGTTATGATTATTAGACTATTGTGCAGGTGAGGAAACTAAAGGCAATGGAAATTTGATGATTTGTCTGAGATCATAGAGCGAATAAGTATGGAGCTTGAGCTCAAACTCAGAATTGGCTCCAAACTCCATTTTCTTACCCATTCTTCCAGATTATCAGGATAAAAAAATTATATAACAAATTAAGCATTATTTTTTTATTATCCAAATGTAGCCTTTGATTACTCTTTGCCAATAAACCAACTATATATTCGTCATGAATCCTGGAAACTGAATACCAGGGCAATCTACTCCCTTGATGAATACAGAGAGTCGTTCAGATGGATGTTGTTTATTCGAATAGCGGTCCAGGGATATGGGCTATAGAATCAGACAACCAGATCCTGCTCTGGATCAACAAAGCATCTGTTATTTTCAAATGAGAAATGGGAAGCAATTATTCAGCAAAACTGAAATTACCTGGCAACTAATTTACTCAAGCTCTTAATGAAGTAGAATTTTCATGATGCAACCTCACTTTTGGAAAAAAAGACAAATAACCATGCAGTAAATTGATAGCAAATATCCCTAAACAAACAAACAAACAAACAAACAAAACAAATAAACAGCAACAACAACTACAAAACCCAAACCTGAAAGTTTCCTCTCAGTGCTTATACTGTCTAGAACTACAATTCCAGTCTTGAAGAGAATTACTCATAAATCTAATAACGACCTTTACATGTAGCAAATAGCTGTTTTAGAAAAGGATTCAATTATAGTTAAAAACTAGTAAAGCAGGAGGCAGGACAATTTTAAGTGGGCTAACAATGCATTTTAGACATTCTCCAACACACTAAACATTCCGTATCTTGAGCATTTCATTTCATTGAAACTCTAATATGGTAAAATTACGGTTTCAAGTATATATTTATAATATAGAAAGATCTTGCTCCTTCCCCTTGCTTTCATGAAACCCTTTGGATACTAAATTGCTTCAATATGCTTGTGGGAAGAGAGAAATAATTCAGTAACAACAGCCCCCGGAGGAGCAGAGGCCACTGGCTGGTGTCCGAAGAACAGAACAAGTGGCGTCCTGCTGGACTGCTTTTACTGGCCTCAGCCTCAGGCAATCATCTATTTACCTAAGGCCTTATATCCAAGCTAAACAATTATTTTGACTATTCATTAGGCCCTTGTTTAACTTAAGCAACTCTCTTTCTGGCAAAGGAAAGGTGCTGTGGAAGCAGGGTAGGAAGCGTTGACAGCTCCGCCGTGTCCTCAGTCTGTTCTCATTGTGTTCCAAAATGAAACAAACAGCAGGGGAATTCTTATTTTGAAAGGGCTGCTCCTCGTTTGCCCCTTCAGGCTGAAAACATAACATGTCGTCCTTGAGTATGTATTTAAGGCTGCAAACACAGGCAGCGAGCTGAGCTCCTGGCTCCAGGAACCAAGACCTGGAGTCAGCCACTCACCCTCCCAGGGGACGTGGTTCCGGGATGGACCTCTTGCCCACTTGGCCTTGCGGGCTGTCTCTGTTTAATAAAAGCTTGTGCTAGGGAGCAGAAGTTATGTGGCCTCTTATGTAACTGGCAACGGGAGTGGAGACTCTGATGGTGATGACAACTTACAGTGGCTGAAACACGGGCCACATGACTAGAACCAGACTCTGGCCCCATCGTGGTGTCAAGGTCACTTCAGGGTGGGGGAAGAGGGTAGGAAAGGGACAGAGCAGTTGCATCTGAGACGAATGAAGAGGATAATGGTGATGGCGGCAGAGAACACGGCATATCCAGAGCAGGGGTGTGATGAGGAGGATGAGATGGTGGTAGTGTGAGAAAGATGCAAGCCCAAATACAGTGGGAGAGGAGAAGCTCTCACAAAAGGTATCCCTTTGAACTTTCTTAGGCATTACTAATTCATGTCACTGCTGCAAACTTGCAAAATGAAGGCAGAGAGAACCCAGATATCCAAATCTCAGTCAAGCACATTCACCAGCCGGCAGCTCTGAATATTTCAGATGACTACTCTCAATTAGAAAAGTGAATTATTTCTCTGAAGATGTTTATCTAGTCTAACAAAGAGGAGGAAGTGAGTGTAATTTAATCACTTTGTAGATTTATGGGACAGTTCAGGCAGCCAGTGGAGATAACTCAGGCAGAGATGACTGTTCCCAGTGCTATGAGCTCCCATGAGGTCCAAGATGGCTGACTGGACCAAATTCCTCCTCTGGAGTTTCAAACCTACTTTGCTTTCTTGAGTGAGTCTGGGCCTGTCTGGCCACTAAGGGCTACGTGCTGACTGGACTGAGTAGGAGGCTTCCTGTCCATTGATCTCTTGCACTAATTGTGTGTTCCCGGGCTGTCCCTGAGAGTGCTTTGGGTGTAGGAAAGAGGGAAACCAGGAGTTAGTTGTCCAGAAACCACACTTTTAACAAAGGAAACAAAGGTTTCCATGCATGTAAGTTATTTCTTCTCTTTGTAAAAACCTTGATCTTTATATTAAAATCGAGAAAAAGGAAATTTCATCAAGTCAGAATCTCTAACCAATACAATATGACGTTGCAACTTTAGCTTAGAATTATTAGGTATTTGTGACAAATGTGCATTTTGGGACTTGAGTGCTGTAAAAATGAATATTAGATAGCAGGTAAAGAAGGTCTTAACTCAGGCTAGACATTCTTTAGCTTGATGGTTTTACAGAGGGAAAATTAGAAAAACAGTTTTCATCAGCAGGAAGACAGGTATCTAATAAAAAAAGGCATTGAAAAAGAAGCAGCAGGAATGCCTACAGAGAATTCTATGAAGCTGTAAAAGAACTTAAAAGAACACAAAGAACATGTCTTCTTATAAAGACTGAGAAGAAAGAGAATAATCTGGGGAGTTTTTTTTTTTTTTTTTTTTTTTTTTTTTAGGGAATATGTGATCTGGGTCTACCTTAAGTAAGGAAAATAATGTAAGCTTATACATTATTCACTTATTTCTGGGGTAGTCCTTTTTATTGCCAGAATTGTATCAAAACAAAGTTTTTTGTTTTTTTAAATAAATGCACATCACACACACACACACACACACACACACACACACACACACAATGCCTGGCACACTGTAGGCACTTAAAAACCAGTAGCTATTTTTCAGATTTTGTTACTGGTCTTCTGAGATTCCTGCCCCTCCTCAACCTTCCTCACCCATGATAGTATGGAGAATGGATTGGAGTGGGGCAAGAATTACTCGTTAGATCACTCTAATAGTTTAGGTGAGAAAAGATGGTAGCTTGGAAAGGGTGATGGTACTGGTAGAGAAGTGAATAGAATTGGCATGTGGTGAGGAATTGCATGAGGGCTGAGGGACAAGGAAGTAACAAGATAATTTCTAGATTTCTGGCTTGCATAACTGGATGATTGATTATGCTAATCACAGAAATGGCAAATCTAGAAGAACCAGATTTTGGTGAAAAGTTTATGCACTCAATTTTGGCCACACTGAGTTTAAGTGTTACTGAGATTTCAAAGCAAAAATGTCAAGTAGGCTGTTGGACATATGGGTCTGAGACCCAGGGAGAATGTCTGAGATGGAGATATAAGTTTATAAATCAAATAAAATTGTGAGCATGTTATGAAGTTGCCTAGGAAATGGGGTAAGAAGTGAATAGGGCCTAAAGCCAGCCCTGAGCAGCTGAAACACTGAATGTCTTGCTGGAGGAGTAGTCGATAAATGAAGAAAGGACCACCTTTGAAATGGGAGGACATCCAGAAGCTTGTTATGTCGTGGAAGAGAGTCATTCAAGAGGGAGGGAATGGTTTTCACATAGAGCTTGCTGAAAGGGTAAGTGAAATTATAACTGAAAGAAGTCCTTTGGACTTAGTTGAGCGACTGTAGTGAGAAATAGAAGCAGAGTCCTTTGGACATTGTGTAGAGCTGGGAAACTGGGAAAGTTTTATTAAGGAGCTGATGTTTAGATGGAACCTAAGTGGTAGGTAAATTTTTGAGAAGTATTTTTTGTAGTATTGGCTTTATAGTATTGGCTTCCAATTGATCCAACTATGGTCATTGGAATGAAGGAAGGAATTTTTAGGAAAAAATCATGCTGATCTTAAGATCAGTAGTAATCTCTAAGGATATTAGTAATTAGAAAAGTAAACAGAGGGTAAAACAGTCCAGGTCATGAAAATACTTATACATTTTTGCAAAATATAGTGATGCCCTGTCTAGTCACTTGCTATACTTAAATATACTTCAAGGAAAAAATATCTAGTGGGAATTATTGCCAAGAAAAGTTTTTGTTTAGAAAAAAGGATGGGCACATAAATGAGAATAAATATAATTAATAAGATAAAATACCAACCAAGTCCTAATAGTGCTGAATAATTTTTTTGTGTTTTTTTGAACTTTGAATAATTTGAGAGAAGCGTTTTAATGTATTGTTTGTTTTCATGTGCTTCTGAACTTCCTGATTCTGGCTGGGAACAAGGACAAACCTGCCAAAATACTGCAAGAAAATATGTTGCTGATCACGGGCAGGAAATACTCAAAGTCCCCCGAGATAGCCTGTTCTTAGGAGACTTCCACACTGAGTCTGCTGACCTCAGAAGGAGCATCAGGCCACCACACTCACTGCTGGAGTCTGCTCAGAGCCAGGAGGTATTTGGGAGTTCTTCATTCCAGGAGTTTGTGCCAACATGGCACTTGGGATTCTTTTCAGCCTAAGTGTTGTTCATTTTTTGTTTGTTTTTCAGAAGGGAAACAGATGGCAAAAACTGGACTCAGTAGGGAAATGGTTGAGTTGATTATATTATATCCATGTTATAGGATGTTATTTTGCCATTAAAACCAGTTACTCATATTTCTATAGTCATAGCTAAGATTTATTGAGCATTTAGTATGTGCTAGGTGTTGTTGGAATTACTTTCATGAACTAACTCATTTAGTCCTGTCAATAACTCCTTTAGATATAAGTACTGTTGTCAATATCATATCATGAGAGACAGAGGTGTTCAATTGCTTTTTCAAGATGCTAGGGCAGGTGAGCATGAAGGCAGATTTGAAACCAGGGTGACGGGCTCCACAGCCTGTGCTCTTAACTAATATGGTACAGTCCATGTCTTGACTGGAAGTGAGCGCCATGGTATAATGTTAAGGGAGGGTAGGTATTATATAGTATTTAAAAATTATTTCACCAAGTGAAGAAATCAATAGCATGAGAAGCCATTTACTACCTCTATGAACTTGGTAAGTCTTAAACATTCCGGGCTTTATTCAATCTTCTGTTTTGCTAATTAGGGACAATGATATCTGGCCTGTATACCTCACAGAAAGTAGGAATCAAATGAAATCACATGGATAAAAGTGCTTTGTCAATCACTTTGTAATAAAGTTTTATTATTAAGAATATTCTGCCTTGTAGGTGTGGCTCAGTGATTGAGTATTGACCTATGAACCAGGAGGTCACAGTTTGATTCCAGTCATGGCTTATGCCCAGGTGTCGGGCTCGACCCCCAGTGTGGGGTGTGCAAGAGGCAGCTGATCGATGATCCTCTCTCATCAGTGATGTTTCTATCTCTCTCCCGCTTCCTTCCTCTCTAAAATCAATAAAAAATATTTTAAAAAAGAATATTCTTATTGATATTGCTATGTAAATATTAAGCATATATTATACTACACATTATATAAATTCTACATTGTATTATCCTGTATATATTGTATAAATAATATTGATATTGCTATATAAGTCTAGGTCAGTGTTAGAGTGTATTCGAAGTGAATAACATTACTTTTTTGATATGTAATTAAAATGTGAATTAAGTGTGCTACAGTCAAATATTCTTGGGAAACATAGAGGTTTAACAAAATTAAACTTAAAAAAATTGCAAGTTATCTGCTAAATTGTATTTTCCCAACCCCCACCCATTGCTCACATTCATATGTTGAAACCCTCACCCTCAGTACCTCAGAATGTAACTCTATTTAGAAATAGGTCCTCTAAAGAGGCGATTAAGGCCCTTAGGGTGGGTCATAATCCAGTCTGACTGGTGGTTTTTTAAGAAGAGAAAATGTGGATACATGAGGAGATGCCAGGGATGCACAGCAGAGAGAAAAGACCATGTGAGGACACAGCAAGAAGGTGGCCATCTGTAAGCCAAGGAGAGGGGCCTCAGAAGAAACCAAATATGTTGCTACCTTGATCTTGGACTTCCAACCTCTAGAACTGTAAGAAAGCAAAATTCTGATGTTTAAGACACCCCAAGTCTGTGGTGTATTCTTATGATAGGTGAAGAGGCTGCTTTTACTGGCAAAGAAGGCTCATCAGAATTGAGGGTTTCAAAATTCCCGCTTCATCAGGGGCTTCATGTCCTCATTCCACTTTTCAGGATCCCATTTCATCCAATCAATGCCCTCAGTTTAACAGTAGACCACTTGCCATGTTGGGAAATCAATTTGTGTTGTAATCCAGCCACTAGCAGGATGAGATTCTGGGCTTGGTTTTCAGAAATCGCAGCTCTGCAGCTGTAGGAAATGAATCTCTTTCAGAGCAGACATAGAAACTTTCCAGTCATTTATGCAACACTTCAGGTAGAAATCTGAATCCCTTAGCTCAACTTTTTCTTTCCCTACTTTCTTCAGCAACATTAGGAGCCATCAGCAAATCTCATTATACTTGTTAGTGTGATAAAAATGCTCAAAGGAAATACCTACATGGTTACCCAGAAACTTGTAAGATTACTAGTATAAGGGTTGATTAGGAGTACCCTATGTTGATATTTTGTATATACTGGTATTATGACCACATGGACTATCAGTGCTCTCTTTACTATGGGAAATAAAGTAGTTAGTATCTTTAAATCTAATCAGATTAGAGATTCAGTTCTAAAAAATCTGAAACCAATTCAGAAGACACATCCTTAAGATTCTGTTCCTCTGGAACCACTCTTGGTACCAAAATCTGTATTAGTCAGCCATTTATTTGGAGGACACTGACTAATACATGTGAGATCTTTCAGATTCTTCAATATATTAATGTTCACTGTGAATATCTGAGAAGGTGAGTTCATCCAGCCTTTCCCAAACACAGTTGTCCACAAAACGTGTTTTTTCAAGCATTTTCTAAGATGATTGTTTTGGGGAAAAGACTTACATATAGTTCTACATGGAGATTTTGTGTGAGTGGGTGAGTGAATATGAGTGTGTGTGTGTGTGCGTGTGTGTAATACGTAGGTTAAAATCTTAGCACTGGGAGGAGCTGAGAGGTCCTCTACCTTCTCTTCTCTGGTACCATCACTCCTTGCATTCTTATCCTATATGACTAAGTCTACAGCTCAGGTTTGAATTTCATTTTTGGGTTACAGACCAACTGGATATTTATTCACTTATTCCTCAGATATGTGTTTGAATACCTACTATGTGCCAGTCCCTGTTCTTGGTCCTGGGAATATAGCAGCGAACAAAACAGACAAGATGTGACTGCTCTCGTGAGGCTCAGTTTCTAGTGGGGAGAGATATACAATAAAACCAACAAGTAAATTGTCTATATGGACACGAGGTGGGTGCTGTGGGTGAAATAAAGCTGGGTGGCCTGGATGGGGAGAGGACTGCAGTTTAAATAAAGGAGGGTCTGTTTATTTAAAGACTGCTCTAAGGTGACAGGGAACAGATTTGAATGAAATGTGGGAGGTGCCACAAAACCATCTGGGAGGAGCGTTTCAGGCTCAGGGAATAGCAAGCATAAGACCACAACAAACGTGGGCATGTTCTAGAAACAGCAGGGAGCCCAGCACTCAGAAGCAGAGAGAGTGTGGGGCAAGTGGGAAGAGATGAGGGCAGACAGATGACAAATGATGTTTAGGGACTCAGAGAGAAACGGGAGTCATAAGAAAGTTTTAAATGAGAGAGTAACATGATCTGACTAATATTCTTAAAGGTTCTCACTGGCTTCTCTGTTGAGACTAGACTGTTGGGGAACTTTATACATTTAACTATTCGTGCACGGAGGCGGGTGTGTGTCTGCTCAGCCTGGCCTGCACCCTCTCACAGTCTGGGAGCCCTCGGGGGATGTCTGGCTGACGGCTTACGCCCACTCCCTAAGATGTCAGTGGGACATCCTTAGCGCTGCCACGGAGGTGGGAGAGGCTCCCACCACAGCTGCTGTGCTCTCCAGCTGTAAGCCTGGCTCCTGGCTGAGTGGCGCTCCCCCTGTGGGAGCTCACTGACCACCAGGGGGCAGCTCCTGCATTGAGTGTCTGCCCCCTGGTGGTTAGTGCATGTCATAGCGAGTGGTTGAGCGGTCTTAGCATATCATTAGCATATTGTGCTTTGATTGGTTGACTGGATGACTGGACACTTAACATATTAGGCTTTATTATATAGGATAGATCCCAAAATGAATATGCTATCTTTTCCTATAACCCAGGTCCTATCTCATGGTAAATTTAGTCAGTCACCAAGGCTGTTACTGTGTGACCCCTTATCCCCACTGTCCCACAGGTGGTTTTATCACGCAGCAGGGTAGGCACTCTCTTAGGGCCTGAGTGTGCAGGCCCCTCTCTAGAAAAGGGTGCTATACCACAATAAATATTCTCCTGGCTTCACAAAGAAGACAGAAAATGGATCATGGCACATGGCCATATGGCTACTTCATTTACTCAGTTAACATCAATTTTATAAGTATATAAGATACAAGCACATGTATTTTGGTAAGAGGTGCATTTTGCAGTATTTAATATTATCTCTAAAATTAATTAAATTGTTTTTCGCAGGATACATACTTGGAGGAGAGACCTTGCAGGATATTGACTAGGTATAGGAC
This sequence comes from Cnephaeus nilssonii, assembly GCF_951640355.1. Taxonomy (NCBI): domain Eukaryota; kingdom Metazoa; phylum Chordata; class Mammalia; order Chiroptera; family Vespertilionidae; genus Cnephaeus; species Cnephaeus nilssonii. Next base: position 24,064,442 of record NC_137080.1, on the reverse strand, counting down.
TCTTTAGGAAGCAGATAAAATATAAAACTCAAGCTGCACTGGCTACTGCAGGAACAGTCCCTGAAACCTACACTTGGGTGACTGGACCTCACTCATGATAGGATTGACTGAATCATACATTAACCTGCCCAATCAGAACTCTGCTATACTCTGAATACACTCCGTCCCTGTTTGTTTACATAGCCATCGTAACTAAACATGGTGGCTAAACTGAAGAGGAGCTACTTTATAAACAGAGGTCATTTGATGTTTTTTTTTTAACCAAATAAAATTCAGACAACTTTTGCCTTTTTCTAGTTTTCTGACACTTTTCCTGTTCTCCATAATTCCACCAGGATTATTGACAGGAGTTTAGCAAATATATCTGCAAATAGTTGGAAGTATAACTCACTCGACCCAAAAACTTGAATTTTTGCAAAATTGCCCTTGTTTTTATTTTGTCTATTTTTTCACTTTCTTTGGCTCCCATTCTAGTCCTCTACACTGACCCTTTTTAAAAACAAAGCTGTACCTCTTCTTTTGAATTTATTCTTTTTGACAAGAAGAAAGACAAGAAATGGGTACTAGGCTTTTACTGCCTTCTCTTAGTCTTCTGCTGCATTTAATGCTTTTCCACTTTCTTAGACCATGGGCCAGTCCTTTGTTCTTTAAGGAGCATTTTAATAAAAGCTTTAAAAGTAATCTTTATTACTGGTTTGCATCACACATTTGGGTTTGCCTTTGGTTAGATGAACCCTCCTCTGTCTTTTGCGCATGTTATTAATGTTTTTAAAATATTCGAACCTATCAGAGAACTTTCTGTTCACTCTCATTGGCTTCTTTAGGTAAACCTCTCTATTCTTGATTACTGAGATATTTTGTGATCTTAATATAATGTGATTTCTATGTTTCTTATCTACAAACCCCAAAAGGATGTCTTTGCCATCATTGGGAAAACAATGTCTGAATTACCTGAATGAATAAATATTATAATAAATTTGTCTTTTTGAGTTTTCTGTCCTTATAGACATTTAGAATCTATTTTGATGGCAACATAAATATCTCACTTTTGAAATTAAAGTCTAATTAGCCCAGAATTCCATTTTTCATGAATTGCACTATACCACTTTCCTCTTGTGAACATTAAACCCAAGGAAGTAATTCTTCATGTCCAAATCCATGATTTTAATCTGAGAACTGGAACTGAAAAGCTGACCCAAATGTATTGAAATAATTCTTTTGGAGATGATAAATAAACAATAATCTTTTCAATGTTCACAGAGTATCTATTATAAGTCTATTATATTCATGTATAATTATTATTATTTAAAATATTTTTATTGATTTCAGAGAGGAAGGGAGAGGGAGATAGAGATAGAAACATCAATGATTCGAGAGAATCATTGACTGGTTGCCTCCTGCATGCCCCACACTGGGATCAAGCCCACAACCAGGGCATGTGCCCTGACCGGGAATCAAACCATGAACTCCTAGTTCATAGGTCGACACTCAACCACTGAGCCATACCTGCTGGGCGTACTCATGTATTATTATATTGTGTTACTATGACTGTGAGCAATATAACAATAATGACAATAAATTTTATGTTACCAGGTGATATCAGAGGGACAATTTCTTTTAGTACAAGTTGCTTAATTTTTCACATCTAGTATGCTGCGTATGGCTTTACTCCTCTATTATTGTAACCGATGGATGGATTTATGTGTAGTATATAATTTATTCTATACTGAATTCAAACTTGGTGCTCTGTATTGCTTATCATTTCAGACACTCAAGATCCTACCATCTGTACTTTTTTCCAGGACGTCCCTGCTTTTCCACTTTACAACATACATAGAAAATAACAGTTAATTCCCTTTGGGTTAAATGCATCTGGTTGCTCCAGGCCAGAGTATTTTGGACTGGGCTCTTGGTTGTCCCAGGCTTGCCTGGCCACCGCAGAGGCTGAAGGGGACCAATGTCCCAGCACACTGTAAACCCGCTCAGAGCACATTGGTTGGGAAACTCTAATCAATACAATTAAGACAATACTACCTGAAAACAACTCTCAAACATAGCTTATCATATGTTTGAGGTCATAGATTCAATAGAATCAATCTTCAAAGAATCTTACCACTCATCAGCAGGGATTGGGTAGGGTGGAGTATGGGTCATGGAAACTTGGAGTCCAAGAGGGGACCATCATTTGAAGCAAATGTTTTTGTTTCCCAGGACTGACATGGCGATGTCCTGGAAAAAGATAAGCCCTTGCTCACCTTTAACCTTCTAGTCATGATCCAGTATGCCATTTTCTCTTATTTTTTCCACCGTATTTCCAGACTAGTTAGGATTTTTCCTCTTTATCCAAGGATGGGAAAGAACAAAATTAGACTAACATTCTACTCTGTTTTACAACTTTCTTAGATCAGTTGTTTTCAATCAGATATTCTGATTTACCATAATGGATCTGGAGTGAGTCTGTGCTTAGGTAATTTTACGAAGATTCCCAGTGAATTCAGTGGGGAGATATTGTTGAGAACCACTGATGGGTGTCAGTGGGCTAATGGGAATTTTGTAACTGAGCACACCTGTGAAAAGATGCACCCAAAAGCACAACTGGCCTGCAAAGTAGAGAGGAGACATTAGGTAAAATCAAATAGTACAGAAACCAAATATTTATCAGTGCATCATCTGTGGTCATTTCTTGAGTGTGTCTTGTTCGGATTTGGACACTTTAGTTGGGGGAATGGATTATTACTGCTCTGGTGAGCTGGAAGCAACTTTGTAGAACAAATCAACTTGTAAAACATTTTGAAAAGACAAAGGTAGTAAAAAATGTAGAGTGTGAATTCATAGATTGGCCAAAAAGAAGGGCCAGAGCAGCAAGTGGAGAAATAGATGGAGGAATGGTTTGTTTGGGGAAACCGAATTGGTTGGGGTGGGGTTTGGGGAGCAGAAGAAAGGGAAATAAAGACTCTTGGCTCAATGAGAAACTTGGTCACTGAACAAGTATCAGGGCACTCTGCATAAGGCCCGGCTCAAACTTGGAAGGGTAATTGGTACATTTTTTTTTTTTAAATTGAACAATTAGAGCTGAGGAAGGACTTTGTCAACAACAATCTATACACACACTTCAAAGCAAAATTATAACAAAACCAATAGAATGTAGTACCACTGCTCTTTACTGACAAGACTAAGAGCACAATATGATACAGGTATATTTCGTATTGTTTATATATGGAACTAACAATTCAAATTCTGAAGAAAATAGAAGCAATTATACATAGCCTATTTTATAGTATGGCATCCATGAAGCCATCTCTTATCCCCATAACTTCAACTAGAAACACAGTTCTCTAAATTCCTAATCAAGGACCTTTAGGTTTGTAGTATATCTTTAGCAATAACTCATCACCAACTTTACTGTGGACTTATTTTTGGGTCTTTCCTAGAATTTTCAGTACAGCTTCATTCTTTAAACCTTGATGCTCCATACAGGTTCATAGCTGTGTGAAGGGGTCCATGCTACCCTGCCAATGGAAGGATATTGTCTCTGATGCTAGAAAATGAACAGTCATTTATGGGTGATTCAAGGTTAATGTCAATATAGGACTCTTTGGGTTAGTTTAGAAATCTCGTTTGGTGTCTTACAGGATCTCAGAGAGCCTGCAAAATCACTAAGAATCACTGTGTATGTCACTAAGATAGTTTGGAAGGATGAATGGTTCCAGGGGGATTATAGGCTTGTGGTTGGGCAGAATATCTATAGCTCCTACCAAATAGCTAAAAGTGCCTCTGAGATAGAAAATAAGGAAGAGAGAAAAAGACACATGCAAAGAAGTAAATGCTTAGAATGTAAGTCTTTGAGTATAAGGGTTCTACCTAAATGTGTCAAATATATGTCATAAATTAAAAATGTTTAATAAATATTTTGTTATTTTATTTTATCCAAGTACATTTTGTTCCATTTGGGAATATGCCCTATATAAAGATGCATAAAATGTTCACTTTGGCAAAGTCATTTCCATTCATGTCTTGTTTCTCGGCATTCGGAAAATCTACAACGGTGTCAATATAACATTCTAATTATGTTTTTCAACTTCTCCATTCATTTACTTGGCTTTATACAAAAATAATATTCAAAAGATGGTCCCAAAGAAAATACGCTGGGTACCAGGGTCGTCAAGTGAACAATTACATCTTTCTCTGAGACGGGAGCTGGGGAAATGGACCAAATTGCAGGAGGTAGAAGCACATGTTTGTAGTCTTCTCTTTTCTCCATTTTTAATAGCGTGGAACCATTTATTTATTGACTGCTTGAAATAAATTCAAATAGAAGAACTTTGTAAATGCTGTAGTCTTTGGTAAGACTTACCTGGTGCCAATCTTTTTTGTTATTTATGAGAGGGCCTCAGGCAGCTTGAATGTCTACTCTTTTTATCCAAGTGTTCATTTGTTGTGAGCTGAAACCCTTTTGTCTGGAAAAGAAGCTGAATGATAATTCACAGATTCTCCTAGGACTGAACTGGGGTCGCCTCAAGCCTCACAGTTAAGTGGGCTTCAAATGTGGTAGGAAATGAGGCACCTGTGCTCTCTGAAGGGTTTACTGGCGTTTCTAGGTTAGGAAGAATATTTCACAGCTCCCTCTCTTTGTCCTGTGGGGAGTGGGGGGCTGGAGGAAGAAGACGCCCTTCTTGGAATATTTATTGCTCCTTCCATTTACTTGGCTGTTCTTTTTCTAAAGAAATTTTTATTATCTTAAAAATTTTAAATAATGGCTATTGAGATATAATATACATACCACACAATGCACTCATTTAAAATGTCTAATTCCATCGTTTTTAGTATACTCATATACATGTGTGATCATCACCACAGTCAACTTTTAGGACATTTTTTTTTTTCTCTTGGTCAACCTTACTTATTTTTTTCTTTATTGTTGAAAGTTTTACAGATGTTCCCTTTGTTTGTTTGTTTCCCATTATCCCCCTCCACCCACATCCGCCCCTCCCAGACCTTCACCACTCTACTGAACTTTAGGACATTTTCATCACCTCAGAAAGAAACCTGATACCCTTTATTTTATTTTTTTTTAAATATTTTTGTCTTTATTGTTGAAAGTATTACCCAATACCTTTTAGTTATAACCCTTCTAGGCTCCCATTCCTATATTCTTGGGCCCTAAACATCCATGAATCTACATTCTGTCTACAAAAATTTCCCTCTTCTGGACATTTCATATAAACAAAATCATATAATGTGTGGACTTTGGTTCAGTTGGCTTTTAATCCCACTTTTCCATAAGGCATTCTTAGTAATGTAGTCTTACATTGTGTTTCGATAACTTTTTTTTTATTTTTAATCCTGTCTTGATTGATTTTTAGAGAGAGAGGAAAGGAGAGAGAGAGAAACAGTGATGTGACAGAGAAATAATGATCAGTTGCCTCCCATATACAGCAACCTCCTGAACCCCCCGACCAGGGCTGCTTTGATAACTTTTAATGTGTCCCTGCCTTTGCTCCTCTCATGGCTTATGCACTCCCTGAGCCACAGACACCCAGAATGCCTTCAATCAGCGTTTGTAAATTTTTGAACCAAATTTCTGTTTTTTTCTCCTTACATTAAGAGAAGTTGTCTATCACGTTTCTCTAAAAAGGGTTACACTGCTTCACTCCCACATTATGGAGTAGCCTTTTCTATCCCCCTACCAGCATGAGGACATATTATAACACATACAGCATATGTATAGCCTGTGCTATAACACATTACCAACTCAGGTATTCATTTCTTGCACTGAGTCTCTACTACACTTATCTCCATTTGTCTAATTTTCAAATGCTCCTTAGCAGCTTTCTTGCTTCATGATAAAAGAGGTCAGAGCTGCATCATCTCGTGGGCACTGGTGTACTGACAATGGGATGGATTGCACCAAAGAATTGACTGTCTGCTCTTCTTTATGTGATTTAGAAAAAATACTTTCTCTCATCAGGATTGACTTGTTGAAACCATGGAAAATCTCATCATTTTGCTTATTTATTTATTCACATTTCTGGGATAGTTCTGAGAGCAAGAGATTTACCAATTTCAGATGTAAAGCATGTCTACATTGCATGATAATCTCTAAACAAATATATGAGAACAAATTGCCTTCAGCTAGGAATAGGTATACAGAGGAAGGATTCTTTTGTACTCCCTTTTGGAGAAGACTATACTGTTTAATTAGGAAGTGTTGTATGCCTTAGACATTGAACAGTAGGGATGTGAAATTACTGCTTTTTAATGGTCTAAGTTGATGCTTGAGGATCTCGAAAAAACTGTTTACGTTCAGCTAGAGTGAAAGTTAACCAGGCCTGATTTTTACAGAATTGACTTAAATTCCAAGTCAGAATAAATTTTGGGGAAATTTTCTTTTGCTTTCCTACTTTGTGGTAAACAAACTGAGAGGAAAAATGTATTTTCTCTCTTTGCTTGGAGGTAAAAAAGTCTCTTAGGGAAATTTTGAAGTACTGTTATTGTAAGCCAAAATGTCTGGTTCCCAGTTAGGGAGCTTGAGAAAATAGACTGATCTATATGGGCTGGTACATTGTCACCCTCTGAAATTCACTTGTATTTTTCTTATGTCTACATCATTAATCAATATACGATCCCCAGCCATGATATACTCCACATTTAAGTCACAAAACTATTTGTTATAGCAATGTGAAATGAAAGAGAAATATATTTCCTTCCCCAATACCCTTTCTTTCCCATTCCAACTTATGAAGGGAGAATGGGTGGTTCAAGAGAGAAAAGTATATAAAGAACCGTGGATATAATTTTGACACATAGAAACAAGAGGCCCTTTTCTAGTTGGCATGTGAAGGCGCTCTTTCTCCCAGAATCTGGCCCAGGCTTCTTGCAGTTTGGGTGGTGATTGGCACATTCCTGTGCCAATGGGAATAACAGCTGGCTCCTCAATATTCTTCCGAAGCAGCTGCTCCATCCACCTTGGCGCTGTTTGCTCACAGCTTTAGTTGCTGACATTCTCAAGCTGTTGCTGAGTGTCTCTAATGACAGTTCTTTCCTTTTTACATTTTTTTTTATTCTGAGTAAAATATTGGCATTTTTAATCCTTTGTCAAAGGAGATGCAATAAAAATTCACTCTAGGATGAAGTCAGATCGATGTCAAGGCTTTGTACATTACTGCAGATATGTTGGTCCGGAAAAGAGAAACTGGATTCCTACATATACCAATATTGTAATATGAGCCTTTTTGAAAAGTTTCAATATGGGGCCAACATGGAATAAAGGAAAGAGAGTGAAGGGAAAAAAGCAGAAAGCATATGGGAATATTTAAAAGCCATTCAGAAGTAAATTAGAATACTGAAAGCATTTGTAATATCATATGAAACCTGGGAAGGAATACTAACATAGGAGTAGAAGCCAAAGAAAGGTACAGACGTGTATTCAGACTAGTGCAGTGTTTGAATATTCCCAAAGCAGGGGAGTTATCATTCCAGTCACCCAGGCTCACAAGCCAAACATAGAAAACAAAATAATGGGACCATTTCTCTTTTGACAAAGATGCATTTTGGTGGGGTGTATTGGTAAGTGATGCAGAATAACTGTCCATTGGACACATGTTACAAATACCTACATAAGAAAGAAGCAAGCACAGCCTGGCAGAAGAGTGTAAAACTTGGCCAATAAAGCAGAACTGTAAGGGTACTATGGGCAAACATTCCGAGGACGAGTAATAAAAAACCCTCACCAAGCTGAGAGCTTAATAATAATCACCTGAAGGTGGCATGAATTATGAAATAGTGCTGAGTCCGCAGTGTGGCCTCTCCAGCTAAGTCACCTCCTGTCATCTCAATGTCACCCAGTGAGATGGAGTACCATAAAGCCAAGGATTAAAGTGGGGAAAGGACATGCATAAATACGACACCTAACATTTACTCCCCAGTATTACAAATGGAGCTGTTCTCAGAAAAGGGCGAGAGCTTCATAAATTCCTTTTACTTTTTAGTATTGACTTTTCTTTCCACTGTTTTGCTTCAACTCTTTGCCTTTCGCTCTGCATCCCCTGGGTAGCCAGCATTCTACAGATGAAAGTCAAGATTCCCATATCTGCCTGGAGATGTTAACGGATTCAATGAGCTGGGAGTCAGCCAGGCAAAGAGCTGCTTCTCTGGACACCCAGCCTCCTGGTGCATTACGAAAGCAAGACACACTGGGCAACCAGCTCAGAAGCTTTTGTCTTTGCTTTTGACAAACCCCCATAAATTCTAAAACAGACCAGTTTTAAATTCTAAAAGGACAGCACTTTTGGCCTGAGTATTCAAAGTAAAGACATAAAAACAAACAAACAAACAAACAAAAAATTTCCTGGCTCATTCTCTATGTGTAATTTCTATGAAAGTAACTCTTTTTTCCTCCTGCTTCTGAGAAGTGAGTGATACAGCAGAAATGAGTGTTAAGCCTACATATTTTCCTTTTCCTGTTTCAGCACTGGGAAGTTAAGACAGACTGAAATAAAAGACTAACAACAAAAATGTCCTATATCTATCTTTGATGCCTCCGTGACCATGTTAATACACTGAAATGTGTCTGCTACAAGAGTACATCCGAGGAAAAGATCTCTTGTTGGACTCCAGAAAAAAACTGGAATGTTCATCTCCAGGATGTGCCCTGCCCATTCTACCCAGGGGTGCTACTGCAAGTACCAGGTCAAGCCTAGGACCAGCCATAGCCTGGGGCTGAGACCCAGGATGGAAAGGAGGGTGGAGAGAAAGGGTGGAGGTGTTTGTTCCATTTCCATGAAATGAAAAAAAAAATTACTGCCCCCTCCACACAGTTATTTGGAATCAGTGCCACTGTTAAACTTTGATTTACTAAAGCACAACAAAAATTTCTCCCTAAAGGGAGAACATAAATACTTGTACATTTGAGATGACCTGGCCTACAATGAGATTCCCTTATCCAGTTGAAATACAATAGTGTTTCACAGTTGTGAGGTAGTGTCTGGCAATTACTTTTTATACCCAATACTTACAGAATACCTTGTACTTACAAAATTTTTATTAACTAAATCATAACTAACTCTTCCATTAGAGTCTACTGATGTTTATATTAAATCACAGAAACATGAAATTGCCCCCCAAATATGTGGTATATTAATCATTGAGGTAATCAATAGTATTGATCTGTCATTACTGCTTTCAGCCTGTGGGAAATTTCTCTTCCCTTCCCTCTGCTCCTCGCCCCCTTCCCATTTTCTTCTTTCTGTCCCTTCTTGAGAGCTTATCCCTAGAGTTCAAGCTGAAAATACATTTCTGGTACAGTTGTCTAGATACGTCAGATGAAAGTAGATTTCAATCCACATTAAATAATTTCTCACAGTATCAGTTGATTTGACATAGCATAGATTTGGCCAGGAAAAGCCTCTGTGTCAGGGAAGGCCACTCAATTTCATTGAGGTTTCATCTAACTTTCAATGAACTTGGATATTTCGGTTTGGACCCCTTTCTCAGAGGGTTGTGAGGCTTCATGATTTTATATAAATAAATAACTTGGAAATTTATGGATCTAAGTGGTTTCCTAAGGTCCTATAAAATATCCCAGTTAGTAGTAGTGAAAGAGGAATATTTTAATGTTTAATTTTAAGTCATATAAAATTATTACATAGAAAAGTCCTTCACATTAAGAACTATGATTGAAGGTGTTATTCAGACTCTCACACCAGGTTTCCAGTAAGCACATTTTTGTGAGTACAGGCAAACAATTTAAATGAGCAACTCTATTTTCAGAAACCATTTGTTATTTGGGAACTATGTCTCCTGTATCTGATAAACTTATGGCTGTCTGAAAACAAAAACCAGATAGAGCAGGAGGGATGGGGGAGAAGAAAGAAAGAGAGAGGAAGAGGAGGAGGAAGAAGAAAGGAGAAGAAGGTGAGGAGGCTCCAAAGAAAATGATTAGTAAAGGAGAGCCAATCATAATCCGGCTGTTCCAAGCCAACCAAAGCATCTGGTTTCTTTAATTTAGTACACTTCATACTAAAAGGCCAGCTTGTTTACACTGTATATTTTTAGTCATTTGAAATCTCTCTTCCAAATCATTGGGTTTGCGACTTTAGGGGAGGCTTTTCAAATGGGGCTGGAAAATATCCCCCATCAGTATCACATGGCATGAATGATATGGGAAAAAAAGGAGAAAAGTTACAGACATTTTAATAGTAGTTAGTTTGCCATTTCAGACTATTTTATGATGCCTTCTGAAAGAAATGAAAGTGCCCCCAGTTAGTTCAACTTTTATACCATGCAAATTAAGCCATATTTTCTATACAGATGGGCACATATGCAAGTGGATACATGCATACCCTCAGGCACATGGGGTATCTCTTTATTGGCAACTCTATACTGTGTTCCAGAAATACTATCTACATTTTAATGAAAACACTAAGAGAAAATACACAAAAGTATCAACTCCAAGAAGCACTTATTTGGAACCCTTTTGGAAGGACTATCAGGGTTCAGTCCTCAGTGCTCTGACTGCTCCTGCATGGACCCTCTCTCATGAGCTCATCGTTGCCAGAGTTTCAGTTTTCACTTCTAAATAGGGATGCCCCAATGCTATCCTTCAAATCACTGTTCTCATCTAAACTCCAGTCATGGATTTCCAACTGTTTTAAAACATGTCCACTTTGCTATCCTACCATCACCTGGATGTGCAAAACAAACCCAACATTTTACCCAACATTTTGCCCTCTTCATTCTCCATATTTATGTAATTGATGCCATCCTTCTCCTAGTCAAAAGAGTTGGAAACCTGGCAGTTAATTTCAAATACCTCGTCTCCTCCCTGTTGGAGAGCCAAGCCTTTTACCATTTGCTTTATAATATTTTTAAAATTTATCCTTTTCATTCCTGTTCTCTTTACTTGATACCTGAATTACTCAATAGTTTCCTGTTTATTTTCCTGCATGTGCGATTGAAAAATATACACATGAAGGCCAAGACAGGAACAACTTCTAAATATTATAAATAAACAGAAAGAATTAACTGCACATAGAAAGGATCCAAAATTTGAAATTGTTTACAAGAAAATAAATTTGTAGCCAAGGTAACTGGCAAACCATTATATTTACCATGAGAGGCAGATTCTTACCCATTTATCTTTTTTGTGGTCTAGGCTAATAGCATAACTGGCCCTGAGCTGACCATCTCATCCTTTCCAGTGTCTGGTAATATTTGGCAAATCTCTCCACCTTCTCAAGGTGATGTTGTGATCAGTTTATTAATCTTTAGCCTTTAAGTTCATATAGGATAAAAGAAGTTCAGACAGAGGAAAGTTTGTTCCCATTTCTCAAGTCTCTCCATTGGGGACTGTTTGACCTCATCAAGAGCCGTAACTGCAGCAACATATAGACTGATAGCAACAGCAATACCCAAATGGGAAATGCAGCTAGAAAACAGGAGGCAACAGGAGGCAAGAGCTAGGTAGTGAGGGCTTGGTCATAAACACTTAAGGCCTTGGCATGACACCTTTGTTGCCTGTGTAATTCCCATTGACGTCAATTCCATGTTATGGGTACTTTATGAAAAGAACCTTACATTGCTTCACAGATCAGAATTACTCTCACACAAAGCTGTAAGCTAGTGGTTCTCAGAATGTGGCCCTCAGACATCTGCAACTCCACTAGAAATGCAAATTCATGGGTCCTACCTCAACTGACCTTCTGAATCATTTATCTCTGGGATGAAGGCACAGGAAACTCACAAGTTCTCCACATGATTCTTATTCATGCAACAGTTTGAGGACCACTGCTGTAATGTGTGAAGATAATAACTAGATACAGGCAAACAAAAAAATTACATAAGTATGCAAATAAAATGGAATAAAGATCAATTTGAACAGAGGGTCTAGTCTATCTCTTCTTGTACTTTCAATGCATAGTACAGAATAAATCTCAGTAAACATTGTTGACTAACCAAAAGGATCTTATATAGGTTGATGCTAAAATTCAAAATATTCCACATAGCAAATGATGTTTTAGATTTTTTTGCTTGTTTGTTTTTTAGAGAGTCATTGAAGTTTAGAAAATGAAACAATAAATGGAGAGGCAGGGTTTTCTAGGATAATGATAATCAGCTGTTAAGTGCATAAGTTCTTTCTTTTCCTCTCTTAGGATTGTTTCATATATTTCTTATTTCAGAGGCCAGGATAGATGTTCTGATGATAACCACCCCTTTCTCAAAACAAATATTAAAAGGCTAGTTTATTTTTAATTATTCAATTGTCTTTTAAACCATTCTGGCTCCCTTCCATTTAACCTACTTTTTATTAGATCCTCAAAATATTACTTTCCCATATTTACTGAATTCATCTGATTGAGTACTTTGTACTTCTTCAATCCTCTTTAGATTAAACATTCATTTATCATCTGAGGAGCTATTGTCACCCATCTATTTGGTGTGTGTGTGTCTCTCTCTTTTCTCATGTTGTACCCCCTTTAGTCCATCCCTTCCAAACATATCACATTAATCTCTCTAACATTATGAATCTCTCTTGTCGTTGTCATGTTTAAAACCCTTCAATGACTTTATATCACCTTTAGAAATAGAGGGCCTCTCATCATCTGACCATGCATAATCCTCCAGCCTGATTGCCTGTTTGATTTACTGGATCAACCTCACCAATTGACTTGGTCTTCTGCAGACATTGTGCCATTCTCCCCTTGCCCTATGTTGGGATATTCCTACCCACCTTCATTGAGTGGCTAATCTGTAGCTATCCTTTAAGACTCAGTTCAAGTACCACCTCCTAGAGGAAGCTTTCTCAGACCACACTTCTCTCATGCATTTTGCAGTGGGTGTGTCTCTGTGTAGCTCTTCAGCCTAGCATTCATCACAGCTTGCTTCTCTTTCTCCATAGAGTTTTTTTTAAAAGCCATTTGTTATTAATGTTTGTAAAAATAACACTAGGCTCTTTCCCTAGTACATAGAAGCAGCTTAATAAATGCTTACTAAACAGAGGAATGAATGAATTAATAAGTAAAGACAATATTCCTTCCAAAGGCTGTTCCTTAGGATAAAGATTTGGGAAAGAGCTTCACATCAAATGGATAACCACTGAACAAAAATGGCTCATAAGCAAAGATAAGACAGTTCATGCCAAATGAAAAATGGCTACAAGTCTTCCTATAGACCTCAAACTAAACCATTTTGGAAACTTTTAAAAATTGGAAATTTCTTTTTATGCTGTTATTTTCATCTCATATTTCCATACTCCTACTAGGACTGGGGGAGACATGTGGAAATGAAACCCTGAAGGCCATTTTGAAGAAGTTAAAATTTAAGTGGAAGGAGAAATGATAAGAAATCTTCTGTGAGAATGTTTGTTCTGCCTGCCAAACTTTCATCCTCCAGAGATTTAAGGGGAGGGAGGGAGGCATTTTGTGTGAGAATGGAGAGCAGTAACTTTAGGTGCTTCTTCAGACTGAACATAAATTCTGAAAACTAGAAAGTTGATCTCAAGTTATTAGAACAAGCCTGGAATTTAATTTTGTATTATGTTCTCTAGAGACACAGAGACCAAAAAAGGGGGGAGTGATTATTTGCTCAGCTTGAGAACATGATACCAAACACATTTTTTTTCATTCCCTTTCTCATCATTATAGCATATGATCTAGAGGAACTGCAGGTCGGTGGTTGGTTTGAATCCAGTTCCCAGACCCTACTGCTCATTAATTGCCCTTGTTTTATTTATATTCCAATATTTGAAGTGATCTTCCCACGCTGAAGTAGGATGGAACCCAATCTACCAGGGAGCATCTACCCTCAAACTCTCACCCTTATTCTGAGTGAGTAAGAGACATGACGTCTCAGTGGAGCAGAGTGTTATGAAGAGTGTCACCAGAACAGCTGGGAGCCGTGATCTGTGAGAATTTAATGGAAATAGTGACAAAGTCTCTATGCCTTCATCCAAATGGCTGGTCTTCGAGTTGTGACTTCTGGCCTCTAAAGTCGGGATTTAACCCTAAATTATGTTGGCAAGAGTCAAAAGTCAAAGTGCTTGGAAAATTCAGGTGTATAAATAAAACCCCAGTCCTTAAGTGGTCTGTGTCTGAAGAACATTTTCTTCCAAACAGAGAAAGTCCAATAGAACTTGCTGCCATCATGAAACTATTCTGTCTTGTCCAATAGTGTGGCCACCAGCCATATGCAGGTATTGAGTCCTTGAAATGTGCTTAGTGAAACTCAGGAACTGAATTTTTAATTTTACTCAGTTCTCATTAATTTACTTTTAAATAGTCACACATGGTTAGTGACTACTGTATTGAACAGCACAGTTTCAAGATGGGGTCTTAGTGTGTAAAACGAACATACTGAACATACATAGTGATGGTTTTAAAACAGGAGAACAAAGTCAGGGTACTGCTATGCCTGATGAAAGTTTATCCATTCCTTAAGAGTACGTAGTTCTCCAAGTTGGACAACAGTATGAAGGGCATGATCCCGTTTATATAAAATTGCATGTGTGTCCATATAGAGATGTCTGGAAAGGTATTTGCAAAACAGGTTTTCCCTGGGCGATAGTATTTGGGCTACTTTTTACTTTGTACTGTACTGGGTTGTTTCTTATTTAAATTTGCAATAAGCATGCATAGATTTTTTAAAATTATAAGACTGTTTTATAAGAGTGTACAGTGTATATCTTTCAACATTTAGTCTAAAATATATATGTACTTTTAAAACATAAATTCATCCACCTCTTATGAGATAATCTACAATGCCCAAAAGAAGACTATTTGGAAGTTGCACACAAAATTACTTTTGCTAACCCAAGAATCCAAAGAGATTCATTTTTCTTTTTGTCGTCTTCAGACACCAGCACTTTTCCCCAGGGGATATTTAAAGTGTTTTATCACCATTGGCATTCTGAGGTATCAGCACTCATCTGGAACTGGGATGCTCAGATATTCAAGGCTACTTTAACCTTGACATTTTTCAGGGAATCTTGCAGGGGTAGGTGGGGAAGAGGCAATGTCTGCTCATCAAAGTAGTCAGGTGGGCAAGCATACATTTTTCTTAAGTCAGATAGGTTGTGAAGGATGAGTGCTTAGCTAAATGTTGGGAAGGCACTCCAAGAATACAATTATTTATCAAACACGTATCCAAAGATGAGTAGCTCACATTTAGCCTGCATGGACATACATTTTCCCCCCAGATGAGTTAGTCCTTTGAAGGCTGCCTTTTACAGTGCAAAGCCATATCCTCTTTGTACCCGACCTACAATTCTGCTCCGTGTTCTTGCAGAAGAAGACCCCGTGCCTATGCAAAAACATCCTTCTCATGTGATCGCTCTTTCCTCGATTTATCACCTGGCACCCTGGAGCACTCAGCTCACATGTAGCTTGGCAGTAGGCTCACATTCAATTGAACTGAACATTCTATTTAGTAGCTAACCTCAGTTCACCCTGGACTGAGATTAGAATCAGGAAGTCTGGCCAGGTTTGAATTAGCAATGATGACTCCTTAGGATTTCAAGTAATCATGGAAACCTGTGTGCACCTATCTGAGCCAGACTAGACCTCCAAACACATTTATGTGCATTATCAAGTAGCTCAGCTTTTCTTTTTTTCTCTCTCTTTTTAAAGTAGCTCAGCTTTTCAATAAATAAGAAAAGAAAGTATGCCAGACATTTGAAAAATAAAAATATCCAGGATTGATGAAACTACTTTCACAAGCATAATTGTAGGAATATTATACAATGCACTAATAATTACAAAGATTTACAGTTACAGAATTCTGCTTTTTGAAAGATCTCTGAAAAGCCTTTAAGATTTTAAAAAATACACCTGAGATATGTATTTCATATGGGCCAGTGAACCTAATATTTTAAATTAATTTTAACTTTTATATAAGTAGCACCATACATAGTTTAAAAAGTCAACTAAAAAAAAAGTAACACACAAAAAGCAATGCTCTTTCTCACCACCACTCCAGTCTCCAATCACACACCCCATTGGTAGTTATTTTCAAAAGTTTCATATTTTTTATGATGGTATTAACCTCCATATTTCTAAATAATGTATTTATATTGCTATATCTTAATTTCCAGTTTTAAACATCTAGAGACAATTGGGAATTAGCACTCTTCCATGTCCTTCCTTTATTCCCCCCTCACTTCCACAATTTTCATTCCCTAAGTATTCCAATTTGGGTTAAATTATATCCATTATTATTGTTTTAATATTTCACAGCTGAGCCACATTGTGTTTATGTTTCCTTTATTATATACCATTTTTTGCATAGTGTTCTGTGTATCCAAAATCATGGTAAAACACATTAACACTGTCCGGCACAACAGGTGTGAGATTGTCCTTGTTCATTCTGCTTGTAGATCTCCATCCTGCAGCTACTTGTCACTGTCCTCCTGTCCTCCTGGTCATTCTCTTTTCTTCTCTCCTGTGCTGAACTCTCTCTCTCTCTCTCTCTCTCTCTCTCTCTCTCTCTCTTTCTCTCTCTCTTCTCTTAAAGCTTCCTGACACTTTGATATCCCAGTATCCTAGTACATTAGTAAGAATTTACATGATATTACAGCTCTCTGAGAACAACAAGATACTTTCCTGATTCCTTCTCTCCTTTAATGCTTTGAATAATTCAGGTTTAAAGGAGTCTAAACTATGCTTCTGTTATGGCTAAAGAGAAATACTCAGGAGAAATAGAGTTAGAGGCAGAGTGAGGCTGTGGCTTGAAAACATTTTATTCATTAACAAACTGCTGACCAGTCTTTTGTTTTGTGATGTTGTTTTAGAACTTTTCTTGATTTATCATAGTTAACAAATGAGTGATCTCATGTAAAGGAAAAACATCTAGTTTTCCTAAATTTCTTTTTGTCATAGGAACGGGGTGGGAATGAATTCTCAAACAAGGAATTAGATCTAAGTCCTACCCCCACCCCCAATATCTCAGCATGTGACTGTATTTGGGACAGGGTCTTTAAGAAGGTAACTAAGTTAATGTGAGGACATTAGGGTGGACCCTTATCCGACATGATTGGTGTCCTTATAAGAGGAAATTTGGACACAGATAGGCACAGAGGGAAGACCATGGGAAGCCACAGGGGGAAGACAGCAATCTGCAAGCCAAAGAAAGAAGCTTCTGAAGAAACCAACTCTGCCGACACCTGGATCTTGGACTCTTAGCCTCCAGAACTGTGAGGAAATAAATTGCTGTGGCTTAAGCTGCCCAGTCTGTGGTACTTCGTTATGGCAGCCCTAGCAAATCGATACAGTTGCCCTCAATTTCGTGACTCAATAAAGAACACATTCACCTTTATTTAACCCAATCACATTCTCTACACAAAAAGGAGGTTCTCTTTAACATCTGTTGCCCTAAAACTTATCTCAGTGCCTGGCAGTGGCTCAGCAATAAGTGTTGAGTGACGTATACATGCCTTAATGTCATTCAGATGGAGGTCCTCGGTGTGGCCCTAGTGGTGTGATACAGAAATGGGGCAACAGTGACCTGGCCTGTGCACTAGAAGGCAGATTTCAGTGCAGCCACCCCTGTTGCCACTGCCACCTCAGCTATTCCATTAACACACTTTAACCAGGAGAGCAGGCCAAACGACGCAAGAACCAACTGTGTTCTCAGAGCACACCAGCCACAAGCAACCCTACTCACTGGCGCTTCTCCAGAAAGAGAAGGCGTGCTGAGTGGTTCTTAGCTGTTCCTCCCAGAATGTACAGGTGAGCCAATAAAAACCACTTGACCAGCTTTATCAAGAGCTGCTGACAAGCCTGAAAGATCCCAAATGGACACCTGACCCATGTCTGTTGTCAAGATATTATCCACCATGGCAACCAGGCCAGTTTCCATCATGCATGCTGGTCTACAGCTCGACGGAAAAGGATCAAGAGAGTCAGGATTCTAAATATCAACAGCATCACTCTGTCAAAACCTCTCCTGTGACCTTTCTCAGAAAAGGAAATATAATGACAAGATAAAAGTTAGCCAGACTATCCGTGTTCAGTGGTATAGCCTCTGTCTGAAGTATTCTGTCTTACGAGGGTCACGGTCTCTTCAAAGGGTAATGTGGCACCATGAAGCTTATGATAAAACTGATTAAGGTAAAATACAGTTATCAGAAGACATTTTTTCTTTCCTAAGAACAATAGAAAAATGAAGAAACAAAATTCAAGCATCTATCTAATCAGGTGCCTTCTCCCCCCGCCCCTCCCCCCCCGCTATTTCCTACCAATGAAACTTGTTTAGTTCCTTCATAGCATTTCTGTCTGTCTATATTCTTCCCACCCTCCTTCCCTCCCTTCTTCTTTATTTTCCCCATTAGATTGTAGCCTTTACGAGGGCAGGAAGTATATTTGTAATATTTACCAAGGTATATTCAATACCAATTACAATGCTTGCCACATAGTAGATGTTCAATAAATAATTGTTGAATGACCAAATTAATGACTAAATGAATGAAACCAAAGAACGAAACTGACATCTATTTAGTTCTTATTGTGCTGTGTACCTTGTAAGGTGCTGTCATAGGCTCATCTCATTTAATTCTTAAAATATTAAATGATGCACTCTGAACATCATTTTTAAATGAGGAAACTGATGCCCAGAGAAGTATCATTTCTTAGAAGTGTTTCTGTAATTATTGTGGGATGGACTATCTCTCGCCTCTTCTTTAGCACTTTGAAAATAAAATTCCCAATATTTTGAAATCCAACTTTTATATATTTTACTTTTCCTCTTGTCCAACCTTTCTGATGTTTTAGTGATTACTTTGAGCAATGCTGAGGTGAAGGCTGAGGTTGGCTGCAGAGACTATGGCAGCTCAGTTACAAGACAGTCTCTGTAATTTTGTTTTCATTGGTTATTTTCAATATATTTATTAGGTTGTTAAATTGAACCATGTTCACTGTCTCCAGCCAAGTTTCTTACAGTGCAAATGGCACATTAACTATGTAGTTATAGTGAAAGGAGTCAGTACTCTAAGGTGAGTGCCTAAAACCAAAATACTGATGGGCAAGCAATGAGTGGGTCGAAGGTTCAATGTGATCTTTTCCAAACCTCTCTGGTTTGGAAATCTAACTAGAAACCTCCTGGGGTCAAGGCTTCTGATGAGATTCCTGGAGCTTCTTGGTCCAGGCGTGGGTTTGCAATACTTGGGAAAGAGTCAACCACAGGGATCTCGGCACTCCTCATTCTGGCTCTGCTGGGAAGTGCTGAGCTGCATGAAAAGCAGTACATTTTAGGGAGTCGTGGAGACTTTTTCAAACCTCAACAGGAATTTCAATTGTTCATTTTCAGCAAGAGTTTAGGTTTGGTTCCTATGTAAGCCCAAATAACTTGTTTGCTACTAACTTTAGCTTTTTGATTCAAATTGTAGGTGTTCAAGTAATATGATCATATAGGAAAATCAATCCATTATAGTACTTTAGTTTGTAGATAATAAAAAGTTCATGTGCTGCAAATTTTTTAAAAAATAGTCAAGGAGTGCCATTCTAACTGACCAGAGTGGATGTTTTTTTTTAGTATTTTAAAGCATAAAAAATAGTTTTTTTAAATTAAATGAATTATGGCATAAATGAATGTCTAAAATACCATCCCATCTGAATCAATTACTGACTTTTTAAAATAAAAAAGTAGAGTACACAAATTTTTTTCTTTGAACAATCTTGTCATTGATGAGGCTTGAATATGCCAATATTAATGATATGAGCACCACATATTAATATAATAACAAATTGGGAAATATATAGGTCTGAAAGCAAATTGAGTGGGTATTCATTAAGCTTAATAAGTAGTCTACCTGGTTACCATTGTGAAATTATAAAAATATGCCTTATTCTGCTGATTCTAAGCCAAAGGAGTTGAAATGTGATTTTACTCCTGTTCAATTAGAGTTTAAAGACTCAATTCACTTCTAATAAACTCTTCTGGATGTTACATCAAAATGATTATGCTATCAACTATTTTTGAGTTTAGTAGCTGTTTCTTAAAACTGGTTTTAAATCTTGCTTCTACTTTTTAAAGGCTGTGATTCTTTAAAATACAGTGCAGTATATTCAACTGATAAGTCAATTGCCTGCAACTTAACATGTATGCTGAGAAAGAGTTGACCAGTGGGGGGATTTTTAATTTTTGATATTTATCAATTTAATATCCTTTAACTTTGGGGATTTTTGTGTTCATTTTAGCTCAGATTTTCTGTTTGAGTAACATGTTTTCTTTAATGGCAACAGAGGGGAGAGAGAGGGAGAAAGATGGGGGGACGGTTCCTCTTTAACTGAATGTTTGAGCATTTACATTTACCATTCTGAATATGTTTTTGACATTTAGTTTTGTAACATTTTTACAAGGCAAGTCACCTCTGAGCTATTTCTGATGAAGATATTTTAAAACAGCAACAACAACAAAAAAAAGCAAACAAAATTTTAAGATCTTTTTAAATATTTTATAATTGTATATCATAGAACTACATTTTCAAAAATGCTGGAAATGATTCATTGAAAAGACCCAGTTTATTTTAATTGTCTAGATATTAATTTAACACATTTCAGATAGTCTATAACTAATTGAATTCTTAAATGCCTTCAGCACTGCACATTTATATAATCAAATGCTTTTTAAAATACCGGTCTTGCATTTCTGAGACTGTTTTATTTTTTATTTTTATTTATTTATTTATTTTTTAAAAATATATTTTATTGATTTTTCACAGAGAGAAAGGGAGAGGGACAGAGAGTTAGAAACATCAATGGGAGAGAAACATCGACCAGCTGCTCCTGCACACCTTCCACAGGGGATGTGCCCGCAACCAAGGTACATGCCCTTGACTGGAATCGAACCCAGGACCCTTCACTCCGCAGGCCGACGCTCTATCCACTGAGCAACACCGGCTAGGGCTCTGAGACTGTTTTAAAAGACTGAAGTTGAGGGGCAGAATCAGACTTTCTCTCTGAGGACAGGTTAACTGCTGATTATCCTCTAATCCTTCCACCAGTGCGTGGCATGTGACCCCCCATGTCCGCATGTACACATGCAAATGCAGCCCCACAGGCTTCCGAGTGGCTTGAAGACTGGTTCGCAGCATGCACACAGCATTTTCTCTCTCATGGTGTGTCCCTGCCTGCCTGCTGCCTCCAGCTCTTCTGCCTTTGCAGTTTCCTAGAGAGGACAGTTTCCAGTTAATTCAAAGTTGTTTTCCCTTTGCTGTGCCGATTAATGCGATGTGGGCAGCTAACTATTGAACTGGTTTTAGGACTTAAACAAAGCACACATTCTCCTTTCAGATTGCATTCCCATGTTTTCCCCTACTCCTAAAGAAAATCAAGGAACAGAAATTCAGTTCCTTCTAAATTAATTGGGAGATCATTGTTTGCTGCTTTTCCTCTTCCTGACCTTTCTTTTCATTGACTCTGAAAGGGAAGTGTGTGTCACACTCATTTCAGAGGAATGCTTGCGATT
Source organism: Cnephaeus nilssonii (assembly GCF_951640355.1). Lineage (NCBI taxonomy): Eukaryota > Metazoa > Chordata > Mammalia > Chiroptera > Vespertilionidae > Cnephaeus > Cnephaeus nilssonii. The sequence goes on along the minus strand of NC_137080.1, from coordinate 24,042,989 downwards.
TGGCGGTAGAGTCTGCAAACTCCAATTAGTGATCCACAAGGTGTTGGAAAAACAGAGCCCAATGTGTGGGAAATGCCGGGCGGCTCACTTCCAGCAACTTGAAAAACACCTTCCTTGCTTAGATGTGAAGCCACATCTACATCAACATGAAATGCTGGTCAAAGTCACATTTACAATAGTTGAAATGGAAAACAAAACAAAACAAAAAATCAAAGTAAAACACCTCCATTCTAGTTATGCTTTGTGCATAGTTCTTACCTCTTGCTATTCAAGTCTTAATTAGAATTTCCTATATACTAGTAGCTTTAGTTTTTATAATTTAAATACTGTTTACTTTTCATTCATTCACTTCAATAAAAATATTTATGCTGAGCTTGGGTGTACAGTTCTTCACAGAGTATGTCGTCTAGTGTGAATGGTAGTGAAAGTTGACAGCAGAGTAGATGGTCAGAGTTGAGAAATAGAAATAAACTTAATGCAGTCTCACTTAGAATTGGGATTACTTAGTCTGAAGAAAAATGTGTAAACTGTTACAGTGAAGACATTTGAAGCTGAAATTTTTTATATGCATACCTCATCTTATCTAGAATGTTTATATGAATGAAGGAGAAAGACAAATTATGTATTTCCATCGTGTGAAGGAATTCCTACAGAGATAAGAAGCGGTTGTCCAGAGGAATACTCAGGAAGCCATTGACAAAGATGCAGCCAGAATTCATATTTCTCTAACTTCAGGTTTGTGCTCTATTTACCCAACTATTTTACTTCAGTGGCTATGTAATGTCCAACTTTTCTTTTTAAAATTGTATTTATCACAGTACTTTATGAAACAGAATATACTGCATACCTCACGATTAAAAACACACACACACAAAACAAAACAAACAACAACAAAAAAACCCCACAGCACTCCCTTTTACTTTAAATATCTGTTCCCATAACTGGTTTGCATCTCACGGTGAGAGAGCAGAATAGATCTTCTTTTTCTGTTGCCCAGGCCATGCCTATTCCTTTAATTTGTCACATTTTCTAAGGGCTTTGTGTTTTTCCTAATTTATACGTGCTCTAATAAGAAAATGATGGCTTTGTAAATGAGCATCAACAAGGGTTCACTGCTGTTCAGGATTTAGTTCAGAATCATCCCACCATTATCTGATGACCATACAATTGCCTTCTAGAAGGACCAAGCCAATCCAAAACAGCACACAAGGAATCCTGGGTGCACCTTTGCTCTCAGGGTTCGCTGACTCATCTTGGGTGAGCCCAGTTTCCTTGCCTCATGGGCAGAGCACTCACGCTGTTGTGCAATGGGGACGGGGATGATGGCATTGCATCCCAGGTACTTCCTTCCGGATTGCAACTAAGATTGACCGAAAATAAGGAAAGAGCCACATGTGGACATGCCTGGATAAAACGTAAGGTAACCCCAAACAACTTTTATGGAAACCATTGGAATGTGAGAAGCTTTGAGGAAGTCCTGTGGCAGTGCTAAAATTGATGACCTGATTGTAAACCACTGCTTAGAACTCTGAAAATTATAGGAGGAAATGCTTATTATTAAGAACTGATAAAATAAAGAGTGTAACTTAGTGCTTAAAACAGGAATTAACTGTTCAATGACAGCTGCTATTCTAGGAATAGAATTCTTTCTGAAATATATGCCCAATCAGACACTTTAAAAAATCCAGAACATGATATTTAGATGAAAATATCACATAAGCACCCTTCCTAATCAGACATACTAAATTTTGTAATTTAATAATATTACTGAATATACAAATGTGCACCCTGCGTTCCTTGTTTGCTATTTGGGTTGGGTTTGGTCCTTTTGCAAGGTGATGCCTATGGCCTCAGGGTATGTGGAAGGGGTGGGGAGATTCTGAACAGAAACCTGCAGTGCTTCCTCAGCTGGAGTTAAAGAAACAATGTTCCTGGCACCCTGGCATTCAGTCAGATGCTTGTTGAAGACACCAGTAACTACAGGAGAAGCAATGGACTTCCAGAATTGTAGCATGGCACTCATAAGCATTAGCATGACTTCTTTTATGAGAGAAAAAAAGGATGACTTAGCCTTGAATGTAATTTTGTGAAGCAAATGTTTAATTTGATAAGCTTATTTGTGAATAATTGTGTAGGGGAAATGGTTATTAACATGATTGCATAACATCTTCAGCGTAAACTGAGAAAACCCTGCAAGCACAGGTTTTAGCAGCATTCCCAGGTAGCTGCTGTCAAAGTCCCCTGTCCCCAGGTAAGTCCAAGTAGGTGTCTCCTCCAGTGACTGTTAGGGACATGTGTGTTCTGTGGGAATTGGGCTACAGATTGTCTATAAGGACAAGATATATATGCAGTTGCACACACACAAACATATGCCACCCTTATAAGCCTACACATGGTTGGACTCTGTTACTTACATTTGTGTGTTCATTGATTCACATCAAATGTTTATTGGGCATCTAACATGTGTCAGGCATAAAGCAGTGACAAATACTGTTCCTGCTCCTAAGGGCTTACAGTATTTCGGGAAAGGTGGAAATTTAACAGATAATTACACGTGTCATGAAGGAGAATGAAAGGGGCCTAACCTGTCAGAGCCATCAGGAAATGGCTTCCTAAAAGAGTGACAATTAAGCTAAAGACAATGAAAACAATGCATTATGGACCATGAGACTGTCTCCCTTTTAGAAGGAAGGGGGATGAATGGAGTTGGTCATTCTGCCTCCATTATAAAGATTAAAAAATCCAGAACACAATATTTAGATGAAAATATCACATAAGCACCATTCCTAATCAGACACACTAAATTTTATAGATGTACAGGTGCAGATAACTATATGAGATAGCTCAGAAAGGATTCAGACCAGGCAAGGGAATGAAATAGAACTCAAATTGAGATGCTCAAAGCTTCCAGAGAAAAGTGGTCTCCATTACGGCCCCATACTCGAAGGAGCAGGTAGTAGGTTGTGAATTTCTTCTTTTGAGCCCCTTGTTCCCAGCCTAGTATTCAATGAACTTGCCACCAACGAAGAGGCAGCTGAGTAGCTTTTGCATTTATGAGATAGAAAGCTGAAGTTTTTATTTGCCTGCTGTTTGGTGATTTTTGGCTCCTCAAACATAGATAAAAAATAAGTCATTTGGTTTGTCTTTTTTAAAAGCATTTGTTGGACCTGTTTGTGCATTTTCTTTGCAGCTGCAATGTCAATACAGCTACACTTTCAGAAAAACTGTAGCTACTAATAGTCTTCTGTTTTACTCTAAAAACAATCCCAGAGTGGAAAGATCTGCAATTAAGAAGTTGTGAATATTTTGATAGTTTTATCACATTTTAATAGAATCCTATTCCACATTGTATTAAATATTATGCTATTCTGCTTGGCTGGCATGGCTCAGTGGTTGAGTGCTGACCTATGAACCAGGAGGTCACGGTTTGATTCCTGGTCAGGGCACATGCCCGGGTTTCAGGCTCGACCCTCAGTAGAGGGCATGCAGGAGGCAGCTGATTAATGATTCTCTCTCATCATTGATGTTTATATATCTCTCTCCCTCTCTCTTCCTTTCTGAAATCAATTAAAAAATATAAAAAATTATGCTATTTCACATTGTATTAAAAGGTACGTTCTTCATTCAACATTATTAATTAATTAAATGAATTTTAATGAGTATCTACCCTGCCCTGGGCAAATGGGTGTGTGCTGGAGGGAAATTTATTATGTATCAGGGATATATGAAATATATAATGATAAGTAGAGCACAAGCTAGAAGATGAAAAAGATGCTGTGGGTTACAATTGTGGGGGTATTTATTACTGAGATATTAAGGAAGGTGTTGAATGGGCTGATTCTTGAAGGATAAGGGAATTTGGAAATTAGAGGGTTGGAGACAAGGCATGAATGTCCAGGCAAGACAAGAGTAAATGTTGGAAGGCAGGAAATAACAGTGAGTAAGTGAAACATGAGCCATCACGTTTTGTTGGCACCTGGGGAAGGTGAAACAGAGAAGTGGAAAGTAAGGAGTGGGGCCAGCTCATGGTTTGCCTTGGATGTCAGATTAGTGGGGAGCCACTGGAAGATTTTGAAGAGAATGGTATAAGCAGAGCTATGCCTTGGAAAGAGTAACCTGTGTGTAGGATGGATTTGTCTTTAGGACATATCGAAAGCAGGAAACTCAGAGGACCTACTGCAGTGGTTTAGGTATGTAGTAAGGAGGCCCTGACTTGCCAAGGTGGTGGGAGAAATAGGCAGGAGGATATGGATGGGAAGGATATTAATGGGCATATATAGTTCCTTTGATTTTGTGAGATATTTCTGGTTTATATTTAATCTTAAAATATCCAATTATAGCTTTAAAGTGGTATCTTCAAGATTTATCAGTCACTGAGCAAGATTCTCCATGTGCCTAGGTTAATCATACACTGTTAACTCAAACTCTGCTTCCTCTTCCAGGCCACTGGCTACAAATCTGCAAATCTTAGTTTGCATCTTTTCCCCATATCTACTTAAAATTCATTTTCATATACATTGTTCATTATAGAACCTTGTTCTTATAGACAGGGTAGTTCATATTAGTCTCATTTTACTGGAAACCTGCCCAAGGTCATAACAAATATTTGATTCTAGGTTCTTTTCACTGTGTTTTTTTATTTCTCTCTCAATTTGCCTCAATTTTAAGGGTGCAAGCCTGTACTAAGGTCTTGATAATCCAGAAAAGTAGGAGAAAATCTAATCCAAACTCAGGTCAGTGTGATCAGTTTCTGCTCCCCTTCCTCCCCCTCCCTATCATCCCTGCCCCACAAGAATTCACAATGGTCTAAAATCAACTTGTAGATTCTAGTGTATTCCTAGGACATTCTCAGGCTTCATTCAGTGCAATCTGGGGCTTTGGGAAGGACTTTAGATCCACTCTAGAGAAGGATTTGGACTTTGAGGTTGGGCCAGAACCCAGCTTGGCATAGGTGGTGGAGAGGATGTGGTGGCAGGAGGGAAAGGAGCTGGCTGCTGTTCTCAGGCCTGAAATGCTCTTCCATTTTGTTTACTTGGCAACTCTCTGATCTTCTGAAAAACCTCCGTGGAAAGAGGCTGTGTGTCATCCTAGTTAATAGTGTGAGTTTTGGAGATCCCCAATGTGAGTTCAAATTCTGCCTCATTAGCTGTATGGCCTTAGACAATTATCCTAACCTTTTAATGCCTTCATTTCCCTACACAAAATAGGATAATAGTATTTACCTCGTGAGGGTGATGGGAAGATTGCATGTAAAACATTAGAACAGCCCTAGCCAGTTTGGCTCAGTGGATAGAGCATCAGCCTGCGAACTAAAGGGTCCCGGATGGGTTGAATGCTGGTCAAGGGCACATGCCCAAGTTGTGGGCTCAATCCCCAGTAGGGGGTGTGCAGGAGGCAGCCGATCAATGATTCTCTCTCATCATTGATGTTCTATCTCTCTCTCCCTCTCCCTTCCTCTCTGAAATCAATAAAAATATAGTTAAAACTTTAGAACACAGTTCAGTCCATAAACACTATGCCCCCAGATGTGGTCAAGCCTCCACTCCTCCATGCTCTCACAGACCTTTGCCCTGCTCTCTCAGAGCAAGCACCACGTAATATTTTGTTGTTTCCATTTTGTCTTGTCACTAGACTGTGAGTTTCTTGAGGGCTGAAATGGTAATGCTAATATCCTACATTTGTGACTTGACAGTGTGCCAGAGTTGTGTTAACTTACTGAGAAGACTGAGGCCTGTGAGGTTAGTTTACCAAGAATCATAAATGCAGTGGAGCAACAGACCAGGATTCAGAGCTGGGTATGTTACCGTCATTCTCAATCACCACCCTGCACTATCTTAGTCTTAGTTATCTGTGTACCCCTCTGGGCCTGATGCAATGCCCAGCATGGATTAGATGCTCATTTAATGCTTGATGAATGGGTTTGGATGGATTTTACCTTATGGGTGGTTGAATTTGAACACATCTCATAGGACCCGTGTGGGGTAGTGCTAAGTAAGTGAAAGCATTAAGAGATACTGTTGTCCCAATTTGACTTTTAGATTTGGCAAGTGAAGCTACCCTTTGTTCTTATATGGGGGAGGGAGAGAGACAGATGAGTCATTAAAGGTTAATTGCCCAAGAATTCCCAATCCCAGACTAGTTCTCAGGCCTCTTTACCCAAAACAACTATTTTTGAATTGGGACAGAATTTCTTAACATCTTTTATTAGACTCCTCCATAAACAATGCTGTTAACATTAATATTGATTCATTGGGAAATAAAGTTGGTGGTTATGCTACTAGCTAATAACTGAATTTAAGAGTAAAATAAAACAGAGGGTGGCAGTCAACTTCATAGCATTTGTCTCTCTCATTTACATTCATGTATTCAAGAAATTATTATTGCGCAGCTATTACCAGGCAGCCATCACGAGCAGCCAAAAATTCTGGGAAATAGTATGACAATCCTCCTGCTGGGGTTTGCTCTGAAAGAGCAACCAAAACCACTCGAAGGACTTTTCTTTTCTAAAGAAGTGCAATGCATCAAAGAATGTGTTTAAAGTGAAACAAACCCGAGACTTGAAATCAGAAGCCAAGATTACAGTCCCGCTGTCACGTAGTGATAACCCCTGGAGTTTACTGAGCACATACTCAGTGGCAGGTTTTGTGCAAAGCTTTCTCATTCATTCATTTATTATTATTTATTATTTAAAAAACTTAAAAACATCTTTATTAAGATTTCATTGACATATTAAAATTGTATATATTTAACATGTACAACATGTTAGTTTTCACCCAAGGCTATTTTTTCCCATTGAGTTTTTACAGAGAATGGAAGGGAGGGGGAGAGACAGAGGGAAAGAAACATCAATGTGAAAGAGACACATCTCCTACAAGTGCCCAGAAAGGGGCCGGGGACCGAGCCTGCAACCAAGGTACATGCCCAACACCCTTCAGTTAGAAGGCCAATGCTCTAACCACTGAGAAATCCGGCTAGGGTTACAACATGATCTTCAATGTCTGTATACATTGTAAAATGATTACCACAATCAAATTAATTAACATATCCATTACCTCTACATAGTTATCATTGTAGATGTGTGTGTTAAGAAGATGTAAGATCTATCCTCTTAGCAAATTACAAGTCTACTATACAGTATCTTTAACTAGCATCGCCATACTGTACATGCAGTCTCCAGAACTGAAACTTGATACATGACCAAAATCAATCAATTTCCTCTCCCCCGCTCCGCTCCTGACAACCACCATCCTATTCTCTGTTTTTATGAACTTGCTTATTTTAAATTCCACATATAAGTGACACCTTACAATATTTCTTCTTTTTGTTTTGCATAGCATGATATACTCCAGGTTGATCCATGTTGTGGCAAATGGAAGGCTTTTCTTTTAAAGGCTGAATAATTTCATGTGTATGTACACGGATGTATCTATCCATTCATTTGTCAAAGGACCTTTTAGGTTGTTCCCAAATCCAAAAGCTTCTCATTTAATCATTTATTAGCCTTGATATCTGGGACAAGTCTGTTATGTAACCTAAGCCTCAGTTTCCCATTTGTGAAATGGAGTAATAATTCTATATCTGTGTATCTCACTGGATTGTTATGAGGATTAAATACGAATGTGAAAGCTCCTTATAATAAACTTGTTTCTATTATCACAATTTAAATTTTCTTGTAATTTATACTTTTTTCTCTGATTTACTGCATTTTTATTTTGCTAATAAAATAACTTTAGATTTTTGTTTATGTGCTTCTTCTGTAAAGCCAATATTTATATTATTGGCTATTTATAAATATGAATTTTAATATATTAAGTTTTCTTAAAGTGGGCAGTAAAGGAAAGAGGGCAGAGAAAACAGAGCTGGAGGAAAAACATGGGGAGAGGGAAAATGCCATAAATCAAATGGAAGCAAAAAAATCAGTCTCCTCTTTCAAAGTCAGGGACAGGGCGAAGGTCTGGGATTATGACCCAGATGTAGAAATAATCTTTATTCAGAAAAAAACAAAACCCAATTCTGCAAAATAATGTTTAGCTAAGGAAGAAGTAGGGATAAATTGGATATTCACTTTTATCAAATAGATTTAAATTAATTATCCTTTTGATTCTGAAGTATCCTAATTTTTGAGACTAGTATTCTATGAATACAAGCATTTGAATTTTTACTTAATGGTTCATGTTTGATTTCTTGATTCCAAACTGGATTGTAAATTCTCAAGAGAAGGGGGTATAATTCGTATTTTTTGGTATCCCTGTCCAAGCTTGGCAGAGCTCTGAGTCCTGAAGGGGAATGATCAATTTATGGCAAGTACTTTTTGTAGAGTGATGTTTGATGTTCCTAAAATCATCATCACTATCTTCTTAATTAAAACATAGGATTATTAGCCTTTTATTTATGGAAGCAGTTTTTATCAACTGTGAGGAGGTGAGAGCTAAAATCTTAAATGTCAAATAATTATGAAAACTAAATGGCATGAGTTTGGGGAAATTAATCAAGTGAACTTTAGGATAGTATTCAAACAGCAACTATGTTCTTGGAGTTTGCATAATTAAAATTTATGCCTAGCATCTAGGCTTTTCCTGCTCAAATGCAGAAAGCCACCACCCACCCTTGCCAAAGTTGTCATTCTGAGCTTAAATCAAACGTGGGTTCTGCTTCAAGTGGCCATGTCCTCCTGGCATGGTTTCACTGTGGCTCAGATCGCCAGGGCTGGTGCAGAGAGGAAAGTTTACAGCTGTATAGCAAGTAAGAATGTGTCTTTTGATTCTATGCCCAGGGAATTGATTAATTTTGTATAATTACATTGGGGAGTTATTGAGAGATCAGAGCCAGGGATGGAGCCTGCATTTATTCTTCCACCTGTCTTGGCCTGAAGAATGAATCACTTTGAATTCTTACCCTGCAGAGTTGCTATTACACCACTTTCGATGCAAAGCACAGGTCATCTTTATGTGTCAGCACTGCTCATGCTGAGTAACTGCTCAGAGTGGCACATTCATAGTTTGTGCATCTGAAAAGCGGATTGTGTGTATTTAGGTTGTTGACTTCCCAATCCTATTTCTGATTTTTTTTTAATCCTCCACTGAGGATAATTTTTCCATTAATTTTTAGAGAGAGTGAAAGGGAGAGGGAGAGACAGAGAAATACTGATATGAGAGAGACACATCAATTGGTTGCCTTAGGGCCAGGAGCCTGCAACCGAGGTACATGCCCTTGACCGGAATCGAACCTGGGACCCTTCAGTCCACAGGCTGACACTCTATCCACTGAGCCAAACCAGCTAGGGCCAATTTCTGATCTTTTCATAGCAGAACCTAAAAGCCTTATATTATATTAAGCTTTTTGTTACGTAAATTAATTTTTTTCTTTCACATCAGTGTCCTCAAGGGAATTCCTTAAATCTAATAGACAAGTAAATGAATACAGTATAGTTGTTTTTCCTTGAATTCTGTAAATGCCACATATGAACATTTCCCCTCCCTCTGTCCTCCCTTTCATCTTTCCCAAATCCACATGTTTTACAGAATAAGAGGATACCAATCAACATTTCAGTTGAAAAGAATTGAGGTATGTAAGCTTCCTGAATCTACCATTGCTTAAAACATTTGAATATTGTATACTAGGGCTGCTAATGACCAGCACATCTTAAAGTGGAATAACTTTTACTAGTCCTATTCCTCTAAAATCAATTAACCATATATTACTTGTCTGAACCTTTTTATTGTTATTTCTACCTTTCTGCTGAGTTCCCAGGAAACAGACCTTGGAAGTGGGATAGAGCTAAGGGGTGGGATGAACAGTCTTTGTTCAACAAACATGCTGATTGTTCCGAATATTTTCAGGTTTCTTTGGAGATTTTGGTGTGAGCAGATGTTATATGGCCTCAGGGTGTCCTTTGTCTCCAATTGAAGATCATCCAAACTCTGAAATCTCATGAGGAAATCTAATGGTTTTTCTTAAATAAAACTAGGAGACATAGACCCCTGCCAGCATCATTAAGAAATGAACTATTATGTTGATCTCCTTACAAAACCCCTGGTTTTCTGAGAAGGTTCTCTCTGTGGTGCTTTGGAAAGTTTTGCTGCTTGTCAAGAGTGATCAATCTTGATTCCTAAAAAGCTGTGGCTAGAATTCTAATGGCAACATGTTGTGAGTTGGCTTTGTGCATTAAAAAGTCTTAAGCAGATATTGTCCCTACAAAATGGTAATCTAGAGACTAGATTCCAATAAAACACTTTGTAATTACATAGGTTTTTGACATTAATTGGTCATTCATACCATAAATGATAGACTACTCAAAAATGAGAACACAAGTGTCTTATATTTTAACTAGAGGCCTGGTGCATGAAATTCGTGCACTGGCAGGGGGTCTCCTCAGCCTGGCCTGCGCCCTCTTGCAGTCCGGGACCCTCTCAGGGGATGTTAGCCTGCTGGCTTAGGCCCGATCCCCCCTGCCAGGAATTGGGCCTAAGCTGGCAGTCAGACATCCCTCTCTGAGTCCGGGGCTCTCCCAGTCTGGGACTCCTCGCTCCTAACCGCCCGCCTGCAGCAGAGGTGGGAGAGGCTCCCGCCACTGCCACTGTGCTTGCCAGCCGTGAGCCCGGCTTCTGGCTGAACGGTGCTCCCCCTGTGGGAGCACACTGAACACCAGGGGGCAGCTCCTGCATTGAGTGTCTGCCCCCTAGTGGTTGTGCACATCATAGCGACCAGTCATTCTGCTGTTTGGTCGATTTGCATATTAGGGTTTTATTGTATAGGATGTATTTTAGCTAAGGATTTAGTTGACACCCAAATACTGGCAAATTCAACATGCTTTTAGAAATTACTTTTACATGAACTTTGACCCAACCCAAACTTAAACTCCTTATCACCCAAATGAGAACATTTTGGCAGTTGTTTGATCAGAAGTATTAGGCTTTCATTGTACACACTGATGTATAGTGGGTGAAAGTTTGATGAAAGGGTACTTCCAGAAATGTACCACTGGAATTGTAAATATAATCAATATAATTAAACCAGCATTTTATTTTATGCCTTTATTTCCCACTTTACTTATGATTCAGAGTTATCAACTTTGGAAGAGCGAATGTGAATTGAATATTTCCTGCTATTCAAGGATAAGCTAAAAAGGCAACTTAATATTTCTGGGTAGTTATTAAACATAAGAAGAGGTGGGATAATAATCATTAGCATTTATCAGTGTTCTAGAGTATGATTACTATGTTCTAACACTATGTTAGGTTCTTTATGTGGGTTATCTGACGTAATCCTCATAGTGGCAGCATAACACAATTTCTACTGTTATTTCCATTTTACAGTTGAGAAAACTGAGAGTTTAGTAGGGATGCAAAGCAGTCTGGCTACAGAGCCCATCTTTTAATCATGATAATTAATTAAAGAAAAGTATTCCCTGTTTTCTTTCTGACATTAATCTACCTGCTTTAGCCCTCCATCTCCCCACACCCTCAACACACACAAACTGGTAACCTTCCTTGGTAAGTTTACTAGTATTTGGAAGTGATCTTAGAAAAGATGTCTTTTCTGCAGTTCTCAACACATTTAACACCCATCTGCTCATCACTTTTGTACTGACTAGGAACAAATCCACTTGTTTTCATACTTTCTGTTCTTGCTTGAATATAATATTTATCATTTAATCGAAATACATATGTTCTCTCCAATTTTCTGAATCATGGGGAATGTTAAGAAGGCATTTTACTGAGCAGAATGTTAGATGAAGTTTGGGAAATTGGTTCACAAGTAAAATGGATTATACATCCAGATATTATTTATTCTGAACTTTAATACAAAATATATTTTTGAGTGCTCCTACATGTGTTCATACACTGAGGGAACAATGATAAAGTAAAGGGCTTGGCTGTGGTACACAAGGGAAAGAGTGTCAGGTAAAAACCTAGGTAAAGACTCAGGAGTTGTCTCTGAGGTAATTAAGATGCCTTACCAATGTGTATTTAATTAGAGCCAAATGCAAATATAAAATCATTTCTACTGTCTAAGAGGAGGCATTTGCTTCTTAATTTTTCTCTTTCCACTTTAAAGATGATAATGGCAGGTATGCCCTTTCTGAGATTAGTGGGACAGTGGGGGTTTCATGTTCTGGGGGCCTGTAAGTCACAGAGCTGAACTCTGCTGAGTCACAAGAGCTGAACTCACTTCTCTCACAAGGCTACACTCTTCCACTCTCACTGCCCATGGTTATGCACGTGTTCTTGACCCCTTATTATGTCAAAATGCCCAGAGCCACAAGCTGGGGCCATCTCACCTTTGGCTGCTCCTTGGATGGCCTCTGTGGAACCACCTTTCACTGAGAGACTCAGTGAAACACTCCCTAGGTGGCACACCTCTGCACAGCTGCTTAAACTTCTTGGAAGACCATCCTCCATTAGCATACAGAGAGCCCTCATCAATGCTCCACCTACCCAAAACCAGGAAAACATTTTTCTTCCTAGCAAATCTTCTGGAGATAATGAATGCTGTAATTATTTTATTTCCCCTTTGGCCTGTTTGCTAGGAAGGTCAGATCTCAGTGTTGCTCAATTACTTCTCATAATTGTTTTGCATCCCTCCTACATCACTATATGTTTTTTTTAAATGTTAACATTTTTTTAAAAAAAACTTGATTTTTAGAGAGAGAGTAAGGAAGAGGGAGAGAGAGAAAGAAACATCAATGCAAGAGTGAAACATTGATCAGCTGCCTCCTACACGCCGCCTACCAGGGATTGCCACAACCCAGGCATGGGCCCTGACTGGGAATCAAACAGGCAACACTTCGGTGCATGGCATTGACACCCTACCAACTGAACCATACTGGCCAGAGTGTACTATATGTATTTTTGTCTTACAGAATGGCTTTGACTTTGAGTATTTATGTTTTATTGTAAGCTTACCTGATAAGCTTACACATCTTTTTGGAAATAGGTAGATGTATAAAGTTTTTATCTTTAACTCTTAAAAAATGTTTAAATTTATGTGTAATGTAATACCGATTTAAATCTTTATTTAAACTCTTACCTCATCCTCTGACCAGCCCATACATGTGCCTCTGCTTGTTATGTAACAGTGGAGTTCTGTCTACAGCTCTGGTTCTGAAATGATGAAAACTTCTCAGAGAGGAATGTATTCCCCATGTCATTCATTTTTAATCAACCCATAAATATTTTGTTGTGGTGGGCAGTGGCAGTAGTGGTGACCAAGCAAAGGTGATAATAATGATGATTGTAGTCACTGAAGACTTTGGCATACTTTGATAAGTTAATGTATCTTTTTGTATATTATCAAGATGTTTCATAGCTTTAGCTTAGTTGTCAAGATTGGAGTAAACTTTAGGAAGCGAGAACTCCCTTTGAGACAAACCAGTCAGTTTTTTTTTTTAATCTTAACTGTCAGCTTCATCCAGGGTTTATAATACAGCAAACAAGCTGAATTGGCTATAGGAAGCTTTGTGCAATGTCTTTGAATACCTTAATGTTGACATGAAATCCATAATTCACAATTTCAGGATATGCTTCTTGAGGGAAGAGAGGACAAGAGCAAAACAACAATGCGAGAGTTCAAAAGGGTTGAAGATGCACTTGAGGGTATTTGGATTGGCACTCTGAGCTCACGGATGCTTGTGATTGCTTATCTGACTTATCTAAACTGCTGACGTCAAAAGAATTAGGCTAGAAATCTTATGATTACAGCTTTTCTTGTGATCTTTTCTGGTATTTCCTGTTTCCTGTCAGGCCAAATATACTTCGAGGGAGGGAGGGTTATTTTATGACATTTCACTGTTTCTGCCTCAGCTAGAGCCAGCGGTACAGGGAACATGAAGTAAAAATAATTAAGAACAACATCAAAAAGCTCTGTCCAACCCTATCCCCTCACAGTCACTGACATTTCTTTTTAAACATCAAAAAATGTTTCTGTAATGGTTCGGAGTGGGGTGTTATTTTTAATGGAACAAGCTCTATTGTTCATTAAAAAGAAGAAGCCACTTCAATTGTACTTCTAACTATACCTTATTTGGGTGGTATAAACAGGCAGGCTGTGAATGGCATTATATAGGCAGCCAAGAAGGCTTCTGAGAGGAGGAAGAGATAGTTTTGAAGGAAAAAAGAGGAGAAATGAACACCAAGGTTACACTTTTCCTTTGGGGACACAAAAACCTTACAGATGCAGGATATTAAAATTTTTAAAAAGTGGGTGTGGATAAGCTTCATAAAATTTTGCCTAAATGTTGTTAAATCTTCAACTTGCTTGCACTGAGCTCAGTATGTTAGCAGGGAGAGCCTGAGGGATTGAGAGATTAATCCTTGGTTTATGGGCCAACAGCCACATGCACTGGCTGTGTCTGGCCCACCCTCCTGAAACTCTACCTCTAGGCAGCAATGCAGATAGAAATAGAGCTATCGAACAGGATCACAGTAACATTTCATTTATGATGGGTATAGCAACCAGCAGCTACCATCTCTATTTGCCTTATATATAACCTCCTTTAAGCTCATAATCTCATATAAATTCTCACCTCCTGTATTCTTTCCTGGTGAATGACTACCCTTTTCATACATCACAGTCAATCTAGATGGGGAAGGAAAGGAGGGAGATGGGGAAGTTCACAAAAAGAGGACTTGGGACTTGCCCAGAGCAAATATTAACCTAAGTTTGAAAACAAGAGAAATACGTGTACACATATACGCATATGCACTTGTGGGTACACATACAGTATAATTATTGCTTGTGTAGGGTGGACATCATACCTTTATATATCACAACCAGAGATGTTACTGCTTGGGAGTAAAAAAAGACAGAAAATTAGATTTAGAGAGATTATCGTGTAGAGAAGAATTCCTGGAGTTGAGGAGCTTAAGGATTTGACCATGGCAGGCAACATGGCTGAGTCAACAGCATGGCTGGACAACAAGTGACTTCAAATTGGCTCTAAGGATGTTGTGTAACCTCTGTGAGGGCCTCAGTTTTCTCATCTGAAAAATGGAGTGGTTCGACTATTTGATCTTTCCATTATACAATGCAAAGACCTATACTTCTCCACTTGAAAAATTTCACTGGTTCTACAAAATTAAGATTTCTTGTCCATATTCAACCTGGTCCCATTAATGTCCTTTCTTCTTTATTCCTTATGCCAAATGTCATACCAAGCTAAATAGATGAATCTCCTTTTCTCAATCATTTCTTGGGCTTTTCTGCCTTTGTACCTATATTCATATTAACTCTTTAACAAGAAGATCACCTATCTTTTCTTCTTGAGACCTTAACTGATAGACATAGCTGTAATGACTTGACCAGTCCACACAAAGCCCTCTTGGTCACTCTAGAAAGGGGTGAGTTAACGCCCAGTCCTCATGGAGTGTCTATGACACTGAGTTTGTATTTGAGTATTTGGTTTTATCTAACTCATTACATTATAAACTATATTAAAAAACTGTGCTTTTCTTATATATTTTCTCATTTATCCTGTGGCAGCTAGCCTTGAAAGAATTGTTTGCGTAAAGAAACACAGTAATCTGAAGACAGGAAGAAATACGACTTGGCAAAGGTAGACTCTTCTGGGACTGTGTCAGGTCTTGAATCTGGGGAAGAGATGAGCATGGCTGGAATGGGAGCTCTGGGTGGAAGAACATCCAGAATATAAATCCTTCAGGACAGAGTGGTGTCGAGTGGTAAAGTGCTTTGGCTTGATGATTTGTGTATTATTTCTTGTGGGTCTGTGTAAAATGTTACAGGACCTGGGAAAATTGGTTTGTATATTAAAGGGAAAATACTCAGCTGGGCCAGCATGGTTCAGTGGTTGAGCGTTGACCTATGAATCAGGAGGTTACGGTTTGATTCTGGTTAGGGCTCATACCGGGTTGTAGGTGTGCAGATTAATGATTCTCTCTCATCATTGATGTTTCTATCTCTCTCTCCCTCTCCCTTCCTCTCTAAATATATATATATATATTTGTCATCTCAAAATTCTCATTATCTACTAAATATGGTTAATAAACACCGAACTGATGGTTAGAAGTCCATTAGTATCCTCATCCCAAGTCCAACTCTCCACAGTGGCTAATATATTCCTTATCCCATGACTGGGTATTCCCTAGAATTTTTTGAATTTTGTCCACTGCTTCTTATTCTTGTGATGTCTTCCATCTCTTTTTCCTTTGGAGATATGTAGCTTCTTTTGAAATGTACCTCAAAAATCACCTCCTCTCTGAAAATGCCTTTAACACCCATCATACAGAAAGAATCACCACTCCCTTGTGTGTTGGCACAGACTTTGTATATGTACCTTTAGTATAACATGCCACTTACCTAGTTCACTCACTCTATCTATCTATTCATCTACCTCAACTTTCTTGGTTCATGAATTTTTATTTTCTAAGGAATTAGACAGTGCCTGGCACATGATAATCACTAAATAAATTTAGTTGAATAAACAGTCATGGTCCTTCCTCAATGTTCCCATAGAGTATTATTTCTATTGTGTCTTAAAACATATGCCATTCTGCCTTGATGTCAGTGAGTTGTTTATGTATTTGTCTTTTCCAACAGCTCAAGACCTCTTTTCCTTCCCAGATACAGAGCATAATGCTATGCATGGAGTAGACACTCAAAAGATAATTATTCAATTGAATTGTTTTGGAAGACAAACCTAAAAATCTGAATTACATATTTATTTCTCTTTTTGAATATTTTGAATAAATAACCAGTAAATATAAGTTTCAAATTCTTCTATTTCTTTGTTGGGAATAAATCCCTATTCAATTAATACTTATTATGTATTAGAAAATGCTAAATATTTGTATGTAACATTAAGACAGTTTCCATTCTGTGACCTCCTAGAGTGTTTCTAATTAATTTTGCAATGTTTGAGAGACAATAATTTTTTTCAAAACAAACTTTGCATTAGTTTAACTTTGTCTATTTATATTCTATAGCACAATTATCACCAAATTAGGACTAAAGAAGGTAGAAATAATTTACTTTGAGTCTATAAATCTGTTGAATTTATAATTCTTAATTTTATATACCAATTTAATTGATAAGGAAATCTGTTCTTTTGTTCTATAGAATCCAAGAAAAGCAGTGTGGAACTCAACTAATATTTAAAGAAGATAATGAGACAAAAAGATAGGTATACCTAAACTTGGAATGAGTTATAGGGAGAAGGACAGGGAGGGAGACAGCAGTTTCTCGGTATCAACTACCATGGAAAAGGCAATAAATGATTCCTGTTAAAATGCTAGAAGAAAATAGTGATCACTGTTAAAATGCTGGCACCCTTACTTTTCCCAGTGTCTCCCACCTCATTTTCTCCCTAGGACCCAGAGAAGAAGGGGGAAAAAAGAACTCTCAAAAATTTCCAATTAGCATATTCAAACAATGAAAATGTATCAGACTTGATGCCAGTATAATTCACTGCATGATTATGACAATTGGTATTGGAATGTGGAAACTGACCAGAAAGGTGTGACTTGTCTACGTCCTATTTCAGGCAGGCATTCAGTTGAACTTTTCAGTGTCTAAGTCCTGAGCTGGTTGTTGAAATGCATGTTATATTTTAAGAGAAAGAGAGAGAATAGAAAAGGTAGAACAATTGGGCTCAGCATATGCATGGGAATGTAACTAAATATTATTGAGTATGCAGTACTCAAGTATAGGGCCCAGCACCTGGTAGCTCAACCAATGTGTAATGGAGATAATGCTTTTTGAAATATATCTGTGTGCTTTTTACTTTTGTACTGTCCTGTGTGTGTCTTCCCCTGCTACTCCACCAGAGGCACCAATCATGGATGACTAGAAATGCTCTAGTAAGAAGGAAAATAGAAAGAGGGAGAGAGTTAGTATTCATCATTTGATCTTTATACTAAGAGGGTTGGTTTATTTCTTGGTTTTGGTGTGTGAGTTTGCAGCAGAACAATAAATTTGAGAACTAGTCTTTGTGAGAAGGTAAAGAAACTCTCTATACATTTTTATTACATCCCATTAACAGTGAGAGTTAGGCCTACAGATATGGTTTGTTGCTCCTTCCACATTGAGGCTTCCTTCTCCTGGGAAGAAGGAGATGGCATGGGGTAAGCCATCTACTCCTGACACCCTCGGGAGTTATGGGGAAGTGACTCCAAAACAGAACCCAAAGTCCATGCAGGTTATGGACATGCCTTTGCTTTTCCCTTCTCAGGTTGGCCCTTATGTTGCATGTGGAAAACATGTGTGGAGCCCAAGACACACATGCGCCCACATACCACATTGGAGAGAAGCAAAGGTAGGGAAAGTGTCCAGAAGAAGCAATTTAACCTGGAAGAGACTGCCCACCCCTTTGTTAATTAGCAAGTATAAAAGTTCTTATCTCCCATTAGGGTGGTTTGATTAGGTGAAGAAGAGAAACAGACTACATTTATTGCACATCTGAGTGTGGAAATTTGTGAGTTGTTACAAATGTTTTCAACAGTGACTGTTCCCTCTTCATTTCTGCATGTATTTTTTATTACACTTTTTATGCTTGAATTCCATTTCTTTGTAGTGACCTCACCTCCCTTCCTTCCTATGCTTGGCTCTCTACCTGTCCCTTTCTCTTCTTACTCAGAATCACTTTCTTTGGCAAATTCTATCTACTTTTCTGAATGAATTTTTATCACAGACGCTCTAAATGAATGTGTCTTTGGCATTTCAGAAGTGGTCATAAAGTCTATAGATTTATGTGAGATATTTGGGTGCCATTCAAAAAAGAGATGGAGAAGGAAGCAAAAAAGATCATCCTGGGATTTGCCTTCAATCCCAGAGGTTAGGGAACATCTAAAGATTCAATGGGAAAGGTTCTAATTATTGCATTATATGTGACTTATTACCCTGGGTTATTTAATTTTCCTTTTTAATACCTTTATTATAATTTTCACCTTTCAATTTCTACTACCAAGTACATATACTGCTACTCAATCTCTCTTAAAATTTGTCCTTTGATCTCTAGGGGTTTTATTTTTCTGCATTATGCTTGACTCCTTGGACTCACTTTTAAGGCTATGCACAACTAAACCTTGCTTTGTCTCTGTCACCTATGCCTTGTACATTTTAAGGTTAATGTTGTTCCTAATGATAAGGACCATGACCTTTAGGCTCTTTCTGGTACCCCCTCAGCACTTGTATGGAAAAGCTGATGAAATAACAAAATACTCAGAACAGGGACTGGATTTATAATCTATAAAATATCATGTCATGTTTTTCTATGTGAGACGTACTCTTAAGGAAGGGTATCTGATAATTTTGTAACCTGAGGAAATTTAAGACAAGTGTAAAGGTATAAAACTGACCTGCTAGGGTTGTCTCTTAGCATTTTAGAGATCGAAGTCAATTTTAAATAGAACTTGATGGAAAGGTCTACACTGTGTATCCTTTTGGCTGGGGTATTATATTAAATCACAAGTACTTTGAGCTTTGCTTACTATTTTGATATCGTGTATATACCTACTATGCACTACGAAGTGTATTGATAATTAAAGAGTGAAAATAACCAGAGAGTAGAAAAGGGCACACATTTTCAGTTGCTCCTATAAGTTAAAAAATAACCTGGAGTTTTTGGAATTTTTACAATAAAGCATCTAATGTTTTCTTTTTAGAAATTAATCAGATGCAAGAGTCAATGCTTTGCTGTCCAGTTAAACCAGTCTTGTTAAAAAAAAAAAAAAAAAGGGAAAAAGAAACTGTTTCCAGGCAAAGAGCAAAGGACGTGGGAATAACATCCTCCATTCAGCTCCATCTCCTCAAAAGCTCATTTGTAGGACCGAGTAAACACACACCTTCCGCATTCTATTTTTGAAATTATGTTGAGAAATATACAGACTGTTATCTGTAAATGGAGTAACCTTCGAAATTCAGTTGGTGTAAAATGTCTCAAGATGCGTGAACAGAGAAATTATTTTTAAAGTATATAAAAGCAGGAATAATTTATATGCAATTTGCTCTAAAATTTTATATGTATCAGTAAATTGCTACTTCTCTGTGTGAAAAGAGAACTGTCTCATATTAGTTTTGCACATACTTTAGATATTTTTAATAGTTCTGAAATTCAGTCTTGTGTAGTCTATTTTAAAAGCTATAATGACTAATCCTAATCTTCTGGCAGAATATAAATTTAAAAATGATTCCATTAAAAGGAAGAACTAGGATTCATATTTCTTGAGTAATCTGTGTCTAGAAAAAAATGTTCATTCATGCATTTAATGGTAACTCAGAGGCTATTTCATTCTTTTTGATAATTTCCCTTTTTCACTTATCAAAGTGTACTGAGTAGCTGACATGTGAATGATTCTAGGGAGAACACAAAGAAAATAGAATGTTCTCTAGGTTATGAACAAGCTGAAAATCTAGGAGGGGGAGGAAGAAAATGTACATTAATTATATGAAAATAAAGTGATTTGCCAGTGAAATAAATACAAAGAAAGTTCTGTGAGCCCTCAGAAGAGAAAGACGTACTTTTCCTGAGTAATCTCAGGAAGGCTTTGCACAGGAAAGGGCATATGAGGGTCTTAAGGAATAACAGAAGTTAGGGACATGGAAGAAAATCAATTCAGGCCTTAAGAACAATGAGCAGATAGCAAGTAGGAAGCTGTGGGATGCTTGTCCTGTCTGGATGGGACATAAGTGCTTAGAGGGCAGTAATGACAAATAAGGTGGGAAAAGTGAGCTTGTTCCATCCAGAGAGTGGAGAGCTTTGAATGCAAGATAAAATAATTTATATTTTCTCTGCAGACCATGAAGAATCATTGAAGGATTTTGAAGAGGGGCGAGATATAGTCTGATTTTTCTTTTGATGTTATTGATCTGAATCACAGAGTAGAAAGAAGAGTGGTAGAGAGGGTACTATAGTTGGAGGTTATTACAACATTACAGATAAAACAGCATGAGGATTGACTAAAGGCCACATATATAACCGAATAGAAAGAAGGTACTACGGTGTTGAAAAATAGCACCAATATTAATAATTATGATAGTTAACATTTACTGAGAATGTAGTAGGGCTTAGGTTCTTTTCTAGGTACTTATTTCTTGCATTATCCATTTAATCCTTACCTTTTGTGAAAGTGTTATTGTTATTCCCTTTTTACATAAGAGGAAACTGAGGCAGAGAGAGATGAAGTAATTTGCTCAGGTTTACACAGTTCAGTAACAGATAGGCAGGATTTAAAACTTAAAATCTCAACACTGCAATAACACTCGATTACTCTTAACCACTCTTATGTACTTAGAACCAATTGGAATTGGAGAGCTGGAGAGAGAAGTTGTGAACCTAGGCTTCTGCACGGGTGATGTCTTTATGAAAACAAGGAAGTCAGGTGAAAGAACAGGTGAGATGATGTGTTATGGTTTTGACTCAATTTTGCATATGCATTTCAAGGACAGATTAAACCATCAATGATTATTATCCAGTAGAGCTACAGACTAAATGCAGGCTAACATCTACAAGAAGTAGTTTTAGAAAAATTTTATGAATTACTGTCAAGTTATCTTCTATTAATATTAATTGATTCGTTGATTAAAGCAATTTGTCCTGCTTTGAATAAAAATCATTAATATCAATGAGTGCTGGAAAGTATGTTTGATTTTTTACAAGTGTTTTTTTGTATTTTATCAGTTTTATAGCCGATACTTTCAGTTGACATAGAGGTTTAAACTAACAAGGGCTTGTTTTCATGCTGAAGTTGTAGACAGAATTCTGATTCATAAATTCATAATTTTCTTCTCTCATTAAGCATTTGATTAATCTCTGAATCCTGGTATACATTAAGCATCCAATAAGTGTTCTTTGAATTATGATGATCAAGTGTTTAGTCTTCAACATATTTAATTTATGTCATGCTTGATACGTGAGATATTTTAACATAGCACTTTAAATGTCAATTTGAATTGTAGAGTGCTGGAATCAGAGAATTCCTTTGGAGATTTTCTCATCTGAAGTTGTTTGATTTTAAGGGCTGAGTGAAAAGCTAATTTATATTTGTATTCTTGAAAGACAGGGCAAGTACAATGACTATGAGGAAAATAATTTTTTTTTGAGGGAGTTGTGTGTTTTTATATTTTCCCGAAGCCAAAGGTTATTGAAACGGGAACAAGCTTAATAAATAAGTAAAATGTAATGCATTATTTAGGCCAGGGACACCCAAATGAAAGGTAAGTTCTATAGCTGCAGAGTTTGCAGTCATTTGGTTCAATTCTGAAATCAAATTATTTATTCAACTAAGAACAAGGCCTGCTAAGGATGTCTAGTCTTACACAGATTGCAGACTGGAATCACAATTAGAATAATATTTGCACTCATAGCACTTGAGAAACCATGTATTTCTTTCCTGTCCTTTTTCCCTCTCCCCACTCTCCTACTTCTGGGCAAGGTCTCACCACCAAGCTCTAACGCTTACTTCCTATTGCCTATAAATGGGGATCTTTCTCAGGGCCTTCCCAGCACTTGAAGCTTGGATCTAAAACTAAAGCCTACAAAATAAATAGAAAAATGTAAAGGAAGTACAATCCTTTGACTTATTTTTCATGGCAATACTATTTTTCTGGGTTGGCCAAGATTTATGTGTTCTCATGTTTGCCCATTTACATATAGTCAATAAAGCCATAACTTAGTTCACATTTAAATTACTCAGAACATGCCCTCATCATGTAAGTTTTGTGGACTAGATATGGGTCAGTGAGACACAAATCTGGTTCTGTCACAGTGTCAATGTGTGACCCTGGACAAGTTGTTTAGTCTCTTTGAACTATTCACTTGATCAAGTGTTAACTAGATAATTAGACGACCCTTTGTTTTCTTCATGAAGGAAAAATGATGGGACTATTAATAACATTAAGTAATTGGGTACCATTCAATGGACTGAACTGATGCTCTGACTCTGGGCATGCTGATCTAACCTCCAGAATCCTTCTCCAGGGTGAACAGTGCCTCAGCCAATGCTCAGCTCTGGGGGCACTCCCAGATGCACACCCCCTGACATGTAAAGATGACAAGCCTCTCTTCCTCCTGTCACCCCCATTTCCTCCTCCAGCCTTTAATAGTCACCAATAGTCTCCAGTGAATGCCCATCTGAAGATGACAGGATGGCTCACACATGTCACCTTCCCTCTAGCACTTTCTCACTCTCTTCAGGGAACACTATTCCCTTCTGCCTCCCATCACTTACAATTCAGTATATTTCATCTTAAAATCTCTCACGAATACATTTTTAATGCATTTACTTTCCCATAAATCTCTTTGCTCTCCCCTTAATTACCTAAGCAAAATCTCAGAATACTCTTCTGTTTCACTTGTGAGAAACAATGTCCAGTCTTGTCTAGAAGTATGAGCAAAAATAACGATGCCCTTCACTAAGGAAAAGAAAAGCTGAAAACTTTAAGGTTAAATCCGACTTATAAAGAAACAGTGACATCTGTTTCTAAAGTCCTTTAGACTGTTGATTCTATTCAGAATTTCTGCAATTTTGTGGTTTTTAAAAACGTAAACCTATTCATCCATTATGGACAGCAGTCAAAATATACATAGACTGTCACAGGATTTAATTTTTCTGTTTTTGGTTACTAACATGGCAAAAATATTGTGTGCTATAAATGTAATAGGTTAAATTCCCACAGGCAAAGGGTAACGAGAGGGGAATAAATGACTGTAGGGGAGGGTGGGGGCAGGAGTGGAGATCAGGAAAGTCACTACAAAGAAAAGGATGCTTGAACTGCTAGAACTGGGACTTTGTAGTTTGAACAGACATTTTCAGTTGACTGAGTCAAAGAAAGACATCCCTAGCCCAAGGCAAGGCTCACAGGCAGGACACCACTTGAACAGCAAGTTGTTTAGTATTGTTGAAGAAGAAACTGAGGATCTGAGGTAAAGGTCAGATCACACACACACACACACACACACACACACACACACACAGAGAGAAACAGAGAGACAGAGACACTAGCATCTGGTTTGGTGTGTTTTTTGTTTGTTTTTTTGAGATGCTTTCTACCTTAAACCCCTGTACAAGAACAAAGCATAGCTTAAACCATCACTTTTTCAAAATAAAAAAATACCAGATTTTTTGAAATATTTTACAAGCGTTCCAGTGTCCCTCATTGGCTGGCTATTATGGTGAAAATGGCTCAGTTGAAGAGCACCTGGTGGGAGGAGAACATGCAGCGTCAGCAACAAGGTGTGAGACCATTTGGAAAGTGAAGCAACTGGTCTTTGGGGGCTTCATCATATAGCCCCGAAAGTTATTATGGAGGATAAGGCTTTATGCTCATGACAAAATGTGAGCCTGAGAATGGGAAGGCAGGGGAGAAAGAAGACGAGGTGTTGAAATGGAGCCTGCCTTGAAACCAAGGTAGCCACCGAGACATATTCCAATTCAAGTGAGGCAGTGGTCCAGGGCATAGTAACACTCAACTCACTCAATTTTATAACATCCAGAAAAATGTACCTTTTAAGTGGTAAAAAAGTTACAGGAGCTCTGTTTTCTCCCTGTAGTATTGCTTTTTCAGGAACTAGACACCCATTAACTTATAACATAAATAATAATACACCTAGTCCCACAAGCATGCTAATATCTGCTGACTAGATAGTTTTATCAAAGGTGTGATTTGAATTATGCATCATACTTATTTAATATTCTGCAACAAACCAGGAGTGGTAATAGTTGAAGTGTCACAGTTAACTTTTCTGCCCAGGTGGGTTTTTCCATTTTTCTTATACTACTCACATGAAATTTGGGATTCCTTAGGCATTACCTCATTTCTTCTGACCAAGACCCACTTCTCTGGGCATCCATCTCTTATTTGCCACAGAAAACTCAGTCCTATTGATTTCCTTCTCTGTCCTAAGCATTCATTGTTTACCAAAGACTAACATTGTTGTGTTTTTCTTCCTTTGAAATCTTTCTTTCCCCCAGACCATTATTTTTTAGTAACACTCTTTTTAGATGTTTAGGCAACTTAAAACAACATCTGTATAAATGATTAAAAACAAAATTAGTCGAGTTTTGATTTCCTAGTCTCTTTCCATGCGAAAGAGAGAGGTAACTTTTGGTATATCTTTCCCATCTAGTCCCCCATCTCTCACCACCAATGGTATGCCAGGGCTAGCCCAGACTTCAAATACATAAACACATGCTCACATTCATTCTTCTACAGTGGACCACCACTTTCCAAAGATCTGCCAACATACTCCTTAAGGAAGGCGGCGCCCTGCACACATTCGTAGTGTATAGCATTATCTGGGCCCCTGGAGATCATTCACAGGGTTCCTGGGTGTCTTTGTGCTTGCACTGCCCACTGTTAGAAACACAGCAAAGTTCTCCGTAACTGACCCGAACACAGCACATGCTTGTAACATGACAAAGCCCCAATGAATCATTTGCACATTTGTGGAGTTCATTTTTTCCCCTGTCATTAATGAGGGAATCTGTATTACTGTCATTTATCAAAATGGGAAACTGAGGCAAGGAAATGTACCAACTTTCCCATCACATAAAATGCTTCCAGGCCAAAGTCAGTCCTGGGATCATTCATATATACCGTGGTTTCATAGTTAAACATTGGAAGTATATTTTAATGTATACCGAGCATTATAAAAAGCAAGCCAAGAAGAATATTCTCTTGGAGATAACTCTGACTTGTCAACAAGAAAT
The DNA here is from genome assembly GCF_951640355.1 of Cnephaeus nilssonii. Classification (NCBI taxonomy): domain Eukaryota; kingdom Metazoa; phylum Chordata; class Mammalia; order Chiroptera; family Vespertilionidae; genus Cnephaeus; species Cnephaeus nilssonii. The sequence goes on along the minus strand of NC_137080.1, from coordinate 24,017,328 downwards.
TGCAGAGGCAGTAATAGACATTAAAGAGCACCCAACCCACCCCCTCCTTCTGGGGGCCGAAGCTCAGGAAATTCCACTTGCTTAAGCCATGGGGCAAGCAAGTGGGGAGCTGAGCCCAGGACCCAGATGTCTTGATTTTCAGGCTGTTAATGCTCCTCCTACCACAACACTCTTAATTTTAAGATGCATTTCTATAACAGAGCAAACAGTCATTAGTCACAGACCTCCTTCCTTTTCCCATTTCTATGGTTTGACCTCTCCGAGAAAGGGGCCGAAAGTAATCAGATCTGGCCCTGCTACCGTTCACACCTCACAGTCAATGTACCTGGAAAGCTGTGCAGAGCATCTTCATTCTCCAGAATGCCTCTCTGTCTGGTCGCCTGCAGCTCACTTTTGGATTTCCAAACCAGCTTGACCATCCTGATCATCTCTGGCAAGTCCCAGGGCAGCGGCCCCTGCTGGCACCCCGGCCGGCTGCCCAGGGAGGAGGGCAGCACACCTTCTGGGGCCGTCCACCGTCTGCCCAGCTCTGCCGAGTGGAAATAGCGCTCTAGCACAGGCATTCTGCCCTGTTCCCCAGAAGAGGAGGTAGGGCTGTTGCCGCCGCGGGTGCTGCTTGCAGAGGGGAGATTCTTCCCGGGCACGGGAAGGAGAGCCCCCGTGAAATCCTCTCCCGCTTTGGAAAGGCAAGCCTCCTCCAGCCTGGCGCAGCCACCCTGTCCCTCCTGTCCCTCCACAAACACTGACAGCGACCGCGATGCACTTCCCAGGGCTGCTCGCTCGCTCGTGAGAGCTGACACTATACTCCTTCCTTAGAGATAGAATGCATTTTCCCCCTTCTCTCTCAGGCACTGACTTCACAGCACTTAATTAATCCCAGGCTGCAGCTGGAACCACAGCAGGGGAAAAGCCATCCAGGTTTTAGCATTTGCTTTTCCTCTTCTTCTAATGTATTTGTTCTCAATTCTCTTTTGGTGCTTGTCAAAGTTTGTCGAGTGGCCTGTTTAGCCGTTAAGGACTTCAGGCAAAAAAAAAAAAAAAAAAAAAGTGGGTCACCCTTTGCCAGCTTCTCACAGGGGTCCCCTAGAGGCCAGCTCTGTGGGGGTGTTGGTAAGGAGTCACCCCTGTGGTGCAGGAAGCAAGCTTCAAGGAGCTCTCGGGAAAACGGGAAGCTGAGCTCCCGCAGAACCAATTTGCAGCTGCTTCTCTCGGGATGGTCTGGCTGGGGGCCACCTTGCCTGTCCACTAAGGTCTGCACCACGGGGATGGGGCTTTTCAAAAGGCTCTTGGGTTGATCCTCAACACCACAGGTCATTTACCCTCCCCGCCTCCTTCACACCCCTCCCCCTTTGCTGTCATTTGGTTCTCAGCAAACCTAACTGGATTTTGGCCTCTTAGTCAAATCCGTTTGTAACCTTAGCTGCCCTCAGTTGGAAGGGAAATAACATTGAATCACACTCCAAAGCTAACTCTGAAAGAAGTGAAGTAGGGAAGCATCAAGATCCTCATGCAAATGTGCAGTAGGGTTGCATGGTCCGGACACCTAGCTTGGGATTGTTAAAAACCCACTTCGTAGGGAAATAATAACAATTTTAAAGGTATTCGCAGAGGGCATAAATGGCAGTGAAAAGAAAGGAAAGGAAGTGTCGAAGATTCACTTTCCAGAGACAGAGCACCGTGGACTTAATATTTGGGCCACTAACTGCTGTGCCCCCACTGAGAGTGGTTCAGTTGAGGACAATCATGGGTCACACAGCTAGGGTCCCAGGGCTCAGAGACAGAGGCGCTAACCTTGGGAGTCAGAATCCATACAACAAAGAGGATGCCCCCTGTAGCTTGTGTGAAAAGCTCTGGACATAAACGAAAGTAGGGTGGTATTGTAGTTCGCACTTTTGCTAGCAAATCGGGTTTGTGGGAACAAATTGAACTTGAACATTCATGTGGATAGCTTCTGTTTTCTTGGAGGCCATTGCAACAATCCTTTCTTTCTCTGCATTGCGAAGTGCGTTATTTTGCTTGGCATTTTATTTTGCTGATGTAAAATCTGTCACTCCTGATCTATATTTCTGTCAGCGTTGGTTTATCACATAATCATTTGATGTTTCTTTAGGGGAGGGAAGAGGAGACTTGGGGGAGAGGAGGAAGACCGTTGCAGGGTGTGTTTTATTTTCATGGCCCTCATATCAATTTTTAAAAGTTGAAACCAGGAACTGTAATTTTGTTGTTTTTATTATTCTTCTAAACCCATGGTTAATAAGTTTAGTTTTCCATACAGAATTAAGTGGCTTTTCTTTTTTTTCTGGATAGAAAAGTACACTGGCAAACCTACATCTTTTGAGGGTATAAAGCAACAATAAGTGACATTGAAAACACCACTGCTTATGAATTTATTAATTAAGATATTAATCAGACAAGCAGATATTCCTACAACCCAATTAGGGAATAATCAGTGATCCATTTTTGAGAAAGACGTGCCCTTTTCAACTTCCCTCTTTGTTAAGAGATGAAAGCATTTAAGCATCTGTCTGACACTTCTACCACTTTTGACAACCCTTCCAGTTCTTATCTTTTCTTTTCATCAGAGTGAGGGCATTAAGTCTCTCCAGAATCGAGACTGTTTTATTTAATAGGCACATGTAGGCTGTTGTACTCTATTAGCATATTTCCTGAATAATGTCTTAAACTCACTCCTCAGTCACAAACTTCCTTGACATAACAACTGAAGAGTTTCCTAAGTGTTTGACTATTTTTATTTTTGTTGAGTTTTTTTGCAATAGTACTTAGCATCAGGATATCCTGACCCTCAGAACAAAGGGGTTAAGAACAAAGAAAACAGATAAATGGTATGTCACATACACTAATGTATTCATCATACAACTCTACATTACACATTTCTTAAAGAATGGCATTTTTAAAAAAAATCCAAGGATATGTTTCCACTGTATTCTCTATATTGTTCTACACATTTCCTTGTAAAAATATCTTAGAGAAGTTATGTTCAATGTTGGATCATTGAACATGAACACTTCCTAGCGGAGATGAATTAGGACCAAGCAAACACCATCTCAAAGGTGGAAGAAGGAAGTTACTTCATTTGAAGGTTTGATAATTGAAGATGTTGCACAATTAAGAAAAATTCTCCCCAATATGGGATTCTCTTCATCTCGGGGTAGAAGTGCAAAAATACCACAAGAAAGGTCATTCTCATGGTATTTCTGGCTCACATAGAAACAGGAAGTACAGGAAATCTTGCGAGAAAGCTTGGCTCAGGAGATTTTTGGCTCAAGTGCAAGCTCAGGAGATTGGGACAAACAGACAAGATGCAAGCCTTTGTTGGACTAAAATCACTAAACCACAGAAATTCTCCAAAAGGTGATTTTGTCATATTCCATAGCTAGCATCTCACAGGCTGTGATCTCTTTTGTCTTTTAGAGAGCTCCTTTAGAAGAGCATTCTGTAAATCTATGATTTTAACCTTAGTCAGTGTACATCATTCACAACGAGACACTACCTATCTGCAGCTAGAAGTTTGAATCACTGGGGATGGGGAAATAGGGATGGGGAGGAGGTTCTGTACCCAAAGGGGTCATGGAGCAAAGAGGACTCATCTATGTGGCATGTGAAGACAAATCTTAATACCCACAAATACGTGCTACAGATAGGAAATTTTAAGATAGACTGTCAAAATAACCTCATTTTCCCCCAGGCATTGTGAGTCAACCTAACATCCCATTAAGAGGAAATAGATTAGTTCTCCTGTAAAAGAAGTAGAATGAGTACTAGCAAAGTCAAAACAGCTTGTTCCAATGGACACCTAATTCTATCAAAAATACTTTGCCATGTGTTTGCAGCTATAAAGGAAAGAATTGATAGCCACAATACTAAAGTAGATGGCCAAGAAAAAAAAAAAGTCAAAGACATACAGAAGTTCCTCAAATAATATTTAGTTCAAGTCATTTCCTTGTAATGTTGATGAATTTCCCTAAGATCTTAACTCTTGTTTATATCAATTAGCCTATGTTAAAATTGGCTTTGTTATATGTAAGTTTGCATAAAATTGCTGAACCTACTGACATCAAGTGAGGATTTACTATAATTGATTTAGAACCTGGGTTATTTTGAAGGATTTCTAGTGTTTGGGGAGCTATGTAAAAATCATGTATACTTATGGGTGTTCTAGTCACGAGGCAGATAAGCCATTATCATATACTAGAGGCCTGATGCACAAAATTCGAGCAAGGGCCTCGGCCCTCGCAGCCGCAGTGGCTTGCCTCGCCCCTCACAGCCTCGGCTTCATCGGTAAGGATGTCCAGAAGGTTGTTCGGCTGTCCAGTCTAATTAGCATATTATGCTTTTATTATTATAGATGATTAAAAAATATTTACAACACTAAATATTTCTGATCTAGAATGAGAATGTACATTTAAAAATAAAAACGTAGAAACATATACTCATTTCAATTTCCTGTTATTTTGAGTCTGTCAATAGATTCTCACAAAACTTCATTTTAATGAAAGTCTCTCACAAATATTTAAAAAATACTTTATATTCTTATTAGTTCCCACCCCTTCTCTATCTTTAAAGAAAAATTTCAAGCTATTGAGGGAATTTATTCATAATTTATTAATTTCCTCCTGGCTTTTCCTTTCCATTGGTTCAAATATAGATGTGTAAACACACACACACACACACACACACACACACACACACACACACCCCTTTATGACCACTCTGGTTTCACAAAGGCAATGCAAATGAAATTCAAAATGAGCAATAAAAAGAAAACAGGTCTTTCAACTTTGTTTAATATAGTCTAAGTAGGAGAAGCTCAAACAATTTACAGTGTCCTTCAGGAAAAATAGAAATGTAATAACTCTGGCCTTAACTAATCTCAGGGAACAATGCCAGCAAGTGGGGAAAAGGATTTGGTCCTCAGACTGACCATAGAAGGCAGCACATACTTCCACTGTCACGTGGAAAGGGAGGAGAGTGGGTGGGGCAAGATGAGGGAAGATGAGGTAGGGGAAGTAGAGGGGTCGAGCTGACAGATTCATCGTTTGATTTTACAACAGGTGTCTGAACTATAACCAATCATTCTCTTATTCACTCTGCAAATATGTGAGAGCAGCAGCAGAAGGGAGACTCTTTGTGCCAGTCCGTGGGTGCTTTTTCAGGCACTGGGACCTGCCTGGCCTCCGCCACCTCGATCCTAGTTTGCATTGTGAATTGCCACTTCTTGTTTTACTTTTCTTTGTATATTTAAAGAGAAAGACCAGGGTTTTAGTTGGCATGAGACCTCTATCCTGGCTCTCACATAACTTAACGAATGCTAAGTTGACTGTCTCTGACAGTTAACCCACAACAAACAAGTCCAATAAGACACGGGATGAAAACAGAATGGCCTGAAGACTAGGTTTTCTCCACTTTGCTCCTTCTCTCTGCTGATGAAAACCCATATACATAAAAAAGACATTGTTGCATGGTAACACTAAACAAAACAAATCAACCCATTAACCAACCTGCCCTTCCCCAACCATTGCTATTCTCTCTGTTATTGAACTGATGCTTTGCTGTGTGATGATGGCATTCTCAGGTAAAATTTTTCTAAGACTTCCCAACTTGTTTCTGAATGTGAAAGATTGTAAGTGGTGGTAGAATATGCTTTTCATAATTTCATATTTGGTGTGTCAACTTCTGAAAAAAATAGTTACCACAATGAAATCTCTGAAGTAATCCTCTAAAACTACTTATCTTAAGGTTATAAAAACTATGAACTCACCACGCCGCTTTGCTTTAAACTTAGCGACTTGTCTATAAATGGGTATTATGGCAATAACCATCTTATCCATCATTCTGGAATCTTGTAACAATAAAATAAGAGTAGAATGTGAGTTATTTGTAAAACCATAATGTCCTTTACAATTTTTAAATGATTGTTTTAAGCTATAGGAAATAATAATTGACAACTTATCCAAAGTCTAATTTTAGCTATACTTTCCTAGGATCTATTAGAAAGCTGAGAAGTCAAACCACCTTAGAAATAGGTCCCACTTTGGAAATTTGTGGTCTTCATGAGGATTCAGCAGTAGAAGAAACAATGACAGGCATATTGGAGAGAGAGAGTATTGGAGAGTGGCCCAGTGGGAGAGGTAGTGAGGGATTTTATGGTACAAAGATGAGGTAGGTAAGGTAGAAAAAATAATTGAGGTGGGAAAGAAAATCCTATATAATAAAAGGCTAATATGTAAATCAACCAAATGGCAGAACGACCGGTCACTATGATGTGCACTGACCACCAGGGAGCAGACACTCAATGCAGGAGCTGCCCCCTGGTGGTCAGTGCGCTCCCACAGGGGGAGCACTGCTCAGTCAGAAACTAGGCTCATGGCTGGCGAACACAGTGGCTGTGGCAGGAGCCTCTCCCACCTCAGCAGGGAGCGGGCTTAAGCCGGCAGTTGGACACCTGCCGAGGGCTCCCGGACTGTGAGAGGGCACAGGCAGGGCTGAGGGATGCCCCTGAGTGCACGAATTTCATGCACCGGAGCTCTAGTAGATACATAAAGGACAAAGAATGCACTAAAGAAGTGGCCCAATAGGATAATTATTTGTTGTAACTGTGTTTTGGTGGTGTGGAAACAGCCCATGAATTGTGCCTAGGGTATAAGCCTGCGTGATCTTTACCATGGGTTATTTAGTGCTTTGTTTAATACTGTATGAATTCCCTTGATTGGGAATTTCAGTTTCAGTGCACAATGACTAATGGGTTATGATTGATGTTCATGAGCTGTACTTTGTGTCATAGGCTGTGCTAGACAACATGTGCCTGTCTTCAGCTTCCCACTGGACTCATTTTCCTAAACAAACTATGTGGGCCTCAAATGTTTTGCTTGGGGTGTCTGTATGCCTCAAACATTCTTATAAATTTGAGTGCTACTAGGTGATTTCCATTTATTTGATGTGTTTTTAGCAGAAGTGTAGTGTGTAAAACCAATTATAATATTTAAAACGTGGCCTAAGCAAAGTTTAAAATATGTTTCTACTTTTTTTTTTTTTTTGCAAGTGTATGAATTCTGGAAGTTCTCAAGAATTAGCCTGGACTGAGAAGACCTCAAGGAGGCTGGAGGGGAGATTATCCAGACAGCCTCAAAAAGTGCTGGGAAATGCCTGAGTGAAGTTTTGGCCCCTCAATATAATCAAAATAAACTGGACAACTAATATGATATAGAAAGATTATAAATCTAAACAACATAAAAGTGGGAAGATGGTAAGGAATGAAACCTTCTAATAGGACCTATTTTTTCCCCTTGGCATTCATTTTTGTTTATGGTTATGGAGTTCAAAGTCAATTTGGAAGAAGGAAATTTCAACTGCCATATGTGTAGGGCGTTTATCCTTCCACCTCTTCAAAATATTCTTTTTCCCCTTTCTTTCTTTCACTTATTACCTTCTGGAGATTACAATGACATAAACTATCTATGCCTAAAGGTGTCTCTCAGATGCTATTCTAGAGCAAGGCTTCTCAAATGTTAGTGTGCATACAAATCCCCTGAAAATCCTATTACAATGCAAAGTCTGCTTGGGCAGATCTGGGTGGGGACTTGAGACTCTGCACTTCTATCAAGCTCCCTGGGGATGGCAAGGCTGCTGGTGGTGGGCCATGCTCTGAGGACTACCACGCAGCAGAAATGTTCTGCCTCTTCCATACTACTTCTTTATTAAAGAAAATGCAGCAAAAGTCCTGATCTTTATAGATACACATACTAGGACTCTTGAAAACAATCAATACTGGCTCAAGTCAAATATGCTCAACTGGAAATAATCCACCAGAACAGCCATGTAAGAGCAAGGGCTATGACCAGGGGCATTTATGATATTGACCCACCTTTGGCTTTTAAATTTTGTTTCATTCATTTCTTTTCCCTTATGGATCAACTTTACGATAAGGTTGAATATCAAATATAAGCCACTGTGATGAATAATATATATGATGGAGTTTTAACTTCAAGACCAAATAACTATTTTTGAAAGTCTTTTCTCACCAAATGTAAAAAAAAACACTACTAGTCCAATTTTTCCATTCCTCCTCCTTTCCAGCATGTTGTTGTACTCCTTTTGCTATTTTCAGAATGATTGGAATACAGGCAAGGCTCTGAGTCTTTGATCTCCACCATCGGGGATACTCTCACGCAAACCTGTTCCTTCATTTGATTTATTAAAGTTCTATGTAAAGTGGTCTTTGGATGAAGCCTGGTAATCTTTCCCCCTGTACTATTCCAGGCATGAATGAATGGTGACCAGATGATTCCACAAAGCGAAGATGGAAAAAAAGAATGTAGGCATTCATGATGCTTTAGCCAGCAGCCAATGGTGCTGCTGACTCAGGGGAATGTGTTGCAATGTCACCACCTCAGTGAAACACAACACAAAACACAAAAGATAAATAAAATAAACTCTGCAACAGGCTGCACTTTTTATCGGGTATCGCCTGGGATTCATGCAGCTCTAGACACTGTGTTTGTGGGAAAGTGATGCCAGAAGCAAGAGGCATGTGAAACCAACTGGAAGACAAGGGTAATCAAGAGCATGAGGCTAGAACACTACCACATTTATATGATTAAAAATTTGTACTGTTAACTAAATAGGAACTCTTATAATAAACAGAAGCATCTGCTGGTAATTGGAAACACAGTTTGCTGTTTTTCTTTTATTTTTTCTGTCCTCCCCCCTCCTCCCCGTTGTCTTTCCTTGTTATTTCTAAGGCTAAGTGCTTTGCTACAGTTACAGACACCTATATTTCCTGTCATCCTCTGGAGCAACTAAAGAAAACAAAGATGAGAAAGCTGGAAGCTGCTGGATTAAAAACTCATATAGAGCATGGTGATTACTTTAGATAATTTTAGAGGCTGTTTTCCTCTGTGATGGCAGGTGAATCAAGGATGAAAAGTAAATGTGAGGCCATTTAATAGTGTATAAACAATAAACAAGACTCTGTATAGTATGGCACAGGGATTCCCACTGAAGCCCTCCCCCCACTTTTTTTATATATACAGTGTTGCTAGAAGAATAATAGCACCTTCATCAAGGAAAGAAAGCCTAGCATACTAGAATATTTGACAACATTAATACATGCGTGAGATCTTCATCAAAAAAGATTTTTAAAGTTTCCTTTTGGTAACTATGCTTCCATCCCACATTCAAATTCTAACTAAATTTTGCTCCTTTTATCCCACAAATCATCTAAAATGATTGTATATCTTTTTATTTATAAGATATGATTACTAAATGGTCCTGATCTACTTTTAAAAAATATATATTTTTATTGATTTCAGAGAGGAAGGGTGAGAGAGAGAAATAGAAACATCAATGATGAGAAAGAATCATTGATTGGCTGCCTCCTGCAAGTCCCACACTGGAGATGGAGCCCACAACCTGGGCATGTGCCCTGACTGGGAATCGAACCCGTGACCTTCTGGTTCATAGGTCAACACTCAACCACTGAGCCATACTGGCTGAGCTTTTTTTTTAATTTTATATCTAGACCTGATTCCTACTCTGTGTCCTCCATGAATTTCCTAAATTCATTCTGCACTCTGATAAGGAGATTTCTTGCACTGTTTGTTCTCTGATGTACCTTTGCTTTTGACATTAATTTCTGTTTCCTATTTAAGTGAAGGTGAAATATATACCTACCTTTGACTTGCATATGTTCACGTATCTTGCTGCTCTTATGTGTCAACTCTAGAACCACCTATAACTATGCTTTTAATCAATGCCTTAAAAATATCCTCATCTGAGAATATATTTTCCCCCATTGATTTTTAGAGAGAGTGGAAGGGAGAAGGGGGAGGGAGGGAGAGAGAGAAAGAAAGAGAGAGAGAGAGAGCGAAATGTTGATGTGAGAGAGAGTAACATCAATTGGTTGCTTTCCAGATGAGCCCAACTATGGCCAGAGATTGAACCTACAATCCAAGTATATGCCCTTGACCAGGAATTGAACCCATGACACCTTTGGTGTGTGGGCCGACACTCTAACCATTGAGCAACACAGGCCAGGGCTAATCAATGCCTTTTTAATTCTGTTATCACTTTATTCTCTGTGTTCAAATATTGAGGAGTCAACTGATTGAGCTACTATTAAAATGTGTTTTTCAAGTCTTGCATTAACTGTTAAAAAAGTTCAGTGAAGTATTTATCTTTGAAAGTTGTAGTATTGTGAATTAGACATCCATATCTTATAATCATGTCATTTTCAAATACGTAATCAATGAAAACTAAAGTCAAATATTAATACCAATCTAACGCAAAGGGAATTATTACTATTAAAGATAGTCCAATCCCTTTGCTGGGCTTTCAGTGCTTTCAAAAATAGCTTCCACTCCCTCAGTCCTGTAACCTCACTCAAACTTATATTTAACACACAAAATTTCTCTGGAAATTATGTTGTGTCCATACATGCCAGATGCACTATAACGTTTTGTGAGGTTGGCAGAATAATGGTCTCCCAAAGATGTCCACATCCCAATCCCTGGAACCTGTGAACCTGTTCGGTTACATGGCAAAGAGGAATAAGGGCGGCTGATAGAATTAATGTTGCTAATGAACTGACATTAAAGTAGAGGACTATCCTGGATTATCTGTGTGGGCCCAATGAAATCACAAGGGTCCTCAAGTGTGAAACAGAGTCAGAGTGATGAGATGAGAGAAAAACTAACTGGTCATTGAGGAACAGAGAGGAGGCCTCGAGCCAAGGAATGAGATCAGCCTCTTAAAGACAGAAAAGGCGAAAGCCAGATTCTCTTTTGGAGCCTCCAGAATGGAATGCAGACCTGTGGACACCTTGATTTTGGTCCAGTGGGACCCATTGCAGATTTCTGATCTCCGAAACTGTAAGATAATAAACATGGGTTGTTTTAAGCCGGCAAGTCTGTGGTCATTTGTTACAGCAGCATTAGGAAGCTAATCTATTATTGGTCACATTGTCCCCTTTGTTGGGAAAGTTTTCTCCATTCGTCTAATCCAGAAAAAGTCCATTTTCTTCATGAGGTCTTTGTGCCCCACCTCAAATTGCCTCTTCTGTTTAAATAAAGCGGCACCTCTTATTCATTTTATTTACCTGTAAGGTAACTTTACCTGTGTCACTATTTGTCTTTGATGCTCTGGCTTATCTTCTAAGTTAAGCTTTGTAGGATAAAAATCTTAGTGATGTACCCTTTGTTTATTCACTCAACCTGCATATAGTGAGTGGTTAATAATTTATTGAGTGCCCATGCTAAGTGCTTGATATTCAAAAACATTGCCCCGTCCTCAAAATTATTTACTAATCTAGTGGGGAAACAGACAGTCACATATATAACTATAAAGCACAGTGAGTTGTCGTACTATAATATAAATGTGCACACAAGTCTAGTCAGTGTTTGTTATTAATGAAAATTACAACCAACTTTTTTCATTACTTTTTATCTATATCTTGACCATTAAGACAATGTCTAGAAATCTACTTAAAACTTTAAAAAATCATGAACTATATTATAGAGAGTTTGTACTTGGTCAGGAAAACATGGGTAGTTAATTACATTTTTGCCGATTATTTTTTATTTGTTGATAGAATTTTAAAAGTTTAGCTGTAATGATTTTTAAATATCAAGATATTCTCACCACTTTTCTCAGGTGAGCTGATGCTGTGTTCCTAGCAAATTGGTAGCTCAGGAAATGTTCTGATTCTAAGAGAGCAAAGAAAGACAAATTAACCATTTCAATTAGATTATGCCTTAGTCAAATCAGGGTGCTATATCAAAAGACACAGACTGGTGGCTTAAACAACAGAAATTCATTTCTCACAGCTCTGGAGTCTGAAAATCTGAAATCAGGGTGTCGTTGTTGTTGGGTTCTGGCGAGGATCCTGACCCTGGGCTGCCTTTTTGCCAAATCCTCACATGGTGGAGAGAGATCATCTTTTTATAAGGGCACTAATCCTGTTTATGAGGGCTCCACTCTCAAGACCCCTTTATCTCCCACAGGTTCCACCTTCCAATACCATCACGTTGGAATTAGAGTTTCAACATATGAATCTTGGGAGGAACCAAGCTTTCAATCCATAGCAGAATATTTTCTTAATTTCACCCATAACGAAGCATTATCCAGACAGCCCTGGATTCCCACAGACCTGAGCACGTGCACTTCCTCGAAGTGCTTATGTACCTGATACATTACCAAGCACTTTATATGAAATGTCTTATTTTATCCTTATAAGAACCCAAATGAGATAGGTACTTTCCTGACCCCCCTAGGAAAGTAATTTGCTCAAGTTTCGGATGCTATCAAGCTTTAGGAGGGTGATCTGAAGAACAGTAAGCTGGTTCTATAGCACACCCTCTTAACACCATGCTATTCTAACTGTGTAGTTAGGGTGTTGTAAAAAGCTGTAGGAACTCTGCTTGATTCACAGATTGTAACTATACCTGGCCGTGTCATAAACATTTGAGTGGGGCAAGTCAAAAGAATAGAAAAAATAATAACTTCCCAGCACCTATTTCTATAGCTGTTCTTCAAGCCAAATCCACTGCCACCGTCGTCACACTGTGATGACCACGATTGGACTTCAGATCTTCGCCACAGCCTTCACCTAGGAAGTGCTGAAGAAAGCCTTGCTCTCTCAGCATGACCAGAGAGAAAGAACAAGGGCATTAAAAAAAAAATTAAATAAATGCCTGGTCTCCCTTTAGTAATGGGGTGGCTTCTTCAAATCAGACCTTATACTCCTAAAATAACTCTATTCCTTATGAAAAGTGACTTGATTTACTCCTACCACCACTTGTGACTGGACCTATTTGGGGTAGTGATGAAAGGTTATTAAAGTAGTTCCTATGTTATTTAGACACACTTCTAGCAGCAATATGCTATCTCTGTCCTATATTTTTGGGTCTGAAAAACCAGATACTGTTGGTATGGAATTGGTGAATGGAGTCCACAAGATTTATTCAAGACACTGAACAGATATTTTCCTTTTGGAGCCATTTAGCAAGGCTGCTTACAATATCACAATGCCAGCGGCAACTGTGTTTTCTAAACAGCTTGGCCAGAAATGGAAAAAACACACAAAAGAGTCTTAAGTGTTTCTGAGTGTTAAGTAAATAACTTGGGTCCCTTGTTTGCATGGACAACAGTACATGTGAGACATTCAAATCTGGCCTCCAGCTGACTTCTGTCCTGGGATAGCAGATCAGAGATGAAGCTGACAACAGCCGCATTTCCGGGGGACCAGACATCTTCTGTTTCCTGCCTTGTTCCTTTCTTTGATTTTACCTCCCCAAGGTAAATTTGGTTACATAACCATTAATAGTCACAGTCCTCCGACTAGGGAAATGTAACTCTACACATTTCACATCACCTTTATTTAGCACCTTCTTTTTTAAAGGTGTTGCAAAGTGACAGAAGGGCTTTGCTCTTCAGGTAAGTCCCTAAGGTAAGGAAAGTACAAACCCCAGGCAAATCGTTCTGTTTATAGACGTTCAACTGTACTTTTGGTATTCCCCAATTCCGGTCCCCAGTGATAACTCATTAATGAATTCATTCACTGATTTGGAATAACAGTAACTACTGCTAAATCTCTGCCTGACTAGAGCCAAGTCCCTTTATTCCATTTGTCCCCCTGCACATATCAGACACGCAACTGATGCCTTGTTTTATTTAGCATTTGTCTTTAAGTTCATCTTGCATGGTAATTCTATACTTCATTTTTGTAATATTAGGTTATAAAAATACAGGTACTTGTTGTTTTGGATAGCTTCCTTAGAGTACCTCCCAACGTGGTCTACATTACAATGAATGCTGAAATGACACTATTGTTTCTGTGGTAAAAACATGGAGAGAGTTCTGTGTGGGATAGCCACAGCATTTTTGAGAAACCACAGAAGGGATAGTTGGCATTGCAAAATCAAGTACTCCTTTTGACCTAAACCATATACTGATTTTCTTGAAATTATTGAAGGGTTAGAACTTTCCCCCCATTAACATGGTTGGTAAAGTCACTTTCTCCCCCAAGAGCACAAATGTGCAAATAAAAGAGATTGGTTATAGAAATCTACCTGAGGTATCACTTTGGGATTTATTTGCAACTTTCTTATCTCTCGCCTACTGGTCAAACGGGCCTTACTTATATCTATTTTCCTTAGGTTGTCATTTCCTGGGATGTGCCTCCCCCCACTTCAGAAATTATGGAGACAGAGTTTCAGAAGCAAAAGAAAAAACAAGACAGCCTTTATTCCCCAGTAGAACCAGGATGTTAGAAAAATTAAACCGAGCTCTTGGGACAACTGAGAGGATTAAATGAGAGCATTCATGGAAAGTATACAGACAAAAGGCTAGCACAGAGTAGGCATTCAATAAAAGTCAGCTATTATCATCATCTCCTCCAAATTATCTACTCTCTTTTCCATGGAGCTGCCACCAATAACCCTTTTAGCCCTGGGTGCCATTGGTAGAACCAGGAAGTGATATATTGAGGGGAAAAGATGAAAGATGTTAAAGTAAAACATAAAATAAAGGGTATGGATTTGGTGTGGAGTGCTCAAAGAGATGTGGGAAAAAGTAGACAAAAATTGAAAAGAAAAACTAAAGTGAAAAGGAAAAAATTATGGATTTTTACTAACAATGATCTTAAAGGCTACCCCAAGATCCTGTAGCCCCGCAACTGTTGGGCCTTTTACCTCAATATTGGCCTGCTGCCAACTCCTTTTCTCATGTTCTAACTTCTAATGTGTTTCAGATCATCTAGAAGATTCTCCAGTCCAATTCTATTAAAAAAAAGGTTAATTTTCTTTCTAGTTTGATCTAAATAGTTAGCCATAAACATTGAATACTGCACTAGTTTATCCCCGAATCTCTGGAAACACATTGTAACATAATTATTTTTATAGGAGAATTTTTAAAAATTCAATTTTTCCTTCTCATTCCATCAAAGGGTGTAGTTACTGAATTATCATAGACTTTCTTGGGAAGGCAGTGTCACCTATAAGGCAATCCCTTCGGACACTGTAAGAAGTATGCTCCTGGCTGGTAAATAAAACACTCAGGGAAACTCCTTTGCCTATTCAGGTTTAGGAACATCAATTAGGGCATTAAAGTAACATTTTGTAAATCACATCCCCATGACCGGAAAAAAAGTAAAGCAACTTCAAAAAGTCTTCTATTTTTTTTTTTTGGGCCATGGGAAGGCTCCCATAAGGAGAGAACTCAGAAGTTTCTTATGAGCGTGTGAGCTGATTGTGGTATTGAGAGACTGTAGAAGGTGAGAGAATGTCTTTCTTCTCCACTATCAAGGGATCAGGATGGTGAAGGAAAGGTGCTCTGTTCAAGGGGTTAGTGTGGGGTGTGACTGGGGGACAACTCAAGAGCTTTGGTTGTCTATGTCCTGCATCAAGGGCTTAGGCACAATGATTCTAAGCACTGGCTTTCCTTTAGGATTCTCTAAGTACACACAGGCAAGATTCCAGGGTGGGGGCTGAAAAATGTCTGAGCTTGTCAGACCTTGCAAGATCTTGCTCATCCTGGTATCTTCTGCATTGAGAGATGAGCCTGGACCCACAGTGATGTTACTACCATTGCTTAGAGCAGATTATTCATCAGGTGCAGGGGATACCTGTTCAACGTATGAATGACCATGTACTGCGAAGCGGCCTCATAGGCATGTGAAAGCAGATGCATAATTAGGAAAAAAAGCCGGAGTCTCATAGTGGCCTGATGGGAACAGCCAGAATGAACTCTACTAGCAAATAGTTTGATAAAAGGTTTCATAGTCCCTTGGCAGAGGGATGAAATGAATGAGTGAGCTGATTTGTTTTTGATACCATCTTGTTTCTCCTTTTCCCCCTCTTTCTGGTTCCCATCTCTGATAACTTAGTTATTAGTTTCCATCTCTGAAACTTAAAAGAAATAGTGCCTTGTAGTTTCTCCCACCCTCTCAGCCAGTGCTTCCTCATGGGGCAAGTAAATCTGATCCCAGAAGGTCAGTCACTCCCACCCACCCAAGGCCTTAGGCCAACTCTGGGGGAAGGGTCACCATTTTGTATGCAGCCCCCACCACATTGCTGGGTCAGGGCAGGCTGGTCACCCATTGTGATACCTGAAGAGCGGTGGCTTCCACCTTCTGCACAGCAGGTATCACTGCACATGGTCAGGGCAATGGGACAAAAGGGATCACTCTGGCTCTTCAGGTGCCAAGATGAGGAAAATCAACATCAGGGCCCAAAGGATGGAACTGCTGGGGACAAAAGGTTACTACACATTAACAATCGGTCTTTGCAGAAACAATGAGCAGATGCTCAAGAATGAGAGATGAGATCTCTTGACTCTAGACGACAAATCTTTTTCAGGTAGACTCAGAGACACAGGATTTCATTCTCCTCGTACTTGTCAATAGCCAAGGCAGGACAATGAATTTAGCAACACTGAGCAACATTTATTAAGCACCTTCTGTGAGTCAGGCACTGGTCTAGGCACAAAGCAAAGCTTTGAACAGTCAGACTTTACATTCCAGTGAGGAGAGCCAGAAATAAGCACATAAATACACCAACAGGAAAACACTCAGCAGTTCTAAAGGCTATAATAAACAAAAATAAATAATTAATTATAAAATTGTGGTTTAGGGCTATTTTGATTATATGGTCAGGAGTCTCTTGAATTAAACAAGGTACAAACTGAAAATTAATAACAAGGAGAAGCCAGCCAGGCAGAGATTTAGGGGAGAGGATTTTGGGCAGAAGGAACAAATGAGGGAAGGGCCCTAAAGCAAGAACTAGCTTGGTATGTCTGAGAAATAACGAAGACCAGAGTGATGGATTTGGTGAGCAAGGAGGGTGGCATGAGATGAGATTCTGGCAGACAATGCTGGGCTCCTGTGTAGACTAGAGATGATTTTGGATGCCTTCCAAGTCTGATGATAAGCCAGTAGAAGGTTTCCAGAAGAGTGACATGATCTAAAGTAGTTTTTATAAAATCACACTGGTATCTCTGCAGGGAAGGGATTGTATAGGAGCAAGAGGAGAAGCAGAAATTAGCTAGCAGGCTAATAAAATTCAAGAAAAGAATGATGACTTGGCTAGGGCAGTAGCAGTGAGATTGAAGGAAAAATAGACAGTTTTAGAAAATATTTAGAGGTAGGATTTCTAGAACATACTCATGAATTGGCATGTGAAAAAAAGAGAGAAGCTGAGTTCTAGTATCTCAATGATAGTATATTTATTTTTTATTTTTTATTTTTCAATTTTTTTATTAAGGTATTATATGTGTACATATCTTACCATTGCCCTCCCCACACCCCACTCCCATATATGCCCCCACCCCCCAGAGTTTTGCATCCATTGGTTATGCTTATATGCATGCATACAAGTCCTTTGATTGATCTCTTATCTCCCCCACCTCTCCCTAACCTTCCCCTTGTAATTTGACAGTCTGTTTGATGCTTTACTGTCTCTGTATCTAATGATAGTATATTTAGATATGGGGCTAATCAAGCATTCATTTGGATATTGGAAGTTTGGGATGCCTTTGTGATATCCAAGTAGATGTCAAGTAGGTAGTCTGAATATAGTGTATAGGGGAAAAGTCAGTATTTAGATATCAGCTTGGGAATTATTGACATATAGAGGCATATAAACAAAAGAAAACAAACACCGTGTCCAGTTCAGTTCAATAGACATTGTGTCCAGTTCAGTTCAATTGCATGCATTTCAAATCAATACTTAGGGAACTAAGTATAGTAAGAGCTAATATGAATAAAGAAATCAGAAAGACAAAACCCCAGAGGGAGAGGCAGACCAAAATACTATTGTCCAGAGGCAATGGTAAAGTGAAAATAGGTACAAATGTAAAAAACAAACAAAACTATATAATAGAATAAGTAATTATGCCTGGAATGGTCAGGGATGGGAGAGACAAAGGGTGATCTGAAAAACAGTCATTTGATAGAAACAATTTTCTTGTGAGTCCCTTGTTTTTAATATGGATGCCTACTTATTTAGAGACTAAGAAAGTAGATGGGACTAGTTGCAGAAGTTTTATATGTACAAAGAAGAATTCCATTTTTAATGGCTCTTTGATTTTGAGGAAGGCAATAATCACTCTTGCACGTAACATTCTCCTTAGATTGAGTTTGATCAGTAGTTTCTTGCCTCAGAGAAATGGTAAGATAAGGAGTCAAGAACCATAGTTATTTTTCAACATGTTTAAAGGCTATATTACATTATCATAGATATTTTAATATGTTAAGTGACTTAACATATACACATGTAAATATGTAAGCAAAAATATATGCATAAAAGGCGAGTAGGAAGCAGAAATAAAATATTTAGCTTTGATAAGATTATGCAGACTGCCAAAAATGTCAAATTCTTATGTTTAACTTTAGTTATATCAACTTAGTGAAGTAAAACTGTTAGCGTCTTATTGAGCACAAGTTCTAATTGACTGTAGTTAATAAAGAAGGAAAGAAATAACAAAATAATTATTGCAGTTTCAAAGAAAATTATTTCACACCATGGAGTACATGGGGGAAAATGATAAAAGGCATATTTAGTGATGCACATTTTGTGCATCTCTGGCTGGATGAATAATAGGGTCAGTGTCAGCTCTAATAGGTATGCTTCTATAAGTTCTTGGTGTTTCCTTCTTTTTTACCTATACTGGCTTCTCATCTTCTTTATCATTTATACTCACTTGTAATTTTTTAAAAATGTGTTTTCTGAAAATTAATTTCTTATGAAATTCATCATATGAGACAATGAAATTCTTGCAAGTCACCCTGTAATTTACTTGAATTTCATTGGCTACATAGTCCATTCCAGAACTAATGTTATTCATCTTACTTGGTTGAATTATTTATTCCTATAGAATCATTTATTAACATCAAAGGTAGGTCAGTTTTAGGAACAATATTTTGTCTTTCTGCAGTATTTACTTTCAGGATTTAAATCCTCTTAGTAATATGCATATTAACTCCATGAAGTGGATACAAATAAGCAGAGACTACATTTTACAAAAATAGAGGCTAAGCTGGGTGGGTGGCCATGAGATATTTCTGGGCCAAAACAAGGGGGTGGGTAGGGGGTACAGATATATACTACTGATGTGAGTGATGCTGGGCCACAAAAACCAGTTAATACATAGGCTAAGTCTATATTTAGTGACTGAAGCAGAGTCACAAAAATTTTTATAGTAAGGATTTGTTTTTGAGATATACTCTTTAAGGTATGCAAATAAATATCAAGAAATATCAGAACTGTGTTGGACTTCTTTAAATTAATTTAAGATTTTGCATTGTTTCCTTTTAAATTACTTATAGTGGGAAGGTGCCATGTTCTTTTCATTGCTTAGAGTGTTCAAAGGCTTTCGTTTGACTTTAAATAGCAAGCTGGTCTAGGTATATGCCAAGTGCTGGCTCCCTTTTTCTTGACTGGTTGGGTTTATTATTGTTTGTGGTGCTGAAGAGTTGATTGTTTTTAATCAGTTTGGCCATAATGCTCATGTGCTAAGTCCACTATATGACATTTCTGTGTCTGTCCAAGACTATGTAGGAGGACCGAAAGTCTTCAGGTGAAGAATATAGTCACAGAATGATCATGTGTTGATCTAATTTACATAGAGCTTCCATGAAATCGGGATGTATAATAGAAGTCTGAGACTCAATTGGAAATGTGTTGGAGTAATGCTCTAAAGAAAGTAATAGGTTCTTCCTGAAAGCGGCTCCTATTCACTTGACCCAGAAAACCCCACAAAATCATGCAAATCAAGAGGTTCAAATCTTCGTGTTCACTTTAAGAACACTTGTGAAACTTTCCAGGCCATCAAGGGCATGCATATTTGAAGGATGTCACTTGACAGAATGTGTGCCATTCCATTGTCACAATGGAGGAGTTGGTAGGGTGCCAAGGCCTAAAAGTGGGGCTGGATAAAGGGTCAGTGGCCCCAAAAGAGTGCTGAAGTTTTGCTGCACGTGCTTAAAAATGCAGAGAGTAATGCCAAGCTTAAGGGTTTAGATGTAGATTCTCTTATTATTTAGCACTTCAGGTGAACAAAGCTCCCAAGACGAGGCGCAGAACTTACAGAGCTCACAGGTGGACTAACCCACATGTGAGCTCTCCCTGCCATTTTGAGAGGATTCTTCCTGAAAAACAGCAAATTGTTCCTAAACTGGAAGAGGAGGTTGCACAGAAGAAAAAGATATCCCAGAAGAAACTTAAGAAACAAAAACTAATGGCCCAGGAGTAAATTCAGCACAAAATAAATACCAATAAAAATAAAATAAAAATAAAGAAAGAGATAGGTGAAAGGAAAACCAGTTCATTTCTCAGGTGTGGTTTGTCTGGACATTTATGGACTTCCCAAGGACTCTGGGGTGGAGGTGGGGCTCTTCAGTAATCTGCAATATGGGGCTGAATATATTGTCCTGCCAATCACACTGAAATTTGATTTTGGGAATCAAATGATTTGTCCCCAGATACATGAAAAGCTACAGATAAAAGTCAGATGACAACTATGCCTTTTAAAGTCCTAAGTTACTATTTAATACTGTTGAAATTTTCCCTGCCTACTTTATCCACTGCCATTATAGTCCCTAATTTCCCAGGACTATGAAATTAATGTTGCAAAGGTATGATGAAATATAACATTTAGTCAAAAAATACTTAAGGTAGGAATATTTAGGAGTTTGTGTGTTTCCAGAAAATGTGTTCATTTTCCTCCTGACCATACTTATGTTAAAATTTCAGTGGTAAATATAAAGTTGCCAACTTCTTCTTAAACCATGCAAGAAACCATCTCCCATACTAGCCAGCAATGTAGGAATACCGCCTGATGTAAGACTTGCCTTTGATCCAACTTTGATGACCCAACTCAAAAATTTATATATGGTGGAAGAAAGTCCAGCAAAGCCAAAGATTAAAGTTTTTGTGCTTAAGATTTTAGTGTTATTGATGAATAAATTAATTTTGTCATAACTCGTTAGCTAATACTATCACCAGAGGTGTGTATATTTAAGCTATTTTTTGTTTTGTTTTGTTTTTTTAGACTAGTCAAGTGAAGCAGTGGGAGTGGAGAAGGAACAAAGAAATCTGTAACTGGCTGTGATCAATTAGTTGTAAGACACCACTGCACTCGGACCAGCCAAGCTATTTTTGTTTTTCAATGATGCAAAGATGTAATGTTTATATAAAATGTTTTTTATATGAAATGTGAAATATATAGCTGTTTTAACAACTTAATTTAAATGACTTTATGATGAATATCAATTATACTTCAAGGGATATTTAGGTATTTTCAGGTTATTTGCTCCTATGTTAAATGGCTCCAAGCTACTATGGTTTTTATAAGTTTTGAGTCAGCATTGGGCTGGTTTTCAGAAGTCGTTTTTATTGTTTTCAAGGCAATTGTATATAACCAAGCTGGTTAAGTGTCCTTGAAGTGCTTTATTCTTGTAAATAGGTAGGCTTAGAGTTAGCAACTGGGAATTTCTCTTAGAATGTTCAGATGAGAAATGCCAGCCACTTTGTCTTTTATTTTCAGAGGTCCTTTCAGCTTACTTCTGGTTCCCCTGCTCTGTTCCAGGTGACTGAATTCCCCCAAGGCTCGTCTGCCCAATGCTTTGGTTGGTGTGGCGTGAGCAGTGGTGAGACCAGGAACTCTGGAGCAGAACTCAGCTGAAATTCTGGCTGTCATCCTCTTGCTGTGTGACATTGTGCCAGTGATTTTACCTTCCAATCCTTAGTTTCATCAACTAGAAAATGAGAATGGAAAGTAAACACTCTCCAGAGTTATAGTGAGGATAAAATGAGGTGTGTGTGGTATGATAATAGCTAATATTTATAGAGCATTTATTATGTGCCAGGTATGTAGTTAGCACTCAGAAATAAATGGTAACTCCATTAGACATACCTGGCTTTGTGCCCTTATTAGTTGGACTTTACACAATTAATTCACTGAAGTCCTCACACACTTATTTCAAATGCCACAGAAAATAACAAGAAGGTAGGCAGGAATGAATCAGAAAGAATCTACTAATGTACAGCCATTGGGTTAATTTTACTTATATTGCATCATCTAATCATCTCAGCAAGCCTCTGAAATAGAACTTATTTTCCTCATTGTACAGATGAGAAAAATAATGGCCCAGAGAGTTTGTTTTATACTTTTCTACAAGATATCAGAGCAAACAGAAATAGAACAATACAGTACAATTGAGAGCTTAATTTACAAGAGTAAATTACAACACTGACAATAAATTAATTCCTTCTTGTTTATTAGGAAATCATCAATTATGTATTTCTTTTATAGAATAAATAATATCATGTAAATAATCTTTTTCACATGTTAAAAATAGAAGTTTCTAATTTGTTTTATTTTTGCTTAACATCAATATTCTCATAGATCCTTGCATGAGTAAAAGGCTAAATTACTTGGTTTCCATCATAATACATACTGAGGATTGTTTTCGCTGCCAAAACTATTCTTTGGTTTAGAAAGTTTCCCCTAGGTCATTTAGAAGTATTCCCAGAAAAGATGAAAATGTCAAAAACCTGGTCAAAAAGATTTTCAAGTATTGCACCAAGAATGGAAGGAATTCAAGACTGTATGGTCCCAGGAAAATAGGGGCTATCTGAATGCCACGTACTCGGCTTTTGTCACATTCATAGTTTACACTTTCCTCCTCATTCTCTTGCTAACTTCATGTATTATGTGGCCAGTCATTCTACCTACCTCTCTCTCATTTTCAATTTGATTACTTATCCCAGGAGAAAAGGCATTTGAGAAAAATTTCTTTTGGGGCTCTACCTTTTCAAAGGAAGGTACACATTAGATGTAGTAAATTTGTGATTCTATTTCCATCTTTAAAAAAAGGTATCATCAGGAATTGGTCTGGTCTGTCACCTTGAATCAGAAAACAGCTCCATCTGGGTTTCCTTTTTTAAAAGTTTTTGATAGCTCACATTTCAAAGGAAGGCAAGGGATGTATCCTCTGACAATTGTGCAAGCAAAAAAAATCTTCCCTGTCCCCTGCAGCGATCAGGATGCCTATCCTGAAGCACCAGAGATCTGAAGACTTCTGTTGTGGTTTGCCGACTCCCAGCAGGCTTGATTCTGCAGGATTGACTCAGGAAAAAGAATCCCACCAGCTTCAAGTGAAATTGTGCCCAAGTAAGGGTTACTAGTAAAAATATTGCGGAATTGGCTCTGGTGCTACTTTTGGTCTTAAAATTCTGTGTGTGGGTCTGTGTGTTTGCACATGCACTCATTTTTGTGTATCTTAACTTCAAAATCCATATTCAACTTAATCTTTGAGAATTCCTTGGAGCACTAGTACAGTGTTTAAGCTTTCAGGCAAAATTCTGGCAGCAAGTCTTCTTATGCAACTGGTTTAACTTTCCATTGAAATCCATGTGGACTCCCTAAGGTCAGATTTGGTTCTTAATTCATGGCAAAATAACAGAGAGCCATTATGTTTTATGCATTATCACTACAAAGAGAGGGGGCTTTTGAATAGAGAAAGAAATCACCAATTTTTAATTTCACCTATAATTTATACTCTAACTACTTTCAAAATAACCTCGATTCGTTTCTAGCCCTGCTGTGGTTATGCAACTGCTATCTGTTTTGGATGCCCCATCTGCAATACAGCGATAATAAGACTTGTGACCTTTGTCATTTCACAGTGATGTTTTAAAACTAATGATAGAGGCCTGCAAAATTACTTTCAACTGGGATAAAAGTTACACTAGATTTAGTTAAACTAGATATAGTTTTATAAAAACTTGCAAAATAATAATGTATTTATAAATTATGTAATTAAAATTAATCTTAAAATGAATTAAATTAAATATATATCTTATGTATATGAGTACACAAAAAGAAGGAATGCACCCAAACTATTAAAAAGTTTATTATGAAATGCTTTTATAGAAAATATCAGAAAAAATATAATGGTTACTCTATATAAGTTAATATTGACAATGGTTATTAGAATAGGTGGTATGGTGGGTGATTTTATTTTCTTCTACATAGCTTCTTATGTGTTCCTAAAATGAATACATAGTTCTAAAATGAATATATAGTTCTTCCAAAATCAGGAATATAATCTCAATAAATAATAGAACTGGAGAAATAACTCAGATAGAATACAAATATAACTTTTAAGAAAAAAAATTATTTGAATTCTTAAAGAGTGAGTTTGGGGTCAGACATGAATAAAACAAATGAGTTGATTGAATTTCATGCCAGTCCTATAGCACTTGAATTTAAACCCAGTTAACAACAAGAAGAACAACTGAAGATAAAACCTACCATTTAAGGAAAATATTCAGTCTTCGTCTATGTCCAAAGTCTATTTATCCACAAGTTGGTCAGTTGTTAGTCTTAGCCATTCAACCTGGCACACTACTAAGTGTTCATAAGTTTAATGTATCAAAAGACAAAATGAAGATTCCAAAGGTAAGTTATCCTTACTCCCCATCACTCCTATCACACTGGATTTCCTTGGGTTCTTCTAACATGTTGAAAACTCTCTTACCTTCAGGTCTTCTCACATCCTGTTCCATCTTTCTGGAATATTACCTACTCTGCTTCACCAGGCTAATTCCTACACATATTTTAGATAATTGTTTGGCTTTCACCTCTTCCACAGATCATATCGTGTCCCCCAGGCCAAGTCTGATGGCTTTCTATGTGCTTCTGTGACCATCCACATTCACTATGAAGAGCACACATGTCTTATCTGCCACCTCAGCCTTCAAGTGGTCTCAAAGCCACTTGAAGGCAGAATCCTTTGGGCCTGGCACACAGTAAGTGTGACTCATTAGATAAGGCAATTGAACAACTATTCCAGTCTACTGGATTTGGGAAGAAAGAGAAAGACCTTAGCCATGGCCATTGTCATAATGCCTGTTTGTGGGTCCCCCCCCCCCCAGAAACGTAAAAAGAGGAAGAAAAATTTTAAGATTTATTACGAGGAAATTTTAACTTAACTTGTTGCATCCTTTATTTAGCAAAGTTGTTATTCATAAAAGAATACCTTGGCCTGGTATTAGAGCAGTGACTACATACAAAGAGGAATTTTTAAAATAAAAAAAAGATGAAAAAGATTTTTCCTCCCTCTGACTATTGTGAGTCTCAAAGGCAAACATTTGTGTTAGTTCTACACATGTTACATCAAAGATAATATGATTTGTGCTTCTTCTTTGAAAAATATCCTACATCTGTAAGCCATTGGCTTTTGTCTGGCTCTTTTGTTATGTTGGATGAGATCTTTGAAAATTTTGTGTCTCCATTTTACTAACTGTAGAATGGGGCTAGTTTCACTCTCCACAGTGCAAACTAATGTTGGGGAAAAGTCCATGCTAGAATATAGATATGAGCTGGCTATTGGAAAAAAAAAACTATTTCATTTTATATTTTATTGTCAGAGTACTCTCTTTAATGAAAGGAATTATATCTTTATTTTTATCATATTTTTAACTACAACTTTCTCTATATAGACTTTCACACTTCCTTAGTTTCCACTAAGATGAGCAATTGCTGAAAACTATGATATTGTTGAAAGGTGACTTCATAAGCATAAGAAAATGGAACACACTAAACCCACATTCCTCACTCCCTAACTTTTCTATATTGTTACATAGGAAGTGGAATATTTTTAAAATTTTTTTCTAATTTTATTGAGATATAATTGACATATAGCATTGTAAAGTTTAAGGTACACAACATAATGATTTGCCATATGTATATATTGTGAAATGGTTACCTAAGAAAGTATAGTTAGCAACCATCAACTCACATAGACAAACGTCCAGGTATAAGATAAGTAAGTCCTGGGATGTACTGTACATCACAAGGACGTGGCATATTTTAAGTCAAGGCTGGTAAAACAGTGAAGTGAAAGCGGTTGCTCAAATGTTTTCTTCTGATTTATTTTTTCTTTATTAAATTGTCACAAATGTGTTTTTGGCTTGGAATTGGATCTGCCACGTCATGAGAGAGGCATACCCAAAACAAAGACCCTAAGGTCTCATTCCAAGGGAGACACATAAACCATATTCTAACTCATTATCATCTTCCAAGAAGTTTAATTCCCACAACCCATTAAAACCTACATGCTTAAAATTATTATTATTTTTTAAACAAGAATCTGATAACAGATGCCTGCACATCCTATGATTCCAAGCCCAGCCATCCTGGTAATAAAGACCTAATTAAGACTGTGTCATCATGTTGGCCACTGTCATAGTGCTTGTCCCATGTTAGTTCAGGCACTTAGAAATATATACACAGTCTAGTGCTCCCTTACTCTGATCAGTCCACAGAAAGCCTTTGGTTAGCCAAGGTAGGCAAGCTTGAGGAAAGAAGCAGAATATTATACAGAAGGCCAAGACCCACTTTTGGACACAGGGATATTACAGTCATGTAAAAAGGTGATTCCAAAGTCAGGCAGCATAAGCAGCTACTAATAATAAAGGACCTATTATGAAATGATAATTACATATTTCTATTCTCCAGTTATATGACTCAGATCCTGTAATATTTCACATAAATAGTGATAAATGGGCCCAAGGTTTCCCAAAAGCCAGTCTTACTCTAAGAAGCAACATGCTCCATGTATAATATTCACTGGGGAAGGGAGGTGACTACATACAGGGGCCACTGGGTATTGCCATCTGGATAACAGCAACCTGATACTCTAGGGCAAATTCTACACATATTTTTGCTGTAAAGAAAGGAAAGGGAAAATAAATACCTTTTGGTTATGTGATTTTTTTTTTTTTTGGCAGCTAGAAATGAACAATCACTATTAGGATGAATCTCTTTCTCCATCAACCATCTGAGAAAGTAAAACAAGCAAACACACCCCAGTTTGTGATTTAGATCTGAGGTGTGAATAAAACGTAAATCTCCAAGGCTAAGGGTCTTGGTAATGCTAACATTTGACTGGAAGGTGGCTGTCCAGAACATGGCATGGACTAGAATTCTGGGAATGAATCTCCCTTGCAGGAAATCTGGATGCTCACCAGGCCATTAGGGGCTCACCTCTCAGACGTGTTTCTGTGACCTGACCTTGACCTTGCTCTAGCCCTAGGACCAGAACGGTGATGTTTCCCCCTAACATCCTGACCCTGGCCCCCTGTGTCTGTGATCCCAGTTATGGAATCTAATTTTCATCCCTGTTTCATGACCTTCTTTTCCTTTAACAGTTCCTTGCTCTCTTTGATTTGGCTTACAAACTAGAAACTGACATCTTGTTAACTTTGTCAAAGTATCTGCTAAGCCTAAAATGTTTCTTCTAGGAGATGAAAAAAAAGCTAGAATGTGAATTGAAAGAATGCCCAGGGTTTAGGAATGGGATTAGGTCCGATGCCTAACCATGCTCCTGTGGGTTAGAAGTCCCTAAACTCTGGCATAGATTGTTCAAGTGTTGACTTCATAAGGCAAACAAAGTTTCTATAGTTTATAAACCAATTATATTTTTATATCACCTGATGGTTTGTGAAAGTTTCCAGAAATATGTCTCAGTATACACACTATCTACACCCTTCACAAACTTGACTGAATCACAGGCAACTTAATGGCCAAATTCCTCTGATTCCTCTAGGTCTGAAGAGTCATTACTTCACTGTTCACTTGGGAGTCTGTGGTAAAATAAAAAAGGTGGCATGTTCACCATCTGCTTCCTCTTCCTCAGCATATAAGAAAATTGTATTTCCCAACCTCCCTTACAGTAAATCTGGGAGCCATATTTCTGAGTTCTTTCTATCCCTCCCTCCCTCCCTCCCTCCCTCCCTCCCTCCCTCCCTTCCTCCCCCCCTTCCTCTATCCCTTTTTTCCTCCCTCCCTTCATTCCTTCACTCCCTCACTCCTTTCTTCCTTTCTCCTATTGTTTGGACCAGTGACAGAAAAAGAATGGGAATTGTAATGTCCTAGTATCACTTACACTTAAAAAAATTACGGCTGTTAATTTTAAGGCAAGATTGAAACATAATGCAAAAAACATATCACACATTGTTTATTAAGATAAGTAATTTGCATTATATATTTGTTTACTTCATCTACAGGGACCAGGTTTTTCCACAGTCTACACAGTTTCCTTCATGGTGGTCAGAATTCCAATTGATGGCAGGAAGAATGATGGCAAACTGTCTTCACTATGTAGGCTGACCTGGAAGAGCTATGGGAAGTCCTCTTCCTCCTCCCCTGAGAAATATTAGAATGTAATTACATGGGATTGTTTATTAAAAAGTGCTTTCAAATACATTATTCTAGTTAATGCTAGCACAGCTCTATGAGGTAAAATTGCCATAGTCTATAAATAAAGCATAGATTAGAGACGTGTCTAATGTCATACAATTTACAATGTCAGAATAGCTTAGAAAGTAAGTTTGTGTGTGTATATATTTGTGTTTTTTTTTTAATATGATAAATACCCCTCATAGTAAGTGGGGAATGAAAAGAGAGTATTATAAAGGAAATAATAATGTATAATCTACCTATTCACTATTGTTAACATTTCCTATTATTCTTCTAGTCTTATCTTGGTGCACATATTACATATATTATATATTATATATACACTAGGGGCCTGGTGCATGAAATTCGTGCACTGGGGAGGGGTCCCTCAGCCCAACCTGCCCCCTCTCACATACTGGGAGCCCTCAGGGGATGTCCTACTGATGGCTTAGGCCTGCTCCTCACGGGGGGTGGACCTAAGCCGCAGTCTGGCCTCCCTTTGCGGGAGGTGACCAGGCTGATCAGGGGAAGGCACCAGCCCCATCATCCCACTGCTGCAGCCACTGCCAGTCACCGCAGCTGCCAAGGTATTTTCATCAACACTGACTCTAGTCCCTTTACCATGAAAAAATAACAACTTTCTTTAGGCATTTTCAAGATGTGTCTTTCATAGGATATGACATTTCTTTCTTTATTTTTATTTTTATCCTCACCTGAGGATATGTTTTCATTGATTTTTTTTCCCTTCCCTCCGATCCCAGGCTCAGCCCCTGCCCAAGCCTAAAGCCTCCGCCTGAGGCTTTAGGCTTAGGCAGGGGGCCCCCCGCCCCACCTCCCCCACCCTTCTGATAGCCAGCTCAGGCCGCCCAGGCTTTAGGCTTGGGAAGGGCCCCCCCTCCCCCGCCTCTCCAATTGCAGGCTTTGCTCCTTCCCAAGCCTAAAGCCTCTGCCCAAGGCTTTAGGCTTGGGAAGGCCCCCCCCCCCGCCCCTCCTATGGCTGGCTGGGAGTGATCTGGGTGCTGAGGAGGTTCCCGGGACCCAGGTATGTATGCAAATTAACCACCATCTTTGTTGGGTTAATTTGCACACTCACTCTGATTGGCTGTGGGCGTAGCGGAGGTACGGTCAATTTACATGTTTCTCTATTATTAGGTAAGATAATAGTTAATATCATATCATTTATATCATTTTGTGTGTTTCTTTCACTTAACATTATAAGAAAAACAGTTATCTTTGTCATTCAAACTTTCTGCAAACAGCATTTAATGGCTGCATGATGTTTCAGCATATGCTTTTTATGATAATCAAATTCATCTCTTTAATCTTAGACATGTAGATTATTGTTAAGTTTTTAGTGCTCATGCTACAGAAACAGTTCTGTACAAAAAGCTTTTTCTATATTTTAGGTTATTTGCTTAGGATAGATTCTTAGTAGTGGAATTACAGAAAAAGAACACACGTGTACATGTGACCTTTACCTTATGAATGACTTTCTTAGCTTCTTGAAATTATCACAGGCTCAGCAAACAACAACTACAGACTAGCTCAGAAATAAACTTGCAGGCTTGAAGGCACGATGAGGAGGGGTTGACGGCCGAGTATTTATCAGCCTTGAGTTGGCTATAGCATCCTATTCCCAAAGAAGGGTCATTGGAATTTAATGTGACTAATCCTCATAACAGCCCCATTCTCGAAGTGGGGATTGTTATTTCACAGAGAGGGAAGACACCAAACAATGTATTTGCTGTGCTCTGCCCAGGGCCCTTCAGATTTATTCACCCAAGTGCTGTGCTGGAATAGAATTAGGTAGGATCGGTAACCAGATGAATTTTTCTCCTCAGTATTGGATCAAAACAACATGGCCAAGATAAAAGGCTACATTTTGGGTCAGATGGGTATATTTCTGCTGTTTAACATTCCACAATGGGACAGAGAATGAGTTAAAAAGAGGAGAGGACTCTTCTTCTCTCTGCAACAAAGCTACCTTGTTTAAATGGGTTAAATTGACAGAACAAAGTTACAAAACACTCCTCCTTGTCCTATATTGATAAAAATCTGCACTTTTGTCTCGGTCATTTCCCTGCCCTTTGTAGTGGTTGAAAACTAATATGATATAACTTTCTTTCTGAGTTCAGGGGAGTCTATATAATACACAATTTAGAGGAAATATAAATTGTAAAATAGCCATTTGCTGGAGCACTTGATAA
The DNA here is from genome assembly GCF_951640355.1 of Cnephaeus nilssonii. Taxonomy (NCBI): domain Eukaryota; kingdom Metazoa; phylum Chordata; class Mammalia; order Chiroptera; family Vespertilionidae; genus Cnephaeus; species Cnephaeus nilssonii. The sequence continues at coordinate 23,986,864 of NC_137080.1, read as the reverse complement.
ATCAAGGGGTTTTTGAGTGAGGATAATTTTTTGCTCAAAAATATTTATGACCTCAATAAGAGCAAGAGCATTGCTTGATTTATTGAATAAATAAATCTATAAATCTAGAAAAATCAGTTTCTAAGACATGCTTGTTTATAAATGAGCCAATAATCATGCCAAAATGTAAAGATGTGGTTTTGAAGTCAGAAAATTCTATGCTATTATTCTCAATATATTTATTTAGGTTTGCATACAATCTATGTCCTCTTGCAAAGGTTCCTGCATCTAAGCATATGTCACCATCAAGTAGAGGTGCTTTTCTCAGTTAAGAGTGAACTTTAAGTCAGATTTAGTTAACTTGCAGGAAAAAATTTTAAAAATCTCTCTTTGTGTGTATGCATATAGCCCTTTATTTAAAGAAAGCTGAGAAATTATGTGTTAATTAACAAGTAAATAAAAAACAATCTCTCTATATAAAACTCTAACATGCAAATTGACCAAACTGCGGAACTGAACAACCAAAGAAACGAACAACTGAACAACTGGTAGCTATGACATGTGCTGACCACCAGGGGGCGCACATGGAACATGGCAGGTATCGGCAGCAGGTGGCAGAGTGTGGAACATGGTGGGCATTGGCCACAGCGGGATGGTGGAGCAGGTGAGTGGGGGCACCAGACCAAGGTGGGGTGCTGGTCACTGTCATGGGGGCAAGCCTCTGGTGGTTACTGAAAATTCTTTGCTCTCACACACCACAGTCCTGGCGGGCGCTCACACCTGCTGCCGGCACCTGTACCTGCTGCCGGCGCCAGCCCCCATTAACACCCGCTGCTGGTGCTGGAGCCGCCACTCACACTGCTGATGGCGCCTGGCGCCAGTCCCGATTGTTCAGCACCGTCAGTGGGTGTGAGCGGCAGCTGTCAGCCCCGATCGCCCCTGTGGGCTTCTCCACCTCCCCCTGCTCCTGAGAGGCGATTGGGGCAGCAGCCGCCGCTCGCACCCACTGACAGCACCGGCCCCGCTTGCACCCACTGATGGCGCCAGACGGGGCCGGTGCCGTCAGCACACGGGAGCAGTGGCGGTAGGAGCGGGGCTGCCTGCCGGCAGACAGAGGACCAGGGGTCACGGCGGGCGGGGCCGGGCAGGGGTGTGGAGGATGAGCCAAGACCTGCCCCTGTGCCCATCACAGCCTTGCGGCCCACATTTCCTTTCAAGGTGCACGAATTTGTGCACTGGGCCCCTAGTTCCTATGTAACAGGCTCTTAAAAAATTAAACTTCTAGGTTTATTTTAACTCACTTTTCACTAATTTTTTATTTTCTTGTATTCTCAATTATACCCCTGACAAATATGTTAATATTTCCTTATAACGCACTAAAATTATTTTATAGTAAAAAGCCTTTACATGCAATCTATACGGCCACAGCTTTGAAACTGGTGTTTCTAGGCTGGTAAGATTGTCTTTCTCAGGCAAATCAGCTAATCAGAACAGAAGGTCCTTGTTTTGCACATAACAGAGATTATAGGTATGTTAGTCACCTTTAAGAACTTCACTATGGCTATCTTTTTCTATTAGCAGGGAATAATTTTCTATTCTCAGAAAAGACTGAATGTTCATTTTTTCCAGAGTCACTCCTGAATGGGCTGGCTCATTAGCAGTATATTTTCTGGCTGATTAAATGAAGTTAGAGATTAGTTCTGACAAAAAAAAAAAATCAAATAAAAATACTATTTGTATGTCTTTCAGAAGTGAGCCTTTAAGAATTCTCTTTTGGAATCTTTAATACACATTTCTATTGATATGAACTTCTTCCTTTTCCTGGATTTGTCAGAGAATGTTTCGTTTTGAGCTGCATTTTGATTGACAAGTAGGAACTGAGTAAATGTGAGTGTGAGGGTGAGATGGAGGGGCGACGGAGAGGGTTAATGCATGGAAAGTGGAATGGGTTGGTCAGAGGACCGGGAAGCCCAAAGGACCAGTGTGATCAAGTAAGGGTTACAAAGCAATGTGAAGGAACTTGGTCTGACTGACCACAGAATACAGAGTTGAGGGGTGGGGACACAAAAAATTCAGGATGGCCCTTGCTGGTTTGGCTCAGTGGACAGAGCGTTGGGCTGAGGGGTCCTGGGTTCGATTCCAGTCAAGGGCACATGCCTGGGTTGGCAGCTTGATCCCCAGTATGGAGCGTACAGGAGGCAGCTGATCAATGATTCTCTCTCATCATTGATCTCTCTCTCTCTCTCTCTCTCTCTCCCTCTCCCTCTCCCTCTCCCTCTCCCTTCTTCTCTGAAATCAATAAAAACCTATTTTTAAAAAATCAGGATGGATGGGTCTAATTCTGAATCATCCTTGATTTTGGAGTATGGAAGCTAGACTTGATTTGATAGCAATAAGCAGTCAATATTTGCTACTGATGAAAGTGCTGTTTTATGAAGATTTTTTAGTATAAGGGAAAAGTAAAACTGAACTCCATGGCTCTGACGAATTTTGTTTTATATCCTTCCAACTGCTGACCATACTTGTTGTTTCTATTCCACTTTTTTTTGTAGTAGCATATATTTAAATGAAAACTTGAATATGTGCTTATATAATCATTCTATTATATTGAATAGCATTGCTATTCATTTAGTATGTGTTTTGTAGCTATGAATAGAAGTTATATTATTTTTCTCTCTCAACAATATCAAACCCATTAAAGATATGCAAGAAGTACTTATTGAATAAAACTGAATAAAGTAGATGCTTTACCCTTTAATATAATAAAGATAACTTCTTGACTGTAAAAGGTCTCCTACAATTGCCTGTTTTTGGTGTGTTGTGGGTTCATTTGTACCCATGAATTTTATAAATTATGGAGACATTTCAATTGGCTTGAGTGACTTAATGGTTTTCTGATTCTCCGTGTACATAACTACAAAAGATTATTTAATAATTAGATATTCCCTTACTCCAGGTAGGATGGGGGCCAATATATCTTGAGTGAAATAGAATCTTCAGATGCAAATTATATATTCAATCCTGTTAAGGAACATCATCTAATATTTTCTCTGGTAATGTAATTTTATATGACACAATCATCTCAATTTTATATAAAATGCATTATTTATTACTAACTCACCACTTTAGCAAATTTATTTATTCTTGTTTCCTCGAGTCTCACACACACACACACACACACACACACACACACACACGCAATCAGATCCAATACCAGGAAAGGAAACTTTAAGTATTGCTGTAATTTCTAGGACTTCCCTTGTGCAAGAGATTATTAAGGGAAAGCGTAGTTTAAGGACAGACCCTCTGTCCCTCTTAGATTTCTAGAAGTTGTTTTTCAGCCTACTGTTTGTTACTTTGCTTACTCAGTTAATTATAGCACTCCCCCTATGTCTATCTGGATTGACCCAAGTTTTCATAAGGGCTGGTCCATGCACACTTGACTGGGAAAGGAAAGAAAGCATCCTTTTTATTACCACCGGTGCTTGTCTTGTGAGAGATAGGAAACTCAAAGTTAAACTTGAAATCTGTACCTTCACATTGGTCACTTTGTTAATCTGCCCAAATGTTGAGGTTCAATCTGCCTTAATGCTCACCATTAATTCAGCCCATCAGTTAACCATAAGCCCTTTAATAATAGCCCACAGGAATTCCCTGGTAGACACAACTTTCTGGCTTGTTTGGAAATTATACAAGGCCTCCACATAGAAATGGTTGGGACTGTCAACAGACATGCTCTTTTTACCTGGTCTGAGGAGGGAAAAAGGCCGCTTCTGTGCCTATAACAGCCTTGCTTCCATTTGAGCTATATCAGTGGATCGAAATCCTGGCTGCAAATTAGTCACCTGGGGAACTTTAAAAAATATTATCTTTTGAGCCCCATCTTAGATTCATAAGGGGTGAAGCTAAAGTGTCTGAATTTTTAAAAATCAGGAAGGAAATCATGAGGCAGCCACCTTCAATCTTGCTTTGATTTATTACAGTCGTGATGTAGATGCATAAACTGTGGATTATAGTGCCGCCTTGATTAACAAATATGTTGGCAAGGAAGCTTTTTTGTGAAAACAAAATGAAAATAAAAACAAACTACAAATTTTCAAGAATAACATGAAACAGAACAACTAGTTTGATTTTGTAGCTAAAGGGGAAAAATCTGTCTTCATGAATATCTTCTCAATGAATATGCATGACTTATTCACTGAAGGTGACTTGAGACATGGTTGTAAAGTCTTGAAAGTTCACAGCATCTTTTTTCATATAGCTTCCTGATCACTCCCAACACTGGAACCCCTCCCTTTCTGCCTTCAGTTAGTATTCTCTTGTCTGTCATCGCACTTAGAAATAATTTGTTATGCATGACCAAAAAGTATTCTCAGAAAATATTACCTCAACCAAGAGTTGTTTAAACTATCATCATAGTACATGATATTATTAGCATATTATTAATATGTTAGCATAATAATATTAATCTCACTGTGGATAGAAAACTTTTCTCTTAGCTGAAGGAATTTCAGGCATCAGCAAGAAGGAAGTAACTAGTCACTTAGGGACAAGTTGCTTGAATTAATGATGTGAGTGAAGAAAGCAGGAAAGGAGGGTAGAGGAACAGAAAAGAGAACAACCTTTAATTTCTCCCAGGTTGTAGGAGGCCTTGTCTTATAGCTATTGGGAGGAGAAGGGAACAGACTTCTAAAACCCTCACCATGGAATTCCAGAGAACCCAAAGCTCATGATTCTTAAAACTGAGTGTGTACCAGGATCACAAGGAACAATATCAATACAGATTATTGGACCATAATTCCAGAGTTTCTGATTTAATAGGACCTGCCTTGGGTCAAAGAATTTCTATTTCTAACAAATTTTCAATTGATGCTGAAGAAAAACACCCTGAGAACCATTGCTTTAGACTTGCCTTTCGTGATGAAATCTTGTCTTCTATTTTATTGATGAGTCACCTGGGGCCCAGGATGCTAAATGATGGCAGACACCTTGATAAAAATCTAGTGTTTCTAATTCTCAAGTCAGTGCTTTTTTCTGATTGAATTCTCAACCTTTATATAATGAAACTGTACATGTCTCTCACCTCAAGACATCCAAATATATATTATTTTGTTTCAAAATTTTCATACTGTTACCATAGTCTGCAACAATACACTCCTTATATAATCCATAGAGGCCTGGTGCATAAATTCATGCATGGGTAGGGTCCCTCAGCCTGGCCAACGAGCAAGGCCTATCAGGGGGGCTGGCTGGCCAGGGGGAGGGACCACGGGAGGTTAGCTGTGGGAGCGCACTGACCACGAGGGGGCAGCTCCTGCATTGAGCACCTTCCCCCTGGTGGTCAGTACGCATCATAGCGATTAGTCGACCAGTCATTCTGGTCATTCCGGTTGTTCGGTCCTAACGGTTGTTTAGGCTTTTATATATATAGATAGATATTATCCACACTTTTGCTGTATATAACCTTTTTTCTGACCCACAAGATTTTCATTGAAGCAAATGTTCTATTAATGAAATCTATTAATAAATCTCTCCCTAAATCTAAAACCTTACTAACTGAACTTTTTAGAAGAGTCATAACCCATATTCAAGTCTAATTTAAATGTCACATCTTCTTAAACACCTGTTGCTCATGCAATAACAAAGCAGCAAACAAGAGGAGGAGAATAGAAAGAAACCAGAGGCCCTGGATAGACAGCTCTTGAAAATCCAACTGGATCATTATAACTGAAGCAACTCTCTAGTATGAAGTTGATTGATATGTTTTCATATATCTTATTGGTTGAATCATTAGCTCTCCAAAAATAATCTTTCACTAATTTGATCAATTTTGATTGAGAAACTTCTAATAGCAGGCACCATGAAGAACAAGAAGATGTATAGTGATGGATAAAATAGATGCTGTCCTGCCTTTATTATCTCAATTTCTAGCAAGTTTAGTTAATTATTGGAACCAAGTTTTTCTAAATGAGACCCATTCGGTTGGTTTAATTAAACAGGACTGAATTTTCCAGAAGAGAGAGCAAATAAATTTGAAACGTATTTTTGTTAGAAGAAAGTAAATTCTTAGATATTTCCAACATTAAAAAAGAGTGTACTTTATTCTAGAATTCTGATTATATAAAGATAGGCAAGGTTATATAAGGGATACATTTCCTTAGTACTGGCAAATAACTGACAAGACAGATCAATCTTGTTTTAAATTAACTGAGATTAACTTTTCTTGATTTATGGAAAAATTAGATATCCCCTTACTCCAGGGGATATCTTATTTATTTATTTATTTGAATATATTTTTATTGATTTCAGAGAGGAAGGGAGAGGGAGCAAGAGATAGAAACATCAATGATGAGAGAGAATAATTGATCGACTGCCTGCTGCACACCCCACACTGGGGATCAAGCCTACAACCCAGGCATGTGCCCTGACCAGGAATCAAACTGTGACCTCCTGGTTCATAGGTTGATGCTCAACCACTGAGCCATGCCAGCTGGGCAAAGATAATTTATAAATTACTTTTAAAGATAATTTATTCTGGATAAACATATTATTTTAAAAATTTTAGGTCTATGCACACCTTCCTTTAATAATGTTGAGCAGAAAGTTTACAAGATGGTCATTGCTCTCTACTAGAAGAAGCTTAAGAGTATCTGCAGGTAAATGTAGAAACCATCATGTTTCTTCTTCTCACTCCTTCTGCTCCACGGGTAGCAACACTGTCTCTAAGATGGGGCTGGTCATCCAATGGGAATGTTTTAACCTCTTCTCCCTAAAACAGTGTGATGCACTTCATCAGATTCCTGGTCTAGGATAGATTGAAACTTTGGGAGGAAAAAAAATAGATTATCTTAATAATTAGAACTTTGGCAAATAATATATAACATAATTTGCTGGGACATCAACCATCAGAATTTGTTTCCATAAATATCCCTCTCTGAAAGAAGCTTCTTGAAGAAAGTTACACTAATGCAGAGTCATCACATGAAGGAGACCGAGAAAAAGGAAGCAGGTAGAGCACTGGGACTGTCAAGTTCTCTTTCTTCCCACTCGTGTGCTCTTCAGATCTGGCACATGAGCTGTGCAGGGCACACTCAGCATTGGCATGTGAGCAGAGTACCTGCGTCTTCTTGCTCTGAGCCATCAAGTTCGGATGCCCACACTCAACACAATAACCCTATTTTCACTTTCTAACCACTACCTTTTCTTGTTCTTTAGTATCCAGTTTATAAAAAGCTCGCTTAAGTAGGTGGCTATGACCCATTTTTAAATGTTGTCCTTTAAATAAACAATTTTAAAAAGTTGTTGTAATGCCCACCATTTTGCCAGGTTCAGGAAGAACATTTTGTTTGTTTAGACATTTTCACACAATGCACTCAGTGGAGGAGGCTAAAAGGAAAATGTCATCGCTTCAGTTACTGAAATTACTCTCATTTCAAAGATATTTTGGTAAACAAGTTAAGGCAGCTCACAACGCCATCAACCGTGCTTATCCACACGTACTCAAAAAAGGCCGGGTTTGTGTTCCTTACAGATTCAGTGATGTGAAAGCTCCAGTGAATATGAGCACACACTGAACAGAGCTTTGATTCTAGGGTCTCTAGTGAGCAATGTGATACCTTCTATAAAACGCAGGGCTGAGATCTCTGCTAGAGAAGTAACCACATTATAATTGGATCCCAGGAGTGTTATTAGCAGTGGGACAGAAGGGGAGTTGAGCGCATGTCCGGGTGCCTGAGCAACGAGTCATACAAACACCCTGCTGTATGGGATCCCGAGACGGAAAAGCTGTCCTCAGGGGCTCAGTGGCCCCTGCATGCTGCACCCCAATCAGGACTATCAAAGCTCCTGCTTCTCTAAGCCACAAACTTGCAAGTGCATCGAGGAAGGTTCTAGTGCCTGTGAATATAAAGTGCTCGAAAGTAAGCCAGGCTTCAGCTAGCTAGAAGATAACTGGTTCTTTTTTCTTGGTAATCTAAATCCTTCCAGGGACAGAAATCCCTTTGGGTACTCCACATTATGTTTATCTGTCTTGTATGCAAGAAATTATCTTAGATGAACTAAAGTTGTCCACAGTAGCTTTAGTTTTGATTTTGTTGCAGCAACTTGGCCAAAGTGGAGTTTATGGCCAAAGAAACTATCCCCTTTTAAGATGAGAAAGATAATCTTATCTAATAATAGACAAATATGCAAATTGACCATACCTCCGACACACCCACAAGCCACGCCCACCATCCAATCAGAGAGAGTATGCAAATTAACCCAAACCAAGATGGCTACAGCCACAGAGGCAAGGTTTCCTAGGTAACAGAGGAAGCCAAGCTTTCTGCCTGCCCTGGCCAGGCCTAAGCCTCCACTCAAGCTACAAAGTTTCAATTATAGAAGGTAAACAAATTCAAACAAATGGCGACAGAATGGAGCTTGAGAGAGCAGGCCAGGGTTGCCGCCGGCAACAGGGGAAGCAAAGCTTTCCGCACACCCTGGCCGGGCCCACCCGCTTAAGGCAACAAAGTTTTAATTATAACCCCAACACAAATGGCTGTGGGCCTTGGAGGGAGCCCCAGGCTTGGCTCTGCTCCAGGCTACAAAGTTTCAATTGTAGAAGGAAAATAAATTCCAGATATCAGGGCCTCCGCTTGCGTTGCCAGGGGGTGTGGCCCGCCAGCAAACCACCACAGGCCCCTCGCTCAGGCCGCCCCATGCCCCAAGGGAACCCCACCCTGATCAGGGACACCCTTCAGGGCAAACCAGCTGGCCCCTACCCCTGTACCAGGCCTCTATCCTATCTAATAAAAGAGTACTATGCAGATTGATCATCACTGCAACACACAATATAGCTGCCCCCATGTGGTCAAAGATCCTGCCCCCATGTGGACACAAGATGGCCACCACAAGATGGCCAGCAGGAGAGGGCAGTTGGGAGGCACCCGGCCTGCAAGGGAGGGCAGTTGAGAAGGACCAGGCCTGCAAGGGAGGGCAGTTGGAGGTGATCAACCCTGCAGGAGTGGGCAGTTAGGGGTAACCAGGCCAGCAGAGGAGGGAAGTTGGGGGCAAACAGGCTGCAGCAGAGTGGTTAGGGGGTGATCAGGCTGGCAGGCAGAAGCGGTTAGGGGCAATCAGGAAGGCAGGCAGGCAAGCAGTTGGGAGCCAGCAGTCCTGGATTGTGAGAGGGATGTCCGACTGCCCGTTTAGGCCCGATCCCAGGGATCGGGCCTAAACGGGCAGTCGGACATCCCTTGAGGGGTCCCAGATTGGAGAGGGTACAGGCTGGGCTGAGGGACAACCCCCCTCCGTGCACGAATTTCGTGCACCGGGCCTCTAGTCTTTGAACTAATCTTCCTGCTTCTTCCCAGCTCCTGTTTCCACCCATTTTCATCTCTCCCATCTAGCTAAAACAATGGCAGAGAACAATGATAGGGAACTTTGGGCCCCCAGACCAGTGCCATTTTGGGGGATGTTTGTACAGCTTCTAGTTGTCTCATCCTATCCAACCACAGAAAGCTGCAGCCCAAGGAACTTTGGGGGCTCCTAACAGCTCAGCTCAGCTCAGCTCAGCTGTGAGGGTGGATGACACTGCAGGACAGTTGTGGCTGAATAGAGGAAACTGAGCTATTTGGAGAGTTCGCTCTTTTCCCAGTGGTGTTTTCCTCCGAATTTGTGCAAGACCCAGTAACATGACACTTTCTTCCCATTGGAGAACAGTCACGGAAAGAGGAATGCAAATAACCAAAGTGTCAAGTCTGATGCTTAAACCGGGTCCGCCTGGTAGAAAAGGGGGAGGTGAAAGGGGAGGTGGTGGCCAGTTCATTTATGTAAGGCTTTATTTTCATTTTGTTACTTTTAAGGGGATAGCAACAGTTCTAGAAAGTTCTCCAGAGCTCCTCCCACCCTCTTTCCCATGTAACCCTGGCATTTTGTTTGTTTCTGTTCTCTTTTCCTTATGATGGATGGAAATTGGATGGAGCTGGGCAGGTGGCATCAGAGATGTGGAGCAGCAGCCTCAGGAGCTCTGAGCTCTCTTCAGGTGCAGACCCTGTATATGTCACACACATGACCTCACTGTACCCTCACAGTGACTTCCCACAATTGCAGGTGAGGAACCCAGAACATTACAAGTAACGAGCTTTTGTCACCAGAATTTAAGTTCATGTCTGATTCCAGAACCAGGTTTGTAACTGCCACAATAAGGAGTCATCTTCAGTCCTCTCATATTAAGTCCCAGCCAAGATATTATTTTTTATATGAGAAGTCAATTTTGATTTTGGCCTGCAAGAGCCCTGGATTGAATCTGTATAAATGCCACTACTGTGGAACACTGATGGTCAGTTATACAATGGACCCCTTTAATTGGCAAATTAATATAAGTATTTGTCAATCAGTTTCTGTAATTAGGGGAATTAACTGCTCGAACTGAAAATGCCTCTATCCCTCAGGTTAGACAAAAACATCTTGAAAGATGAATAAATATATGGTCTGAGAGGTTGTAAGCTAGCAGTAGCTAGGGTCTATCATTCCTGAATGTGTGCTAGCATCTGAATGACATTAGCCCCCCCCTTTTTCCCCCCCAAAAATTGGGATTACTTTCAGGTTCTCTGATGAATGACCTTGACGTCTTAGGCAGGGACTCCAACATGCGTCACTCCTTACTTCAAGCTGACTGTTTTATCAACAACCCTGGCTGATAAAAAAAAAAAACCTTCCTGCAATTGTATTTTTACTCAAAGCATGCCTCTTTCACCCATCCCAGCTGGTCTAAAGATGGAGGAAAGGACTGCCAGGAACACAGTGCAGGAGCATCTGGGTCTGAAGGAAAACACACCAAGCTTACTCCTTCAGAATTTGTAGTATGCTGAGCAAGTCTGGTCTGCAAGAGGCTACTAATGACGGGAGTAAATGTTCCTGGCGTGGTGTGCAAGCGCACACATATGAGAAATGAAGAAATCTGAATAAACATAGAGCCTTGCTGGCAACAACTAACATCTTCCAAGATTGTCAGGCCCCTGCGTGCAAGAGGCAAAAACTCCTGTAGGTTAATACAAAAAGATCAGTACATTTTTATCGTTAGGAATCAATAAAATGCTCCATAGTCTTCAGAGACTCTCTTGCTTGGGAAGGCTCAGAGTAATACTGATAAGTTATTTGAGAAGTATTTTCATTAAAATGTTCTGAGACAGGAAATAGCAGTTTCTATCTAGAAAATTTTAGTGCCACGAGCCACTTACTTAAGTTTGGATTTTTAAAAGAACTTTACCAGGTTAAGACAAATTCAGTGATTGGTTAGGACACCTCCTGGAGCCTGCACTGACTAAGAGCTCAGGTGCACAGCATGGCCTCTTCTTCCTCTCCTGCTGGCAAGAATGTTTACATAAAGTAGATTTCCTTATGAAAATGCTCACCTGGTACTATGCACACCAGAATTTAGTTCCGAACGTAGAAGATAGATTCTGCATAAATTATCTGGATAATTTTAGCTGGGACATAGCCAGGACTCCTTGGCCACCACCAACATTTTTGAAGCCAGATCAGACCACCATAGGTATTGCTGAGCCAGCAATAGCCCAGTGTGCGGTCAGAATCCATGGCTCATGCAGACTCCAACTGATGTGTATGCACTTTTATCTCTAATATTTTAAAACAATGAATAGCATTGTGCCTATCCTGTCTTAAAATTTGTCTTTACTTGCCACAGGGATTAAAATTCCTCCATGAGATAATATTGATTCCTTTAGAGATATAGCATATTTTCTTAAAGATAACACCCAAATATTTTATAAATATATTTTGATTTAATGAATACTTGCCAATTAAAGTACCCCATTGATGATGTGGATTTGCTCATCAGATCACTTTTCTTTCTGAAAACTAGCTGAGAACAAACACTTAGGAATGAGGAGTTTTAATAATGTTAGTTGTTAGAAGAATGTGAGCAAAGGATATTTATAGGACATAAGGGTCTTCTTAGAGAGGACAATCATACCTGAATGAGCCTCACTTCATGACAAGGGGTAATGAGCATCCAGGAGCAAAGGCATGAAAAGGTATGTGCTGCACTTTGCACAGAAAAAATATGGCCTAACTGCGTTGAGAATCACCCCATCTCATCTTCTATTACTTTTACACGAGATTCACCGACCAGCAGCGGCAGTGTCATCTGAGGGCTTGTTAAAAACTCAGAATCTCAGGCCCCATCTCAGACTTAATCAGAATTTATATTTAAACAAGAGGACCATGTGATTCATATGCACATTGAGAAGCACAGGCCTCCAAGACTGGATTCCTCTGAGTCACAGTGTAATACAAGAAGCACCCCTAAGCAGCTCCTGATTGGACAAGAGATGTACACAGGATCTAAGTTGAGCCAATCAGGTTCTGTCTCTGTATTTGTAAGTTGAGACAGAGAAGAAAATGAGAGACTGGGAGTGAGGGAGAGACCCATTTACACCTTTGACTTGGGTCTGGGAGCTACTCTGCTGCTACGTTCTCTTTGGTGAGCAAGGGAGATCATAACCTTTAGGGTTTGGGTGAAGGAGAGATAGCATCCTTGATGCAAAGAAAAGCCAGCCTGCTTGATGAGGTTACTACTGGTCTTTGGATCTCTGAGTTTATTCAAAATTTCTGGGTGGAGCTGGCCCAACTGGAATTCCAGCAGATGGTAAAAGTATCCTGGCCCCACATCAAATTCCTTCAACCCCATTTCTTTAGAGCTGTGTGATGTGTCCAACTATCTTCACATGATCAGGGCTGGATCCTTGGATCTATGATCCCATAGGTATCACTGAACCTCTGAGCTCCCCAGAAATCTGTCTCTCATACTCCAAACTGTTCATTTGCTCTACTGGGTGGCTATTGCCACTGGATTAACCAGAAAGCAGGATGGCTCTATCTCTTTGGACCAAATAATATAGACTGTTGGCTTCTTGCTATAATGTGTCTGTCCTTCTGCCCCAGCTAGTCTCAGATCACTATGTTAAACATAAAATTGGTAGTTGTGACAAGTTGCGACAAGTTGGCCTTAAGCTCTTAGAATACACAGATTTCAGAGAATAGATTTTTCTTTCCCCATATATGGGCATACTAGTAGTGGTCCCATGCTAAGAAAAAAAGATGCCTTTTCATAGAATGATCCAGAGAAATGTTTAGAAAATGAATTCTAGAGACTTCAAAAAAGGAAGTCTTTGAGTTCTGTTGTTCTTGCTCCCTCCCTGCCCTGCTTACCAGAATCTTATCACTGCAGCATCTCCCCTGTGAGAGGTGTGGAACAAAACTCCCAGAAGGGGTCATTGGGGAAACAGTAAAATTGGCTCCTGAGGGCCATTACAAGAAATGAGAGCCTATTGTGACACCTACAGGACCCTCAGAGCTTCCTCTGCTGCATCTTCTCCCCCAAGCGGCCCGGGAAAGCACAAGTCGAACTTTGGAGAACACTGGTTGAGGGATACAGAGTAAAAGTTCAGAAGGAATTCATTTTAAGTTCACTCATTCTTGCTAAAAGTCATTCTAAGGGATTACAGAGTTCCTGCCTTTTACTAGTATGCCAAACTCATTTTTAACTAGGTTCATTATCTAGGATGTAATAAATGGGCTGTTTTCTGGGGCCCACTATAAATAGATTTCTCTGGTATCTCCTGTGGTCTGGATCCTGGAGCACCACCATTTCTGGCTTCTCTCCGCCTTGCTTTTCTATAAGGAATCTTCACATAAGAGTTTCCAAGGTTACCAAGTCCTTCTGTCTGTTGTAATTCATTCCTTGGCCTGTTGAAGACATCCTTTGTAGCTTACTGTATAAACTCACCACTGTGGGTAGGTCTAATTCAGGTCCATTTAGTAACTCTCCTGGTCTTGACCATGGTGTCATATTTGGTAATACCATTGGGTATCAGTTCTCATGCTTTAATTGTTCTCTCTTTTAGCATAGCTCCAAATCTATAATTTTTAGTTTTGCCTCTCATTTCAAATCTACCTGAAATCTCTTAAGCTATGTTAGTTTGGAAGTCCTGCTGTCCCCTTGAACCCAATACACTGAATATAGAGAATTCTTCTTCACTCTTTTGACTGCCTTGTCTCAGACAGAAGCTTCACAGGGATCTGTAAGGCATATGGACGCTGTAAGGCTCTTCTTCCTAGTAGACATTCCAATATGCACACATTCTTGTCTGTGATGGTGTTGCCTTACACTTGGCTCTCTCCAAAGGAAGGTGGGAAGGGGCTGAATTTGAGAGTCCAAGGTTTTCTTCGAAGGACATACTTTTCACTGTCCCCAAAGTTGATACCCTTCCCTGTAGAAGGAAGGTGATGCTTGTGTTGTCCCCCTGGGCGTGAGAGGGCAGAGAGGAAAGCTGCTGAGGGGAGTGGGCTAGGAACATTTGGCACATCTCTCTTTCCCACTGAGATTGCAAAAGGATGGCCCAGTGAACTTGGCTGCATTGTATTGAAAAGAAAGGAAAATTACATTAGCTGCCAACATTTACAAAGCAGCTATTTACACAGATAACCGAATTTCCAGATTCTCTTGGAAAAATACATGGTGCCTGTATCCCCTCCTGGCAGGGGTGGCAGGAGCTGAACAGCAGCTGCATGCTTTCAGTGGGCTCTTGCTCTCCGGTTGGCCTCAGCGCCACCGCTGTGTCTTGCATTGAACCCAGTCAGTTTCACACTTAACACATGAACCGCCTCGCCCTTGGGGGCATCTACATGTGTGATCTCCAGGAGAATCCCTGGAGAGCGACCTTTGAAGGTTTGCAAATGCATTCATAAAATCACCAGCACTGTATCTTGGAAACAATTAAGACTTGACATATGCTTATTGAATTGAAGTGATTTTAAATCTTTGGACTAGAAAAAGTTACACCAGGAGGACTCTAGACTTGCCAGATAATAGTGATTGTCTATCTGTAAAGTAGCTATAAACCTTGATTTAGTTCAAGTATAAGAAGTGTCTGTCACGTATTCCTGATGTATTGAGAATAGACTTCCTGGGACTTAAGTACTGAGTTATTTGATCAGGTATGCTGTTAAGAAGTGACACATGCTTCACAGTCACCCAGTCAACATATACAATGTTCACTATTTCCTGGTTTGTTCAGCATGAGCCATTTGGGGAGAAATAATCTACTTTCTTTGCTTTCATCTTAACCTGGTCCATATAATAACGTTTTATCTATGAATATACATCACTGGTATTCTCCATATAATAACATTTCATCTCTGAATATAAATCACTAGAATTCTCAGCTGTAATTGCCTGGTAATATCAGAGTCAGTGTCTCAGGGAATGTAGCAAATATCACTAACATGAAAATAAGAAATGTGTCGTATTTTGAAGATAACAAGGATGAAATAAAATATCTGTACATTTGGTTAAATTTGAATGAGAGGGAAATGATGGCATTAAAAAGGTTGTAGGGTTCTTTTGAGGATTAATGAAATAATGAATGGAAAGCACATAGCACACAGTCTGGCAGCTACAAGTGTCCAGTAAATGTCAGCTATTAGTTATAGATAATCAGTTACTATAGTGAGTGGATAGCAGGTGATCCGCCTTTCTCTAGGCACCTGGAGAGAACATATGTTGAACGCTATATGAGTAAGATGTTAGGGGGACCTAGTCTTGTCCACTGACTAGGGTCACTCTCTGGTTTGTAATTTCCGAGTGTCAGCATGGGGGCCAAGGACACCTGGGACATGGAGACTGAATAGTCTTCCTGCTATGGGGGAAAACAGCCAGGACAGCATAAGTAGCTGATGGTGCTTCCGTTTGGTAATTATTTTCCATGAGGCAACTAAACTGGGCATCTTCTAATAACACATCATTTATTACAGAAAATAACAATATTATCTGGATTGAAATAAGCCCCCACCCTTTGTTGGGGTGGCTGGAGGATTATTTTAAAAGTAATTCCTGCACTTTCTTCTCCCCATAGGCATTCCCATCCCACCTTAACTGTGCCAATAACATCATAGTGTCATCTATCTACTTGGGTTTCCTTTCTACTCAGTCCATCACTAAAGCTCAGGTAGACTCTTTAGTTATTTCAATGACCTGCAAAATTTGATGCAACAGTGGTAGGGGTTCTCTTTCAGCTAACTGAGTACTGATTTATAGCACAGACACAGAACTTAATTATTTTTAAAATAAAAACTCCTGCAAAAAAATTTTTCCCATCCAAACATCTCTGAGAAACATAAAATAATTTTTTTGTTTTGTTTTGTTTTGGGCAATGTATTAACAAATAAACACAGTGACTTCAAAGATTTCTATCCTATTTTTATAAAACCTAAATAAGATTAGATGACTTGTGATTTACGGTACCACAATCTTCCGTTGCTTCCCACTTCAAATAGAATATGATTATAATTAAAATCACATGAACTCGAACTTTTTAGCATTTAGAAAATAGGATGGATGGCTTGATGGCTGACAAGAGAGACTCTCAAGCATCCTCGTAGCATCAAGGCCCTTGATCCTTGATTACAGGTCCATTTGCTATGGCATTCCAGCGTATTCTCTATCAGGGTGGAAACAATAACAATAGCAGCAGAAACAATAAAACAACCACCACAACTAACACATAACATGTTGTACTTTGTGAACTACTTTCACTCGTATTTTCATTTTATTTGGACCTCACAGCAGCCTAGTGAGGTAAGTGCCACGGGCACTCATTTCCATTTACTTATCTTTCTATTTATTTGGACTCTCTTTCATTTTATTTAATTTTTTAAATTTTATTTTTCAAGTACAGTTTATATTCAATATTATTTTGTATTAGTTTCAAATGTGCAGATAGTGGTTAGATAATTGTATACTTTACACTGTTCTCCTATTTCCAGTATCCACCTGGCCCCATACAGAAACAGACTTATTTCCATATATGTTGAGGAAACTAAGGCCCAGAGAGTTGAAGGGGCTTGCTTTACACTGTGCAACTAATAAGTGGCAGAGTTAGGATTCATTCACATCTGTCTTTTGAATTTCAGTCCAGTGACTTTTTACTCTAACACTCTAACTCAACAATGTCATTACTTTCTGGGGTCCAAAATAAAATTTTGATTTTGACACCACCTGGTCCCATATTAGGGTTTTTACACAGGCTCACATGCAGTTTCCTCTTCCTGGAGTGCTCCTTCTCAAGATCATTTGAGGATTCCACAGAGAGGGTCTGTCTAAAAGAGCCACTTTTCCACTGTACTCATTTGCTAGACTGCTGTAACAAAATACCACAAACTGAGTGGCTTAAACAACAGAGATTTATTTTCTCACAGTTCTGTGAGGCTAAAAGCCCCAAATCAATGGGTGGGTGACGTTGATCACTTTGAGGGGGAAGGTTCAGTTTCAATTTCTCCCCTTATTTCACAGATAGCCATCTTCGTAGTCACGTAGCATTCTCTCTGTATGTGTGTCAGCATGTCTAAATTTCTTTTCTTTTTCTTTTTGTAAGAAGTCTAATCATATTGGATTAGGGTCAACTCTAATGATCTCACTTTAACTTGGTTACTTCTGTAAAGACTTTATCTCCAAATAAGGTCACATTCTGAAATACTGGGGGTTAGGATTTTAACAAATGAATTTTGGGGAGACACAATTCAAACTTAAACACCTGCCTCCTCAAAGCCATGTCACTCTCTACCCCTTTTCTTCCTGAGACCCATCTCAGTTGGTGGCATCACCACTTGTTAAGTTGCTTGGCTTACTATTCATGAATTCTCTCTTTTTGCCTGTTTACTACATCCAATTCATCAGGAAGTTTTATCAACCTGACCTTCAAAATATTGCCTGTACCCTAATACAGTCTTTCTACTCCAAACCACACTAATCTTCTGCTTGGACTAATGCCATCATTCTTGCCCACTGCCCATGTAGAATCTACTTTTCACACAGAAGCAAGTGTGAGCCCTATAAAATATAAGTTATTACATGCCATTTCCTCTTCAAAACACTGCCTTTAGAGTAAAACCTGAACTTGTTATCATGGATGAAAAACTTGATATTTAAAATGTACTTAGGAGTCAGCAGGTTCAGCATCATGTGGGAACTTGTTAGATATACAAAATCTTGGGCCCCATTGCAGAGTGACTGCAGCATTTCAACAATATCCCTAGGTGATTTGTGTACATTTTAAAATTTGAGAAGCAGTTACCTAGAGAGCCCTGTAGGACTGTGTCTTGGAAGTCATCTCCTTCCACTCTTACTCTTGTTCATCCCATTCCAGACTCTGGCCTTTTGCTGTTCCCACCCCTTTGTGGCTCTCTCTCTGCTGGAATGTCTTCTTACAGACTACTCAATGTAAGAACACCACCCACCTCCTTCCACCATGTCACTTGTATCCACCTTATTCTGCTTTGTTTTCTGCACAGTCTTTATCACTATCTGAAATTGTATACGGATATGTTTATCTAATTCTTATTTATCTCCACCAATAATATGTAAACTTCATGAGATTAGAGATTATATTCACTGCTATTTCCTTGCAGGCAAAGAAGAATGGCTGACACATAGTAGATACTCAATAAATATTTGCTGAAATAATAAATATCAGGACTTTTGGTACAGGTTTTTTTTTGTTGTTGTTGTTGTTTGTTTATTTGTTTGGTGCTGATTCAACTAATGATTTTCTCTAGTAAAAATACTCTTAGGCTACTGTTGATGATACCATGGCATTTTACTAATTCACCACTTTTTATAATGTTTCCATTTGGGTTACTTTTCTTCCCTTCTCATCCCATTTCCCTTCTTCCTCACTGGCATAGCCATTGGGGTTCTTTTCCATTATACAGGCATTAAGAATGGCTGGGAGTGAGGCAACAGGCAGCTCCTACTGAACTCTCCAAAGCAACATAAAATAGTATAGGCTTAATAATGACTTTATTGTATGGTAGTTACTGGCTAGAGCTTCTGGACTTGAAGTTTTTGAAATCAAAGAAAAATCTTAAACTATCCAACCTTACTACAAATTCTTGGCAGTAACCTTAGCACAGATGGCAGCAACATTTCCAACTTTGCTTACAAACTAGGAAATGTGTCTCTTCATCTGTGAGACCCTTTTGCTCTCTAATGAACCAAGGAAGATTCTGAAATATGACTATGTGCCAATGAGCTCTGATTAGCTCTTCATTAAAGAGAAGTTCCTATCCAAAATATTCCTACAAAAATACATACATACATATATAATGTATATTAAGAAGCCATTTTACATTGAGGTAACGAGTCATTTGTTTCAATATGAATTTAAATCTGTTTTAATGTGGTCAAAACACAGGCCTTTCTTCAAAAGCCACAGTATTCCTGCCAAGTCTCCTGAAGTGAATACTTCCTCAGGGTCACTCATTTTCTCTTCCTCAGCTCCCTTGGCTAGGGGATCTGCAGTCTCTATGGGCCAAGTGGCATTGGCTCTGTTTTAGTTACCAGTTTTGTCCTTTCTACCAGGAACTCTTGTCTCCTTTTTATTTTAGTCTTCACATTGCCACAAGCTTTTCTCCAGTGTCAGTATGTGATTTAGGGAATGCACATAAACCAAACTATTCAGTCTAATATAAAATTAGGCATCGCTGATTTTAAAAAAAAAGAAAACTATGGATTAGCATGAAACAACTCAGAGCGGATGACCAGGTCCCAGGTTGGTGTGTGTCTGTGAAGATCCATAAACTTTTTAAGAGAAATGCTACCATAGGGAAGGGACCAGTCATGCCCCATTCTCTCCTACCACTCAGCCTCTGGCTTATCAAGCTGAAGGGACTGATTATATAATGCTAGAAATGAGGACATTGAGGGGTGGGTTATCACAAATTGTTTTCTATCTTTACCATCAAGCACTAGTTCTAGGGTTACAGTGGATGCCCCAAATCATTGGCTAAACAGAATGGACAATTATATATTGTGTCTTGGGACACTTTTTCATTGAGTTACCTTATAAATTCTATAGATTTGCCTTTCTTAAGAAATTCTCACACATTTTCCCCTTTGAAGTAAAATTAAGGAGAATGGGAGAAGAAAAATGCCTCTTCTTTTCTAACTAAGGCAAAGAAAGGGCATTTGAATCAGTCCATGGCTCTCAGACAAAATGAGCTGCAGAGCGGCCAAACCTCAAGCCTCAGAACTGCTGCACCCCTGGTCCTCAGGGCCCCCATGTTGCAACTCCGGGGGCGGGGGGGAGGGGGAGGGTGTATTCTAGTATAGGTCAATGGCATGGTGGGGGTTGTGGATGCACAACCTTCCAAGAATCCAGTGCCCCTGCTTTTTGCCACAATGAGACTCTCTGGTCCTGAAGTTAACACTTGCAAATACTTTAAAAGACAATAGAAAAAGGAGAGGTTTGCCTTCCTTTGGTTTTTAGTGACACTAGTAGGTCATTTACTATGTTGTCTAAGCTACCATTTAGGAAAGAAAGGAGTCTACCAGGGAAACACAGAAATAGAGATAGGCCCCTCTATTAAAAAAAAAAAAAAGCTACTAAAGACAAATCAAGTAAAGAAAGAGCTCCCTAAGGAGGAAAAGCTTTCTAGAGATGTTTGCCAATCACCTTTCCTTGCTAAACCCCAACCACTTTAAAAATTATACTTCCTCTAGTTGACCTTTGTAAGTTAGATGAACATTAACCGTATGATTTATGTGGAACATATGTAACATATGGCACTAAACCTGTTTCTTGTTATTTCCCTAAATACATCCCTTCAGTACTCACTCCAGAACAATAGCACATACTTCTCCAAAGCTATACTGCAAGCACTTTCCCCATTTTGTTAATTTTTGATCGCTATACAACACAACCAGTATTTTAAAATGAAAGTTAGATCACATGACACCAGTACTCAAAAATTTCCAGTGGCTCCTCATCTCCAGCAGAATAAATCCAGAGTCCCCACAGTGACTCAGGGGATCTTGCTCCCAGGACCACTCAGTTCCTGTCCTCATTCCTGGACTTCGGCCACATGTGCCCCTCTGCTCCTTGTGTTCTCCAAACTCCCTCTGCTCAGGGGCTTGGTAAGTGCTGATCTTTCTACTGAGCATACTCTATGCTCACCCTCTCAGAGAAAGCTTTGGCTGTTCTAGTCAAAATCTGTACCACCACCTCCACTCCTGCCATCATTACCTTACCTCTCACCGGCACCCTGCCTTATTCCTTCCACAGTAGAATTACTTTTATTGTCACCTCTAAAATAATGTAGTATATGATTTATATTGTTTACCACCCATTTCCCTGGCCTCACAAATGACTAGAATCTAAGCTCCACTAGGGCAGGAATTTTGTCTGTTTTGTTGATTGCTGTTTTTTTCTGGGGCCTAGAAGAGTGTATATAGTTGGTAGTCACTCAATGTCCATTTTGGGGGGACAAATCAGCAATATTAAATCATGTAGTTATAGACTATTATGTGATACTAGAGGCCTGGTGCACGAAATTCGTGCATGGAGGGAGGGGGTCCCTTAGGCTGGCCTGCACCCTCTCGCAATCCAGTCCCCTTGGGGGATGCCCGACTGCTGGTTTTGGCCCTATCCCACGGGATCAGGCCAAAACCGGCAGTCAGACATCCCTCTCACAATCTGGGATCACTGGCTCCTAACCGTTCGCCTGCCTGCCTGCCTGCCTGATCACCCTTAACCACTTGCCTGCCTGCCTGATCCACCCTAATCACTCACCTGCCTGCCTGCTTGCCCCTAACCACTCTGCCTGCCTGCCTGATGCCCCTAACTGCTCGCCTGCCTGCCTGATCCACCCTAACCACTCACCTGCCTGCCTGCTTGCCCCTAACCACTCTGCCTGCCTGCCTGATCGCCCCTAACTGCTCACCTGCCTGCCTGATCACCCTTAACTGCTTGCCTGATCACCCCTAACCACTCTAACTGCCTGCCTGATCGCCTATAACTGCTTGCCTGCCTGCCTGCCTGCCTGATCACCCCAAACACCTCTGCCTGCCTGCTTGATTGCTCCTAACCATTCTGCCTGCCTGCCTGATCACCCCTAACTGCTCGCCTGCCTGGCTGATCTCCCCTAACTGCCTCTGCCTCAGCCCCCGCTGCAGCAGCTTTGTCTGGAAAGGACGTCTAGAATGACGTCCGGAAGGTCATTCGGCTGTCTGGTCTAATTAGCATATTACGCTTTTATTATTATAGATGTGATATGAGCTCTGGATTAACCAGGCTCAGACTATGAGCACAATTTCATATAAAACAATATTTCCCCCTTATTATTAGTTTATAATTGTAGATTGGACATCTTAGCAGAGCACTGGTATTCACCACTGCTCTTTGCAATGACAACTGTAATGGTTGTAATTTAAAAGCTAGATATTTTAGGGAAGCCACTGAATTTCCTTCCAGCGGATGGTTTACTTTAAAAGTAGACCCAGAAAAAACATTTTTATTTGAAAAACAGATGGATTGCTAAAAGGGTCACAATATATTTTAATTTTCCTGTGAGAAAACAATCAACTAGATGATAGAGCCCAAACAAAGGCTTGCCTGTCTCTTAGTTCTCAGCAAAGTTCTTCTGCAGGGTCCTGTCCCTGGACAACCTCTCAGAACTTCTCTGGAACTGACAGAACCACAACTCATGCTGCTTTCAGCTTTCTCCTCAGTTCTTTTATCTCCCTTTCTTTTCTTCTTTTTTACCAGCAGGTCCTTTCTTATTTTTAAACAAATCAACTTTATTTTTTTTTTTTAGAGCAGTGCTAGGTTCACAACAAAATTGAGCAGACTGTGTAGGGATCTCCTATATACCCCCTGTATGGACACATGCACAGCCTTCCCTACTATCAACACCTCCCAGGAGAGTGGTACATTTGTTACAATCGATGAACCTACATTGACACATCGTTATCACTGAAATTGGAGTTTATATTAGGATTCACTCATGGTGTTACATATTCTATGAGTTTGAACAAATGTATGATGACATATAGCATCATACAGAGCCGTTTCACTGCCCCAAGGTCCTTTCTTCTTTATTTATTTATTTCCTACTATAAAATTAATACATGCTGATTGTTGGAAAGCTATAAAATGCAGAAAAAATATGATGAATCAAGTAAGGTTATTTTTTTTCTATCACTAAAATTATATACATACACATATATACAAAATTACATATTTGTAAAAACACAGTATACATGTAGTTCTTTATATAGTTTTATATCAGCAGTATCTCCCTCGATCTGAGACAGACTTTAGGAAATATAGAGCCTTAAACATGTCTCCTTGTTTGTTTTCTGAATACTGCAAGTAAACTAACTGGTTATGCAAAAATAATTGCATACATACCTCATTCCCTTGACAAAAACTCCATGCTTTTTAGGTTCTAGCTAAGAAGAAAGGAACAAAATAGAGATCTTGAACTTGGAAATGTGAAATTGCTGGGTGTGTACATATACGTGTATGCTTGTGTGGGTGCACATGTGTGTCTATGGATGCATGCATGTGTGTTATGTGTTACAATTTGGAGAACCTAAGGAAGTTCCACAGTGTTTTGTTTTACATTGTTGTGTTACATTTGTGCAATGAGCCCTTAGGCCATCCCTGATGCAACAGACTCGGCATGTTTGTTCTGGAAGGCTTCCATTTGCCATGGAACCACAAACCTCAGTTACTGACTTTCATATTATTTGGCAACTTCTGTGCTATTTCATGGGCTGTTTGTTAATGGGTGGCACTTTTATCTATGACACATGGCACAGGATTGCAGGGATTACATGCACTCTGCATTGGCGTGTTCAGTCTCAGAAAACCCATTTGTTTGGGAGAAAGTGACTTTGTGACAAAAAAGTTCAATAACAGCCCCAACTCATTTCCAACATGTAGCAGCCAGAGTAGTGATTACCCAAAGTGCAGTTCATACTCTAAACACGTCTCCAATTATGTCTACTTCACTACTGGGATAAGTTATCCAAATTTTGGCATGTGTCTGGTTGAGGTTTTAGTAATGCAAACAAACAATAAGAAAATAATCTTTGTATCCTCAGAAATCAGAGCACCTAAAATCTCTTTGTTGAACACTTGAAAAATATAGAGAGACAAAAAGAAATAAATAAAAGTCACGCATGATCCCACCTTCCAAAAAGCCCAAAACACGTCTTAAGTATTGGGAAATTATAATCTCACTAGACTCAATTCTGATATTGACTAATGGTGACCTGGACATACCCAATACTAAAAGAAAGAGATAAAAAGGAAAAATGAAAATATTTCACTGCTTCATTCCTAGAGCAAGTGTGAATAAAATTCATGAAAACAGGCTTAAAGTTAGAATCCTTATGTCATGTGCTTTCATAGTAAGGGACTAGACTGTTGATTTTTTAGAATTAGATGCCTTAGCTATAATTTTAATATTATAAATTCATACATGTAACTTTAGCTCTCTAAAAATTAGTTTATTATATATATTGTAGCACAAGAAAACAAGTCGGTGTGGGTAATTGTGCTGACTTCAGATTAGAGAATATGTATTTTTCCCAGGCATTGTGAGTAAGGGCTTTGGGTTGATGTAAATTCTTAATAGTTTACTTACCTAGCTTATCATTTCTAGTCTAAGAATTAGTCTGATTCTTCTTGCTTTTTCATCACAGTCCCCTGAATACAAAGCACCCAATTCTGTGTTATGCTGATGATCCAAGAAAAGTCATGGTTCATGACTTACTGACAGTTATTAAAATCAAAACCTTTTTTTATCAAGTGTTCCACAGATAAATGTGTTAAAGATGTCTTTAAACCCATAAAAAGCCTATAAGCCTCTGCAATATGGAACAAGAGACAGTTAATAAGGCAACAGAACAACAATAAGTCACGTGACATCAACATGCTTAATATATCTAAAATGAAAAGCCTTCTTACCTAGCATGCAAACACATTTGACATTCTGATCAGGGTTTTCAAACAAGAGTTCACCACACCTCTGAAAGAAAAAAAAAAGAAAGCCATCATTATTTTAAGATTTCATACCAGCATTTTCAAGGCAACAATTCCATGTAACCTGACATTACCATGATATTATTCTACTCCTCATGTTCTCCTGGGTTACCTGAGTCTAGGAACTTATGTCATGAGTAGTGAATTCCCTGAAAGGAAAGTATTGAGAGGTGAGTTGGGATCGATTTTTCCTGCATGCCTCATGTCGCTGCCTAGGAATGATTCTGTGTGCTTCTAAGAGGAGGAATGGCCAGAGTGGGAGATATGCAATTTATTAGACCTCATAATATGAAGTTAATTCTTCTCAACATTGGTCCTTATATAGTACCAAAGCTATTCTAAACTAGTCACTCTGCAATCAAGCACAGATATTATTAAGCACCAAGTCAGTAGTCTATACTTAACTCTCTGAACTTGGGAGAAAAACAGTAAGAAAATGATGAAAAAGTGTCACTCATAAGTGCTTCTCCCTAACCCAGAGACTTATGAAAATATCAACTTTCTTGTCTATATCTTAGTTTTAACTTGCTAGTTAGAAGTTTTATATAAGGCAAGCTCCAGAAATATCAGTTATTTCAGACTAGACCACATTTATGTATGTGCTTGCCAAATAGCTGGTACCTGCATATATTTTTAAAATCCTCCCAAGAAATAAGAAATTAACAAATAGAAAAATGTATAAAGAACATGAACAGGTAATTTATGGAAGAGGAAATTTGAATGTTCAATAAACACAGAATATATTCAATCAATCATAGTAATAATTAGGAACCAATAAATTAAAGATAAAATGAGGCCTATTTTGAACTCACTGGTATGGCAACACTTAGAAATTTGTCAATAACAAGTGTTATAAAAATGTACAGAAATGAATACTCGTACACATTATAGGTTAGAATATAAAATGATAGGACCATTTTGGAGAAAAATTGGCAAAATTTTATTAGATTCTACTTAAAAATTACCTAAGCTAAAATGTGCATTACTCTATAACATAGCAAGTCATCTTCTAAACTGATAATCAGAAAAATTTTCATATATAACTTTAATGTCCAGCTACAAAATAGATAAATAATATGTTATTCACACCTTGGAATACTACATGGTAGTTAAAATGAATGAACTAGGATTATATACACTGTAAAAACACATACATAATTGTCTTATATAAATATTCATACTGTATAATGTTCAAATATTATAAAACATATAATGTTAAAATCATAAAATATATATAATTTTCAAATCACATAATACATATCTAATATTTAAATCATATACAAATAAAATGTTAGGCAATAAGCTCTCTTCATTTTTTTATCTAACTGAAAATATCTAAAAATAGTACATATAGTTTATAGATACATTAATTTACAGGAATAACATAAAAACAGGCAGTGAATAATGAACATCAAATTCAGGGAGAGGGAAGATATACAGAATAATGAATGCTGAAGGGCATTCAGGACTTATTAACTTTTTCTATGGTGTAGTCTCCCCTTATCCATGGGGATGCGTTTTAAGAACCCCACTGGGTTTCTGAAACTATGGATAATACTGAACCCAATATATACTATATGCTATGTTTTTTTTCTACACATAATTGTGTATGATAAAGTTTAATTTATAAATTAGACACAGTAAGAGATTAATGAATAAAATAGAATTATAACAATATACTGTAATAAAAGTTATATGAATGTGGTCTGTCTCCTTCTCCGTCTCAGCAAACTAGCATGAATTTCATTCTTATGGTATAATTTAGCAATCTCAGCATGCAATATTTTTTTGAAGAATTAAACATTCACCTTTTTACTTAAAGGAAGCATTTTATGGCTTCTCTTTGTCATATCTGAATTGCCAGCATCACTGGTCTTACAATTTGGGGCCATTATTAAGTAAAACTAGAGGCCCAGTGCATGAAATTCATGCATGGGTGTGTGTGTGTCCCTCAGACCAGCCTGCACCCTCTCCAATCTGGGACCCCTTGAGGGATGTCCGACTTCCCGTTTAGGCCCAGGATCGGGCCTAAATGGGCAGTTGGACATCCCTCTCACAATCCAGGACTGCTGGCCCCCAACTGCTCGCCTGCCTGCCTACTTGATTGCCCCTAACTGCTTCTGCCTGCCAGCCTGATCACCCCCTAACCACTCTCCTGCCAGCCTGATCAATGCCTAACTGCTCCCCTGCCAGCCCGATTGCCCCTAACTAACCTCCCCTGTCAGCCCGGTCACCCCTAACTTCCCTCCCTTGCCAGCCTGGTCGCCCCTAACTGCCCTCCCCTGCAGGCCATCTTGTGGCAGCCATATTGTGTCCACATGGGGGCAGCCATCTTGTGTGTTGGAGTGATGGTCAATTTGCATATTACCTCTTTATTATATAGGATAAGGATGACTTAAACACAAGCACCGAGATACTGTGAC
Organism: Cnephaeus nilssonii; assembly: GCF_951640355.1. Taxonomy (NCBI): domain Eukaryota; kingdom Metazoa; phylum Chordata; class Mammalia; order Chiroptera; family Vespertilionidae; genus Cnephaeus; species Cnephaeus nilssonii. The sequence continues at coordinate 23,959,572 of NC_137080.1, read as the reverse complement.
AGCCATCTAATCATCAAAGTGGCTACTAAGTGACTAATTGGCAGGGAGCATATAAAGCATGGACATGTTGGACAACAAGATGATTCACATCCTTGGTTAGAGGGCATGAAATTTCATCATACTTACTCAGAATGTCAAGCAATTTAAAACTTATGAATTGTTTATTTCTAGAAATGTTCATCTAATATTGTCAGACCACGGTTGACAGTGGGTAATTGAAACCACAGAAAACAAAATTGCAGATAGGTGGGTCGGGGGAGAACTACTGGAATGGTTTGTTCCTTAAATTATTCTTTAAACTGTTTTCTATGCTTCAACTATTTCTTAATAAGAAAGAATTGCCCCCATATGCAACACTCCAAATATAAAAATGGCCCTTTGCATACTGCTTCTTGGCACCCATTTACCTTGGGCTTACAGAGGCCACTTAGTACCAGGCTGAACTTGTTCTCACTACATAATTTTTAGTAAGACAGAATACCTGCTACTCTGCCCATTTTCCTCTTTCTTTCACTGTTCACAACTTGTTTAATTTCACTACTGTCAATATTTATTGTATTAGTATTTTCCATCTTTGGTTGGAAATCTACTTATGCTCAGGGCAGTCTTGTTATATGCAGATTTTCAATTGGGTGGGGCATCAGCAACCCTAACTCCCACTTAGTCAAGGGTCAACTGTATCTACAATACATACTTTATAAGACAAAGTGAGAATTCATGTTCTTCACCCGTAACTAAGAAATCTGCTGGCACCAAGAGGGGCAAGTTGAGAGGGGAGAGGATGGCTCAATAACATTGAAATCATCCCATTTTCTGGAGTGGCTTACATTGTTTCACAAAGAGATGGGCAATTGGCTCTGGGCCATGAAAAGGGACCAAATTGCTTGGGTGAGTCAAGAGAATGGATTGCAGAAGAGGAAGACAGGGTGAGTCTGAAGGTTGCAAAAGGGCATTAGATACTGCACGAAGAGTATTATGAGTGATATTTATCATGCCACTTTAATCTCTTCATGCTTCATTTCTTTGTAAGTAACAAGGGATGCTAATATATGCCACAAAGCCATATCAGAAAGCAAATGTGAGGATTAATGACCGTGGCGTCTGGACTGACTGTCAGTTCCTGTTTTGTCTGTGTTTTGGCAGAGGTTAAAAGCTTTCAAATTGCTAGCATCCATTTCCTGCATCACCTGCTTTTTAAAATGGTATTTTTTTATGACCTGAAAGAGTTAATAACTATTTTTAAATGAAAGATCATTTAAAATTTTTTCAATTTCTTGGCAAAACAAAGTGTTAGCTAGCAAGTTCTATCAGTTCATATTCTGGGTTCTATAAGGAAGTAACTGGAGTAGTTCCTGACCCCTTGTTAATGACAAAGCCCACACATGTGCTAGGACTGAAGAGCTTTCCTTTTTTTAGTTGCAGGGACTTGTAGCAAAAGATGGCGGGAGGTTGCATAACTTCTCCCAGCTACCCAAAGCCCAAGAGCAGCCTTACATATGTCGCTCAAGAGCCAGATGGGTATGGGTGGGGGTGATGCCATGAGGGTCGTGCTCTCTTTCCTGGACACAAAACCAGGAAAAGTTTCTTTTTCTTTTTTTTTAAAAATATATTTCTTTATTGATTTCAGAGAGGAAGGGAGAGGGATAGAGAGATAGAAACATCAATGATGAGAGAGAATCATTGATCAGCTGTCTCCTGCATGTCCCCCACTGGGGACCGAGCCCACAACCTGGGCATGTGCCCCCGGCTGGAACCAACCTAGGACCCCTCAGTCCGCAGGCCGACACTCTATCCACTGAGCCAAACCGGCCAGGGCCAGAAGGTTTCAGAGACTCCCATGACACGTGCATTCCTTAATAGCCCTGGCCTGGCAGGGTTCACTAACCACACAAACTAAGACTGAGCAGCAAGGGCCATCAGGGTGGCCCTTCTGGTGACTCTGAGGCAGTCCTCTTCCTGGCCTTCATTTCTCTGGCTGCCTGGGAAATGCCCGAGGCACTTCTAACTAGTCCTTTAATTGCCCTGCTTTGTAAAGTTACCTGATAATGGTAATAGATTTTTAAAGCAATGCCCAGAGGGGAATCTGATTGTTCTCATGACTTTTTTCTCATTGATACTAGTACTTAAGGAGCCTTGTCTGCCAGGTATCTGCTTGCTGTACAACCAAGAGTTTTGAGCCAGTTTAGGAGATTAATTGGGTTAAGCCAAGGGGTCCAAGTTTCAGAAAACTGCAGGATCTGCCATAGGGGAAGGTTTCATGCCCTCCTGGGTTCTCAGGCTCTGCAGTCTTTCTCCCTTGCAGAATCCCCAGCCAGACTCCCCTGTTGTAAGGCCTTGACTTTGATTTGGTTGTGATCACCAGGCTTGTACCTAATTCTCAGATTCTCATCTCTTCATAGAATCTCCATCTTGGTTTTGTCTTCTGTGCCTGAAATACTAAGGCCAACTCTCCTTGTTAATGCCCATTTCTCCCAGTCAACATTGCCTCCAAAAAGGAGGGCATAGTTTTCAAAATCTCCATCCAAAGGGCTAGAGTCCTGCCAGGGACAGATCCACCTGGATCGTGCATTCCTCCCATAGCAAATAGGATATGCTGCACAGGAACTCATGTGTAATGCCTATCACTCTCTTGGGCCATAAAGAAGCAAACCACTTTCACAGTTAGTGTTGCTAACATGCCTAATCATTGCAACTCTGGTGCCTTATACATACCAGGCCCTTAATAAATACTTGTGGACCAGCTAACATATATTCAGCCCATGCTATGAGCTAAGTGCTGTACATCAAGCATCTCATACTTTTATTATACTCTTTTAAGAGAGTAGAAAATTGAGGAATAGAGATACCATGCAGTATAGAATACTTCCTTCCAATGCGTGAGAGAATGAAAGCTGACAGCTTACCTGATGCTTGACCATTACACATAGATTCCAAAATATTGGCTCCTGTTGGCTTTCTCATTGCCTTGGCCAAGTAGACTATGTCTATTTACATCCCTTTCTCTCATTTATTAGCCAGTAGCTGTTTGAATGAGTTGCTATCTATTAGAATGTAGGCTTTGGATTAGACTGATCCAAGTTCAAATACAACTTATTCAGTTTTACAAAACTTGCCTTTTCATTAAAAAAAAAAAATGCTTTTATTGATCTTTAGAAAGAGAGAAAGTGAGAGGGATAGAGAAATAGAAATATCCATGGGAGAGGAACATCATTGATAGGCTGCCTCTTGCACGCCCCCTACTGGGGATTGAGCCCGCAACCCTGGCAATGTGCCCTGACTGGGAATCAAACCAGTGACTTCTCTGTTCCTGGCTAGCTGCTCAACCACTGAGCTACACCAGCCAGGCTGCTTTTTCTTTTCTTTTAAAATATATTTTTATTGATTTCAGAGAAGAAGGGAGAGGGAAAGAGAGTCAGAAACAGCAATGATGAGAGAGAATAATTGATCGGTTGCCTCCTGCACACCCCACACTGGGGACCAAGCCTGAAACCCAGGCATGTGCCCTGACCAGGAATCGAATCTTGACCTCCTGATTCATAGGTCGACACTCAACCACTGGGCCAGGCCGGCCAGGTTGCTTTTTCATTTGTAAAACAAGGTAATATTATTTGCATCACAGTATTATTACAAGATTAGTTTTTAATTCATTAAGAATAGGAATGATTTAAATTATTGTAGATAAGATTGTAATACAAAAATATAAATTAATAAACCTAACTCATTTATTAAAATTCTATTTTAATTGTCATACTATTATTTAGGATTAAAAATGAAGAAAATGAAGAAATACTTCTAATTTTTTAAAGTCAGAGTATTTCACAGCTGGTTGCTAATTCTTGTTTATTAAGAATTTTCTATATTAAATCTAAATTTTACCTTTTATTCAGCAAGAACAAAATGAATTTTCTAAAATACCACATCTATCTTAGTATTTTTAATTAAAAATATTTAATTTCCATGAACTAAATCATGTGTTCCAGGAAAAAAGTACAATCAAATATATTTCTCTTAATGAACTGTATTTTTTCATTACTTTCATCATAAAATTAGTTGTGAAAAGGTATACTTTCTAAAATCACACTAAAGTATTCAGCAAACCTCTTTTCCTTAAGAAAAATTTCTTCTTAAATGACAATAAAATTCACACAATAATGTACCTGTAATACTTGAAAGAAGTAAAAAACATTAAAGACAGTAAGATGTTCACACATTGTTCAGTTGGCAGTACTTCTGGCTTTCTTAAACCAGTTAATGTTTTGTTTTTTTCTGCCTCAAAAAAAGCTTTCCTAGTCTTTATTTTCATGCATATTTACTATCATCAGTATGTATTAGTCTCTCAGTAGGCCTCCTGCAGCTAATCGTTTTATGGCAGGTGTCTTGATATCTTTGGATGGGAGGAAACATTAGCAAATAAAACCCAAAACAGAAATCCTTGTTGCTTAGAGGTTTCCCCAGTGTCAGCTGAGGTAATACTGCTTTCTGCAAGCAATTAATGTCAAATGTTATCAGCAAATAAGTAATACATGGTGATTTTTTTGGTTATTTCTTTCTCATCCTTAGAGTTTTATTTTATAGCAGAAAGGAATCTAATACATGGAAGTAGATGTTTGTAAAATCATTGGAGGAGCAGGCTAAAGGACGGGCCTCTCAGAAAAAGTGCAAAACTGGCTTATGAGGGAAGCTGTGGTAGGCTACCATTGGGAATGTGAAGAAGCAGGAGGCATCACTGAAGTTGTTGGCTTCAAGGACACTCCACCATGGCAGTGGTCCAGGGATTAGAAAGCTACTGGCACAGTTGCCTCTTGACACCCATGTTGCTAGTGACTAAATGTTGGAGGCTACTGTAGAAATGCAGAAAACCCCAACACTTCCATGACTGTGCTTGCTAGATCATTAAACCAAATCAAAACAAAAAGAGCCCATGACCTGTAGATTCATTTTGGAAAAAAACTGAGTTTGCTAAGCTGAAGAAGTGTTAACTGCGGCCACTATTTGGTGGAAAGTGAAGTACATGTCACCTATGCCAGGAGCAAAAGAGACAACCTGGATGGGCCAGGCTTCAGTGCAGGCTGCCTTCATCCCCACCCTCACTCCGTCGCTAAGTACTTAAATCCTGCCAGTTTGCCATGGAAGAATTTCTCTAGTGAGGTCTTTCGTTAACAAGACACATGCCTGTATGGTGATGCATCTGTTTTATTTGATCACCCTTGAACCCCTATGCATCTATCATGATTATTAATGCATAATGGGCACTCCCAATGTTAATTAAATGAATGAATAAATAATTATTTACTGAAATTCTGTGGGCTATACTTGAAATTTAAGATTATCTGGGTAGCACCAGAAGAGACTTCTTTTCCTGGAGATTTAAGTATGTATACTGGTAAATGCTGCCATCAGATGCAGCCACGGAATATGGGTGCAGTGGGGAGATGAAAGGGGAAACTTGACATTGAGAAGACATTTTAAAACATCTGTCTCATCTCTCATCTCACATTTTCCCCCCACCCCCCAAAAGAACTGAATGATACTAATTAAAGCCAGACTCCCAGGAGATAGGCCTAGAGAGGAAATGTTTTAGGTCTGTAGATCATAAAAAAAAAAAAAAAAAAAAAAAAAAAAAAAGCTTCTGTTAAGAGACCAAACTCCCTAAAGGGCATGGAAGCTTGCAATTGCATTAATCTCTATCAAATGAGTAAATGAATAAATGATCATTCAAAATTAATCAGTATTGAGTACTTACACTGTGCAGGCACTGTACCATGGGTATGGAGACAAAATCCAATGAGATTAGGCTAGATGCCAATATGTCCTGATGTCTCAGGAAGTTAATAGTCTGCTCTGAAGTCAGAATATAGAAGGCTATGGACACCCCAATGGTGGGCACCCAAAGCTACCTAGGGCTATCAGAGACAGCTTCCAAAAAGAGATGACCACAGGCCTGTCTGAAGGATAGGAAGGAGTTGGCTGGCAAAAAAGGGGTCCATTTGGGCAGAGGCAGCTGTTTATGCAAAGCCCAGAAACCCTTTCAGGATCTTTCAAGTAGCCGCTGAGTATGGGAGCCAACTGTGCTGTGTCCGCCTCGCAGAGGGCTTAATCACAGCTGTAGTCACAGTTGAGATTGGAGGAAACTAGGGTCTAAAGGTAATTAAAAAAAAAAAATCTGGACTGGCTAGAGAGGCCAGGTTTGCTTTTGAAGAGCAAAGATGCTTAATGAATTCTTTTAGCTTTGTAACAAATAATTATGAGAGCTCTTAACAATAGTATTGTCCACAATCTTTTTATCCATTTATACCTTAGAATGGGTACCAAGCCTAAGGTGCTCCTTATTCCTTCTTTTTGGATTATTACACACAATGGCTATGAGCAAAAGGACAACCCCTAACCACGCAGTTGAAACCCCATGCTGGACGGGCTTCTGCTCCTGCCGAAGCCATTAGCACCTAGTCTTGAACCCATCACAGGGTCCCCGGCTCCCAGAGGGTGCGTTTTCAGGGTCTCCTAACTTTACAGCGGGGGCCCACGTCCATCTACCGTGTGGGTGGCACCACGAGGCCTGAAACTCTGAACACTGTGGCAGCTTCTGGCACGCTGGTGCCAGAGGACAGCAAATTTGGAACCGGGGCTGATCTCAGCTCGAGCTCATGTTTTCCTTTCTAAGTTTTTCCAGTGAAGGAGCAGATTTCCATCCCAGTGCAGGCTGTTAAAACGTCAGACTAATAAGTTTTCAACAACCTGTCACTGCAGATCTCCAGCAACAACCTGGCACTGCCTTTGAATCGGGGCCTCATCGTCCAACCCAGCCTCAGCCAGTCAAAATAAGAGACACACCAGCAAAAGGACAAAAAAAAAAGATAATCACCTCGAGCTGAAATTCTTAACAAATCCATTGTCGCCAACAGTCAGCAGCATATCTGTGGGCTACAGAACCTGAGTTGACCCTGTGGGAGGGGCCATCCCCCATAAACCTCTAATTAGCCATGGTTAGGAGTGACTTGAAAGATATTAATGCTATTGCTGTTGGAAATGAGCCTGCCGGCTTTTAACAGCTTTGTTTTCTTCTTCAGTCAAAGAACAAAATGTTAGCTCAATGGCGTATGCTTTCTATTAGAGAAGTGCCAGCAGCAGCAATCTCCAGAGAGTCTCTCAGCATTTTATTACACACCCCTATTTTTAAATGTTTAAAAACTACTTATTATGAACCAAAACTTGGAAAACCTGGTTTCAGCCCAAGAGTAAATTTTTTTTGAAGTTACCAAGCAAATGTCCAGAACGCAGAACTGGGTTTTCTGTCATTTTGGGCTCGGACAGTAGAGGGCAGTAGAAAGGCCATAGTGCTATCTATGTATGTGGTCTGGTTGGACCCGCTCTGGGAGTTGCTGGGGTCATGGCGCACAGGGCCAGAGTCACTGTTTTGTGTTGCATTCTCCAGTTCATGAAGTATTTCTTCATGTGACACCTTGACTTTTATTAGACACATCGAAAACCACATTTTTCATTGTGCAAAAACAATGACTACAGCCTCCCGGCAAGCACAATCTTACTAGAATCTGTGCCTGTGAAGGCTGATGGCAGGTGGAATAAAACTGGGTTATCTCCTTAGCGCACCCAGTTATCAGAACTGAGTATGCATGTTGGTCTAAGGCACTTTGGGTATAATTTTGGTATGGGCGCTGAGCCTTCCCTTTTATCAGACATAAATACCTATGCCGCAAATCTTGATAGATAGAGAAAAAAATTATGTCAAAAATTTGCAATACAATTTCATCTTTTGTTTACCTCCTCAGGACCCTAATTGCTGGTAACTAGCTGCAGCTAGTTTTTCAGAGAGAGAGACACTTCTGTGAAAGCAAACAACTAAAGCCACAAGCATTCAGCTCACACAGAGCAAGTTTAAAAAGAGGAAGTCCATAGCCATTTTGCTTTAGAGAAAACAGGAAGCAGTACAGATTGCTGCATAAAATGGAAAGACCTTATATTGGGTTCAAATTCCTCACTCGCTGTGTGATCTTGGACATATTATTGCTTATCTTTCTGAATTCACTTGTAGAGCAGAGGGAGTAACAATGTTCACCCCTCTAGTGAAATAATGTAATATACTAGTATATGAAAGCATCTTGTGTACTCTGAAACCCACAATGGGACTTGCTGTGTGTGTTGTTTTGTGGAAGGAAGGAGGTGGAAGAAGGAGAGGGCCATCTGGCTGAGTTGCATGCAAGACAGAAAACACAGTTCTACTAATACTCAAAGTCATGGCATTTTATGAGGGGAAATTTTTGCTCCTCCCATGTTGGAGAGCACCAGACCCTCAGAGGGCAACCTGCAAAACTGAAGGTCTAAAGAGCAGAGGTTGGCAGGGCAGGATTGGGCAATAAGCTCAGAGCTGGGTAGAGCAGTAGCCTTTAAGAGGGAGAGAGAGCAGAGTCTAATGCGAGGTGCAGATCTGAAAGAATGCAGGAAAGGAAGACGGACTGCGGGAGGATTTGCAGCTTGGACAGGACATCTCCAGCACTGAAAACACACACTATGAATTTGGGAGGGATCTAGGTGGTGACTGTGGCCAACTAAGTCATTTACAGATGTAGCAAATGAACAAGTCCTCATGGACATAGGGGACTTTGCATTCCAGGGTTTTATGATGATCCCAGTATGAGCTCTTGAGTTCGAATCAAGACTCCAGCATTTATTAGATGTGTCACCTTGAGCAAGTTACCCAATAATTCTTTGTCTCTATTTCCTTATCTGTAAAATGAAGATAATATTACTGCCTGCATCTTTGAGGATTAAATGAGGGTTAATATATGTTAAGCACTTCTAATAGTACCTGGTAAAACTAAGTACTCAATATTACTATCTTTAAAAATATACAATTATTTTGAAGAAGAGAAACCATGAAAGCCATGTCTTTTTTGCAGTTGCCATCCAGTGTTACTCCATGTTCTCTCCTTATCTAGACCTTGAGCCATTGTGCTGGGCAGCCTCAAGTCCCCTGAGGCATGCATAAAGGGACAGAAGTCTACAGCACATGTGAGATAGAAGTGCACAACAAATACTTGTTTAATGAATGAATGGAAAATGAGAAGGAAAAGAGAAGATTGAAAACTGGGCCAATTCTTACTAGCACTATTTTCAGTTCCTGCAAGGGAAGGGCTGGATGGTCTAAAGTCTCACTTTTATTGAATATTTCATTCAAAATACTCATTTTCCAAACCTTTATTGGGGTGTTTTCCATTGCAGCAATGGTGCTAACATATCTGCTTATGCTGAATTTATTAAATAAATCAAGCAGAACCTATCTCTATTTTGATTACATTATTCTCAAATCAGTTGTGCATGTCTATAATCCTAATTAGGGAGGATTAAGCTGACTTTTTGTGTAGTGGAAATATTTCATAGGAACCCATGAAAGGGGGTTCCTATACACCATTTAGTTACTGGACTGAGGCTCAGAGACTGTCTAACCCTGTCTGATGTACAATTACCCTTGGCATTGAGGAAGGAGAGAGAACCCAAATGGGTTTGGGAAAGACAAGGTTTCTCATAGTTGTTCACATATACTGGCCACATCCTTGAAGGGTGTGTAAGAGTTTCTGAATACTCTATTCTGGTTGGATAGGGAAGAGAGGAACTAATATTCAACAAGTCCTCAGTGGGAGTTGAAGACACGAGATAAGGGTATGTGTTCTGGGGAAGGTAAACTGTAGATGCAAAAGCCTAAAGGTAATTGAGGAAGGAAGTTAAGAATGACTAAAAGGAGATGAGGTTCAGATAATCAGGAGAACTGGGTAGTGGAGAGACACTAGACTGGGAAAGTTGGCAGGGACCAGATCATGAATGACCCTGTGGGACTTCATTTAGTGATTGGACATGAGCCTGGATTCCACAGGCCATGGATCTGAACGAAGTCACTGCAGGTCACAGGCCATCTGTTCAAGACAGTAGAAAAATTCCAAAAGTGTTTAGAAAGCTTTTATAATGCGGATACAGTGCAGCAGCCAAATTTGCTGACCCATGTGCTTCTCACCACACCTGGCAGTATCTTCAGGTAGGAAAAGGGTTCTGCTATGTGAGGCAGAACCTCATATTGAGGGTTTAATGACAATTCCATCATTTTCCCTAATAATCATAGTTTTGACAATCAGTGATGTTAGGGAATACCACCAGAATGTTCATCCGTTTTGACCCTCCAGTATTAATTACCTCACACAGGGGGTTCATAATTAAATAGATTTCTTTGAATTCAGTGTAATCCAGTGTGGCCCTTATGAATAGTAGTAGATCACTGAAATGAGAATGTGACTTGGCAAGTTTCTAAGTCTAGCATGAATATATTATGAAGACCAGGGCCTTTCAAATCATTCCTGGAGCGAAGACAGAACACATGGAAAGGGATGATTAGTAGTCAAGCTCCTGGATTCCAGAAGATGGAGGAACTGGTGTTCTAAACAAAAAGTCCTTCCCTGATACTTGGAAAGGAACCTCAGAAACCACTGGGTGAGCATGCTCTACTTCAAGAAAATCATTCCTTTACTTGACTGTCACTGTCAGAGTGAAATCTGAACCTGCCCTTTAGGCTGGCATACCATGCAGCAATGTCTCCGTTTGTCCCCCAGCCACCTCGGAAGACTGCCACTGTGAGCACTTGGAACAGCTGCTTTTTTTTTTTTTTTGGGTCTGACCTGTGTGTTGCCAATAATTTGTATTCACAATTAACAAACTGCAGCCATCTGGTCGAAGTGTCCAAGCTTTAGACATTGGTTTTCTCAATTTACACTGCAACTTCAAAGCTACTTTATATGACCCTATAGACAGTGAAAGCTTACTAGATAATGTCAGCAGTATCTCCAAATCATTATACAGACGTCACAATTCAGAGACTCATGGGACCTCATCCAGCCTGTAACTGAATGAATATTTACTCAGGACAAAGGAGTACTTATAATGTGCTCCTTGCAGCTCACTGCAGTAATGCTCCTGTACATAAACCAACAATTAAATGTAATCCTATACACTTATAGTTTTGAAAGAAATTCAAACCAGCCCTTGGAATTAAATGACCCCAGCGCTAGAGAAAATGACTTCCAGAACATCAAGCCTCACATGCAAACACAGGGCCTCTGAGCCACAAAAGAACAAACACTTTTCCACAGGGATAAGGGCTTGCTGTTGTACTACCACTTGTGAGGTCAAAGATCCAGATGTTCCCAAAGACAGTCAAATAACGATTACTGGTCAAACTGTATTGACCATCTCTACATGGACAGCTCTGAGACATGGACTTGGCCTCAGAAAGGAGATTTCTGTAAATTCTGCAATCAATAGCAACCCCAGGTGAGAGCTGGAAAATTCAAAAATTTACAGAAATGACTGACAGGTTTCATAAGTTGCAAGTGAAGATGAAAATTCATGAAAAGGAAAGTGTATATTTTGCTAGTAGCTATATTCTCCTTTGGTGTAGCTTACTAAACCCCACGGTGTATTGTGAAAGTCACCTTCTCTTGGGCCTGTCACTTTTCATGAAAGTAGAAACCTCCTTGTCTAGTTCACTGCTGTTCTCAGCACCTAGAGCAACATCTGTCACATCATAGGCTCTCAATAAATACTGCTTGAAACAAAGAATGAACGAATGATTTGGCACAAAAATATACCCGATTCAGTCATTACTATATGGCAGCCAAGTTAAAAATCTATGAGATGGTGAAAACTCAAATTAAAAGAGAGGAACAAGAGAGTAAAGTTACACTTAAAGTTTAAATAAGCTTAAATTACAAGTTTTAATGCCATTATGCCCTTGAGAAGTTGGTATCTGAAGTTGTGCAATAAATCTACTATTTATGCATTAAGTAGAGTCCACTCAAAGGCAAAGATTTCTCTAGGTATTATATTTTGGAAAGATAATTTTCCCTGGAAAGCAAGAATCAGCAGCTCTTTCCATGGGCAAATATATTAGTTAAACAAAGAAACAAACAAAATTTATTTTAAATTTTCTTGGTCAGGGTCCATATCAGAAAAATATAGGTAATACCTATATTCTGTCTCATTAGTATATGCTTACAGGATTAAACCAGCAAAGTGTTTCAAATGATTGAGATAAAAAATTCTATTAAGGGTCACTTGGGGATTACTTGGGGGTAGTAGCACTGTGTTGTTGATGTTTGTAATTCTCATTGTAATCATTCTCTTTCTTCAAGACCCTCTCTACAGCCTTCTCAGAAACAGAGTTGAGATTTAATTCTTATTAGTATCAGTGAAATGAAGGAATCCTTTAGATCATGCTTAATTAGCTTCCCAGTAAATCTGCCTGTGAAACTGACATTGCAATATGACATATATTCATCAATTAATAATTCTCATTAATTACCAGATAATCAGCAAACTAGCAGATTTTTGGTTATATTGAATCTTTTCAATCTAATGACATTAAATAATTTTCTCTATGCATTCCTAGCAAAGCAAGAAGGAAATTAAACACAATAATAGCAACCTTAAAAATAAAGTAATGCATATAGATCCATGTATTAAGAATAGGGACTGTGTCTGAATTTTGAATCACAGCAGAATGACTGGCATAAAACAAGTGCCCAATAAATGATCTTTAATGCATGGTTAAATTAAGAAAAAATCATATGCCAAGGAGTGCAATCATTAGTTTAACAAATTCTACTAAACTCAGACATATCAACACAAGCATTTCTGGACATCACTGTTAAGTATGAAATATGTGTGTGTGTGTGTGTGTGTGTTACCCATATATATAATATCCATACATATATACGATGTATATCACATGACTGTGCTTACTAATGTGCTTTAGTGTAGTGATTCATAGTCCTGGATCTTGTCTGGCATCTAATAACAACAGTGAGTTTTGAGTCCCAACTCCACTATTTTTTAGCTCCTTGACCTTGGAAATTGGCTTATTCCTTCTCTCTATGCCTCTGTTACCTAATCAAAAAAATAAAAATACAATACAGAGTTGTTATGAGATTGAATGAGTTAATGCACATAAAGTTCTTAGGGTAGTATCTGGTACAACAGAAGTAAACACTATATACCATCTAAGACTATTATACTCTTACATTCTATGCTTCTAATAGAGTATAATAAGTCAAGTAAACAAAGAAGGAAAAGCCTTACATTTTGTCCTGGATGTTGTAGCACCTTGCCCGCCAATTAAAAAGTGAATCTTTGTTGTGTCCTCTGTTTGTGTTGGCAAATCTTTGAGACAGAGAGCTCGGGCTTTAGAGTTCAAAAGTTCATGGGGGGAATTTACCAGCCATATGACCTCGGGGAAACTTTTGAACTTGTTTTATCCTCTCTAAAATGTGATAAAACCTCTACTTCATAGGGTTGTCCCAAGGATTTAGATGTGATCAGCCAAGTTCCTGGCTCAATAGTATATGTTTGTAGGCATCTATGCAGTTATCTTTCTTTTTATGTTTTTTAACTTCCTTCTCCATATGTTCAAATTATCCCTATTATTCAAGGTCCAGATAAAATGGTGATCCTTTATGAAGTTTTCCTGATTCTTTCTGAGCCTAAGTTAACCTTTTTCTTTTCTGAATTTACTATAATTCTTGTAGGCAATTTTCACTTCCTACTTCACATTTTCATTAATATGTGTTAGATCATGAAGTCTTTAAGGTTTGAATCCAGATCTACTTTACTTATATATCATATATATATATATATATATATATATATATATATATATATATCCCATTCAGCCTCTTGAATAATATATGCGCGCGCGTGCACGTGCGCGTGTGCGTGAGTGTGTGTGTGTGTGTGTGTGTGTGTGTGTGTGTGTATCTGAGTTCATGTGTATGGTAATGAAAAATGTTTAACAACCCTCTGTTATTAAAATCCTGCCTAGCTGGTGTGGTTCAGTGGTTGAGTGTCAACCTGCTTGGGTTGTGGGCTCAATCCCTAGTAGGTACAGGAGGCAGCTGATCAATTCTCTCTCATCACTGATGTTTCTATCTCTCTTTCCCTCTATCTTCCTCTCTGAAATAAATAAAAACACATTTTAAAAATATTGTTACTACTCTGCCTTATCCTACAAAGATTTTGAGGTAAGAAGGTCATTTCTCTTTGTTTGCATATGAGCATATTTATACACAGATACTTCCATACATACAGCTACATCCATATATATTGCAAAAGGTATTACACCTAACAAAAGTCTGGAGTTAAAACCTCAAAAATGGTCCAAAACAATAATATATAGTACACAGTGCTAAACTCATTTTGGAATTAGTTCTTCATGTTGAAATCTATTTATTTTGAAGTTATTAAGAAAGGAGACATTCTCTTGTAACACTTCCCATAATATATTTTGTAGATATTATTCCAGGAAAAATTTTAACCACTATTACTCATTTATTATAAATGAAAATACTAAACTTTGGAATCAAGAAAGTAATATTCAGTTGCTTTTTTAGCCTGCCATTATTCATACCTTTCTCTTTTACCAGTGCCAACATTTTTGTAGAACCCTTTGTTATTGAAACATTTCTTCATCTAAACCCCAAAAGTAATTCTTTTTTTGTTGTTTTAAAAACCAAATGAATTACCTTATTCTTAGATAACATTCATAATGTCATCTCTACAAACAGGTCATCAGTACTTTGTATGCTATGACCCATATCAGAGAATCAAAGGATATTCTTTTAAGGAGACCACTTAATTGAAATTTATAAATAAAGGAATAAAATTATGGAATTTGGTTCAAAATAAAGCTCTAAAGTAAAAATATAATTTTGAATATCTTTAAGTTAGCTACGCTTTGGGCATATGTGTTAGTTATGTGAACTAGTTACTAGTCTTTATTTCATTTTAAAATGTAAGATCTGTATGTGGGTTTTACTCCCTAAAAAAGAGTAATGTCAGGCTAATTTTAAGAAAGATAAAATATCAGCCAACTTATTAATAATTGATGTTTCAAAATATGTAGTTAGTTGAGTTGGCAAAAATGTTTCCTCATAAAGAAACTATTTTTGATTATCAGAATAATAAAGCCAAAGAACTTTATCTATTAAATGAAATATAACACAAACTTTTAGTTGCACATATAACTCCAACTAGCCTCAGAAACCTTATGGTGAATAATAAAGTAAATACATATTAAAGTATTGGTCATGCATGCATCACTAAAATATCTGGAAGCTGAATAGCTCCAAAATAAATTTTATAACATTTTTTATTTCTCCCTTATTTTCTAGCTCGGTTGCACAAGCCAGAATCCTAGCTGTCTAACTTGATTTTTTCCCTTTATCTCGCTGCCTCCCACGCTTACCTCCCTCAGTCTCAAACAAATTAATGAAGTTTCAAGTCCTTTTGCTTCTACTTCTCAAATTCATCAACCTTTCCCTACCCCACTGCCAGCACCTCAGTTCCCATAGCACTCTCATCCCGTGTTTAGATGATTTTTGTACAGCTGCCCAATAAGTACTCTTTTGCACGTATCATCCACTCCACTCTGTGGTATAGTCGCTGGAATGATCTACTACCATCTGAGTTAGTCACTTCCCTGTTCCAAAGCCTTCAATGGCTACACTTTCTCCTCAAAATAACCCAGAATTCTTAGTCTGGCACACAAGGCCCTTCATCTCCTCACTCTTGCACCCCAATTGTACACTGTTCTAGGCTCATTGAACTACCTTTTCAAACCCTCATTATTCTGCCTCACCTATAGGTCCCTGCACCTCCACCAAGAAGCTCCTCCTCTGTATTTTCAGGTTACAGCTTTGACATCTCCTGCTCCTGCTGGAGGCCTTCTTTAACCCTTTGTTCTGTCCAGTCCCCCTTGTGAATGCCATGGTAGCATCCAAGAGAGACATCTATGGAAGCATTAACCTCAAAGATGTACTTTCCTAAAGTAAAAGGCAGGTAAGGCCCCTTCAGTTACTTTCCTGGTGCCTTTTACAGTACCTCATACTTAACTGGTACTTAGTAAAAGTTTGTTAAATGAAGGAAAGGAGGAAGTAGGGGTAGAGGGCATGTGATACAAAAGGGAACACTCACTAAAGTCTACCTGGAGTAGTCCAACAGTGCTGGGTGTCCCAAGTGTGAGAAAATCTGGATTCAAAAATAATAGCCAAACAAACAATAAAATCTCTGACACTCTTCTTAGACCAGTTTTGGACTTGTTGGAGAACAAAGACTTCTGGAGCTGAGAGTAAAGTAAGCCAGATTGTTATTAGCACCAAAAAGTATCATTGGCAAAGAACAGAATCTAATGGAGGAGACTGGTTTCAGTCTTGAACTTCTGCTTGTCATGTAAATACAGAGACATAAATTGCATGGTCTGCTGGCATTTTTAAGTTTCGATTTCTTAAAAAAAAGGAATTTACGATCAGAAATTTCAAGTCACAATACCTTACTTCTCTGCATCAGCCCAGAGTAATATATTTTGGGACCAATATTATATATAACTAAATGGACCACTGAAAAAATAGGATAGTGCAAAACAATTAAAAATTTTTATGAAAGGCAAAGATCTGATCATTTGAAAGTTTTTTAATGCTTGTAATTATAATGTTAATTTTGTTTTTTTTCCACTTTTAGTTTTTGAATTAAAATTTTTCTTTTTGCTCCCTCCCAACCCAAAAGAGATATGAAAATTTTATTTGTTTTGGAAAATAAATTTAAAAATACAAACGTTCTATTTGAGGCAACTTCATTTAAAATGGCTGAAATTTAAAACCCAAATTCAATTTTAAGCAGTGACGGTAGCCTTTTTAAGTGACCGAAACCAATACATCATTGCATGTGAATAGGTTCCACCTGTATGTCCAGATCCAGCTTGCAGACCACCTTCCCTGTCTATCATTCTGACCCCTCGTATCTCACTGCTTTGTTAGCCTTATGTGATTTCTCCCTTCTCCAAATCTTAATGCCAACTTTCATCTTTCTATGGTTTGCATTGTCTGTCTCTTAAGCAATATTTTTATATTAGGATTTATTACTCCTATTTAGACTTTAAGTTCTTTAAATAATGGAACTATTTCTCCTCTTTGGATCCTCAGCATGACCTAGATAACACAATTTGTTTTTGACATGTGTTTTTCATCTCATTACCAATAACACTTGTAAAATTCCAAGGCTTCTAATAGCATGAAACCTTGGCAGTTACACAATAACATTTATCTCATGAGAATTCCTTTTCATGCAGTCTTATATTTTCCTCACTTCTCAGAATGATTCCTAGATCCCGCTGAGAGAATATTCTCCACATATATGACTCATTCATATCCACTTCGGTGCATTCATCCAAGATTTATTTTTACTTCATCTAACTTCAATAATATAGGACATCACACATTTCACTGGCTCACCTACCTGCCTTCAAGAAGGTTCTCATAATTAATCTCTCTTAATTTCCATCAGTTCTCCAAATTGCCTGTCTCAATATAGAGGGTGTTAACAGCTGATAACACATAGTTTTCACTCCTTTTCAGGTTTAACTGATTTGAAATAATGGGTGAAGCCAGACTAAGCTTTGAACACAGAAAATTTATCCTGAAGTGCCACTAGACTTTTTTTTTTAATGGGATATCTATATATATAAAACCCTAATATGCAAATAGACCTCACGGTGGAACAACTGAACAATTGGTTGCTATGAAGTGTGCTGACCACCAGGGGATGCATGTGCTACATGGTGGTGTCAGCAGCAGGCAGCAGAGCACGGAACATGGTGAACGTTGGCTGTGGCGGGATGGTAGAGCAGGTGAGCGGGGGCGCCAGACCAAGGTGGGGTACCGGTCGCTGTCATCAGGGTGAACCCCTGGTGGTTACTGAAAATTCTTTGCTCCCGCATGCCGCAGTCCCGCCCAGTGCTTGCACTTGCTGCCGGTGCCAGCCCGGCTCGCACCCACTGCCAGTGCCGGAGCCACTGTTTGCACCTGCTGCCGGCCCTGATCGCCCCTCAGGGTTTTTCCACTCCCCCCTACTCCTGAGAGATGATTGGGGCCGGCAGCCGCCTCTCGCACCCACTGCTGGCACCAGGTGCCAGTGCTGATTGCTCAGTGCTGTCAGTGGGTGTGAGCAGCGGCTGCCGGCCTTGATCACCCCTGAGGGCTTCTCCACCTCCCCCTGCTCCTGAGAAGCAATCGGGGCAGCAGCCGCCACTCGCACTCACTGACGGCGCTGGCCCCACTCGCACCCGCTGCAGGCGCCAACCCCAATCGCTCCACAACATCAGCGGGTGCGAGCGGGGCCAGTGCCGTCAGTGCGTGGGAGTGGCGGCAGTGGGAGCATGGCTGCTGGCAGAGAGGGGACCAGGGGCTGTGGCGGGAGGGGCCGGGTGGGGTCTCAGAGGATGGCCCGAGACCTGCCCCTATGCCCACCGCAGCCTCTCAGCCTACAGTTCCTTTCAAGGTGCATGAATTCGTACACTGGGCCCCTAATCTATAATAATAAAAGCATAATATGCTAATTAGACCAGACCGCTGAACGACCTTCTGGACAACCTTCCGGATGAAGCTGGGGCTGCGAGAGCGGAGGCAAGCTGCCACAGCTGAGAGGGCCAAGCACCTTGCACGGATTTCGTGCATCGGGCCTCTAGTATAAAAGATAAAGTTTATGGTATAAAACCAGCAACAGTCGACAAATTGAGAGAGCACAAATACCGAACAAAATGATACTTGATGTTTGCAATTCCATTGCTTCATGTTATCAGTAGTGCTTGGACTAGAACAGTCATCAATTTGAAAACAGACATTGTCAAAAAAAGTATTCATTTCTGTAGATTCTTTTAAATTTTGAAAAGGAACTGCATGTTAATAAACACTTTACAATCTTCAAAGTGTGTGTACATTTTTTGGGAAACCCTGTATTTTATGTATTTTTTGTATATAAAGATAGTATTTTGGATTTTTCTTTAAAAATGTGATATGTAAGATGCACTGTTTCTTATACTTTGGTTGGCATAAAAGTTACATGATGTGTTTTCTAAAAATGGGTACTTCTGGGCTCTACAATGAGAGAGGAAAAGAATAGGACCCAGGAATTTAAGCATCTAAGATGCACCCCTGGTGATTCTGATGATAGTGTCCTTTGATGGTATCTGGCAAAGGGAAAAACATTTACTGAGAGTGAGGAGACCTTTTAGAACCAGCTCTGATCTTGGGCAAACTCTTTAGCTTTTGTGAGCCTCAGTTTCCTTACTGAGAGTAGACCAGATGTTTCTCAACTCCATCTGATACTCATGCTCTTCTGTGGTTTTCTTTCAAACATAGTCTAGTAATGATCAGAGTATAGCTTCAACCTGCCCCAAGTCCCAGGATGATAGGAAACCTGAGTCTCAGGTCCAACTCTGTGACCTTAAAGAAGTTTCTTACCACACATGGTTCTTCAATATCAAAAATTACTTGAATTCATTCCAATAGCTCTGGTTTGCCTCATTTTATAGGCGTGGCCACAAGCAAGATAAATCAAGTATACCATAACATCAGTCAGACTAGGATACTATTCTCTAAGGCATAAGCCCATCAGTGACTACCTATTCTGATTTTTTTCAAAATAATAATTCTTTATTCAAGAAAACTAATTAAAATTAGTTAAGAAAATGAATTTGAATACTACAATGAAATGACTAGGTTTATAATCTGTAGAGCTCATATATCCTCAATAGAAAGGGAACTTCGCAGTATTCTGTAAAATATTACTCATCTTGCCAGCTTTCACACTCCACAAAAATAGTAAAAATATATTATCAACTAAAATTTATCCTCCCAAGGTCAGTATAAACAAACATAACTAATGCTATGAACCAGAGGGACTACTGTACTTTCAGAAATATACTGAAAAGAGTTGTTTAAAAATATAACGTGACCCATAATAGCACACTGTATTATAGACTATAGCCTAGAGAAATAGTCTAGAACTAAAACCTCTTTCTACCTACTAAGATAGGAACTTTTCAAAATGATACTCTATTTAAATTTGATGGACACACACAAACCGCTGAAGTCAAGAAAAGTCTTGAAAAGTAGGGTCAGTCTTTCCATCTGGATGTAATATAACTCAATGGAATGATAACAAAATGTGGGTTTGGGTTTGTACTTTTGTGTATTTTATGTGATATTTCACTGCCCTATGGGGACTCTTCTGTTAGTTTATTAAGAAATATCCAATGTTGACATTCAATTCACTATTTCAAAAAACATCTTACTAACAGTTTGCTTCTTGCAAATAGAAATATGCTTCTTTTGGCAATTTGGGTTTTAGTCACTGACAGAAGTTAAATGGCACACAGCACCAGAATTTGGAAACCCCAGAAAGACAAAACAATTATTTTGATACTCATATTTAAATAGCCACAACTTATGTGCCTAATTAAACACCACCTTAATTTCTAAGAAGTTGGTCTATGTATATGGTAGACCAGCACTATTAACAAGGAATTCCTCTTCTGAACACACACACACACACACACACATACACACACACACACACACACACACACACAGAGGGGAAAGAGAAATGGTAGTACTTTCTTCTGTGACAGGTACTGTTCTGCACTTTTCATGCATTATCTCACAATGACCCTATGTTTACGCATGCAGCAGGATTTATGATTTGTGTACTCGATTCCAAAATTCACAAGTAAATTGAAAAATCTACATAATTTACTCTGAACAGCAGCAAATGGAATGTCAGTTGCCATTTTTGTAAGAATCATTGTTCAGACCCTGCAGTTTATCTCAGGATCCAGCTTAAGAACCTGAAAGGCAGTACTTTAAGAGAAATATCCCAAGAAACCCAAAACACCAATCAGAAAGAATATATGCATCCCTATGTTCATAGCAGCACAACTTATGATAGCTAAGATCTGGAAACAGCCCAAGTGCCCATCAGCAGATAAGTGGATAAAAAAGCTGTGGTACATTTACACAATGGAACACTATGTGGCAGTAAAAAAGAAGGAACTCTTACCATTTGCAACAGCATGGATGGGCCTGGAGAGCATTATGCTAAACGAAATAAGCCAGTCAGAGAAAGAGAAGTATCACATGATCTCACTCATATGTGGAACCTAACGAACAAAATAAACTGTTGAACAAAATAGATCCAGAGACATAGAGCCATGGAACAGATTGACAAATGTCAGAGGGAAGACGGGGATGGGCGTGGGTGGGTGGGGAGAGATTAACCAGGGAATTTATATGCATATGTGAATAGCCCATGGACACAGACAGTGTGGTGAAGGCTTGGGAGGGGCGGATGAGAGGTGGAGGGGAAAAAACCAAAGGGGATATCTGTAATACTTTCAACAATAAAGATATATTAAAAAAAAAAAAGATGAACAAGGCTTTGATGTGTATGATGACTGGTAACTTAATCCTCAATGGACTTCTCAGTGGGTGGAAGCTCATTGTGCCAGAGTGGGAGCTTATTACATTTCAGATCCCAGGACCCTCCCCTCACCTGATAGACCTGCTGAATCAATCTGTGTTGGTAATAAGTGTCCAGGTCACTGTCATACACACAAGAGTTTGAGAACCACTAATCTAAGTCAAAGAGAGAGGGAACACAGCTAAAGTCAGATTGATACATATGTTTGACAAGTAAACCAATCCATGTGTGAAGATTCTTCTGAAAGCAGTAATTTTCAAACAGGTTGTGTGGAACCATGTGGATTTGCAGATGTATTTTTCTGGGAGAGTACCAAATATTTGATGAAAATTTTAATTAAAATATTTTTAAGTACTTAAAATGTATTAAAGTTATCAGGAATAATTAAATGGTTATTTAATTATTTTGATTAAACATCAACCACTGTAGCACTACTTGTGAGGTTAGGAATAGAGTGACTTATGCTATTTCTGGCCTTGTATTTGAACTTCTCATGTTTGTGTCCCTGACTAGAAAAATTCTAATACTGTAGGTCTCTGAGTGTCTGCCCATATGAAATTAACCCAGTGGGTACATTACTACAGTTCTGTGTCACTCACTCAATTGAATGCCAGGTAAATTCAAGCTCATTTGTACAACACATGCTCTTACATGACAATATAAATAAATGACTGAATATTCATTGTATATCAGAGACAAGGGTTGTCCATTAGAAGCATAATATAAGCCACATATGTAATTTTAAATTTTCTAGTAGCCAATATATAAAAAGAAAAAAGAACCAGGAAAAACAAAAAAACTAAAACAAAAAAGGGAAAAAAGCACAGTGAAGTTAATTTATTAATATATTACATTTAACCCATGACATCTCAAATATTATAATTTCAGCATTAAACTAATAATGTAATATTTTTGGTTTTGTACTAACACTTCATATTTTACACTCAAAGCAAATTTTAATTTGGAATAGCTACATTTCAGGTATTCAACAGCCACATGTGGATGGCATAATCCTATAAAATAAAAGGCTATTATGCAAATTGTCCCCTTGGGAGTTTGACCGACCGGGAGTTCAACCGGGCCTCTAGTTTAAAATAATACAGAGCTCTGTAATGAGTATATTTTCACAAAAGTGTTTTATTAGTTGGAATTTTTTTTTGCAACTGGCATTATTGGATCAAAGAATAGTATCATTTAATTTTTTTCTTAATATTTACTGTCAAAAAATTTCCAGAAAATTTGTTCTACTATCAACCATAATTGAATGAGGTTGCTTATGCACCTCTGTAGCATTAATCGTTATTATATTAAAAATATTTGTTAATTTGATGGTTAAAATTTATTTATTGCTTTCATTTTTATTAGATTTCTTTGATTTCAAGTGAAGTTTAATATATTTTTATATACATTAATTCTTCAAATTTCCTTCATTGTATATTTCTAATCATGTTATTTTTCTACTGTATGGTTAGTAATATTAGTTGATTCCCATTGGTTTTTTTATTATTAAGGTTATTAATTTGTTGTCATATTTTGTGAATATTTTATCATTGTCACTTCTGTTTTAATCTTACAAAATTTCTATACATAAATTCTATATTTTTATGCTGTCAAATTTGACATTTGTTCCTTTCTCCATGACTTATACCTAGAAATTCCTTCCCTCTCCTAAGACCATGACAAATATACAATAACATTTTCTTCTACTTTATATGATTTTTAATACAATAAACTATTAATCTACTTTTGTTTGGTGTTCTATTTGAGCTTGTTATAATTTACACTTTTTTCTTAATAGTCAGTTTTCCCTATAGCATTTATTGAATGATCTATCACTTTTTCATTGCTTATCATATATTATTTCATCTATAATAAAGTCATGTAGCTTCAATTTCATATACTTTTAAATAGTCTACCAAATATGACATTATACAAATATTTCCAGATATCTTACATATTATTTTTCATTATTTGACTCATTTTTAAATATAGTAATATTGTGCAGCTCCTCCTGGACAGGTCACGCATCTGCTTGGTGTCTCCCATGCCTGGTGCAGAGTCTGACATATAGTAGGCACTCAGCACATAGCTGTGGAATTGCATAACCTTCTTTATGAGAATTGTTCTATTTTGTGCAATAAAAGAAGGAACTCAAAGCAGACTACATAGACTGTTTCCTATTTTAGTTTCTTTACTTTCTTTAAAAAAATAAAACACTAATAGTCCTGGCCAGTTTTGCTCAGTGGATAGAGCGTCAGCCCACAGACTAAAGGGTCTCAGGTTTGATTCTGGTCAAGGGCAAGCACTTCAGTTACAGGCTCAATCCCTGGCCTGAGCTGGGGCATGTGCAAGAGGCAACCAATTGATGTGTCTCTCTCACATTGATGTTTCCCTCTCTCTGTCTCTCCCCTTTCCTTCCACTCTCTCTAAAAATCAATGGGGAAAAATATCCTCAGGTGAGGATTAACAAAAACTAAGAAACAAAACAAAACAAAACCACTAATAAAACAGGATTGATATCTCTTAAAAGTTCTAGTAAAGCAAAGAACTTTTCCAGAAGGTGGTTGCATCCCTTTATTAAAAGTATCTGTGTCATAGCCACTGGCAGAGACCCAAAAACCCTGAAGTGGTTGGCTCTGGGAAACCACAGAGATAGAACACAGCCAAATTCTGAATGGAACAACGTGTAAAATCATACCACATCTTAATTTGATGACCAACAGAGAAGATCTTTCTGCCTCATCAAATCTTATAAAGCAAGGTGATTTATGATGTCCTTGTGAGCTTAGTAGGTAACAGTGAAATATATAATAACGCTATTTCATAGACTTGACATAGACTCTGCTTGTTAAGATATGTTGTAATTAATTTTTCCTACTTTCGTTTTCTCTCTCTGTGATTGGTTTCACATTCAGTGCTTTATTAGATAGCTATCTGTTGTGAAACATTCCTAAAACAGAAAAAGAAATCCCTTGGCAATATTATTTTAGTGAATATTCACAGTAATGAAGTTACATATCTCAAAGGATGAAAAATGCCATATAAGTCTTCTCCCGTATGATAAAGAATCACTGAGAGTCAAATCTAGATGATCTACACAGTGGGGTGGTAGAGGGCATATCAAATCACTAGTGAACTCTGACTGATTTTTGTATTGGAATAGTTCCTGTACTTACATATGAATAAGAGAGTGACTTATCCCCTTGGGAATTCACAGTATATCAAACCAAATTAGGAAGCCAGGCAGCTGTGACCTGGTTTTGTAAGAGCCAAGAAAGCTATAGAGTTTCACTATTGAACCTTGAAACTCAAAATGATTCCCTGGTTCCCATGCCATTCAGGACTCAGAATTACCTTACTGATTCATATAAAACACCACTTTGGGCTTGTGTTTTCTCTTAACTTTTCCAGAGTTGACTTCTAATTTGAGAGATCTTGGGAGTGAGTGGCATGTTGCAAAAGAGAAAACAGAACGAACAATGCTAATTAGTAAAAAGTTGGATTCAAGACTTAACTTATAGAAACTCGAGTAAAAATAACCATCATGAAGTGAATTATAAGGCTAATGCTTATTTCATGGATGTTGAGTGGTAGGAGGGAGAAAGCTGAATATTGGCTATGCTCAGTCTGATTCAGTAAATGCTATTTTCATTGCTCTGGGGATGCTTTTAGAAGTGGTAGGAGAGGGAACAGGAATTGAAAATAGAGGTTGTGAAAGGTATATAAGGAGGATTTGAAGCTTTATATTATTATGACTATTTTGTAGCAGAAAGGGCTATGGAAGACAGGTTAGAAAGAGAGTCTGGTTGTTGTTACTCGGGGTTTGATAATATTCCTCCAAATTCTGAAACCCTCACAAAGTACAAGTAAGTATGGCTTTGGAATCTAGTGTAACATTTTCTGAAGGTGTTAGAATAAAATCGTGAGCTATATTTTATTTATTTGTCTTCATTGGCATACGGCCTTGATTTTTGAAGAGAATAAAAATCCCTTTCTACAAACAAGAATTAGTTTAGTAGTTTTCTTTGAAAACATAAAAACCCTCAGAGTGCCCAGATGATGGGAAGCATTCTGCTATGAAGATTATAATGTAAGGGAATATATAATAATGAAAACAGCTGAATAATCAGGGAATTTTTTTGTGTTCATTTCTGTAAAAACTCTGGTATAATTTTTATTCCTAGTTTGGTGGCAAGCAATATGTTCTCTTGGCTTTCATTCAGGGGTAGAGCTTGCAAAACTGTCTCTTGGGTTCTTTCATTGTTATTGTTGCCACTGAAGGAGCTTTCGCCACCACTATGTCACCTGACCAGCCTCCTGAACACATCCATTCATCTAAGAAAAGCACTAATTCCAAGATAACCTTTGCCATCTGGATTCTACCACAGAGGGTTAGGATGGGGATTGAAATAGGAGACAAGTGGTGGTTAGTTGGGATTAGCTTATTTTCCAAGAAACTCCATTTATTTACTTATGTTGTACTCAAAGAGGAATGTAACTAAATCCAAATATAGTCCTCAGCACTCACTGATTTTCATAGGTGGTCCTCGTTGGCATTTGACCATTCCCCAGCAGTTCCTGCTGTTACTCTTTAAACAAAGGTTGAAAATGAATAAGGAGTTTTGCTGGCTCCTCTCAAGAGAAAAAGAATTCACCAGTGGCAACTACCAGCACCACATTGTTTATCAGAACATAAAGTTCGGTAGAAATCCCACAGTGACATCATCCCCCAGCACTTGCTGATGAGGCTGGAGACATTTCCAAGACATTTTTAACTGGATTGGATACTCTTTGCAGGAAATGGTCAACCAGCTCTCACTTCAAAGATCCTTCCGTTACTAGGTTGTGTTTAGCTCTTAAAAGAAGTAGAAAGTAACCTAAATCACAGACTCAGGGTAAATCAGTACTTAAAAGGATTCCGAGAGAAATTCATGTGCTGTGATTATTTTTCTATGGGTAGATAAGTTAACTATAATTACTGATGTTTAGGTAAATCTCCTTCTGAAACATGGTTAGACTGATGAAGCCTTGCTATGGGAATTTTTGAAAAGTTTGAGGAGTCTATTATATGGCTAACACAAAAATAGTCCTAGACAGACTGACTAGTCCTTCAGGAGGTCAAGTTACAAATGGTTTGAAAAAAAAATTATCCACATTGCTAGAAGAGATTGATTATGTGTATCTGGGAGTTAAAATGGTATCAAAGAAATAACTTCCTAAAATATTGAGATAAAAATGTAGAATACATTTATTTAGGAAAAGGAGCATGGAGGGGAATTGACATTCCATATGCCAGCCAAGCTGCTATACCTTTTCCCTGTTTCCCATCTATTACAATGAGCATTTCTGTATTCTGATTGTACACAATTTTATAGGGGACTAAGCAGACACAGCCATGTTTTCTATTAGTAGAAAGACATCATAATTTTGAACCCTGTTTTGTCAATGAAATTTTGGAATGACACTAAAAATATCCTTATGAAATTATTATTTAATTTAAGCAGTTGACCAAGCTAAAGTTAGTACAGATTCACCATCAGCATATAAAAAAGCTGAATGTTTTAATGTTACGAGGAAAACTGAGATAGAAATACAGCCTTTTAGAATTAGAAGACCTATATCTAAATTTGGTTTCCTTATTATAATATGGGGATAACAATATTTACTTTAAAGATTTGTTGTGAAGACTAAATGAGCTAACTGATTTTAAAGATCTTTGTAAAAAGTAGTAATGATGATGATGATGATGATAACAGATAAGGTTTACTGAGCGCTTACAGTGTGCCAGACACTATTCTGACCTGTATGAACTCCTCTAATTTTCACAACTCTCTTGTGAAGCAAGTACTATCCTTATAATCATTTAACATATAACGTAAGTCATGGAATTGAATAA
Organism: Cnephaeus nilssonii; assembly: GCF_951640355.1. Lineage (NCBI taxonomy): Eukaryota > Metazoa > Chordata > Mammalia > Chiroptera > Vespertilionidae > Cnephaeus > Cnephaeus nilssonii. The sequence continues at coordinate 23,932,313 of NC_137080.1, read as the reverse complement.
TTTACTCAAGGTCATTTAGCTATTAAGTGGCAGAGTGTGAATTTAAATTGGGTCTTCTGTTTCTGGAGTTACTTCCACTGTAGAGTGCATATTGAACTATTAGGAAAAACAAAATACAGTGTGTTTTGCCTAAAGACTGCCTATGTAATATGTGCTACTATCAAATTGAGAAAAAACACACACTATCAATTGTTGAAGGAGGTGATAGAGCAATTTAGGGTAAGAACTTGACTACTTAAGTGTATAAATTACATAGGTTTTAATAACATTTTATTATGTGGCTGTATCTTAGATTTTTTTTTTCTTAGTAAGATTCAGAAAGTCACAATAAACCAGAGAGTGACGGGCATAGCATCTGGAAGATGAATCCTTAGATGATCTTCCTAAAAGGCTCCTTGTCAAGTCAAAATGCACAAAGTGTTCATTATCTGTTGCCCTTAATTTTCAATTGAAACTGAAGTAAGAGACTTTCAAAAAGGAGGCGTTCAGTAGCACAAGTGGAAAGATTGGCTCGGTTTGTTAGCCTCTCATATTATAGCCAGAGGAGTTCTTTTGTTTTGAGAAGTTTTATTTTTATTTGTGATTCTTTCCACAAGCTGAACACACATTTACCCTGGAGAATGACTCGCATATGCAGTTGACCTGAAAAAATGATATGATATCTTGATGCTTTCATACATCACCCTATTAGGAATAATAATTTGTGGAGTCCTTTAAATTAGCACACAAGGAGGTTAGCTTTAAAAAGTTCCCATAATTCTCTGCCTATAGATTCCTCTAGTATTATGTTCCTAAAGTGTTAACTAAATTTTTATTGGTAGTTCATCTCATGATAAAATTGCGTAACATGTAATGCACCTAAAGAGGTAATATCATAGTGCAAAAATTAAAATTTAAAAGCTATCAAGACTACATTATAAAATTTTCAAAAGCCTCCTAATATTTAAATAAAAAAGGGGGGAATAGTAGAAGAATATCATGTAAGGAAAAATACCCTGTAAGTAAATTACATTTAGAAAATTTGTATTTTAGAAAATTAATTGTAAGGCTAAAAGCAAGACACCCATGAAAAACACACATGGTGTCAAAACAAGCCAGAGGAAAATCATTTGGGCAAAAAATGAAAAAGGATCCCAAGTCAATTTTATAGAAAATATCCCTTTATTAACTTTTGGTCGAGAATATGTTTGTATATTTTCAGAAAACAACTCCGAGACCATGTGGATTCCGGCAACAGAGAGGAATCGATAGGACTACTCCAGCCATGAAGACAGAAGGGAAGCAGTCCAGAGATGGAAGACGCTTACGTCGCCTTGCCATACTAGCAGTTAGCAGCTGTGCGTCACTGCAGGTTGCCCAGGACCAAACCAGAGAGGGTCGGACCTGCATTACCACCAATTTGTCCACCATCCAGAACTGAAATATCATTGTTGACATGTACACATAAGGAACTGTTTGACATTGAAATTGGGTCTCAAAAGAACTGTTGGCCCAGAAAGAAACTCACTACTGACTGATTCATTTGCCTTTCAGCATAACCATTATTGCTTGTCTCATTTTCGGTTCTTATAAGTGTATTTCTAGTAGCACATGATCTCACTCATCTAGGGGAAATGATAAGCAACATAGACTGATGAACAAGAACAGACCCAGAAACAAGGAGGCATGGATCAGACTGTCGGGCCTGAGGGAGGGTAGGGGAGGGTGGGGATAAAGGGGAGAGATCAACCAAAGGACTTGTGTGCATGCATATGAGCCTAACCAGTGGTTAAGGACAACAGGGGGTTGGGGGCATGTGTAGGGAGGGGTGTGGGATGGGAATGGGAGGATGAGGACAAATATGTGATACCTTAATCAATAAAGAAATTTAAAATAAATAAATAAATAAATAAATAAATAAATAAATAAATAAATACCAGCTTGGCCACTTTAAAAAAAATAAATAAAATAAAAAGTTCCCATAAGATCATAGTGGAAATAAACACAATGCAAAACGATCCCCATGTTTAAACATACCAGCAGACTTATAGAAATAATCTGATTCAGAACATTTCATTCATTATAAAATATTAGAGGCTTTATTTCAAACGTGATAGGAATCGGTACTCACTCTCTGCCCAATCAGAAATGGAATCCCTAAATATCACAGATATTGTGCTTCTACCTTATACGAACACCTTTGTGGCATCTCGATAAATCATATACAGGAATTGTCTTTGATTAAAAAAAAAGTAAACTTGCTTTAAATAAAATTGAAATTTTAAATATTCTTCAAAGCTCCCCTATAAAATACATCTGAACATAGAATTGTATCTTAGAGAAATATAAGACTTTAGTAGAACCTATGTTGTCCTTTTGCAGATACTTTTATTTTGCTTCACAGCAGCACATACATTAGTAGCAGTAATGAAACAAAACTAGAATTCTGGCTTCAGAGATGATAACAAATGTGAAAGATGAAGAAATTGTCTGAGGTTTAAGGCTTAATATACTTTCATAATCTTCAAAAATGATATGGGTAGTTTTTATTCCCAGCCACAGTAGTAACAGGTAATGATGAGCTCATCCAGCCATAAACAATTGAAAAATGGCAAAATATTTGACGCAACTGCTTTCAGATATTGGAAGACAGCACAGAATTGTGGACTCTAAGAGAGAGAGAGAAATCACATGATAAGAGCTCTCTGATTATCCCAGTACTCTGTCTAGGCAAAGAGAGAGGAAACCAAAGTAGTGCACAATGGTGTTGCTGAGCTAAGGAGGCAGATGCTCAAGTTTGAGTCAGATGGAGTGGCTAGAACTTTGGAACAGGCTCCTAGAGAGAAGAGAACTGGAAACTGCCAAGATAAGAAACTACAGAAATTTGCATAAAGATCCCTTTAAGACTTTGGCCAAATACTAACCTGTTTATGCCCAGGGCAAGACTCTATGAGGTACAGCAGAGTGGAGCAACTAGGAAGCTGGGAGTGGGATGAAGAAGCCAGAGGGCATAGAGCTGGGGTCCTTGGAGTTCTGACCAGCCAGAGTGGAGAGGCCTCACTGACATGCTGGCCATGTAACATAGATCTGAAAATCACCAACACACTTTAGGAGGAAGCCACTCTTCTCCTAGAGTGGGAACTACCCCAAACCTGCCCTAACAAATCTTAATAACAAGCCTTGAAAGAGTCAACTGGTCCATAAGTAAATTAGTTTCTTGCCAGACAGAACAAAATTTAATAATTGTTAAAAGAAGACAATAAAATCCTGACTCTCGGATTCACAATATCCAGCATACCAAAAAATTTTACTGTATGTGCAAAGGAGTAGAAAAATTTAACCTGCAACCAGAGAAAAAGTCAATAGTGGCAGACCTGAAATGACAACACGTTGGAATTAGCAGACAAGCTAATATCCTGGCACCACCTCTTTCGTATACCTAAATTTTACTTAGCCTTGGATCAGTAGTTTTATGCACTTAAATAAACAGTAAGTTTTTTGTATGCAGGGGCCAAAATGTCTCAAGCAAAGAGAAGACAATCTATTTCCAGTAGCCTGTTCAACACAAACCATTAAGAGCCCAGAGTTAAACCTCTGCAGCATAACAGTTTACCATGTTTAAAGAAGAAGAAGAAGAAGAAGAAGAAGAAGAAGAAGAAGAAGAAGAAGAAGAAGAAGAAGAAGAAGAAGAAGAAGAAGAAGAAGAAAAGAAAGAAAGAAAGAAAGAAAGAAAAGAAAAGAAAAGAAAAGAAAAGAAAAGAAAAGAAAAGAAAAGAAAAGAATAAAATAGTTGTTAACACATTTAAGGATTCAAAAAAAAAAGATCAATGTAATGAATAAACAGATGACAAATCTCAATGGTAAACTAGGATTTATCAACAACAACCAAATGAAACATTTAGAAATGAAAAACACAATATCCAAAATTAAAGATTCATTGGGTGGGGCTTAACAACAGATTTGACACAGAAGAAAAAAATAAGTGCCATTGAAAACTGAAGAATAAAAACTATATAAAAGTGAAGCACAAAAAAGGAAAAGGTTAAAAAAATCCTTGCAGACTTTTGTAAAAATTTACAAGTTAATTCTAAGATGTATATAAAATTGCCAAAACCTAGAATAGTCAAAACAAAGAATGATGTTGGAGCATTATTTGATTTTAAGATTTACTGTAAAGCTGCAATGATCATGAGAGTACAGTATTACTATACCATACACACACAAAAATAATTTATGTGTCTTAGACTTAAATGTAAAAGTGAAAACTACAAAGTTTCTGGAAGAGAACATAGAGTACTTTTGCAACCTTGGGGTAGGCAAAGATTTCTTACATAAAATAGAGATATAATTAAAAATAAATAAATTAGATAAATTAGACTTCATCAAATTAAAGCATTAATATAATAATTAAAATTTATTTTAAATTAAATATATTACAAATACAATTTGAATAATATATATATATATATATAATCCCCCCCAAAAGGGCAATAGCCTTGAGCAGACACTTCACAAAGGAAGATATGCAAATGGGAAATAATCACATGATTAGTCATCAGGGAAATGCCATATCACCACATGAGATATCATCACAATGAGATATCACCATACACATATTAGAATGGCTAAACTTAAAAAACAAAACTGAAAAAAACATTGGCAGGGATGTGAAACAACTGGAACTCACATTTTGTGAGTGGAAATACAAAATGGGAAAGCCACTTTGGAAAATAGCTTGGCAACTTCTTATAAAGGTAATCATATACCTACTCTGTGACCCAACAATTACATTCCTAGCTATTCACTGAAGTGAAATAAAAACATGTCTTCACAAAAATACACGAAAAAAAATATTTACAGGAGCTTTATTCATAGCAGAAAAAACTGGGAACCACTAAAAAGTCTATGGACGGGCGAATGAATAAACAAACTGTGGTTTATCCATACAGTGGACTAATGCTCATCAATAAAGGGATTGCCCAACAGATTCATGCTCCACTTGGATGACATTCAAAACACTTCAGGCTGGGTGAAAGAAGCTAGCCCTAAAAAAGTACATTTTGTGTAATTTCATGTATATAAAGTTCTACAATAGGCAAAAGTAACCAATGGTGGGGAAAAAATCGTAACAGTGGTTATTTGTGGTGGGAATTGATTGACTGGACAGGGGGACAGGGGAATTTCTGGGAGATTGGCAATAGTCTATATCTTGATTTTACTCTAATAAGTAAGATCATTGTACTATATACAAATTATATCAGAATAAGAGATCTATTAGTGGCATTTCCAGGGAAATTAAATCCATAATGAGACATCTACTAGACACACCTAAAACAAAAAGACTGATGATACTAAAGTTTTGGCAAGTATGTGGAGCACCAAGAACTCTCAGATGTTGCTAACAGTAATGCAAAGTGTTATAGGGACTTTGGAAAAACAGTTTGGGAGTTTATTACAGAGGTAAACATACATGCACTGTATGACCACTCCTAGGTATTTATCCAAGAGAAATGAAAACACACATCCACACCAAAACCTATTCACTGTTTATAGCAGCTTTCTTCCTAGCAGACAAAATCGCAAATGTCTATGAACTTGGTAATAGACAGCTAAATTTTGGGATACCCATACATTGGAATAATAATCAGTAACAAAAAGGAGAAAATGATGCCTGGCCGGTGTGGCTCAGTTGTTGAGCATTGACCTATGAACCAGGCAATATCATGGTTCGATTTCCGGTTAGGGCACATGCCCAGGTTATGGGCTCAATCCCCAGAAGGAAGCATGCAGGAGGCAGCTGATCAATGATTCTCTTTCATCATTGATGGTTCTATCTCTCTCTCCCTCTCCCTTCCTCTCTGAAATAAAGAAAAATATTTTTTTATAAAGAGCAAATGCTGATGTCTGCAACAAGAGAGATGAATCTTAAAAGCATTATACAGAGTGAAAGAAGCCAGTCCAAAAAGCTACCTGCTGCATGATTCCGTGTCTCAGGAAGCATGTCGCTGGGGCCAGGGGCTTCAAGTGGGGAATGGGATTGACAACTAAGGAGCACAGGGAGTTTTTTGGAGAGATGGAAATGTTCTATAGTATTCTGGTTGTGTTCTAATACGCAGCTGTATACATTTTTCAAATTCCAATGAATTTCAAAGCATAAATTTTAGGTTATGTAAATTATACCTTAATAAAAGGTAAATAATTCAAATAGCCAACATTAGTTTTTCCTTTTGAAGTGTCACAGCAACACTGCTTAGAATGTGCAACTGTGGAAAGTTGAGGTATGAGAAGAAGTGAAATGGTTTAAACTCATAGGCAATAAGAGAATCAAATAAACCCTCTGACCTCAACCTCCTGCCCCCCAGGCCAGTAAAGTCCTTTACTAATACAATAGGATGACCCCCAAAAATGTATACACACACTTCGAATAATTATAAAGGCAGTGTTTATTAAAATACATTTCTTTTTCAAAATTGAGCTATCAGTTGTTACAGTGTGTATACATTTTTGGAGGACACCCTGTATATTCCACTCAATTCTACATTCCTGGAAAACCTTCTTTACATCAATCGCTGGGCCGGTGATGGTGGGTTACAGAGAAAAGAAAGTGACACCGTCATTGCTGTCCAGGAATTTCGAGTCATGGGGAGCTGACAAGCTTGTTACTCACATAATGAGAATAGTATCATGAAATAAACTTGGATATCTGTTTTCATGCCTTAAATAGTAGCAGTAAATTATATTATATGTAAACAATATATATTCTCTCAAGGAACATTTTAAAAAAAACAACAAACTATATTAGAGATGATAACACAAAGTAGGCTTTTACTAAAGCAAATGTAATTGCTTATAATTTTAAGGACTAGTTGTCTGGCAATCCTTCCTGGTACATGTCAAATGAGAAAGGAAACATTTTTGTTTCATTTTTAACTCCTAAGAACTCTTCTTGAATCAAGACACTTACTAGAAGGTGGAACAGGAGTTCAGGAAGAGAGGTTATTTCAGATGGAGACTGCCAGGAGGCACGTCTTATGAAGTAGAGTGGCTGCAGTAGAAGTTGGGTATCAGAGATAAAACATATGGTTCCAGTCAAGCTACATTTTCATACCAACATGACTGAAAAATAAATGAGGGGCGCAAAAGACCCAACAGGGCCAGTAGTCCTGAGCGAGTGTGTGAGCTGGCAGCTCAGGGCTGGGCAGCGTGGTGGTGAGTAGTGGTGTGAGCCCTGGACTGGAATGGCTTGAGTTTGAGTCCAGACACTTAGCAGCTGAGTGACTTTGGGTAAATTACCAGTCATCAGGGAGATTAAATTTTCTTTTTTAATCCTGACTATATGGAGAGAAAAATCAACTTAACTCATGGTATTGTTTTGCAGTTTTAAAAGATAATTAATAATGTAGGCTCCTTATTATATAGTTCCTGGCACACAGAAAGTATTCAATAAATGTTTGTCATTATTATTAATGCAAAGACAAAGATATTTATAGTCAGAAGGTACGGATTCAAGTGTAGGGTGAACAACAGTCCTGGTTTGCCTAAGACATTCCTGCTTCTAGCCCTCAAGGGAGTGTGTGCTGGGAAACCCCAGTCCTGGGAAAACTGGGCCATGGTTCTGTCCCCACCAACATCTAACTGTGATCTTGGACAAGTTTCTTAAATTTGGGCCTCAATTCTTTATCTGTAAAATGGTAATGATAAGAATGGATTTCTATGACGATAAAATAAAACAATGCCTGAGAAGAGATCTTTGTAAACTAAAGATGTTAATTATTGTTACCAATAGCATATTTGTGACTGTTCTCCTAGAGACCCATGATCTTTTTTTTCTTTTAGCTTTTGCTCATTTTACTTTTCTTTTCTAGAATGCCCTTCTACTTTCCCTTCTATTCTCTGCCTGTTCTCTCAGGTTTTTTTCCCCCCCACTTATATTCTTTCTCTAACCCAAGTTGCACACAAATAGAACATTTAGAAATACTAGAGATCCTTCCAGTGATGTTATAATTCTGTTATAACAGCTCTTCCCTTTCATCAATTACAGTTTTACTTGTTAGCGGGAGTGTGTATATATGGGGTGGGAAGTGGGGTTATGCTGTGAACATATGAACACTATTCTATCATTCACTTTTGAAAGGAAATACTATAATCTAGGATCCCGACTTCTTTTTCAAATATTCCCAGGTTTGCCTTTGGCCTATAAGTCCAAGAGCCGCTTGTACCAGTGCCATCCAATATAAATATTATGTAAATTACAAATGCAAGCCCATATACTAAATTTTAAAATTTCTAGTAGCTGAATGTTTGTCGTCATCTACAAATTATCATTTCAACATATAATTGATACAAAATTATTTATGAACTATTTTACTTAAAAAAACACACACTTCTTGATATGCATGACCTATGGTGGACAAGGCCATCCAATCAGCCACTGAAGAAAATTCAGGGCACAGGCTGGGTTTGCTTATATTTTTCCCTGAACAGCTGTGGGTATGGAGATTTAATGGGCCACCTAGAATTTTCCTGCCACAGTTAATTACTCATAGGGACAGCTTATGACTTAATTAGGGTTTTCCAGCCTTCTTGCAAATAAAGAGCATGTTTAATGAGATGTTCACTGTAATTACTGAATCCTTTTTCATAGTCAAATGTTTTCACTTTTTCCTTTTATTCTAACATTTCAAATAGTTTCCTACCATGAAAGATTTATATATACAGGCTAGAGCTTGTGTTATCAACTATATAATTACTATTATAAAATTATATAATAACCTATTGATTAATAACCAATATTAACTCTTTCTTGGTCATGCCTCTGATACCAGGATGTAGGTTAATTATACAAAGTAAAGCTCTGATATGTTTTAAGAGTATGAGGTCATGTTTAGAGAAATGTGTTCATGTCATGAAATAGTATCCTTGGTTGTGTGGAAGTCATATAATTAAATCAAGTTTAAACATCCAGTTAGTGAGTATTCAGTTGTATCCATAGGTGGTGCATACATTTCTAAAGTAGTAACTATTGTCTTGGTTTATGGAGGAGAGGGACCCATGGATGCCAAGATTGTCCCAACATCATCTCAACACAGGATAATGGCAGATGAGAAGCTGGATCCCTGATAGATGTTGTATTAGGTCCTCCTTGGGGGTTTATGCCTCATATCCTCCCTGATGAACTCATCTGTAGTCACAGTTTGACTGTATGTTACTAATTTTTATGCATCAAACTCAGGCACCATTCCTAAATCTCAAACTCATATTTTTAATGGCCATCTTGCATATCTTTACCTGTTCCCACAGACACCTCAAGCACAATATGCCAGTCAGGGATTTGGGTGATGGAGTGCTAGGTCTGGGCTATTAGCCTAGAACCACTCCGAAGATCACATCTACTAGTACATGTTCACTGAGGATCCCAATGCTGCAGGTGCTAAGCTTTAAATGCTGCACCTTGTAGTCTCGTCCCCACCAGTCCTGGGCTCTGTACCCTCCCTATCACTGGGCCCCTGCTGCCAAGACACTTTATTTTCCACAGCAACTCCAGAGAGCAGTTTTAAAAAAATCTAATCTATATAGATAAAATGAAAACTTAAATATAAAAAAATAATTGATATTATTGTGAAATGTCATACACATAGAATGTGTGCACAATTTAAGAAATGAAAATAGAGCCAGGCCAGCATGGCTCAGTGGTTGAGCATTGACCTATGAACCAGGAGGTCATGGTTCGATTCCCCATCAGGGCACATGCCCGGGTTGTGAGCTCAATCCCCAGTGTGGGGTGTGTAGGAGGCAGCCAATCAATGATTCTCTCTCATCATTGATATTTCTATCTCTCTCTCCTCCTCCCTCACTCTCTTACTCTTGGTAATAAAAAATATATTTAAAAAAAATAAAATAGAGCATTCATATACCCCTCACAGCACTATACTTTTGTTTCTTTCCACATTCACATCTCCTTCTATCCATCCACAGGAAATGCCCATTCTGAAATTTATGGTATAATTCTCTTCCTTTTGTCCCTCACCAGACTCAACCTACATAGGTACCCCCCAAACAATATTTTATTTCATGTTGCCTGGTTTTGAACTTTGTGAAAATGGAAACCAACAGGATACTTGTTCTTTCTTCTTTCAAACTTATATTTTAAGCCTCTACAATGTTGATAGATGGAACTGTGTATTATTCATTTTTACTGTAGTGTGGTAGTCTAATGCTACATTCATTCTTTCTGCTGTTGATAGACATTTGGATTGTGGCCAGGTTTTGTTTGTTTGTTTTTACTATTATGATAGGTTTATGAATATTTTTATACACAGATGTGTAAAAGTTTCTCCAGGTAATTATCTAGGAGTAAAATTGCTGGCATGTGAAATAGATGATGATTTAATATTTTCTAAGGAAGTTGGACCAATTTACACTCCTACAAGCTGTTGACAGTCTTTCTTGTTTCTACATGACAGTTGGTATTTGATTCTTAAAATTTTGCCAATTTGGTAAGTATAAAATAATGTCTCCTGGGAACTTAATTTTGCATGTCTTGAATTTCCAGTGAGACTGAACATTTTTCAAATGTTTGTGGGCCATTTTCTATTTCCTTTGCTGTGACATGCCTTTTCAATCTTTTTTCCATTTTCCCCTTATGGGGGGAGGGAGGGAATTAGTGTATTTTCATATTGAGACTCTCTCTCTGAGAAAATGATACATATATCTTTATGAAGATAATAGTGAGAACCTTCCAAAACTTTTTATTCAATAATTTTTATAATTTTCTGTATAAAAGTCTTGCACATCTTTTGTGAGACTATTTGGTGCTTTATATCCTTCCATGAAATTGCAAATATAAATTAAATTAAAATGACATTGTCTAATTACTTTTTCTAGGTGCATAAACATACAGTTGATTTTGTATGTTCATACTCTCTTATTAATTATAGTACTTCATGACTTTAGACCTGAGCATGGCAGAGTAGCTTGTATTGGATGAACCCTCCTTCTGATAACAAGCTGGGTAAAATCTAAACAAACAGCCAACTGAAGACGCTGTACAGCAACCAACCCAAACAGAAAATGCAAGGTGAATGATCCTTGGTGTCAGGGTGCCAGGGAAGAGGGCTCAGTAAAAAGGCACACTTTTATTGGCTTAAGGAACCAGGAACCGAAGTTCAGGGCTATAAGAAGAGCTAAAGATACAAAGGAACTCCAAAGAAGAAAATCCATAAAGAACCTTAAAATCTCTGCACACATTCCTCTTACATCACTGACTGACTCCCAAATCATGCATGTTTGGGAAGGTCTCCAAGAATCCTACAGAAAGCAGCAGAAAAGCAGGAGCTAAATTAGAATGGAGCCGAGATTTCAGCTGAACTTTCCTGGCATGGGGAGACAGAGTTTGCAGTTTTCCCAGTATGAGAAGGCTGCATCAGTTATTTTCCTCGTATTTTACCAAGTCATTCCAGAGCTTTGCATGGGCTGGGAAGAACAGGTGGGGTGAGCAATTAGGAGTCAACTGATGGTTTCACTTGGGTTACCCTACCAGCCATGCAACAATGCATGGGGGCTCAAGTGAAATCTCATTAACCACATTTCCAAAATGACATCCTGGAAAAAGCCTGGAGGATTAAAAAAAGAGTCCTTATTTCAATCTAAGTCAAAATAAGAAATGTAAGTATCATGCTACTGAAAATGCTTGTGTGTGAGGACACTGTATGTTCATACCATTTATTCCAGTATATACTTGCAGAGAAAATTATACATAATCTGAAACTTGACCTCTCTATTATTTTAAGTTGTAGAATAAAATCCAACAAAAATAGCAAACCCCTTATAATGTTTTATATATAATGTTTATTCTCAGTAGACAAGAGGAGTAAGCAGGAGCTGTAAGATTTGCTGTTGTGTGGGTTTTATTTCCAAGTTTGTAAAATTGTAGCCAAATAGATTTATAAGTAATTAAATAGGTAAAGATTTTGATTACTATTTTGTAATGAATTTTGAAAATTTCATTGATAAACTTTAAGATATCTTGAGTAAAAATTCCAGCTCTTTCTCTTACTATTCTATTCAAGAATTTCCCTAAAATGTATTTGTTGCAATCCTTTTACTGTCCCATTCCAGGCTTTATCCATAGAACCTTACTAAAATGTCATCTGAGTCTCCACCCCCGGCCTGCTTTGCCGAGTTCCCTAATTCATATCATCCTTCCCCCCCCCCCCAAAAAAAATATATTTTTATTGAAAGAGAGAGAGTTAAAAACTTAAATGATGAGAGAGAATCATTGATCGGCTGCCTCTTGCACGATCCCTAGTCAAGCCTGAAACCGAGGCATGTGCCCTGACCAGGAAACGAACCATGATTTCCTGGTTCATAGCTCAACCACTGAGCCACACCAATGGGGCAACTCATGCCATTCTGAGCACACTTTCTAAACAGACTGTTTCCAAGCAGCCTGAAAGGGAGGGTTGCACTTTGGAAACAACAGCAGCCAATTGAGAAAACAGGGTTGAAGAATTCTGAATGTATGGGATTCCTTATAAAAATCTAAACAGAGAGGAGGAGGAAAATTACAGGGCAACAGAAGTACAGAGGAGCCTTGCCTTCAGTCCTTGTTCTGCCACTCCTCGGACAATCCAGCAAAATGATGCCTGCTAACACCACTCCAAAAAGTGACCGGCGTGCATTCCAGCTGCTTACCACACAATCAGTCCTTTCTGTCCACGAAAAGGCCCGGGATTCATGCTGGCTTCTGCATAGTGCATTTAGCGTCATGTTGGCCCACTCCCCACGCCCTTGCACCCACACAGAGAAAGAAAGAGCAACATGGTAAGACTGGTTGTGCTCACTGACTTATAAAGGCATCCAGGCCCCGGGGCTTCCAAGCTGTTGTCTGGCATGTTCAAACTCAACTCTGGTGACATTTTGCACATCTGCAATATTTTTATAAACAAGAGTAATTCAAAAATAAATAAGAGAGGATTATGGTTTCTCTGGAAGAGGTGGCAATGTACAGTAAAAGGAGACAGTCTTGAATGTTGTAAGTGGTTAGTCACAGCTACTTAAAAAGGTTTTTCTTTTCTCACTCCTCTCCTGCTCTATGTACTTAGCAACTGCTAAAAAAAAGTATTCATTTCCCCAAAACTGCATATATACATAGACATACATGGGTGCATGTATCACATCATACGTTCGAGAATTCGATCAGTTTAAAAATTAGTATTTCTTTGCAGGAAAAAAAAAATCCAGGTATATTTACTAAATGGAATGTCTGACTTGGAGGGAAATCCTCAAATGTTTTAGTAGCACTTTGGTCAATTTTTCATTTTATTTCTTACACTTTAAAATCCACTCTTTATATTTGTTACATACATGAATATTACAGTGTAACCAGGGCTGGCTAATTTGCAGATCCTAGTGTAAAATGAAAATGCACAGCCCCTTGTTTATTAAGGAGCTTCAAGGATTAAGGATTTCAAGATAATGACAACAGAGCATTAAGCTGAGCATGTGCCCTTCGGAGCACAGGGCCCAGAGCATCTGCACAGGTACGATGCTCACGAACCAGCCCTGACCGTGACTCTCAGAGAGCTACAAGTTCTGTAACCCAGATTAACGAAGAGCAAGTAAATAATGCATCCACAGGAGATAAATTAACTCTGAGGTTAATGCACAGTAATGAGTCATATTTTCTGTGACACAGGATGGATAGGAACGGCCAGTCTCTGATCTTCCACGTAAACACAGATTCCCTCCCAGGAAAGACAGAGAGGTTAAAAAATGCATTAAAGCTATGATTAAAAGTAATACTGCGTCCCTACACATGTCAAAGTTTCTTTACATCACAGTATTTGATGTAGTATCATTAGGATATCATGTCTTGGTTGGGAAGGAAGTTATGGAGACCTTTCTGGATAAAAGCTGTTAGAAATGTTATCTCTTATCGGATTGTCCATTTAAATATGGAGAAAGTATGGACCGAGGTGACCTGATGTCTATAAGTGTTTCTGGGTTTTCAAGAACTTGTGGTGGCCTGGAAGCTGCTGAAATTTGCAAGAGCAAGTACATAAATGATGTGGGCAGATTTCGGGAGTGAGATTCACCGTGAGATCTGAGCTCTCAATATGAAGAATCAAGCGGAGCCACCAACAGGCGGGCAGCTGTCACCAGGGTAATAGATGGTGCTCCGGGGTCTTGAGAGCATTTGTTGCCATTTCCAGGTGGAGATATTTACTTATTCTGACTCACCACAAGATCAGGTGCTTGCTCCACTTTGCAATAATTTGGTCTTTGGCAAAGCAAATATTCTGGCCTTAAAAGTCTTGAAAAAGTCCAGTTTAAACATACAATTTCTTGCCCATTCCCTGTGGTATTTAAATATAAATAAGACATTTGGTGTGATGTGAACAAACTCTGAAGGGAGGACAATTTAAACCCAAACTGCCTCATTTACTTGGTACTATTTTTGAGGAGAAGTGTTCTATTCAAATAAAGAAGGGTATAATAAAATTACTTCCAATTTATATTATATTTTCATTTTGAAGAACTTAAAGTACTTTCTTAACTATTTCTAAAATATTCCACCTTTTTAATATTTATAGAATGGTCCTTCTGGGTTATCATATACAGGATGCCAGTTTTCATTTCTCAAAAAAATTGCATTTTCATTTAACATTGCTCTGTTAATTTAAAAATACCAGAGTTTATACATAAAACACTGTATTCACTTAAAATTGCTTTAAAATGGAATTTATATTTTGATTCTATTTTAGGTCAAATATACACTAATAATTAAATTATGTTTTTTTGTCCATGGACCCCTTTGGATCTAGATTTGCATGATGCCCTCTCAACACTTTTTGGTCATACAAACTACAGTGGAGTATAATAATATAAGTTCTCAAATGTAGACATTTCCCTGGGTTATCATCACCTCTAAAAATACTCTAAGACCTCCCCAAATATTGGGCGCACCTTTGTGTGTTCCCTATTCTAGCCAAGAAACTAAGCTCAGTATTTTGTTCACACGTGCTATGGGGCATTTTCTAGTAAAGAAAGTGCAGGTGGTGGAAATATACAGACTTGAGCTGGAATTCAAACCTTTACCAGCCCTGAGATCTGTGGCAAATGACAACCTCCCTAAAACTCAGTTTCATTATCAATAAAATGTCACGGATACAGCTTTGCTCATACTGCTTTTGCAAAGATTAAATAGATGTGGGTTGTTGAGTACAATGTCTGTTCCGGTGTGTAGGTGTAAAAAAATATGAATTCCCTCCCCTATTACTTTGTTTCTGCCTATTATTCCACATTACTTAGTAACAAACTATGCTCAGAATCTAGAATAGTTAGGTACCATTAGAGGCTTTTGAATGAAAAAATAAACCAATTATTGTCTAGATAACATAGTGGTTAGATTTTTGAAGCCAGACTGCCTGGTTTGGAATCCAAATGCCACTGGCTCAGCTGTGTGACCCTGGGAAAATTACTTTAATGTCTCTGATCTTGATTCCTAATCAGAACAACCAGGAGAATAACAGCAACTTTATAGGATTTCTGTGAACACTGAAATATTAAGTGCTACATGACTGTTACCTATTCTTCTTCTTATAATCATATTTAAATTAGGTAGAATACAATGATCAGATCTATTGGACTTTATCATGTAAAGCTGAGCTGAGAGAAAAACACACATATTTTCTTGCCAGGGAAGTTTTAAAAAATATTTCTGTGAATTAAGCCCATCAGCCCAAGATATGCAATGCCAATAGCAGGATTGAAAATCAAATTTAAGATCAAAGTAAGAATAATTAGGTATGTTTTCCATCTGATGATTATTTATCAGCCTTTTATGTTGAAATTAGGAGGAGGCCATTGTAAGAAAAATATCACTTAGAGAGTGCTCTGGAATCTTAAACATCCCATGGGTCACAGAACTGTGTCCTGTTTTACCTGATGTGTAAAAAGGAGATCGTGCTTTATTTTCCACATTCTGTCTATTGCTGACTCAGGACACAAAGAAGAACAAATTGTGTAACTTGAGTTGAGAGAAATCATTTTTGCAGTTGTTCTTTTAAAAAAGGAAAAAAGAAGAAAAAAAAAAAACAACCCTCACATAATGAGCCAAAACTGGCCTAGAGATCTGTGTGCTCTGCTTCCATTGACGTCACTTGGAAGTTGTGTGGGCAGAAATTGGCTGACTTCCTCCAGAATGTCTTTTGAAAACTGAACATACTGAAAAAAAAATGCACCCTTTTAATCTCAGACTACAGTAGGGAGAGGAGCATTTTAAGCAATTTTCCTGTTGACATTTAAACAAACACCTATAGGGCTCTAAGAGCCACATTCTCCAAATGAACCGTCTTAGTGTCTAATAAAGGGAATCGTGTCCTATCTAAAAAGGGAACTGCAGGGTGTTGCAGCCAAAGTGTCTTTTAGAGATGGTCTCCTTCAATTCCTCTATTTTTCAGATACTGAAACTCAGAGAGATTCAGAAATGTTCCCAAGGTCAGACAGGGTTCGAGACAGGATTAAAGCCCAGACAGTCTGCTTTCTAGTTCCTTGCTCATTTCAGGACAATTGGATGTGCAATAATCAATGTTTCTGCACACATATTCCTTATTATAGAAATCCCAAACACTGAAGCGACTGACTGTTCTAGAAAACTTGGGGTTTTGTGTAGTGCAGAGGTTACTGGCTGGGGAAATACAATAAACAGCCTGGTCTATTGGAATTCAGTGGATTGTGGAGAAAATTGAAGACTCACAAAATGCTGCTGTGTACAGCTGCTTCCTGGGTGTGCTGCTGGGTATCAATTTGGAGCTTAAGTCTTCAACCTGTGGCCTTCTCAGTTCCATGTGCCCTAGTCCCAGAGCTCAGAGAAGCTACCTCTTAGGGAAGAGGAGAGTTGCTCCAACTCCACCCAGTTTCTCACTCTTTTCAGATTTATTCTTCCAAAGATAGGGTCTCTACTCATTCACCCATTCTTTGAAAACTGTTTATTGAACATTTGCTATGAGCCAGACTATGAACTTTCAACTATTGAAAAGATTTTTATTTATTTCAAACTTTAAAGAATTACTTAATTAAAATGTATAATTACTATTTTTCCCCACCAAATGAAAGATCTTATATAAACCACAATTTCAGAGATCATTCCTCTGACATACATAGAATATACAGATTAAGTTTGCCTCTGAGTATGTATTATTACTTATTATGTAGCTAGCCTTGTAAATTTAAATTCATAGGATAAGCTGTGTATGAATGTAGATTTTTCCCATTTCTGCTTTGCCTCATTCTGTTATTTCCTAGAGAGAAGTGTTCTTCTTTAGAAGTAGGTCACCTCCTCTGTGACTGTCTGGCTTGAAGACCCTAGCAATGATTGTCACTTTAGTTTCTTTGATAAATGTCTGTGGTGGTCAATTTCCTAGCAGTCCTGTAAGTGAAAGTCCAAGGTCATAATTTTCCAACTCTAGCCATTGGTGTGGTATGAACTATGGCATCCAAAATTCTTTGAGAAAAAGACCTGGTAAAGCCTTTAGAAGGGCCAAGGGCATTCAGATTTATAGTGCCAGAGAACAGATATTGAGAACAGAAGGTATTGCATCAATGTAATATAAGTACTCCATTTGAATGCTACCCAGACACTGGAAATGGAGCTAAGAAAAAAATCTGCCACTATCATCGACAATGAAATAACTGTGAGAAAGTCAAAGGTCAATCAAATATCATATCAATTGGAAATATTGAGTATGGAAGGCCTTTCATGGAATAGAATCAGAAAAATATGAGAAGACAGAAAAAGTAAAAAAAATAAATCAGGACAAAAAACAAAGACAAGCTGAATTAAAATAACTGGGTGAATAGGAAGAATTGAAAGGAAACTGTAAGTGCAATAAAAATATCTGAATTCTCATTGGAAAGAATAAAGATCAGAATGAATACTGTAGAAAATGGAATCAGAGACAGGAAAAACATAAGAAACTCTTTTAAAATTTAACCTAAAAAACAACAACAGAGAATTAAGAACAAAGTTGGCAAATATATAGATATTGGAGGACAATATCATAAAAATCCAACCTAAAGTTGACCAATGTTCCTAAAGAAGAAATAAAAAGAGGAATGATGAAGATGTAGCTAAAAAGGTATTTTTGTCCTAAAAAGATCCCTTCAGATTGATGATGTTCACCCTGCCCTAAGAAATTAAATTTACAAAAATAAGATAAGCATTCATGCTAATGAACCACCTGGCAGAGGACTTTCCCTTCAGAGACAAAGAAGCATCAATCAGACCATCAAATCTCAGAGGGAAAGTAAAGAGGGGTAAGGGGAGAGATCAACCAAAGGACTTGTATGCATGCATATAAGCCTAACCAATGGACACAGACACCAGGGGGGTGAGGGCATGAGTGGGGGCGAGGGGGGGGAAGGGGAGATAAGGACACATAGGTAATACCTTAATCAATAAAGAAAACAAAAGAAAGTAAAAAAAAAAGATAAATAAAATAATTTTATAAAATTTAGGAGACATGAGGGAAACATTAGCTATAAAGGAACAATCTTAGACTGACCTTAGACAGCTGTGGGCAACATTAACTTCTCAAAGTCAATCGGGCAAAAGCTAGAATTGGAGGTTTAACTGTGTTAACAAAGAATTGCATGCAACATTAAATTCCAGGAAATACTAGTTTTGAGATGAAAAGGATGTTAACAAAGCATCAGAGACTGAGTTGTCATTCACAGACATAAGTGAAAACACAGGACTGTCCTGTTTGCAAATGGTTTTAAAAAATATATTAACCATCCCATGAGTATTTCTTTGAAAATTTTCAAAAGTCTTTTCTTTAAAGTGGAAGAGGGAGAAATCAAAGGTTACTATAAATATTAAAAGTCCAAAAATGGGTGCAGGTAGTTATATTCTTGATCATAAGAATATTCTTATTTCATAAATAAGAATCACTATTTATAATGTAAAAAAAATCTTTTCTAAATCAATACAAAAATATCAATATCCCAATGGAAAATGGACAAGGGTTATAAACAGGAAATATGGACAAAAAGATACACAATTCTAATAAGCCATTTTAGATTGTTTACTCATACCAGTGTATCAAAGCAAACTGAATAAAAACAAAGTGATTAAATATCAGTTTTCAACTTATTCAATTGCACAGTAGGTTTTATATGTTGGAAAAGATGCATTAAAAATGGCATTCTTATTTACTTTACTACTGGTGAGCTGTAAGTTATAGAATTCTTCTAAAAAGTAATTTGGCAGTATGCATTGAAAATCTTGAAAATGTTTATAACAACTGTCACTAGAGTTTTATTTCTATTATTTTTTCCTCTAGGAAAAATAATGATATACTTCCAACTATATTTATAATAATACTAGAGGCCCAGTGCACAAAATTTGTGCACTGGACTGGGGTGGGGGGTTGCGGGGGGTCCCTCAGCCAGGCCTGTGCCCTCTCACAGTCTGGGAGCCCTTGGGGGATGTCCAACTGTCAGCCAGACATCCTTAGTGCTGCCGCAGAGGCAGGAGAGGCTCCCGTCACCACCCACTGCGCTTGCCAGCCATGAGCGTGTCTTCTGGCTGAGCGGCGCTCCCCTGTGGGAGCACACTGACCACCAGGGGGCAGCTCCTGCATTGAGTGTCTGTCCCCTGGTGGTCAGTGTGCATCATAGTGACCAGTCGTTCCGCCGTTCGGTTGATTGGCATATTAGCCTTTTATTATATAGGATTAATTATCTGGTTTGTTATCATGGAAATAACCTAAATGTCCAATAATAGGAGATTAATTAATTAAATTTTGTACACAAATTCCTGGTCATGACAAATGATGTTTTGTAGAAATTTTTAGACAAGATATATGGCTAAATTTCAATGTTGTAAAAGTTATTCTCTCTCTCATCAAAATGGCCAATTGATCTATGTTTTATGGATTGTGGTTTCTTTTTCCAAATAATTCAGTTAGGATACCAAATATGTGTTTACTAATTCATCAAATTATTATATATATATGTGATATATGTCCGCTGGAGTTTCTATGATATTTATTGATTGGCAAACAGCAAAAACTGCAATCTGCAACCAGTGTGAGCTGCCCATCCAGTAACATTGCTGTTTTTTTCCTAGTAAACAGAATGCCAGTCTTGCTCAGGGTAGTAATGCATCTGTCACATTAGAACATAGGCTTTTAAAACTCTCTTCCTGCTAGAATGACCATTTGACACGGTTCTGATCTATAAAACACAAGGAGAGTCAATAAAAGCTGTGCTTTTCTTCATATAAGCAAAGATATGGTTTGTTCAGTCTCCCTCCTTTCCTCCAGCCTTAAACCTGGACGTGGTTTCTGAACAGCAGCACAAATCCTACAACCATCATAGGTGAGAAGCCTGAGGAAAAGACAGAGTCCTGCAGAGATTCTGGTCCGGACACAAACAATCCAGCTATTGAATCAAGGCTGGCAGCCACTTCAGACCTCCGTGAGAGGAATACACTCTCTAAGTGTGAGCCACTGTAAGCCAGGTTTTCTATTGTTTGTAGGCAAATGAATACTCATCAGCCATGGAACTGAATGGTTTCTGACTTTGTTTTAGTTGCCAGGAGGCATTGCTGAAGTAAATGCCCAAATTGAAGTAAATAGTTCATTTGAAGTGTCACTTCTCTCTACCCTTTATGGTGTCTGAGTTCAATATTTATTCTTAATTACCCAGCTTTATATTATTTAATTTGCTAGAATCTTGAGTCCTTTAGCAAGTAGGTGAGATACACATACTTAGTAAATGCTTACTCCTTCCCCCACCTTGTCATCTGTCCCCTCACTGCCTTTCTCTTCTGTATGGTTCATCTTCCTGTATCTACTCAAGACAGACATGAAAATAGGGCCATTCACTGTTGTCTTCAGCAGGCAAGGGATTTTGAAAGAGAACAATAATAAAAATAGGTGACACTGTCCCTACTCTTACAAAACATAAAATCAAATGGGAAACATCAAAACACAATTGCGCTCTCTCTCTCTCTCTCTCTCTCTCTCTCTCTCTCTCTCTCACACACACACACACACACACACACACACACACACACACACCAAAGGGAAAGCAGTTCTAAAGTTTCAAATAACTTTTGTTCTACAAGTATTCTCAGAGTTTCTGCCTGTGCCAAGTTCTGTGTTGGGTTTTGGAGATGTGAAGGTGAGAAAGACTTTATTTTACTTCATGAGGCTTACTGCACAGGTGAGAACACACCTGCAAAAGATCATTCCATGGTATTCCAATAACATGGAAAAGGTGGGATGTTATAATATTACAAGTGTTCTCAAAGGCCTGGGCATAGGCTGCTGTACATATGAGGCGGTACTAGGGAAGTCCTAGAGGCAACTCACATCTAGGAAGCTGAGGTGCTAAGCTTTATTGGAGAACAGTTTTCCAAGCAGAGGAATGGGCATGAACACGTTCTAAAGAGGAGGGGGTGGTGGACACTACCAGTATTTACCTGTTGCTGCAGTAGTAAGGAGAAGGCAGGAGGGCCAGAGATGGTGCTGAAATGTAGACAGCAGCAGAGACGTGGGGGACTTTGGAAAACATGTTGAGGAACTATTGTATGGTATGAGCTCTGGTACAATGAGCATTAACTTTGGAGCCAGACCTATTTTGGTTTGATTCTCAGCTATATCACCATTTTTTCCACTCTGGAAAATTCTTTCATCTATGTTTTCTTGTCTTCATCTGTAAAATGAAGTTAGCAATATATACTTTATAATTGCAACGATCACAGTGGATAAGATTGCAAGGATTATATTAGGTATATGTAAATCATCTAACACATTACCAGGCATATAGTGGGTACCCAATAAGTGGTAGCAAGGATTACCACTAAAGATTTTAAAGAAAATTGACTTGGTGAGATGGGAACAGGTACACAATAGGAGGTTAGAGCTGTGGATGTGAGTGCTAAAGTTACAAGGGCTAAAAAAGTACTTAGAATGACATTGGTTGGGCCAATCCTAGGGAGCAGTGACTTAGAGTAGCAATCTTGGGGTCCAAAGGTTTTTCTGAAAGTGACCCAGGGGACTGGGTCGATCAATTTATGTACAAATAGGTTCATGTGAACCAAGACTAATATGTGTTAGCTCTGCCTCCAGCTCTAATCTACCCCATTACTTGTGTCCTTCACCCAGTTGTGAATTCCTCCATGCGAAAAGAGTGAGCTGTCCTCTCTCCACTTTCTCACATTTCTATCCCTTGACACATTTGAGGCCTGACCTCTCTAGAAATTGTCCTCTATTTGTTCAATTGTTAAACTTGTAAGTGGCACTAAGTTTTGGAGCTAATAAAGAAGAAATACATCAAATGCAGAGAAAGAAGTGTGGAAAATGAGGGCACTCACATCTACTCAACACTGATGTCTGTTTCACAGGGAATAAAAAGACAGGTACAACTGATTCTAGCAGAAGGAGCATCGGGCAGACTTGGGAGTCCTGGGGTGAGATAGGGAAGGTGAAAGAGCAAGAGCTACTTGAAGGGAGTAGTTGAATAAGAAGTGCAAAATACAAGGCTATGTCTTCTCTGCCAAAATCCCCCTTGTATTCTTTTTGTTTTCTATCTTTTCCCTTGGTCCCTCTAAGAACACTGAAGCTATTGGCCCTGTCAGTATGCAACATAAGCCTTTATTTACAATTAGAAAGCACTGCCTAGTCCCAATGCTTTAAGTGTCTTCATAATGCATTATTTTCACTCCCAGCTATATTGAGTGTACTTTTTAGCCAACATTCCCAATCTGTTCTTGCCCATAACAATCCTGGAGGAGCCTACAAACACATTTAATTCTGATCTTTGTTAAAACTCTTACAGGCAGACCAGCTCTGAACTTAAGGTACTTTGGATAAAGGACTTCTTTCTGGGTCAGGAATAGCCATACTAGTGTAACTGCCAAGGGCCCAGCATTGTTGGCAGCTTTCAGAGGAAGGTCATAGGGCACCAGGTCTCTCTCTCGTCCACAAGCAGATCTTTCTCTCCCGTTCCAGGTTATCATGGCATCTCCCATTTGACACTGACTTCATCCTGTGTGTCAGAAGTAAACCTGAGTCTATTTTTCAGGCTTTGTTAAACAGCATCAACTTTGGACATAAAGTCCTTAGCGTTAACTACTCATTATCATTATTAAGAAATTTCTAATCATTTATTGGTTTCTTTCTGGATTATATAAAGTTTTTTATTGCATGTGAGCCTTCTAAAGCTGAGGGGCAACCTTCATGTCATCAACAGCCTCAATCTCCAAAAAAAGATTTACTTAATTCCTTTATTTTTATTTCATCACATGATCAACTTTATTAAACCTAGAGAATTTGTCTGCCTTATCTGTTTCAACTACTTAAACATATTTTAATGAGAATCCATTAATAAATTTTTATTGTAACCCTATCTCAAATAGAAAGACATTAAATCAAAATATCCAATATTTAAATTGAATTATAATTCTTTTTCTGAGAACATTTTCTTTAAAAAAACAAAAAACCTCTAAAATCAAGTTTTAGTTTTGCCAACTAGATTGAAATTTTATTTCACAGAGTAGAAATTATGACCGAACCCACCTGGGTAAACATGTTCCCTTATTCAGTGGGATCCATCTTATACTGGTATGTCCAAAGGTTTCATATTCAATTCAAATGGCATGTACTGTTGATTTCAACATAGCTGGGTGGAAATTTCAATGTCTGCCACACAACCCCTTTGGGCAGGAAAAATGTGCAGAACCCACTGGAGTAAGTGAACTTTGGATGAAGGGAATATGGAAGGGTTTGGTCCTTGGGATCTCCTCTCGGCTTGTGTCTCCATTTCCCTCATGTTTCTCTCTTACAATAGAACTCTCTTGTTCCCTTGAAGACATCACCTCAAATGACCTTTTAAGAAAAATGGGAACAGGTTATAATTCTCATCATTGTGGCATTGCTGAGACTTTAGAGTGTTTGACTAATTTCCCAACTCCTTGGAATTCTTTATATTTAAATTCATTTGAAGCCAGGAGTTAAGGTATTTTTCACCTGAATATGTTATATGTATATTTAATTCACGCTATAGTTCATAACATTTAAAACAGTGTAAATTAATAGTGTATATTAAAAGAAAAATAATATAAAATACTATATTTGAAATAGAATCATATGATAAGCTAGTAACTAAAACTCTCTTTGGTATAATGTGTTTGACTTACAAACATTTAAAAATTCTAAGGTGAGTTTGAGAAAAGGACTTTTCATGATTGATTTTGTTACTGATATTTCAGTAGACTCCATAATCGGCATCATCGAAACGGTGCCTTCAATTAATTTTTGGAAATAGGTAAGATATAAATTATGCATGAGTATATAAATAGGTCAGGTTTTTAACAAGAATAAATGCCTTTGATGACAGCTTTAAAAGATCCTCTTTAAATCAGCTTATAACATCTATTTTTAAAAGACTTCAAAATTTGAAGTTAAGTGTTCTCTTTTTACTTCAGTGACAGTGGTGTAATTATTCTTGGGATTAAGAAGATAATGTCATTATTAATTTCTGGATAACAGATGATCTATTCAAAGAGTCTATAATTGTGTACCTGCTATCTGCTTGTCATAGCAGGAGACACAGGATGACTAAGAATGACACCCATTCCTACAGGGGTTTATAACTTGGTAAAAGGTCTAACAGAAGATAGGACAAGGTAAGTGCATAAGTGAGCTGCAGAATCAATTCATGTGGATTTGAAGAGAAGCAAGATGATAGGTAGAGGGGTATAGGAAATACTTTATGGAGAAAAGTTCAATAGTAAAGTTGGACACAAGATATATGTTCCACTTATAGATCTATGAACCTATAGCACATGCATCTTTAATAGAGGTTTGGAGAAACATACATCTCATTGTAACTCATATGAAGGTGGCCAGCTGAACATTTCAAATCATGTCTTCCAACTATGAGCCTGGATGATGGCCTATAGCAACAACTCATGTTTGATACCAATCAATTTTATCATTCTTTTTTTTTCCAGTTAACAGTGAATGGTATTCAAAAAACATGAAATAATGTGGGATGTTATAATATATTCTCTTATCTAATATTATCCAGTATTGACTGCATTAATTATTGAATGACTAGATATGCTTTTATTTTCTTTCATGTGCCTTACTAAAACATATAAGAAGAATCTCCTTATAATAGAATTAGAATTAGAGGACCTTAGAAGTCATATGGGTCAAATAGTTTTTTGATGTATCAGTTACAAAAATAAAGTGTTATGCTAGTCCTGTTAGGCAAGGTCCATTAACAATGCCATTTGGAACCATACTTGAAATCATGGTCTCAACTTTATCTGCTTTTTTTGTTACTTCAGATTAGTTATTTAATTCCCATGTTCCTGAAAACTGGTACAACTGAGTTGCTCTCATCAAGCCTTATATAAATCAAAGATATATTTTACAGAAGCCCCCAAAAGAACACGAATATAAAGCAATGAGACTGATTTCTACAAAATACCACTCAAAAGTCCCTTAAAATAACTTGTTTAACCTTCAAAACTCAGTGCATTCAGTCAACAAACATTTGAGAACCCACTTGGTAGATAATAAACAATAACAACAGAAAAGAGGAAAATCAATTGCCATTCATAATTAAATACTTAGTTTTCATTTTTTAAAAATTCAATTTCTTTGGTACCAACCATAGACAACGTCCTCCTCTGGCTAAAGCAGCAAAGGGAGGGCAGGAGAAATTTCAATAATGAACAAAATTAGCACACCCTTTCCTTCTCGAGTTTATAGTCTAACAGTATTAAGCATAGCAAAAGGCAAGGTAAATATGCCAGCTCCTTTCAAAGGAATTTGCAATCTAGTGGGTAAGTTGGCAGATATATAATTATAAGGTAGAAATGTTTTCTTTTCTTAACCAAAATTATCATCAATACCACTTGGGGGAATTTTTCAAAATTCATATACATGAGTTTCATTAAGACCCAAATGAATGAAAATAACTGGCAGTGGAACCCCCCGGAATGAGCATTGTGGGAAGTTCTCTCCTGGTAATACTGGCATGGACCTCTCGGATTAAGAACTCTTGATAGAAGTTATTTGAATCGCTTGCCTCAATTTTGCTCTGACTTCATTATAATGCACTCATAATGCTCACAATTCTCTAACGGTCGCTTTGTTTTTCTCAGCATTACAGATGAGACCTGTAGACAGAATTCTTAACCCATGGTCAGGGAAGATAAAACCAACTGGCCATTTCCATATCTGGCATGCACATTCTTCCTCTAGTGTTAATGATCTATGACTTTATGTGCACTCATCTCCATCGAGACTGTCATTTCAGTGAGTCTCGCTCTTTCAGATTCTCTTCTTCCATCATTTTAAAAACTATTCTTTGGGTTCTCATCTTGAGATTATAATACTTGGGAATCTAGTTTTCTGAACATAGCATAGTATTATAGTTAAGGTCTTGTCAGGAAGAACAGTGATGTCTTTGCTCTGTGGCCTGGAAGAAAATATTCTGCACCTGTAAATGCAGCATTACCTGCAGAATGCGTCTAGGAAAAGCCAAGGCCCAAGGCACTCAGTGAAGATGTGCAGCCCAAGCCTGTTAGCAGCAGAAACCCTCTGAATCCTGGGAGCGGGTGAAAGAGGGGCTATGCTGGCATGTAGCTTACAGTCACAGGAAATGAAAATATTCCTTTCTTTTATAGCATTCTCTTTAAAAAATGTGTGAGTAAACATTTCAACTTTAAGTAGTTTCTGGGCTAACGGGTTGCACGTGAGTAGAGAATAAGAGTAGAGTTGAAGCACCCCAAATATCAAAGCACTAAGTTGACCAGCGTGATTTTCACAGTAACAATTTCTACATTTTCCTCCATGGACCTTAAAAAGTGTGTATATATATTTTCCTGAACTTGGTGCAACTTATCTCATGCCATCAGAAAAAGGTAAGGTTGCAGTTGCTGTCTCTTTTGATCCTTCTCCATGTTCCCTTCCTTCTACTCATTTTTGTAGATCTATAACATTATCAGCTAAGGTGGTGCTGGGTCCTTGCGTAGTTTATGATGGGTACTTAAAAATGCCAGGCTTACTGATTGCCATGCTGGGTTACCAGTGCAGCCAGGCTGCACCTTGGAAGTTGTGCACATTTTCTTCCTTTTGTTTTTATCTCTAGTAGGACCAATCCCGCTGAACAGGCATCATTTACACTCATCGGAGTGAAATAGATTAATAGCAGTGCTCTGATCTGCTACCCTGGCCTGTTTGAAAGCACAAAACATCCACAGCTTCAAACACCACAGGGAATCCTTAGCACCTAACAAACTTGCTGTGTTAACAATTCAGAGAGTAAAGAACAGTTTTCTAAGGAACTCTTGACTTGTCCAACAAATCCCAACATTATGTGCCATTTTTATGGCGTATATATTAATATTTTAATGGTGGTTCATAAATGGTGTATGACCAATCAATTCTCCAAAATCAATGACAAGATTTAAAGAGGACACTTGAAGAATTAGAGTATATCAGTTAAAGGAAACCATACTCAGGAGGGGCCTGGACTCCTTACGTTTGAGGAATGCCTGGAGTCACTGAGAATGCTGAGTCTGTATTGTGAGACATGTGTCTTCACTAACAGTGAAAGATAGACATGGATTTCATCTCAGTAAAATGGAAACCTTTATACTGATTGTAAACATCAAACTACTGGGAAAACTGTGACATACTGGGGTCTCCATTGATCATTGGAAGTTTCAAATAGGGCTAGAGGATAATCTTTATTCTCACTATAGAACAGATCTAGGTTAGAAAATAAAAATTACAAATCAAGAGTGGTAAAGAGCCTGTCCCCGGAAGTTGCATGGTACACACAATGCAAAAACTGTTTTAAATGCCTGCACAAGACGCTTTGTAAGAATTGAACATTTTTATCATCTTTATCATCATCACCATTATTTTGTTTGAGAATTGAAACTTACTGCATAAGGAAATCTTAAAGAAAAACGTCCTGTAATCCATCTAGTCAGTCTGTGAAGTATATTTATTATTGAATAAGGTTTAAATTGAGGAAATGCTTAAGGGAAAGTGACAAAAGGATTGATGAATGAAAAGGGAGAAACAGAGAATGTTCAAACTGAAAGACACAGTATGGAACATGATTTGATATTGAAGGGAAACTAACAAACTAAAAAAAAGGTGGGGGGACAGGAAGCAGGAGAAACAGAGAGAAAGTTTCAAATAATCTTTTCTCAGTTGAAGACTTTTTTTTTTTTTACAGGAAGAACAT
This sequence comes from Cnephaeus nilssonii, assembly GCF_951640355.1. Lineage (NCBI taxonomy): Eukaryota > Metazoa > Chordata > Mammalia > Chiroptera > Vespertilionidae > Cnephaeus > Cnephaeus nilssonii. The sequence continues at coordinate 23,904,044 of NC_137080.1, read as the reverse complement.
TTTAACACTTAGGAATGCAAGGAAGCAGAAGATAATTTAATAAAAGTCTTTGTTCTCAGGTGGTCACACTGCATGTTAATAAATGAGAACTTGGTGTGTTGTGCCTATCCAATAGGAGAAGTAGCCACAAATCTTACACTTAACAGACTTTGAGTGATTCCCCTAGACAAATCAAGCCAGCTGCTCCTGCTGGCTTTCCTTCTCATCCCAAATCTAATCACTTCTTGCAAATTTAAATCTGACTTGAGGAATGGTATCAAAACATATAATTAAAATATAGCAAAAGAATTTTACCTGTACATAATAAAGAGCACACTAATCTAAACCCTATCTAAAATTAAAGCATGTGGGAGGATGGGAAAGGTTAAGGCAGACAAGTCTTCCTTAATTTTTTTTTTAAATTTCAAATATTTTTTAACAATGTGTAACCAAAAAAACCCCACAATGCAATTATTACAACTGTATTCTTCTAGAATATTTTGAGTTCCTCTGAAGTAAAATACCATATAACTTAGAGAAGGAAAAACTCCAAAGATGCTAGTGGCTTTCAAACAGATTTGATTTCACTGTCTGCACAGTTGTCTTATTGACAGTAAACTTTGGCTTTATTATCTTATAGCCCTTTGCTGTGTTTAGGCCCATGGCTGCTCAAGACTTATGGGTCATTGTAGTAGGTATTTGTTATAAAAACATATTGCAGGATTTGGATATTAACAAGCGAACTCCAGCACTGAACTTACTATTGCTTTTATGCAACACTGTGATTCTAATGCAGACGCTCTTGGAGATATGACCCCCATGTAGCCTGACAAAACAGCACAGGCCACTTGTGTGTCCTCAAACTTCACTATAATGCATTCATAATGTTCATAATTCTCTAAAGGTTGTAGAGAAAGCATGCAGACAACTGCCTTCTTCCTGCCTGCCTCATTCCCTGCATGCAACTTTCCCTCTCTTCACCAGCCCCAAATGGAAATTATCCAGCTAAAGTCTTCGAAATCCCCTTTGCTGAAGGATTTCTTTTCTGCAGGAATCTTGGCTTTAACTCCCTCTGCCTTCCTCACTTTCAGGGCCGAGGGCAAGACCAGTTCCATATTCCTTTTCTTAAGTTCCAGGGCAGAAGAATAAAGACAAATGTACATCTTCACACTCATGATGGTGCTCTCAAGCATTGCTTCCAAACCTGTTTTACTTTCATTTTTTCCCACTTCCAATCTGAAACCTCTCCCCAGCAACCAGACTATGTATGTCCACAGTGTTTTTCTTGCTTCTACATTCAACTCATTATCCCAACTTATCATACTTTTGCCTGAGATTTTCCTTTCTTAACAGGTTAACAGGTGACTCAACCCCATCCATCTAAACATATGTATTCGATAGTGTGTATTTGGTAACTGTTTGTTAGATGAATAAACTCATGAGACCTTAAATTATACACCAAAATTTCTGCTTCCAAAGTATGTGGCCCAGAGCAGAGACTTTCCCGAGTAGATTTTCTGTTTGGTACACTATCTGTAATCCACTGTTTTCTCCTTTTGATCTTTCCTCTGAATCAGATTTTGGTGATAGATAACTCAAGCCAAAGAGGGTCAAGCCTGGCATGTACAGGAGGGATGAGTGTCAGCAATGTTAGTATATGAATTGTGGGGTGAAGTTTTATTATATAAACAATAACAATGATAAGTGATTTTTCTAAAGCATCTGCCTTCCTGGATTTCAACTACACTAACATAAAAAATCAAGACTTTTGGGTTGCCTTTATTTCTTTAATTTTTTGATAGATATTTGTTTTTGGATATTTTTGAACATATAAAATTTTATTTGTATTTATATCTTATCTCAGCAAATGTCAATATGATCTGCAAGGTTACAACCTAAGGAATCTCTACTTTGAGTGAATACTTGCTGAGTGCTCTAGGGCCCCTGAGTGTTCTTTTCCTAGGTTGTCAGTGTGGGAATATACAGGGTCTGTCCCACAGGATCTGCCTTCAAATTATTCTTCATTTCATTAATGCATACTTTGCTTCTCCAACTATATTTCCTTAGGGAAGAGATTGTGTTTTAAACAGTATTCTCTTGCATCAACATTGAACAAAATCTGGTCATTATAGTAGGTATCTAAAAATGCTACGGAGATGAGTTTTGGTTAAGCATTTAAAAAGTGCATTAAAAAAAAACCCCTCATTTTGTAGATCCCGCAGAATTCACCTCAGCTAATAAAGAAGTGGCACTGTTTGACAGTTTCACAGTATCAGTATGTAAACAGACCTTGAGTCCTAGGCCTGGTTTTCTTGCTGATCAGTTTTAAATATTATTATTTACTATATGTGTTGATGTTTTGACTGGTTTAAGTTTTTCTTTAAAAAAAGATACACAAGTTTGGATAATTGTTATCTGTTCCCTTGTTTGTTTGTAGAAGGGAAAGTTCTATTTACTTCATTCCTTCTACAGAACAAAATATTTTATATTTAACATGATATGTGTTGAAGCAATAAAAGGCTTCTTATTCATCTTTGTCCCTTTTCCTCATGCTTTGGCATACCCAGGTCATAGTAAGCATTCAATAACTGCTTAAAATTTTTTTATAATTAATAATTATAGAAGGCTTTTTAAAAGCATGATATGAAAATGAGAAACCACAAAGTCAAAATGGATAAAATTGGTTACATAAAATTTTACATGGGTAATAAAACACAATAAACAAATTCAAAATATGAAATATAAACTTTAAAAATATATTCAAGATATATGACAAAGGGCTAGTGTTCATAACATAAAAAAAGCTCTCATGAATCAAATTTTAAAAATAAGCAGATTAATAAAAATAGCAAAAGTCATACCAGTGAATACCAATGACAAGGGCATATAAAATTATTTGTTTTCACTAATAATCCAAATAAAGCAAATTAAGCAACCTATTACTTTTCATTCATCAGATAATCAAATAAATGATTGCTATTATACATTTTGGTCAAGATAAGGGAAAAAAGATACCCTCATTTGATATGGGTGAGGATAAAAATGTTTTAAAATTTTAGATGGCTTAGGTAATGTATTGTAAAATTTAACTGTGATAAAAATTTTGACACATAAATTCGAGTATTAGGAATTTATTCCAGAGATATACTAGCATTAAATATTTAAGAATATAGGTGACAAAGTGTTTATTACATTCTTTGTAATAGTGACATCCCATAAACAAATATTTATCTATAAGAATTTGGAGAAATATATTGAAAAGAATGAGGCAGACCTACCTATATGCCAGGTTATGGCAGAATTTTCAAAGTTATTTTAATTATAAAAGCAACTTATAATGGCATATTTAGTACTTTTTATAAAATTAAAGTGTACATTAAAATGCCTTAGACTACTGGTACCAGCAAGAGGAGGACTGATCTAGGTAAACCTCTTTCCAACTATATACACACATTAAAAATAAAAGCTTGACAAAATATGTAAAAAAAAAAAGTTGTAAATATCTTGCTAAACATAAAACAAAGAAAAGAAAGTCCCTAAGAACCAGAGTGAAGAGGGAATTAAAATCCAGATGTTTTAATCAGGAGAGAACGGTGGCCACCACCAGGATGTTGCAGCAGATGCTGAGCGTTCCCTGTCCACATCCCTTGGGCCTTTTAGGATGCTGCTGCTGCTTTTCAATGGCCAGGATCTGCATCTCTGTAACTTAGGGCTTTCTTTCCCCAGAACTCTGGAAGACTGCTCTGATTGCACAGTAGCATGTTGGAAATGTCAGAGAATAATATCTCTTCCTTCCCCAGCCTTAGTAACCTTCAACCAATGGATCAGCAGATATGGTATATAAATATACTGCTCCCTCACCCTTTGTGGTGAGTTAATTATGAGGCATACATTTTGCACCATTTCCCAGAGTTTACCACTTTAATCATCCACTGACATAGCTGGTTGACAAACACTCTGTTGGTTTCCTTTGCCTCCCTTCTACTCCCTTCCCTTCTGTCTTACTTGGGTTCTGTGTTAGCCCCCAAAGAAGCTATATGCCATTGAGATCTTGCCTCAGGATATGCTTTCGGGAAAATCAAAACTAAGAAAGATGTTAATGACTTTAAAGACCTAGGGTATGGGATTGGGGTTTTAATATCCATTCAGAAGCCAAAGTAAAGAAAATGAACCCAGAGCCTGACATTAACATGACCCTGGGCTGCCCTCAGGGGAAGGAGGAATAAAGGTCTTTCTTCATCATTTCAGGGAAATAACATGTCAGTTTCTCTTTCTGTTATACGGGAGAAAACAAAAACAAAAACAACCTCACATAACTCACATAAGAAATTGAAAACTCAGACTGGAGGCTGGCATTTGAATGGCATAAGAATGTAAGTTATAAGAAACAAATGTGTGAACTGGTTCTAGAATGGAAAAATTCCTAGGACACTATTCAGAAATACACACACACACACACACACACACACACACACACACACACACCACGTAAGACATAAAAAAATAAATCTCTGCTTAATATAAGCTAAACAATTAAGAAATGCAATGATAAAAGCAAATTCATCAGGAGTCAGTGTACAAGAGAATTTGAAACAAGTTAATAGAACAATTTGAAGGAATCTACAAAACAAGTATGCTAAACATTACTGGAGAAAATTAAAAGGATCAAAATTAAAGGGAAGAAATAGGATACTGACACAGGAATGAGCAAATTTTAAAAATATATTTTGTAGAAATGAAATAAGATAAAGATGAAAACTCAACTATAGATCAAACACGTTTTAGAGATAGCTCAAAAAATTACAAAGCTGAAAAAGACATCTAAGGAAAATTTTCCCAATGAAGTATAATAAAATAAAGATATGGTAAATATGGGAGTGTTTAAGAAAAAAGGATAAAGGAATGAGAGTGTCGAACATGATTGTGTAATAGATGTTCAAGAAATGTGCAAGGATTGTAGGTGCAATTTTCAAAGAAAGTGTGGCTGAAATTTTACCACATTTGATGAAATGTCTGAAACATAAGATAGAAGAACTATAAGACTGTAAAGCACGATGAATAGAAGTGAAGCTAGATATTTCAGTGAGCTGCAGAACATGAAAGACGAGGGTGGTAGCCCTCACTGTCTTCTCAAGAGAGAACCTGTTGCAAGAAGTGCAGTTGCTGTGAATAATGCTGCATTGAATATAGGGATGCACATATCTTTTTGAATAAATGTTCTCCAATTTGTCAGGTAGACACCCAGAAGAGGGGGTGCTGGGTCATATGGTAACTCTCTTCTTAATTTTGTGAGGAACCTCCATACTGCTTTTCATAGTGGCTGTACCAGTTTATATTCCCACCAGCAGTGACTGAGGATTCCTTTTGGAAACAACCAAAGTGTCTTGAGATAGAGGACTAGATAAAGAAGATGTGGTACATATACATAATGGAATACTACTCAGCCATAAGCAAAGATGAAATATGCCATTTGTGACAACATGGATGTATTTAGAGAATATGCTAAGCACAATAACTCAGACAGATAGAGTCAAGAACCATATGGTTTCTCTCATATATGGACTATAAAACTAAAATAAAATGAGAAAACAAGATAAACAAATACTCATAGACACAGATAGCACTATCGTGGTTACCACGGGGTAGAGGGGTAGGAGAAAGGTCATAAAGAGTAAAGGGGGTCAAATATATGGTGACAGAAGACTTGATTCTGTGTGGTGGGCACACAATGCAATATACAGATGACGTATTATAGAATTGTACACTTGAAAGTATATAACTTTATTAACCAATGTCACCCCAATAAATTTAAAAAAAAAAAAAACAAGTGCAGTTGCCAGCAATTTCTAGATGCTGCACCTTTGGGATCTACAACAGCATTAATCCGGCAGCTGCTCTCTCTCCAGACTGCTCCAGCCCAATGTGGGCATGATGCCAGTACAGGAGCCCACCCTTCAGGCCAAACTCTGCTAATAGGCAGTTCTACTTAGGAGATCCCCCATGGGCCTTGCTGAGGCTGCGGGTGCTGGGCTGCAGGCTAAGCCTCTTCCTCCACAAAACCCTCCTTTCTCCGTCTCCTTTCACCGTCAGACAGACCAGCACTGTGGTCTTAAGGCTCTCTCCTCTCCTCCTGCTCCCTTTGCTCTGCATTCACAGGCCACTTCCCACAGAAATACTTAGTAGTTCTAATTTCGTCTTGAAGTATGCTTTGCAGAGATCCAGAAAAGACATACCACAAAGTAACAACAATTAGGCTCACAGAAAAATTTTTATTAGCAACAATAGGGACTAAAAGTGCAAGTGAATATTATCCTTGAAGTGTTGAGAGAAAAGGACAAAAGAGAGAATTATATATCCTGTTAAATCATCACTTAAGAGTAAGGGTTAAAAAAGATGGTTTTTAGTCTAAACATTAAAAATATTCACCACTTGCCCTAGCTGGTTTGGTTCAGTGGATTCAGCATTGGTCTGTGGACTTAAGGGTCCAGGGTTCAATTCTGGTCAAGGGCACATGCCTGGGTCGTGGGCTTGATCCCCAGTGTGGGGCATGTAGGAGGCAGCCAATCAATGATTCTCTCTCATCATTGATGTTTCTATCTCTCTCTCCCTCTCCCTTCTTTTCTGAAGTCAATAAAAATATATTGAAAAAAAATTCAACACTTTACAGACCCTAAAAGAAAGAATGTGAACCTAAAAAGAATGAGCTATGGAAAAATAATATGAGTAATGTAGAAAGCTATAGGTAAATGAAAGAGCATTTACCATAAAAATTTTTAAAAGATACTGGCTCATGGTTTAAAAATAAGGTAGAGCTCAAATACAGACAATAATAATATAGTTTGGGGGTGGACATCATTTGATTTAAATAAGTATCTTATATTATTCTGGGGTGTAATAGAGATACTAAATACAAATACACTTATTTATATTTTCACTCTAGTATTTTAAGAGTAATCACTGAAACCATAAAAAATGAAATGTCTAATTTCAAAACCAATGGAGAGAAAATGAATGTAAGAGCTCAAATCCATCCATTAGAAAGCATAAGCAGCATTCCCTGAACACAATGCATCAAATTTAGAAATCAATAATAAAAAAGAACAATCTCCTTCTCACCTCCCACACATAGAACTGTAAAATAACCACTCCTAAGTAATTATTGAATAGAACAAATATTATTGAATTTACAAAATATTTAGAAATTAATCAAAACGAATATGCCATGTGTCAAAGATGATAATATTCAGCTAAAATGGTATTGGGAGGGAAATGTTTAGTTTAAAATATATAAATAAAAAATAAAACTCAGCATTAAAGTAGTTCAAAAGTCAGTAGGAAAAAGAAAACCACTGGATTAAGAAGAGAAATTAATGAGGCAGAAAAAAAGAGGTAAAAGAGAGGCTCCACTCACAGGCACACTCCCAGCTTGGGGCATTTGCAGTTGCTGTGCCCTCTGCCTTGGACATTGTTTCCCTAGGACCTACGTATCTGCATGGTTCACCCTCTTAACTCCCCCAGGTCTCTTCTAAAATGTCATCTGCTCAGTGAAGCCTCCCAAGCACCCTGTTCAAAATTTCATGCCCAGTCCCATCAACATTCCTTAACTATTTTCCTTGCTCTCCTTTACTGTATAGCAATTACCACAATCGTTTTTTATACATGCATTTAATTTATCATGTATCCCACCCATTATCTTGCTCACTGCTGAATGTACAACAATGTCTAGCTTAGCAGTTTTCAAATATGTGTTGAATGAATGATTTTATAGCTATCTAGACTATGGGTACATAGATTCTGTCATATCATTTCTTCTAGTTTTTCATATATTTCAAATATTTGCAATTAAGAATGTAAAAATTTCAATAAAAGAAAAATATCTATGCCTATGAATATAAACCAAAGTATTAACACTGATTATCAATTTTTATACTTTTCCAATAGTGAAAAAATGGTTATATTGCTTTTACAATCATAACAAAGACAAAAATAATGCCCACCAAAATAAATCACATATGCCTAGTTCGTATATTCAGTAAATTATATTATTGTTTTACAGCATCCATTCTTTTCTAAAATGAATAAAATTCTAAGAATTATGGCATACTAAAAGATCATTAAAGAATCCTTCAAAAATAATTTATTTGGAACAAACCTCCATAATAAAAATACTCATAGGGCACTGTATTATTTCAAGGAAAAAATTTTGAGAATATACTTGGACTTAAATGTTGAGTCTAAAAAACCTGGAGACAAAGGGAACTTGAAGGGTAGGGAAGGCATCTTTACCCCATTCTTAGATATTTTTGTCTATCACGTCATTTTGTGTTTGTGAATGGTGTAGGAATTCAGGCAAGTTTCTGATAGGGAAAATTTAGAAGCTTATGGTAGAGAAGAGTGAAGGAAGTTAAACAATGGTTGCCTCTTATTGATAGATCATTAGATTTGATTTGCTCTCAGCTCTGTCTCTATCTTCCATATTCAGATCCCTTCCTTTCAGAAAGTGATTGTGTACATAACTGTTACCAGAGTGATTTTTTTTTATGCTTGTAAAATTAAGTCATTAATACAAGAGTAATTATAGAAAATTAATACAAGTGGCATGATCAAAACACTAATGCATCAGACAAAACATGAAGACACAAAAATGGTTGTTACATGAACCCTTTCTACTTATAGAATAAAATATAAACTGAGAAAATCCTCACTAAGTCCAAGATAATTGTAATATGCTGGTGATAAGGTTTTCAAAAACAGAATTTAAGTGAAAGATTTGGACATGAAATAATGAGAAATACAATACATTCACTCAATAATAATGTATATATGTATAGTGTGAAGTCAGGTAATGTTTTCCAAAGTTCATGTGTACACTGAATGCAATTTATTATGTATCAACTAATCAAAAAGTTGATTAAAATTGGCAGAAAAGTGAAATTCCAGGTTCATGTACTGTGGTAGACTTTAATTAATGTGTTTACACAGTTCTTGGTAGTCTTTATATAACAGACCCACTTCAAACAGAATGAATTTGCCTTGTGAGACTTTGTTAGGTAGGAAGTGATCCACAAAGTTGGATTTCCTTCCTTGTGTTATCTTGTAGCAAAGTGCTTTAATCAGACAGCAGAAGAAGGAAACCTCTAATTTCTAACCACTTTTAAATATTCTATGGATGCTTGCACTTGACAGATTGCATTCATCAGAGAAGCTATACAAATTGTACAGCATAAATATATTTTTTTCTGTATGATTTTTGTTTGGCAGTTTCTTATGTGAAATCGAAAGTGTCCTTAAAAAGACAACAGCAGTGCTAGTGTGATGTGGACAATAGTACATGAGAAAAAATTTAAGCAATGTCATTCTTGGGAAGTCATTGATAAAATTATAAAATCTTAAACAGGAATTCTTTCTGGCTTAGACTGCAGAGCAGCACCAAAATAGTAAATAACGATTTGTAATGAAATTCTAGACTGCTTTCTGACAGCAAATTGTAAGAATGCTACTGATTATGTTTATATATGATAAAACTTGTTAAGGAAATTGAACTCTTCTCTACAAGCGCTCAAGCCCTTTAAAAAGCTGGAATTAGATCATTTCGACAACTCACTGAAGCATCTGTTAGGAAAAATATGAAGAGCTAATGAGGTGACATAATCACAATGTTATTAGGAATAGAACTTATTCTGAATTGTTTGAATTCGTTGTTTTCTTTCAAGTTTCTGTTCTGTTATTTTTGCCCCACATTACTAAATTCCAGCCATTCACATTTTCCTAAGGATCATTAATTAAAATAAAAAACAAAGAGATGGCATGAGGCTATGAGACAACAATAACGATGACCAGTACTTAATAGTTATTTAGATCTTTCCACCATCCACTCTGCTCACATGAACACATATTATGTGTATAGATGGATGTATATAATCAACTGCTTCTTACAGTGACACTGAGAGGGGTTACTATAGCCAATATAAAATAAATGGAAAGTGAGCCACAGAACCGTTAGTGACTTTGCTGGGATCATAGCATAGGTGAATGTTAATGCCAGGACTAGATGTCTAGTTTCCTGTCTTTCTCCAGGATTCTTTCCCTCAATCCACATACCTATATTTGCTACAATCACTGACTATCTTATATGTAAGTGACCGTGACTAGAAGAACACCGTTCTCTGGCCCTGCCCCCCTATCTGATAGTCAATTCTCTATCCTTGCTTTGCTAGGCCCAAATAAGAGAAGAAAATATGTTCCTGGTATCTTAAGATGTTGAGGCAAATATTTCCATAAACCCTGTTCCTTATGTTTTTAGGGTCTATGCAATCCTGGCTCTTGGATTTCATATCCTGGTTATGTAGGCTTTTGGGCTGGCTGGGCATTGAACTGTCACAAATAATATAGTGTCTATGGAACAATTCTCATCCAGTTCTAGACTTCTGTATTAAAAAAGTCTTTCTAAATGTGAGTTTGTAAATTGAAGATGGCCATATTTTTGAGTGAAGGGAAATCTATCTATATATATAAAAGGCTAATATGCTAAGTGTCTGATCATCAGACCAGTCACTATGATGCACATGACCACCAGGGGGCAAACACTCAATGCAGGAGCTGCTGAGATGCAGTGACTTGGCAGCGGCAGTTCTTGGGTGATGCACCCCAAAACCAGAGAGGAGGGAACATGATTCCTCGCGGAGCAACGCAATTCCACCTTCAGCCATGGGTTATGTTGTTGCTGGGGCACTGTTGGCCCCAAATCTGGTTTACTGTACACTTGTGTTTGAGTTCCACACCCTGTATGACAGCAACTTTGCAGAGTGCCCTCTCGCACTCCGGGACCCCTCGGGGGATGTCGGAGAGCTGGTTTCAGCCTCATCCCTGCAGGCCAGGCCAAGGAACCCCACCTGCCAGAGGGATCCTGCTCACTCTGCAGACGCCAAGGACGGACCACGGGAGGTTGGCTCCAGGGTGTGTCCGGCCCCTCTCGCCCAGTCCCGCTCCGCTGGCCACCTTCTAATTAATTTCCTTTCAATATGCACAAATCTGTGCACCAGGTCACTAGTATATAATAATGGTATAATTTAAAGCCACTGGGCTCTCATTAGGGGTCCCATATAACTATGATCATGATAAAAACATCTATGAGTACACAAGGAGCTACATATTTATGCCACACTTTCTTTGTGCTATTCTTCAAGCGTGTCTGGAAAATTCCTGTTGTTAGGATATAAGCCAGAAGCCTCAGCCCCTCACCACCAGTGATGTGTAAAAAGGCTTTCATGTCTACGGAGTCTTCTGAAGCATGAGCTCTGGCAAGATTCCAACAATACAGGCAGCACCATGTACAAATCAGATGCATGTGCACTTGAATCATTTCCTGGCTCTTCCTCTTGTCCCGACTCTGGAAGCTGGTGGAAGGCTTAGTCCTCCACCCTCTTCCTATTTACCTTGCCTTCCTAGGTGATCTCATTCGGTGCCATGGCTTTAAATAGCATATGCATTGATAAATTTAAGTTCAGTTCTGATCTCTTCCCTGAACACTGCTTCCCAAACTTAATGTGTGAAACAGAACTCTAACTTCTCTCTGCATTTCCCTTCTCCAACTTTATCCTTCCTCAATCTTCTCCATCATTGCTACTGATACCAGCAGTGGTGGAAGCCAATAATCTAGAATTCATCTATTGTTCTCAAATTCATTTTATTCAACTGACATGTACGCAATATACTACGGAACCAAGTCCTAAGTGTACACACACACACACACACACACACACACACACACACGGTGAAAAGAAGCCAGATGTATGTAGCATTTATCTCTCTGGAGCTGACAGTTTTCAGTGATGATCTTAGCATGATGACATCTTACAAATAACACATTACCTTCCAAGACATTGCAGCTTTGTAATTTATTATCTGCCTATATATTCCCACATGTGTATTTGCATACACACACATGTACATATATATGTAAATACATGGTTGAACCATATGAAATTGCTGATATTTGACTGAGGCTAAAAAATACTCATTTCAGTGACATGGCTTGACCTAATACTTACATTACTTACTTATCTATGTCTATATCTATATATCTATACCTATGTCTTTTTTTTTTTTCTTTTTTTTTTTTTTTTTTTTTTAGAGAGAGAGTAGAAGGGAGGGGAAGAGACACAGAGAGAGAAACATCAATGTGAGAGAGACACATCAATTGGTTGCCTCCTGCACACATCCCCGACTGGGGCCGGGAATTAAGCCTGCAACTGAGGTACATGCCCTAGACCAGAATCAAACCTGGCCAATGTTCTAACCAGGGAGCCAAACCAGCTAGGGCAACACCTATATCTATTTATGAGGACACACATATTGTAAGGCAGGAAAAACAGAATCATCTGATTATTTATCTGAGGCTCTCATAATAAAAATTTAAGCCAGCATACTTAAGGTATCGAGGCTAAATTAAATAAGAGAAAATGTAAACTATTGGGCCTAAAATTCAATTTCAGTTAAGCATGTGCAAGAATTCACTTGGATTACATACTGAACCCAGATGTGATACTGCCTGAGCACTATGGAGGAAGTCAGAGATACCAGATCATATTACAATTCTGGGTGTCCATGACAGCGCCTACTAGCAATATTCTTTTTAAATTGTTTCTGCGTATTGACTTGTCAGATCATTCTCTTGATAAAATATTGGCATCAAAAGGTGTGAAAATCAAAATATTTAACCACTAGCTTGATCAGAGACAAATGTTGGTATGGCCATGCTGGCATCAAGCAATGGAACAATGGTCCAGGACAAGGTCAAGGACTCAGAGGACCCTTAGCTATGTGAAACTTGAAACTCATCTTGGACACACTGAAAAACGTCTCCTAGCCTGAAACCCTAACTCAGGCTATGACATCAGATTTCTTTGGAGATAGATGACAAAATTTTAGGCCCATTTCACAGTTAGAAAATAATTGAAGTCATCCTGCTTACTTTAGATTTCATGAATAAATTAAAGGCGGGTCAAAATTACCAGGTTTGTAAATTTTTTCTTAATTTAAATTCAACACATTAAATTAGCTTAATAATTCATTTATGGATTGCTTTGTGCATTTTTCTAAAGAGGAAACACTAAATATTTGTTGTGTTAAAAACAAATATAACTCATGTACCTTTTTGTAAGCATCTGAGGAAGTGGCAATTAAAAACTGTGCATAACTGCTATTTAGTTACTCAATAGTTTGTAATAACTCTTTATTATTATTCTATAATGTGCTAAAGTGAAAAAATGTCTTATCAGTTTGAAAATGTATGGAGTAGCCGAAACCGGTTTGGCTCAGTGGATAGAGCGTCGGCCTGTGGACTCAAGGGTCCCGGGTTCAATTCCGGTCATGGGCATGTACCTTGGTTGCGGGCACATCCCCAGTAGGGGGTGTGCAAGAGGCAGCTGATCGATGTTTCTCTCTCATCGATGTTTCTAACTCTCTATCCCTCTCTCTTCCTCTCTGTAAAAAATCAATAAAATATATAAAAAAGAAAATGTATGGAGTAACACATAAATAAATTTGAGCCAAAACACTCAAGTATTAAGCCAACCTTATTTCTTTTTTTAAATATATTTTTTAATATTTTATTGATTTTTTACAGAGAGGAAGGGAGAGGGATAGAGAGTTAGAAACATCGATGAGAGAGAAACATCGATCAGCTGCCTCCTGCACACTCTCCACTGGGTATGTGCCCGCAACTAAGGTAAATGCCCTTGACCGGAATCAAACATGGGACCCTTCAGTCCACAGGCCAATGCTCTATCCACTGAGCCAAACCGGTCAGGGACCAACCTTATTTCTTAATATCAGTAAGGTATGTTATTATCAATTGAAAATAGAAACATTTCATAAAACTTACCACTTAATGTTTTTAATTTAATATGTTTTATACTTAATAATATTTTAAAAATTATTGAACACTGATTATTGTTGAATTCTAATTTTTAAATTTCTAATTTGAAAAGAAAAAGGCCACATATTACATGAAAACTAAAAATATGCATTTGGGGTTTGTTTTTGTTTTTTTTTTTTTACATTCTTTCTTTATTTTTTAATTACTTTATTGATTAAGGTATCACATATTTGTCCTCATCCCCCCCATTCCCATCCCAAACCCCTCCCCACGCATGTCCTCACCCCCCTGTTGTCTGTGATCACTGGTTAGGCTCAGATGCAAGCACACAAGTCCTTTGGTTGATCTATCTCCCTTATCCCCACCCTCCCCTACCTTCCCTCTGAGGTCTGACAAGCTCATGTGATACTCAAAATACACTTATAAGAACTGAAAATGAGACAAGCAATAATGGTTATGCTGAGAGACAAATGAATCAGTCTATAGTGAGTTTCTTTCTGGGCCAACAGTTCTTTTGAGTCCCAATTTCTATGTCAAACAGTTCCTTATGTGTACATGTCAGCAATGATATTTCAGTTCTGGATGGTGGACAAATGGTGGTAATGCAGGTCCGACTCTCTCTAGTTTGGTCCTGGGCAACCTGCTGCACACCCTTTACTGGGGATGTGCCCGCAACCAAGGTAAATGCCCTTGACCGGAATCGAACCTGGGACCCTTCAGTCCACAGGCCAATGCTCTATCCACTGAGCCAAACCAGTCAGGGACCAACCTTATTTCTTAATATCAGCAAGGTATGATATTATTAATTGAAAATAGAAACATTTCATAAAACTTACCACTTAATGTTTTTAATTTAATATGTTTTACACTTAATAATATTTTAAACATTATTGAACACTGATTATTTTTAAATTCTAATTTTTAAATTTCTAATTTGAAAAGAAAAAGGCCACATATTACATGAAAACTAAAAATATACATTTGTTTTTTAAAAAATCAACAGAGCAGTATATATCAAGCACATTTTTCTTAACTATTTTATATTTCCCCTCAAAAATATATTTTCAAGCTATTTGTAAATTGTTCATAAGTAATCTGTAATTTGACTCTAGGTTAAAGATAGTAAGTATATTTTGCATTTGTTAACTTCAACTTGAAGTTCATTTGTGCTCCAAAGATACTCCAGCACTAAAAAAATCTGAATGAAGTATTAGAAACACACACACACACACACATACAACAACAACAACAACAACAACAACACACACCAAAAAAAGCCAAAGTCACTGATCATCAGAGAGATGTAAATTAAAACGACAATGAGGTATCACCTCACACCTGCCAGAATGGCTATCATCAACAAATCAACAAATGACAAGTGCTGGTGAGGATGTGGAGTAAAGGAAACCCTAGTGCACTGTTGGTAAATGGAAAATGGTGCAGTCACTGTGCAAAACAGTTTGGAGTTTCCTCAAAAAATTAAAAATGTAACTGCCATTAGACCAGTGATTCCACTCCTAAGAATATATCCTAAGAATCCCGAAACACCAGTCAGAAAGAATGTATGCACCCCATGTTCATAGCAGTGCTATTTCCAATAGCTAAGATCTGGAAACAGCCCAAGTGCTCATCAATAGATGAATGGATAAAAAAAGAGGTGGTACATTTACACAATGGAATACTATGCAGCTGTAAAAAAGACAGATCTCTTACCCTTTGAAACAGCATGGAGGAACCTGGAGAGTATTATGCTAAGTGAAATAAGCCAGTCAGAGAAAGACAAGTATCACATGATCTCATATATGTGGAATCTAATGAACAAAATAAACTGATGAACAAAATAGATTCAGAGACATGGAAGCATGGAACAGACTAATGAATCTCAGAGGGAAGGGGGTGGTGGTGTGCTGGAAGAGATTAACCAGGGAACTTATATGCATGTATGCATAAGCCATGAACACAGACAACAGTGCGGTAAAGGCCTGGTTGGGGGGTGGGATGCTGTATGGAGGGTGTCAATCAGGGAAAAAGAAAAAATGGGACATCTGTAATACTTTCAACAATAAATATAAAAAGAAAAGAATGGAGGAGGCATGCTAGGATTTCAAAGGTGACAATCTATATATATAAAAGCCTAAGTGACAGACCAACTGAATGACCAAACGACTGGTCAACCGGTAGCTATGGCACGTACTGACCACCAGGGGGCAGATGCTGAATGCAGGAGCTGCCTCCTGGTGGTCAGTGTGCTCCCACAGCCAACCTTCCACGGTCACTCTCCCCAGCTGACCAGCCTCAATTGGCCCTGATCGCTGGCCAGGCCAAGAGACCACACCTGTGCACAAATTTGTGCACCAGGCCTCTAGTCTATATATATAAAAGCCTAAGCGACCGAACGACCAGTTGACTGGTCACTATGACGTGCACTGACTACCAGGGGACAGATGCTCAATGCACAGGATTGGGCTCCCTCCTGTCTGGATCAGGCATGCAGGGATCAGGCCGAAACCGGCTATCTGACATCCCCCGAGGGGTCCCGGATTGCGAGAGGAAGCAGGCCAGGCCAAGGGACCCCACTGGTGCATGAATCCATGCACCGGGCCTCTAGTAATGCAATAATGTCCTATTTCTTGGCTTAGGTAATGGCTATACAGAGATTCACTTACAATAAGTGAACCATTCTGTACACTTGTATATTGCATATTTTTTGGTATGTGTGCTATAGTTTAATACTGGAAGTTAAAAATAAATTAAAAACTGTATTTCTCTTAAATGTTTAAAGCACTATACACAAAGCAGTTATAACTCTATGAAATACTTTTTATAACTTGTAAGCAAATAGTACCAGTTGATATACACATGATGCTTACTATCTTTCACACACAGTTCTAAGCACTTCAAAATAAAACTCATTTATCTTCCCAACAATCTTATGAGACAGATACTATAAGCACCTTCATCTTATAAATAAGTAGAGTGAGGCCCAGAAAGATTAAGCAACTTACTCAGGATCATCGAGCTGATAAGTGAACCATAATGAAGGGTGCCAGGTTCTACTGTTCACCATTACGCTATACTGTCTCTCAGAGCAAAACGCAAGTTTAAGGTGTCGGATTCATCCATTGTAAATGCATCCTATCTAATAATAGACAAATATGCAAATTGACCATACCTCCGACACACCCACCGGGATCGGGCCTAAACGGGCAGTCGGACATCCCTCGAGGGGTCCCAGATTGGAGAGGGTACAGGCTGGGCTGAGGGACAACCCCCCTTTGTGCACGAATTTCGTGCACCGGGCCTCTAGTTTAAAATGAAATAATGTTGGACCTAACCGGTTTGGCTCAGTGGATAGAGCGTTGGCCTGCGGACTCAGGGGTCCCAGGTTTGATTCCGGTCAAGAGCATGTACCTTGGTTGCGGGCACATACCCAGTGGGGAGTGTGCAGGAGGCAGCTGATCAATGTTTCTCTCTCATCGATGTTTCTAACTCTCTATCCCTCTCCCTTCCTCCCTGTAAAAAATCAATAAAATATATTTTAAAAATAAATAAAATAAAGAAATAATGTTGTTCCTCTATGTATTGGAACCTCCTGTGTATACATATCAAGTAGATTGCTTTAACATTTGAAACAGTTATTTTAATATTTTATATAAATAATTAAAAATGTATTTTTCTAACTCATGTTTAGAGTAATTAAAGATGGATTCTAAACATAAAGTATTTTAAACATATAACAACAATAAAAATGGCATGGAAAATGCTGAGGTTGAATAACAATTTTATGAGCTGTAACTTCAATAAACCTCAATTCCTTGCCATTAAAATGGGCATAACCTATCCTGTCCTAACAGAATGTTCTGAGAATGAAGTGACTTGACATTTGTGCTATGCACTAAGTAATTAATTACATCTGAAAGCCAGTCCATCTGTATGAGAGTCCTCGAAACTTTAGAAAGGAAAAGTACCTCACTTTAAATACACACTTTAGAGACTTGAAAGTAAAAAATGCAAAATAAATTGGTGAAAGTATTACTCTTGGTAAGACTAGCATCTGGAACTTGAATCCAGGGCTCTGGATTCAGTGCTCTTTGAAAAGTGTTTGATCCTCATTCTTTTCTTCCTGTTTTCCCTTCTCTTCCTCCTTATAAAATATATAAACTGAATTTTAAAAATTATGTAGTATTATTGTCATTTAATTCAATAATGCATTTGACTTATTTTTAAAAGTTTTACATTAAAGGAGACATATTTTAAATAGGCTATGTTCTTGAACTTGCTGTTTTGGTTTTTATTTTTGATGTGAATACCACATAAAAAGCTTTTTTATACATTTGTTTTTTATAAACATTTGGTTTTTACTTTTGACATGAATATCACATAAAAAGCTTTCATATACATTTGTCTCCAAGTCTAAGAAGGATCTTGCCCTTAATTTCTCTCTAATGCACCCACACATGGGCAGCTGGTTAGTTAAAAATAGAACAATACTTTTCAATTATTTTATTTATGTTACTGTATTATTTGTAAATGACTAATAATAAAAAATATTTATAAAGAAAAGTTTAGCATATTAGTTCTGGTCACTTAAAACTGCTATTACACAAATTCTTATCTGATGTTTATCCCTTTTGTTTTAGTTTAACTTAAAGATTATTCTTTACTCCAAACACACTAATAAAGGTCTAGAAAAATAGAAAATAAAAATCACTAGATACCTAAAATGAATAACACTTATATTTTCCAAATGAAACTAAAAGCTAAATTGAAAAAAGCTTCATTTAATTGAAAAAGCAAGAACACTAGCTTCAAAGACATGGAAAAAATACTACATTTCGATCACATGGAAAACACTTTTTTCAAAAATGTAATGACCTTTTCTAAATCAAGGCATTCTTTAGACCTCGGTATTACTGCAGCATCTCCCTTTATGAAAATGCATCCACACTTTTGTGAATGACTGAGTTCTTTCATCTGACTGGACACAGCTGGCAAGTGGCATAATGAGAAGGGGAAATGAAAGTTTTTTTCTTTTCCCTCCTGGAAAACCAAGAGATGTATAAATCATATTCAAACTGAAGCACTAGCTGTTTGTATTGTCGCACAACGACCCCTCTTAATACAAATAGTGTTTTCTACTGTTTTGTGAATAACTGACAGCATAGTACATTTTAATCTTGAAAGTCTATCTGTGAGGTGTGGTTTCCTTGACATTATTTGCATAATTTAAATTTTTACGTATTTTATTAATTAAAAATTAAACCAAACTGACCAGTTTTTAAACAGAAAATTCAGTTAAAATGTTTAAACCAATAAGATATGTATATTCAGTTTATGGGGAAATATCTCAACTAGTTAGGCATGCAACAAGCCCAAAGTTTTAGACACACAAAAGCAGAAAGGAACTTGGAGCTTGACTGAGCCTCTCATTTTGTACACGAGCAGAGTGATGACTGGCCCAGAGTTACTCACGCAGGGGTGATGGATGGGCTCACTATCTCCTCACTTTCAAGACTCTCAGTACAGGTCAAGCTGTGCTCCCTAGCTGTGTCAGAGGCCCACAGGAGAATTTCCATGGGATTGAAGGAAGATGCTAATGAAGCAATTTGAAACCAAAATGGACCTCTTTCTTCTATTACTTTCCAACTTTTCTCTCAACTTTACATAGCACACAATAATAAATATCTGTAAATTTTCTCCATTGTATGTGTAACAATTTCATGAGGACAAGTTGTGAACAATTCTAAAGTACATACATGTAAAGGAAGTCTTTCCCTATCCCATACTCAACGTTCTCCACCCAGATTTAAGTTCTTTTATTTGAATTTCCAGAAATTTTCTCAGTGTGTATGAATATGTATACGCAGTTATACAAATGTTAATGTAGCCTTTTATTCACTTAATACATCTTGAAAATAAATCCAGTTTTGTGCATGTAGATCTACCTCATTTTAAAAATAACTATATGGAATTCTATTGCATCGATTTAAAATAATGTATTCAACAATTCACCTACTATTGAGTTCAGGTAGTTTCTGAAATTTTATATTACAAACAGTGCAAAAACAAATATAATTTGATATTTCTTAGATTAAAAATTACTATGGTCAAACAGTATGTAAAACATTGACCACTTGGTATCTTTAGATATCAAATTTTGACCCATTCAGGCACATGTTAACCTCCTCATGTCTATACCTGTACCCAGGGGAACACTGGTCCTCCAAACTAGCCCTGGACTCCACCACCCACCCTTCAGTATATTTATATCATGTGTAAACTCCTTTTCTTCAACAGAGTCCTGTTTTGTGCGTCTGAAGCAGTGGGCAGGTAAGGATGATTTTCATCATGTAGGAAATATATTTCATGTGTTTCTTATTTATAAGTTAATTATGACAATGTAAAACACAAAAAGGTATTAATAAGAATACAATTTGAGCAGCACTTTCAATAAAAAATTTATGCAAATTTATCAACCACTAGAAAGGAAAAACTAAAACAAACATTACTCCAAATTTCAAAAAAGTAAACTCCATCGAAATCTCATTATCTATCTTAAATTTTTTCATCTTCTCCTTACCAAAAAAACAAACAAAAAAACAACACACAAACAAACAAAAAAACGAAAAGAGGAAGAGAGGAATGGAGCAAGGAAGGACAAATTTTCCTTACTGCTATATTGGCTGAGGCTATTATTTTCATACTTCTATACTACATGCAAATACAGTAAATGTATAAAGGATTTAAATTTTCAAATATTGGGGTATTTATACATTAGAATATCTAGAATTACATATTGATTTTTAGGTTTACCCCAAACTACCCTGTTCTCTATTCTCCATGTTACGTATAAAGCCTTGCCCAGAGGAAATGCCAGCAGGAATGTTTTGGCCTAAGTAGGATTTGGGTAACTGAACTGCATCAGATCCCACCACTAGGATAAGGCAGCGACTCTGTACCATCAGGTCAAGGTCTCAGAACGGATACTCAATGGATGACCATGCATCAATATTTTGTCTTCTGAGGATCACTCCAATTAACTTATCAACATGTTTTCAGTTATTTTCTAAAGACACCGGAATTAGAGTTGAGGAGATATGAATGAAATAATATAGAAAATCTAGGATTGGCACTTAGGAAGAATACACTTGTTGTGTAACATTTAAGTCCTCAGCAACAATGAACACAGAAGGAAGTGTCACCGCCAGGGAGAAGCACATTAGCTTCACAGGAGAGCAATGGGGCAAGAACAGGTGAACTTCATTGGGGAGCAATAGTCCTTCTGGGGAGAAATTCCCAAAACCCAGGGCCTTGTTTTGTTTTTATTTGGAAATGAACATATTTTGGAGGTGAAAATATGTAAATTTGGACAGTAAAGGCAAACTATACAGAAAAGTGGTAGAAATAAAGGATGGGAGAGGTGGCAGGAAAAGAACAAATTAATGCTAAAATGTCCACATTAATCTTGCCAGGGTAAAGCACAGAAATCGGAGAGGATAAAGGAACCCTAGAAGTATTGGACCAGTATTTATATTAAAGATAAGGGAACTGAAGGCTCCAAAGTTTAAGAAATTTGCCTTAATTCACACATGACATCTCTGGAAGTTCTGAGCCACTGTGTGAGGTTTCCTGACATCGCGGGTATTTCCCAGGACACCACATTGCATCAGCATTCAAGCCCATCATAGTTTGTAAAACCTCTTAGCTTGTATCCAATGCCTACTGGCATCTGAAGCTGCTGTCAAAGTTCTTGAAGGACTCCTACTTTCTACAACCCCTAGTAATTTCAAGTTCAAGTGATGATGGAGATGATGCTAATGCACTGATTTAATTCACCATGTCAGGCCTGTAGAGTATCTTAATCAACCACTGAGAAAACTTTCCCTCTCTTCAACATTATATTTGTTAAGGACACCACTACAAATATATTATTTCAGAAGAATAACAATGCCTTCAATTAATCATATTAAAGATCACAATAATAGAAGTAAATATCTATATAGATAGAAAATTTATTTTTCTTGAATTTCAATTTGTATCAAGTTCCCACTTCTGTTTCATTTTTCTTTGTCACCACCTCCCTCCCAAACTCTTCTTTGTTTTTCCATTTCTCTGCACAGACTCCATTATTTGTTCATATGTTCAACCAGAATATAAGTTTTAAATATAAGTGATTTGCCTCTCAATTTTATTCATTTCACCTCAATAGGCAGAGCCTTTGACATGTTGAAAACATGAAGTAATGTTTTTGAGTAATTATTTGACACTTTCACATTTATTTATACATGGAATTTTTAAAGAACTGCAAGTTGACAGTAGGAATATTATAGGAAGTTTCATCTAAAAAAGATTGTTGGAAATAACCCAATATAACCAGTTTATTTTACAGATGATGGCACTGAGGTCAAGAGTAAGCAAGTGGCCCAGTCACTCAGCTAGTTAGAGCCTGAATGAGAATGTCCACCTTGTCCCCTTTCTCTACCTGCTGTTCCTTTTAGTGCACTCTGTGCAGTCACTCTCTAAGTACACATTAAATCATTTAGATACCTACATGATCCTGGGGAAAGTATAATTGGCTTGATGAAACATGAGAATTTTGATATATTTCACTCTCTGTATTTAATCTTTAACAATGCCTGGTACCCCTTTTTCCTTTCTCTCCCCTGAATTTCCGTATCAACCATTTTAAATATTGCTCATCTATCAAGTACACAACATCTCAGGAATCAAAGTTGGAATGTTGACAAAGCCGCCTGGGATGCGTGCAGAAGCCATTGGTATGGACCCCACGGCCACTCCCATGTGAATGATGGATGTGCTCCTCAAGGTACATTCTTAGATGAAATGAGGATACCACCATGGGGAGGCACTGATAGGCGCTCATCACAGTTCCAAAAGCCAAGTCCCTTCTTTCTCAGCCCAATGTGTTTCCTAGAAGAGAGAGTCCTACTTGTCTGTAGATTTCTATGGGATACATGAGCTAAATTCATAGGACAGTGGATTCTAATTTCTGTACATTGAAGGTCTCCCAATAAGTTACTCCCCAAAAGCCATTGTGAGTTGAACCACTCAGAATAACTGTTAGCTTTTACATTTGTAAGTTCTGAAGTCTATTCTGATTCTTAATTTTGACAGTTTTCATTAATATAATAAAGCCTTTTTAGTCTTGCTTGGCATTAATTTACCACATAATAAATTTCTTCTAACACTATGTTTTGTGAGTCAACAAGCAGCTTCCCCTGTGATGTAGCCTGGCTAAGAACAGGTCAGACTTTGGAAGATTAATTACTAGGCAGAGACATTTTTCATATGGTACATTACCCCTTTGAGAAACCTTGGTCATTGTACTTTTGCATCTGTTTGAAGTAAGATGTGTTTTGGCTGAAAACAACAATGGGAATGCCTTCCTCTGTACCACTGATACATTGATTTCTAGATTATATTTTAGGCTGAATTAACACCAAAAACATTTTTCAAAGACAGTTGAAAATGCCATATTTGAAAATCATTTCAATAACTTACAATATATAAAGTGTAGCAAATTCTCAGCTAACATTTTAACTAGGTATTAATGAGAGCTGACAATGGGTAGCTTTGTGCTGAACACCATATAAGGCATTAAAAGATGTACTGGTGCAATTATTTTCCCTAAAATGATGTCTGTTCCTGATACAACTTGAATTTTCTACCCTTGTCCTAAGTAATTTAATTCCAAAAAGAGTTTCTCTCAACTAATTTGCTGACCTATAGTCTCACCACTGATTTTTTTAAAGTTTATTGATTTTTAGAGAGAGAGGAAGGAAGAAGAGAGAAACATGGGTGTGAGAGGGTAACATTGATCAGCTGCCTCTTGTATGCCCCCAACTGGGGATGGAGCCGAAACCCGGGTATATGCCCTGTCTGGGAATCAAACCAGCAACCCTTGAGTGCAGGGGCCGATGCCCAACCAACTGAGCCATACTGGTCAGGGCACCACTGATTTTTGTCTCATGTTGTCCAACTGAGTCAGTGCACTCTGAACTGGGTCAGCTTACAGTGATAGGTAAAAATCCTTGTAAAGAAGATATAGCCTTTGGAATTGCAATTAGTTAAGTCTGGGCTTCTGCTTGAGACAAAAAGCAACTTCATTTTATTAGAGAAAATGTCAATCAGGACTTTACTGACACCCGTCTTTGTTTCACCAGCCAGTAATAAAAGATAAAGCAGAGGAAATGGAGGAGCTGCAGTTAGACATTTGCAACACATAAAGTCCTTGTTTTCCCACTAGGCGCTGCAGAAAGGCAATTGTCCATTCACAGCACATCCTCTGCATTTCAGAGCTAATATTTTTGCAGTTCTCAATTTGGTACATTACAGTCAGATGCAGTTAATCTTGTTAACCCTTTGAAATGCACTGTGCATGTGATACCTTGCTTAATATCACTGCTAACATGATCCTGTTTTTAAAATTTCAATATTGAGAACAGAAACCCTTCTTTAAAAAATCAAGTGAGAAATTTTGGAAACAGAGTAATGGTTTCACATAATCCTGTCTTACTTGCTATTGCATAACTTTGAGAAGGGTAATAAGTTAAATTCATGTTAACCATCTATTACTTGAATTGCTTTAACAAAAACTGACTTTTCAAAGGAATGCTTTCTAGCAGGGGTTCCCCTCACCACGTAATAGTAACGCACTATTGAAAACAACATCAGCCCTGGGTTTCATTGCCCTGCTTCCTGCAGCATTTAGAATGTTTACTGTATATGCATGCATATGCCTGCCTTCCGGTGCAGAGATTCACTCCAACGTTTTAATAGTCAGCCTGGCGACATGAATCTACAGATGATTAATTAGGATTCAGGCTCAATCACTTAAGTCCCCAATTAAAAATCTCACTCTGATTTCAACTATTATAAAAAAAGATAATTAGCAGATTTGTAGTGCCAATAAAGAAGTTTTTATTTTCCTTTCTAAATAAGAAGACCTAAATCATTGGTCATATAACTCAGTGCCTGCAACTGCCCTATTGACTTCTACATCCAGAACATTTTTTAAAAAAATGCAACAAGGTGGTAAAGTCCATTTTCCTCAATAATTCATTTTTCTGACACACCTTCTAGAGATTTTTCTACCTTCAGTCTCATTACCAGTTTCTTCTTCTCTCCCTAATTTTTTCATCTTGAAGTATGTTATCAACCAACATGACCAACTCAAGAGAAACACTGATTTGCTTTTTTCCTGTTCCGTAGCTCCACCAATCTCTTTACCAATATTTTCCAATCCTGTCCCACCAAAAAGAAAAATGACCCAATACTAAGATTTACATTGGAAAGAAATATTGCATTCATTAAAAAAAAAAGAAAGAAAGAAAGAAAGAAAGAAAGAAAGAAAGAAAGAAAGAAAGAAAGAAAGAAAGAAAGAAAAGAAAGAAAGAAAGGAAGAAAGAAAAAGAAAGCAGTCCTCCTCAATGGGGACTCAAAGTACAGTGAAAATACCCGAGTCTCTCATCAGACTGGATGGAATGAAACAGTTAATTCAGGCTAAGTGATAATGTTTAGTCAGTTCGCCTAGAAAAAGGAAGGAAATTCAAAAGCTGACTGCTATAGTAACAATCACAGACCAAAAATCACATATGTACAGGTTCACTTTAAAACTCCTGCCATCTCTCTGTGGTTCTGTTCTCTAAGAAAAAGGAGCTTGCCGCTTAAATTTGTTGTACCTACCTCAACCATTAAACAAGACATTTAACCATAGTGGCAGTTCTGTGACCTTTGAATGCCGTGAAATCTCTGACCGGTGCTGCTTGTTCATGAAGACTTGTGCTGCAGAATCCAGCAACTTCATCCAGGATTAGGAATATAATTAAGTAAAAAAAAAAAGAAAGAAAGAAAAGAAAAAAGAAAGAAACACAGAAAGCACACAGAGAGATCGAGAAGGAAGGTGGAAAGAGAGATTCTCTCTGGGTGAGTACACCACTGTTCTCCCAGACAAGTGCTGGGACAGAGCCGAGCCTGCTGCAGTGCCCAGACCCACCGACTGGCTGGGGAACAGGCAGCCGGCCTGCGAGGCAGGGAGGTGCTGTCAGTTGCCACAGGCAAGGAAAGGCAGAGACCAATCGGCTTCAACTCTGGCAGCTTACTGGAGTGGAGCCTTTTCTGTTTATGTTTCCTCATTTCAAGAGTGACGTCAAAGGGTTTAGTTTTTCCTCTGCATGTGCTATTAATTTTAAAGTACTGTACTATGGGAAGAATGTGTGTGTGCCTGTGGTTAGCCTGGGCACCCCACTCTCAGGAGAACCCAAGAAACATTTTCTATATTCAGGAATACATTTTAAAAATGTTAAATGCCTTGTGATGAAGTGTAACAAAAACACAGAAATAAAAAAAAAACACAAAAGAGACAAAACCTCCTGAGCTAAACAATAGCAGCAAGATTTATATTTTTTTTCCAAATGTGAGTGTATGTACATATGCCCACGTCACAGCTGTTGTTTATTCTGAACTAATTCATTTTTAACCTTATCTAAAAATGAGGTGTTGCTTAATCTTTATAGCCATGGATGCAGAATTGCGCAAATGAGCTGGTGAACAATATTATGTGGTGAAAATAGAAATCGTGTTTATGCTGCTGCTGATCTCTGTCTTTCCTCCAGTTTATGTGGTGAAGCATCAGGATTATTCATGCTAGGGAGATCCCTCCTGCACTCCCCACAGGGAGTCATTCAGGAAGCAGGGCACGATGATGCCATACAGGAACGCCCAGGATAGCAGCATGTTCTCCCAAAGTGTGTGAAGGTACAGTTATTTAAGGATGCTTTCTCTACCAGGGGCCCCAGCTTATCCCATTTTTTTCTTCCCACTCTGGAAAAGCTCAGTGGTGGCCATCTGTAGTTTCTGCCTCCCCCATAGCCTCCCCCTTCTCTCCCACCCCATTCTGTTAACAAAACCTCTTTTTTTTCTTTTGGAAACTTTCCTTTCTCTATCTATGGATTGCATAGACTTCTCCACAACTCTCACCTCCTACAGCAGAACGCTAAGGGGCATGTGACCCATACTGGCCAATCAGATTTCTCCATTGCTGTAGACACAAAATGTTTTAGGCATAGGCACAACACTGAAGAAATCCAGAGTCCCTTTTTAAATATTAATATTGATTATTGGAGAAAAAAGGTATTTATATCTCTCTAAGATCTTATGTCCTAGGGTTAAGCAAGCCTGTAGTGGTGGGAATTCATCTCTGATGTTGAAGATACAGCAGTGAACAGATACTATCTGCTTTTGTGCAGTTTATATTTTGGGTAGGGGGGAAGATGGACAATAAAAGTAAGTAAATACAAAATGTTAGGTGGTAATAAGGGCTTCAAAATAAAAAAACAGCACAGAGTAGAGTATGTGTGTGTGTGTGTGTGTGTGTGTGTGTGTGTGTGTGTGTTTGTGTGTTGGCATAAGTGTGTGTTTGCTGTTTTAGGTATGATGATCAGAGAAGTACTCTGATAAAGCAACTTTGAGCAGAGGCCTGAATGAAGTGAAGCAGGTCATGTGAATTCCAGAGAGAGAGAGAAGCATAAAAGCCTGTGACAGGTGAGTGCTTGGCATATTCAAGGAACAATAAGGGACATAGAGTAGCAGGAAGAGAATGAACAAAAGGAAGAAATGGATTCAGGGAGGTATGTCTGGGACACTATCAGGAAGTATCTTATTGGCTGTACATAAAGGCTTTAGACTTTAGACTGAGATGAAAAACCTGTTAGAGTATTTTGAACTCAGAAATACCTATGATCTGACATAAATTCTGAAGGAATTTCTTCTCTCTTCTGTGTGGAAAATAGACTCTAGGGCAACAAGAGTAAAAGCAGGGAGACCAATAATGAGGTCATTGCAATAATGGTTTGAACTTGGGTGAAAGCAGTGGAGAGGGTAAGAGGGCCAGATTCTGGAGGTGTGTGTGTGTGTGTATGTGTTTGCATGTAGAATTGGCAGGATTTCAAGATGTAGGCTGTGAGAAACTCTGATTCTTCTGGCAAGAGACCATAACAATAAATTTAAAATTTATATAGAATATTTAATAATGATAATATTATGGAGGAAAAAGTAACACAGGGAAGTATTAATGGTAAGATTGGAGCTTACAACTTGAAATTGAGTATGAGGGAAAGTTTCACTGAAAAGGTGATAAGTGAACAAGACTTGAAGTTGATGAGGAAAGAAGTAAGGCAGAGCATCACAGGCTGATCATCAAGAATATCACATGCAAAGACTCTGAGGTGGGAGTGACTGGCAAGTAGTAGGAGATGGCAGTGGGTCTAGAGGCACAGCTCATGTAGGGCATTTACTTTGGAAGAAATAGCACTTTGAGCAGAGGAGTGAGGTAATCTGACTCACATTTTAACAGGATCACTGTGTGGAAGTAGGAGTGGAAGAAGGGGGACTACTAAAGGGTATATTGCAGTAAAACAAGTCATAGATCACAGTGGTGTTGACAAGGTTTTAGTGGAGGTGGCTAGAAGTGAGTGACTTCTCATTATATTTTGGTGTTAGAAACAATAGGATTTGTTAAATGGATTGGATGCTAGGTATAAGGGAGGAAGATTAGTGAGAGGAGCCAATAATATTTCCAAATTTTGGGCTCCATCAAACAAGGAATAGAGCTGACATTGACCAAGAGACAGTGGGAAGAACAGGTTTTATGGGAAAGATGAAAAGTTCAACAGTGAACATGTTACCTTTGCCTAGATATGGAGATATTGAGTAGGCAGTTGAATATATAAGCCTGGAGTTCAAGGGAGAGTTTTGGACTATAGATATACATTTGGAAGTCATTGTATATACATGGTATTTAAATCCATGAGACTAGATAGAGTGTCAAAGGAGTGAGTACAGATGGAAAAGCTGCAGGCAGTCCAAAACTAAGTAGTGAGAAGTATGAGGGAAAAAAATAGTGAAGGAGACTGAGAGCCTTCAAACGGTAAGAAATTTTCAACGATCAACTTTGTAAAATGACTTTTGAATTTAGAATATGCAATCATTCATGCCCTTGTCAAAATTGGGTTTGTACAGTAGAAAGAGTGAAAAATCAACTAAGAATGAAAGGAAAAGAATTGGTAACAGTATAGGCAATTCTTTCAAGGTGTCTTTCCCCAAGATAGCAGAGAAAGGGGCTACTATTCGGAAGGGAGAGTGGAGTCAAGGGATCATTTTGAACATGGGAGAAATATCAGCATTTTGTATGCAGATAAAAGCAATCCAGTCAGAGGAATAATTAGTGATGCAGAAGAGAGAAGGGAGAATTGTTGGACCACAAATGGAGTGTCTGGTAGGCAGAATGGCCTTCCAAAGATGTCCACAACTCTAATCTCTGGAATCTGTGAGTATATTATGTGACACGGAAAAAAAGGGAATTAGCAGATATAATTGTAGTTATGTGTCTTAATTGAGGGGGGATTGTTCTGGATTATCTGGGTGTGCTCAATCTAATCATATGAGCCTTAAAAGCAGAGAACTTTCTGGAAGTTCTCTGGAAGCAGAAGAGAGATGCAACAGCATTAAAAGGTAGAGAAATTCCAAATATCAGAAGTATGCCCCACACTGCTTCTGTTTCTGAGATGTAGGATCCATGGGCAAGGACCTGAGAGAGGCCTCTGGTAGCTAAGGGCTGCCCCAAGCCAGAAAGAAAACAGGCACCTTAGTCCTACAGCTGCAAGGAAGTGGATTCTGCCAACAACCTGAATGAACTTGGAAATGGATTCTTCCCCAGAGCCTCGAGAAAGGAACACAGCCCTGCTGACACCTTGCTTTCAGTCTTGTAAGACTCTAAGCAGAGTGCCTAGCCAAGCCCACCTACAGATCCATGACCTAATAAAGTTTGTGTTAATTTATGACAGCAGTGATGATGGAACAGTACCATAGAGGGATTGGCTTTAGAAAGCAGCATGGATGATTCATCCATTGAGCACACAAGAGAAGGCAGAGTAAATTGTAGAGATACTACGAGGTGGGTTGTGATGGTGGTGCAGGATTGTGGAAGTTCTCTCTGACTTCTAATTTCTCAGTGAAATAAAAATTAGGAAGATTGGCTAAGAGAGACGATAGGAGAAATAGTAGAGGTGTGAGGAGAGAAGATGTGAAAGTGGCATACAGGACAGTAAAGAGTAGGAATTATCAGAGAAGTATGATGGCCAAAAGCACCAAGGGCCTATTTGAATTTCATCATCATGAATTAAAGTGATATTAGACAGCAGTATATTACCTCTCCAGTATTAATGAGACATCCAAATAGAAATGTCATCTGGGCAATTAGGATACAATTCTGGAGAATCACAGGCAGATGAAATGATATTGAAAGTCATGGGAGGGCATGAAATCACTTGGGGAATGAGAACAGACTTGAGGTCTAAAGTTTGGACTCTGGAATCTTCCAATGTTCAGATGTTGGGAAAATCAGGATGATCCAGAAAGGGAGACCAAAAAGGAGTAGCCACAGAGGTAGATGCAGAACCAAGATGGTAGTGTCTCAGAAGTCAAGTTCCAATATCAGTGCTCTGAACTGAATTGCGTTTCTCTAATTCTTACATTGAAGCCGTAATGAGGTAATTAAGATTAAATGAGGTTTTAAATGATATCTCTTTCCAAGAAGAGATATCCAGGCTCTCTCCACAATGTGAGGATATAGCCAAAAGGTGACTTTTACAAGCCAGGAAGAGAGCTCTCACCAGATACCCACTCGGCTGAGACTTGGATCTCGGACTTCTAGTCTCTAGAAGTGTGAGAAAATAATTTCTATTGTTTAAGTACCCAGACATTTTGATAGGTAGCTCAAGTGAACAAATACAGTCAGTTATGTGAGTCAATTAATTCCCTTTATTGCATGTGGCCATTTAAGTTGACTTTCTGTTACTTATGCAGTGTCAATGTTTCCTAGAGGTGACTGTCAACTCTCCTCTCCCTGATATAAAACCTTACTACTTGCAGCTTGAAAAAACTTTAAGGATAGATGTATGTCTACATCTACATCTATATCTATGTAATCATTTCCACAAAACTCAGTAATTTTCATCTAATATGATTTTAAAATACTAACTGGTTTTCTGAGGCACCATTACTTAATGCATTCATTGGAGTGTTCTTTGAAAAAGAACATTTGAAGTGACCACATTTTCTGTAATTTATTAGTTATAAAAATAATCTAAAAGGAACCATCTTATTTCAGCCTTTTCATTTTCTTCCCAAATCCTCTTCTTAAATAGCCCATGACTCATGGAAATGACCACTCCTAGTCATTTTCTTTCCTTTACGATTCAACTCTCTATTTTCTCTATTAATGGAATAGAAGATATGATTCTTTTCTGCATCTTTAGAAAGATAAACTTCCTAGTGACCTTACAGATATTGAATTTGTTTAATAAATACTTACTGAGTATAAGTGGTATATGTTCAACATACTATTGATAAAGATCAGTAAGATGTGATCTCTTCCTTTAAAGGTTATATGCTCAGTTTCAAGTATAAAACACATATTTGTATAATAGTAATAAAAGGAAAGATGCAACAAGTCCCTAAAAGTGGAAAAGATACAATAGTAATTCAAAGAAAGGCAAGATTACTTCCACAAGGAGAAATTTGGGAAGACTTTGCATAAAGTTGGAGATTTCATTTGTCCTAAACCAGGAAAACATACGTTATGTTGAGGGACTGACCTGTAGGTTAAGTATAATGGGAGTATAGGATATAGAAAAGGAATGCTATGTATGACCCCAACATGGAAAATTAGTGCAAAATTATACAAAATTAAATCTTGAATTTGAACTTTATTCATTAAGGAATGAGAGATTATTAAAGGATTGTGAGTAGGGAATTTAAATAGCAGCAGTGTATTGTTATTAGCAAAATGGCCTAGTACTGAATATAGACTATTAAACATGTGGTTAGAATACAATAGAATGAGTACTGTGATGGGAAATTCAGGGTGATTTGGGAGAGAAATCAACACCAGCTCTTTAACTCAATAAAGGCTCCTCCTTGAAGACAATGACAACTGAGATGAGGTCTCAAGGATAAGTCAGAGGTACTATGACAAAAAGAAGGGATACCTCAGATAAGTAGGAGATACTCCAATAAAAGGTGGGACTAGAGGGAATGCAAAAATTTGCATACCATGATAATAATACTGACAAGGATAGACAGATGAAAATGAGCATAATTCATTCCAGGGACCAAAGCAAGTTCAGTTTGGTTAGAGTGATAAGGAGTGAAAACAATATGGGGCCTTTTAATCATATTAGGAAATTGGGACATTATTCCAGGAGAAATGGGAATATATTGAAGAGTTTTAAATAATAAAGAACATTATCAAATTTGTTTTGAAATATTTTAAAATATTACTTTACAGTTGTGTGGAGACCAGAAAAGGAAAGTCCAGAGACAGGAAGACGAGGAACGAAGTATGGTGGCTTGGAATAAGCTGGTGGTAATGTGAAAAGAGAGATATGAACAGATTTAACAGTTGTTTAGGAAATGTCAATAGAATTTGATGATATATTGAAGGTGAAAATGAGAGATTTACTGTGAGGTGAGAATAAAAATGAACAGTCAAGAATGACACTCAACTTGTATGCCACTTATTAAGTCTGGGGCTGGGGGGAAGATGAGGAGTTCAATTTTGAACTTAACATCAAAGAAGAAATGGATATGTTGTTACGAAACTGAGCAGAAAAATCTAGGCTGAACCAGTTTTGAGTACCGATATATTGGTGAAGTAAGCCAAATGAGCTGATGAGATCATTGAGGAAGTGTGCCTGGCATGAGAAGAGCAAACAGTCTGGGGAAAACCAAAAGGAACCCTAATATTTAAGGGATAGACAAAGAAAGAGAAGCCTATAAAAATAAGGTACAGAGTGGCAACATAAGAATAAAAAAGAGAATATGGCGTCACAGAATCTAAGGAAAATTGTGTTTCAAGATGTACAATGTAGCCAGTAATGTCAAATTTGCTGAGAAGAAAACAGAACATCTTTTATAGATACTAAATAGCTATAAAAACTAAAACATTATGGTGTTGGTGTAGGTGTAAATAAATAGAAAAATAAATCAATAGAATAGACTAAAGTTTAAAAGTGAATCCATATGTATACCAAAAGTTAGTATATGATAAAGGTGATGTTTTAAATGAATAGAGAAAGAATGAACAACTTAGTAAGTGATGTTGACACAAGGATAGCCATTTTCAAAATGCAACATCCAAACGAGTTAAACTTAGATTCATTCCAAAGTCCATTTACAAATATAAACTGCAGTTAGGTAAAAGTCTTAAACATAAAAAAACCAAAACTATAAAATAGTAGGAAAAATACATGATTGGATATATGTGATCCCAAAGTAGAGAAGAAATTCCTTAAAGAGATACAAAACCAAAGGCCACAAAGAAAATTGATGAAGTATTTTACATCAAAATTATAGCCTTCTGTATGATCAAAGACATTATAAATAAAGTAAAAAGGCAAGGGATAGATGGAAAGATATTTTAAACCTATATAAAACATAGAACATACATTATAATAAATAAATATATACTATGCATTATTATACATTAGTAGATCTCCATCAGATTTATAAACAAGAGAATAGGGTCTGGTAAAAACCCAAAGGAACACCAGTATTTAAGAGCAAGGCAAAGAAAGAGAAGCCTATAAAAATAGGGGGGGGGGAGTGGCATTACCTATAAGGAGGGGGGAAATATTGCTGTGTCAAAGAATCCAAGAAAATTGTGTTTTGAAAATGATAAAAGAGCCAGGGTTTCAAAATCCAGAAATGTGAGCACTTTTGAAAGGTAAGGCAGGTATAATTTCTAACACCCTTAGTGGAGTCTGGGGCAGCCAGCTTATCACCCTCTCTCTCAGCTCCCCTCTCCTGGCAAGAGCCCCAAGCTTAGTGCTCGCCTCACCCTAGTCCTGGGCCTGGCCCTTCGGGAGCACGCCATCCTCCAAATTCTCTTTATCTACTTGCAATTTCTGTGGATGGGTGCTCTCTTTTATATCAACTTCTCCTTTCAGTTTCACTAGAACCCTACCTGCCAATCTGAATCCTCCTCCCTGTTGGCATATTAGCGTAGCGATGCAGCACATATTAATGCCTTTGAAAGTGGAATCTTTACTTCTGCATGGGAAAGTTATTAGTAAGCATAAAGTAAATAACATTTTAAAACACTTACTGAGTGTCTACTATGAGCCAGAAGTCATATCTGCAGCAACAAAATACATTGAGAATGAATTACTTAAAATTTGATGGGAGAGAAATATTGACCCTCCTACCAGATTTTTCTCCTATGCGTTTAAAATGCTTTGCTATTCAAATTATTTTCTCTTTCTTTCTACCACTACTGTTCTTTAGCCCAAACTGTTACCTAGATCAATGGACTATTTTGGAGACTGTGTCTCCAAAGGGCTCCTGTAGCTCAGAAACAAGGTAAAAATATCAACTAGAAAGGACAATAGGGAAACAAAAAGCAAAAAAGTTCTAAACTCTGCCATTGAATGTTTATCATCAACCACTCTCCATCAGGGAGAATTTGTCAGTCACTGGGCAGCTTTGGTCAAGCCCGTCCTCAGGGGTAACTGGTCTCTCCCTCAGCCTGAAGGCACCAGGAGCCCACTTTCTGCAGCCCCCACCCTTCCCAACTCCACCCAGCTACCTGTGAACACACCTTCGCGAAGGCAGCCCCTTTACAGCATTTTCTTCCACTCATTTCCACCCATTTTCTGGGCCCGTTTTCCATTCCTCTGCTCCCTGCTATCTAACGTAGGAGCTGTTATCATAGCATCAACATATTTTTCGAAAATGCCTATTCTGGACATAGCAGTTATCTGATAACCTAATCTACACTCAAGTTTTTATAGGAGAGGGGGAAAAAAGATTGTGTCATGACTCCTATAATTTAACCTAGAGATGTCATGGGCTGAATTGTGTCCCCTCAGATTTATATGTTGAAGCCCTAACTCCCCAGTACCTCAGAAGGTGACTGTATTTGAAGATAGGGCCTTTAAAGAGGTAATTAAGTTAAAATGAGCTCAAAAGAATGGGACCCTCATCCAATAAGACTAGTGTCCTTATAAAAAGAGAAGATTAGGACACAGATACAGAAAGAAAGAAATTCGAAGGAAGGAGAGAAGACATCTGTCTATGAGCCAAAAATAGAGGCCACAGAATAAAACCAACCCTGCTGACATCTTAATCTTGGACTCCTGGTCCCCAGAATTGTAAGGACATATATTTCTGTGGTTTAAGCCACCCAGTCTGTGGTGTTTTGTTATGGCAGCCTTAGCAAACTAATACATGCCAGCACATAGGTCCTCAGGCAAAAACTTTGGGGAAAGTTACTTCTTCAGAACACAAGAGGTAAAGCATCTTGAGTATTAATTAGACTGCTTGTGTGTTTGTTTGTCTTCATTATATCAACATATATTTTCCCATATTTTATTTCTCTGATCAATTAAATTTTTTATATTGCTACAAGTTTTACTTTCCACAAGATAGAAATTCAAAAGTCCTAATTTATTAAACATAAGCTAATAGTTACTTTCTTTGTTACTTTGTTATATCAGGATTCCTTTAAATAACAATTACCCTGAGTGCATTTAAAATAAAGACCCCATAGGTTTATTTTTTGTGCATTTAAGAATATGCTTGAATTTTTGAGCTTTTATAAAAGTAATTAACATTAAGAAAATTATTATTGCCAAAGTTCAAATACATAATAAAAATTAAAGTTTGATTATTAACTTTACAGGATTCCTCAAAATAGCAAGCTGCTTGAGGGCATTTAAAACATGAATTCCATTTAACAAAAGTTCAACTCACAAGTATTTCTTAGGAGTCTTCTAGTGAGTAGAAAATGACTGTAGTTGTATTTTAGGGAAGCACACACATACCTTTCTTAAATATTTAGTAATGTACCCCCATTAGGTTGTCAGTTTTATGATGTTTTCAGATCAAGTCTAATTAGCTGTGAAACGTGTTCCCAGCTCCTAGGACATTACCTGACATTTAGTAGGCCATCAATATATAGCTGTTTAATGACTGAATTGGTGAACAAATGAGAGTGGAAGGAAAAAATGTATGTAAGTCAAAGGGTGTAATTCAAAGAGATTGAAAGGAAGTCCTTACAACAGCTTACCCCGTAAGCTAGGAGCAAGCAGCTCACAGTGCAGCCTGTGTGAAGCCAGGGGAAAGAAATGGATACTTTACTGAATTATCAAGACATGGGCTCTTGTTTTGTAGGAAGACAAAGATTTTGGTGGGCAGAGGCAGTAGAACCCATAACCCACCTGGCATTAAAGAAGAGCTAGAAGAAATTATGTCTCAGGGAGGGTTGCAAGCAGCGTGAAACTCCACCTTTACATTTATTTTGGAGGCCTCAGAAGAACAAGGGAACTAGATACAAGACTGTACAGTGTAGGTGTGGACAGTAAAATGAGAAGTAGGTAGCAAACTAGATATTCCCTGAGAAACATATCCCTGTTTTAAAGGAGGGGCCAATTTGTTCATATCAGGCCTCTTGTCTCAGTGTCATTAAATGGTTTTAACCAATCACTTAAGAAACAGAACAAGTGTGTGTGTCTTGGAGTATCATGACCTGGGAGATGACCAACTTCTAATATTCTCAGATCCACCTAGATATGTTTAAGTCTATCCCATCTATACCTCAGAATTCCTCTGTAAAAGATCCCAGGGGCACTTGATGATTTTCCTGTTTAGATTTATAATCACATTGTGGTGACATTGAACATTCATCTGAAGAGAGGGGCAAGTGAAGATGCCTGAGTACAGTATGGATCTGCTATTGTTTATAACTGATGTGGTACATAAAATTTTTAAAATGTTTAGTTAAATCATGTTAAATAAATCATATGTAAAATTAATTTTATAACATGAAAACTATTTTAAATACTTATTATGTAAATACACTGAGTGGCCAGATTATTATGATCTCTGAACGCATAATAATTTGGCCACTCAGTGTGTGTGTGTGTATGTGTGTGTGTGTGTGTATACATATATATAAATATAAATATAAATATAAATATAAATATAAATATAAATATAAATATAAATATAAATATATATATATATATATATATATATATATATATACACACACACACACACACATACATATACATATTAGAGGCCTGGTGCATGAATTCGTGCATGGGTGGGATCCGGCCAGCCTGTCCAGGGGGAGGGGACATGGGCGGTTGGCCAGCCTGCCTGCTGGTAGAACTCCTGGTCGAGGGGACAATTTGCATATTAGCCTTTTATTATATAGGATATACACTGAGTGGCCAGATTATTATGTGTTCAGAGATCATAATAATCTGGCCACTCAGTGTATATATGTATGTATGTATATGTATGTATGTGTGTATATATGTGTATGTGGTATCCCTCAAAAATGTATACACACACTTTGAATAATTATAAAGGCAGTGTTTATTAAAATACATTTCATTTTCAAAATTGAGCTATCAGCTGTTAAAGTGTATATACATTTATATACAGGGTGTGGCAAAAGTAGGTTTATAGTTATTTCTATGGAAAATAATACAATAGTTAATTTTTAATAATACAAGAATATCTGTGTTTCACATACTCACAACTGTAAGCCTACTTTTGCCTCACCTTGTATACAGTATTTCAAGTGCCTTTCGGATGGCACTTTCACCTTATTGAGGTAGACATGTGTCAACAAGAAAATATTTCTGATTTTCAGATTAAAGAATAGCTGGGGACATGTTTCAGCAAGAGACTGAAAGCATGGATGCATTTTTCTCTAGAGTGCTCAATATTTTCCCCTGTTATCTTCCATGCCTGCTTGTGGCCATGGCACAAGCCAACGCCACATTTTCTGTGCTGCATGATCTTAAATTGATACTGACTTGACCACCTTCTCCATGTTTGCTGGAGATGAAAGGACTGACCAATGAATAAGCAGCAGGCGCCGGTAACTTTCTAATTAGTTAAAAGCTATAAAATTCATCCAAATATATCATTTCCTGAGTCCTATCTGAACAATGTTAAACTTTTAATTCTTTCATTTTCATTATTCTCTAGACACCAGGCTGATTCCTCCAGGCTACGCCATAACTCTCTCTCCCAATTCCACTGATTTGTTAAGAAAGTAAAGTTCTTTCTAGCTGGTCTCTCTACGACTTACCCTTCAGTGTGGGCAGAATTGCAGCCCAGTGAATTCCTTTTATGACAAGGGGTGCTTCTCCCTGACTCTCACAGGAATCTCCATGAACTTCCTGTTCCTGGTCATAACCTAAGTCAACTTCCTTGAATGGGGTCTTGTCTCCAGCTGTTCCTCACTCTCTCTTCCTCTGAACGCCCTTTTCTTCTGGCAGTGACAGCTCTCTCACCCCTGATTAAATCACCCTGCTGTTGAGTGCTCCCTCCTCTCAGTTATTCCCCTTTCCCCAGATTTGCCTCATTTCTGGTCACCAGCCTGTCAGGCTGTTATGATCTTATTCCATTTTGGGGAATCCTTGTTTTCTTATTTATCATTCAATTATAAAATAAGTCTCACAGATATTTCATCTTACATTTGACAACATTTTGCTTTCTCTCAAAGCAGGGAAAAAAATGTAAATTCATGATAGGGTCATTTTATCATACTTTCATAGGTAATATTATGGAATTAGAAAAAGCCAGAATGCTAAATGTTGCCAAGATTCCTACATGGAAATAAATGGCTCTGTATTTATTATCATTTGTTGTATATTTTGTATCTTCATTGTGCAGTCATGGTTCCCTGTATCTTATAGGTGTTCAATGAATTATTTAACACTTTTCACAAATGTGTTCCCTCTGTCACTCCTAAATGTAGCATCAGATTAGATAGCTAGCCTGTTGTATCTGCAGAGAATATGTAACCTTAGCATGCACTGCACTCGTCTCCATGGATACCAAATTTCTGTGAATGACACTTAGAGTGAAAAAAATCTATATGGGAGAAGCTAAATTTGGCACATTCTTTCAGTTCGGGTCTCTTTCTTTCTACATTTTCCATCCCAGGCTATGTATGGTAATGATTCTAGCACATTTCATACAATAGATAACCTTGTATTAGGATCACAGGGCATCCTGCTTGTACCTTTTTGACTGTTCCATGAGCATCAACCCATGGAAATTGAAGCTGCTGCAGGAAATGGGATGGGTAATCCCCAACTTGAGGATCTCAGAAAGCCGGGATTCAGTAAGAACAGTAATTGCAAAGAAACCAGAATGCTAGAGCAGTTTTTATATATTTAAAAGGCTAAATCACAACCCAACAAAATTGTCAAAGTTCATTCTTGGTTGAAACATTATAAACTTACTTAGAAAATGCTCCCCACCACCTTGCACTGCTTAAGGTGGGTTGTGACTTTTATCCTTAAAGAAATAAAAATGAAAAAAATAAAAAATAAAAAATGGAAGACATTCATTTATAACTGTAATAAAAAGAGATATATTTATGCGATAAGAAGAGAAATATGAGTTGGAAGTAAAACTTTAATTAATGTAGCATTCAGTCTGTTTTGGAGATGAAATCTGCCAAAATTGAAGTATCCATAAACAAACAAACAAACAAACAAAAAGATCCTTGATATAAAACAACATTTGAGAATAACTGTCCTACCTAATACATTGCTTGTTTGTTGGTTTGTATGTTCCATTTCAAAATTTTTATTTTATTTTTAAATTACAGTTTACATTGTATGTTCCATTTTAATGGCTAAACTTCCTTAAGAGCAGAAGACAAACTAAAGGTAGTTTCTGACATATTTTCATATTGGCTACTTGCTTTTTCTAAATTTAAGAAGGGAAAGTAAATCTCAGACCATTAGGTAAGGAATCAGATAGGACTGCCCTTGCTCAAAGCGCCCATGGCAAGACATTGAGGTGCTGAAACACGGGTACTCAAGAAACGTAGCTGAAGATGGCAAGGATTGGAGTGCTCCACAGAGGTCATTGGAACTGTTCATAGTTATGACCTTGAGCATGACACAAAGGCTATTCTTCAGCCCCCTGACTCCCAGAGTGTAGACGGTTGGGACTTCCTGGAAGGATTCTAAAGGGTTTCTAGGAAGGAAGGGCAACCTGCTAGGGACTGAGTATTCTTTAGAGATCAGTTAGGACTGTACTGGGGTCAAAAACAGGGTTCAACACCAACAATAGCCTTAATTATCAGTCTTTCTTCTTTTCTCTCACTAAAATACATGCTAAGTTTAGGCTATAGAGAGTTTCCCCCATTAAAAAGAACCCATCTCCATATTCAGAAATCATGCTACCAACAGTGACAGATAACTACCGGTGAGAATGGCTAAAAATTCCTCCCTGCAGGCAGCTGTCAGAATCAAGTTCCCTCCCACTTTGTAGAAATGGTAAAGAGAGCAGAAAGGAGTTCTGGGAAACAGTACTTATGACTTTCTCTTCAACATTTGGAGGCAAGTCTAATGAATATCTCTTCCCCTTTCCTCAGTCAGGCAAAAACAGAACTCCAAATATCTCTTATTCGGTAGTACGTCAATATCAGCTGCACCCGAGAGAGATACAGGCTTCGTGCCTGATCTGAAATGTCAAGCTGGGAAAAGAGATATACCTAAAGGCCAACAAACATGTAAAGGGAACTGCAGAAGCCATCACTCTGGGCACATCCTGGCTTCAATATGGACACACCCAGTAAGTGTAAAAGAACACGATCCACCCCACCACAATGATGGGAAACATTTCTTGAAAAGGAAGAGTTTATGAATTGGATGATATCAACTAACCATATCCTGGAAAAGTCTGTCAACTCAGACAAGAAAAATTCAAAGGAAACACTCAGAAAAAATAGACTGGGACAAATAGCAAAATGTTATTCACGTCAATGAAATCTTCAGAGTACATTCCACAAACTGAAGGTTAACCTAACTCTGCATTGACCTTACAAACAGAAGGTAATGCCACAATTTTCTGTGGTATACTATTACAGCCTAATTCGCTCTATTATTATTTTTTAAACCAATTCTTCATTTTTATACCAATCAGTGTTTAAAATGATAACAAAAACAAATTTTTGGCACACTTAGGTAATCCGAGAGTGTTTGTTAAAAGGTTGAATGGATAGGCTGAGGAATGCATGAGGTACTTTAGGTCTTTGAGTTTGCAAAACCGCCATGCAGGTTTTCCCTGAGCTAGTCTCCATTTTAAACATATTTATGTTATCCTCCTACTATAACTTAAGGAAAAGAACATATTGCCACAACGGTTATTGCAATTCTTTTGTTGAGCCCTGTAGAGGACAGAGCCTGTGCTGGTGTTTTCACATGTGGTCAGAGTCGATCCCCATAAAAACTCAATGAAAAAGTGTCACTATATGCCTTCCACAGATAAGCAGACAGCATTCCAAAGAGACTACTAACCTATCGAAACTCACATGCCTAGAAGTGAGGATTTAAACTCAAGTGCTACTCTCTCCAAACAGCATGTCCTTTCCTCTCTAAACACAAAAGCAAAGTATAGAGATTAAATCATTAACAAATCAGGTTGTAAGGCTCTTCAAAATTCTTGGCACTTTTAAGTGGCCCCTGCCAATTTATTAATTACTTATTGAGCAGTACTGTGTTCAAGGTATACTTGAAATACAAAGGGGCACAAGAAGATAAATTTCTACTACCTTTTATCATGGGCAGCTGAGGCCTAATCCCAATAATACAACATTCCAAATGTATGAGAAATGATAAAGATGATGAAGGGGACTTCAAATGTCTATTAAAGTAGTCAAGAGCAATCTATACTGAGACTAATGGTAATTTTCTCTCATTAGTATAAATTAGATTTAGTGCTAAAATATTATCTTTATAAGCATAATAATCGTTAAGCTAATTTTGTAACCAAATAATCTTTTCCTGCTAAATTTGTCATCAAAATTGATTAACTTTTTGAGAAGATTTTACGAGTTGACTGGACACCTAACAGTCTTCTCAGACACTAGAGGAACCTGGATGCTGATGTTCCCAGCATCCCTCTTACCTGGAATCCAATTAGAGACAATCAGGATCACAGAATTTTGAGAAATGGTATCTTGTTAGCTATTTGTTCCAGTTTGACCAGAGCAGCCATAAAGGATGGGAAATCACAGAATCAGGGTGATTTCTTAGAAAACAATCCCCAAGAATGTTTTGACATGTATGAAGGGGGCATATTTGTCAGAAACCCTACTCTTTCAAAACTCTGTCATTCTGAGATAAAATAGTCATCTGGATAAACAGCATTTCTGGAAAAGAACTTTGCCCTGACATTGGCCTCATTGCTTCCTCTGTGTCCTGAGTGTCCTGAAGCCCCCCCTTCTCTACCTGGATGGGAACAGGCTCAAGGCTGCTTGGCAGCTAAACTTATAAGCCAGACTCTAGTAACTAGAGTCTAGTTGATGTCAGAGCCTTAGCACTCACCCAAGTGGGGTGCATGGGAACCCTCAATGGCCAGACTCTCAGGGTTCTGGGAGAAGCACACACACCTGGACGGATACAGGTCTGAGTAGAGAACCATGGAAATAGACAGGGCTAGGTCATCCTTTCACATTGGGCAGAGCAGGCCCTGGAAGGGGCGGGGGGGGGGGTGGCACTTCCCAGATGCTCCTCACAGAATGCATGTACTACCCCCCCCCCCAGATCATCCAGGCCTCTAGGTCCCATGCTGCCTGGGGGTGGGGGCAACCTGCTCTAGGCTCCCAAACATTCACCTGGGCAATGGCCCAGGCCAGACTGGGGAGCAGAGGT
The DNA here is from genome assembly GCF_951640355.1 of Cnephaeus nilssonii. Classification (NCBI taxonomy): domain Eukaryota; kingdom Metazoa; phylum Chordata; class Mammalia; order Chiroptera; family Vespertilionidae; genus Cnephaeus; species Cnephaeus nilssonii. The sequence continues at coordinate 23,861,411 of NC_137080.1, read as the reverse complement.
AGAAGGAAAATCCATTCCCGACTCTTATTGGGCCACCAACTCGGAAGGCTATGTGCCAAGCTACTAATTGTCAGGGCCCAGCAAGCCTTCCTGACAAGGCCCACACAAGGCAGACATTGTTCTCAGTCAGACCTCGCCTCAGAAGAAAAAATCCTACAGCATAACTGTGCCAGACTTTCTCCCTTGCCTGAGCTGCTATATGGCTATACTTGTGTCCTCCTTATATCTGGGGAATCGCACATTCCTCTGAGTCCTGTCCAGAGAAAGTCCCGGCACAATATTAAATGTACTGTGTCCTGGCTCAGAGTGAGAAGATGTCCTCTCAGCCACCTCCCTGAACTGAAAGAAACGGTTCCAGGAAGTTTTCTAATGAAAACCTAAGGGAAACAGAAGGAAACCTCAATTTTTTAATGATTTATTCTTAAATCTTAATTTTTCACAAGAAACATGCATTATTTTGCAATAATAATAAAGGAGACAGCCTAGAAGAAGTGAATTTACTTCACCATCTCACATAAAATCATTATTATAAACAACTTTAAAGATATTGAATATAATGCATGTGTTTTATTGAGTGCTGAGGGAAGTGGTACAATTTAATTGAGGATTTCCTGTGCTGTCTGGAGCTGAGAATAAGGGATTGCATTGTGGTCTCCCGGCCCCTGTTTTCCCTTCCCCCCGGAGCCTAATATATCAATCAAATAAAATTAGGGTAATTAGGATGTTGACTAAAGACAGAGGGGCTCTTCCTTGTAAATTTTTGAAGTGAAAACCCAAGCACCATTATAAAGCAAACCGATTTGTCTATTCATTAAGACTAAATGAATTAAATGAATATGAGCGTGGTGACTTTAAGGAACTCAGATAATTTGAGATTTAGATAATTCAAGCTACAAATAAATTTTCAGAGAAT